>NC_083416.1:26139050-26791493 GCF_020745735.1 Hemiscyllium ocellatum
GAAAATTTATCTTTAAGAACACTGTGTGCTATGTGTAGACAACATTGTGACTCTTCTTGAGAGTTAGTCTACTTTGAGTTTGAAAGCTGCACACACAGACAGAAATAGCTGGGAAACTCAGCAGGCCTGGCAGCATCTGTGGAAAGAAAGTAGAGTTTTTTTTTATTTCAAACGTATATGCTATTTGCGTTGGTGGTTCAGTGGTATAGTTCTCGCCTTCTACGCAGGAAGCCTGGGTTTGATTCCTGGCCAATGCATGGTATTTGTTTCTGTCCCTTCATGCCACATCTTTCCTTTTCAGTCATGATTGAATGGTGGAGCAGATGTGATGGGGTGAATGGCCTAATTTCTGCTCCTTTGTCTTATGATCTTATACTTTATTCATAACAAAATCTTTATATATTCATAGTCACAAACGCAGCTCGGCTCTGTACCGTAGTATGTCAGGGAAACAAACAAACTTTGGAGTTTGACTATCCAACAAACAAACCAAAGGCACCTCTTACTTGTGCAAAGTCATATTTACATATAATTGAGGTACCCAAAGGGCCTGATACTGAACAGACCCATAAATAGCTTCAACAGAATGACCCCAGATAGTAGTCTTTACCCACTGCACCTTGTCAACAGCTGCCCCAAGCTACACTGCATCCCTCAGCACGTAGTCCTGGACCTTGGAATATGCTGGTCTGGAACACTCAGTTGAGGTCAATTCCTGTTCATAGTTAATGTTTCAGGTACAGTGACCATTGTTCAGAACTGATTGTAGCTAAGCAAAGGTTAGTATACATACTAAAGATGGGGTGGGGGGTGGGGGTTGAGGAGGAGTAAACAATAGGTGGCAATAGAGCTCAGAGAAAGAGAACAACGGTGAGACAAAGGGATAATTAAGGAAAGATATGTCAGCCTAGGGAAATCAATATCTGCACATTGGGATCATTAGTAGCTGACAATGGGATGGTATTGGGAGCAATCCATGTGATGACACGGAAGAAGGTTTTCAGGCCCTAAAATGTTTGGACTCGATATTGAATCCCAAAGACTGAAAGGTCTTCAAGCAGAAAATGTGATGCTGTTCTTCTTGCTTACACTGAGCTTTACTGGAGCACTGTAGCAAGCCTGAGACAGAAATTTTGCGCAGGGAACACAGTGTTGAAGGGTTAGGCAACAGGGAGGTTAGGGTCAATCTTGTGGACTGCATGTAGGTGTTCAGAAAGGCGGTCGCCCAATCTATGTTTCATCTCCCCAATGTAGGCAGTGAATAGAACATAGAACATAGAACAATACAGCGCAGAACAGGCCCTTCGGCCCTCAATGTTGTGCCGACCTGTGAACTATTCTCAGGTTGTCCCCCTACACTATCCCAAAATCATCCATGTGGTTTTCCAAGGATTGTTTAAATCTCCTTCATGTGGCTGAGTTGACTACATCAGCAGGTAGGATATTCCACACCCTTACCACTCTCTGCGTAAAGAACCTGCCCCTGACATCTGTCTTAAATCTATCACCCCTCAATTTGTAGTTATGCCCCTGGTACATGTTGACATCATCATCCTAGGAAAAAGACTTTCACTGTCTACCCTATCTAATCCTCTGATCATCTTGTATTTCTCCATCAAATCCCCTCTTAGCCTTCTTCTTGCTAATGAGAACAGGTTCCAATCTCTCAGCCTTTCCTCATAAGACCTTCCCTCCAGACCAGGCAACATCCTGGTAAATCTCCTCTGCACCTTTTCCAATGCTTCCACATCCTTCCCAAAATATGGGGACCAGAACTGTACACAATATTCCAAGTGTGGCCGCACCAGCGTTTTGTACAGTTGCAGCATGATATTGTGGTTCCGGAACTCAATCCCTCTATGAATGAAACCTAACATACCGTATGCCTTCTGAAAAGCACTATCCGCCTGGGTGGCAACTTTCAGGGATTTATATGGACTCCAAGATCCCTCTGCACATCCACATTACCAAGAATCTTTCCATTGACCCAGTACTCTGCTTTCCTGTTATTCTTACCAAAGTGCAGCACCTCACATTTAGCTGCATTGAACTCCATTTGCCACCTCTCAGCCCAATTCTGCAGTTTATCCAAGTCTCCCTGCAACCTATAACATTCTTCGACACTGTCCACTACTCCACCGACTTCAGTGTCATCTGCAAATTTACTAACCCATCCACCTATGCCTGCGTCTACGTCATTTATAAAAATGACAAACAGCAGTGATTCCAAAACTGATCCTTGTGGCACACCACTAGTAACCGGACTCCAGGCTGAATATTTTCCATCAACCACCACTGGCTGCCTTCTTTCCAAAAGCCAGTTTCTCATCCAAACTGCTAAATCACCCTGAATTCCATGCCTTTGCATTTTCTCCAGCAGACTACCATGTGGAACCTGATCAAAGGCTTTACTGAAGTCCATGTATACCATGTCAACTGCCCTACCCTCATCTACATGCTTGGTTACCTTCTCAAAAACCTCAATGAGATTTGTGAGACACAACCTGCCCTTGACGATATCTGAAATCAAATTGTTGCTTGCTAGATGATTATAAATCTTACCTACAACAGAAGTAAGGCTCACTGGTCTATAATTTCCTGGGTCATCTCTACTGTCCTTCTTGAACAAGAGCATGACATTTGCAATCCTCCAGTCCTCTGACACCAAACCTGTAGACAATGACTCAAATATCAAAGCCAAAGACTCTGCTATCTCCTCCCTAGCTTCCCAGAGAATCCTCAGTAAATCCCATCTGGCCCAGGGGACTTGTCAACTTTCACTTCTTCTAGAATTGATAACACCTGTTCATTGCTAACCTTGATCATTTCTAGTCTAATATCTCATACCTCATTCTTCTCCTCAACAATATTCTCCTTTTCCTGAATGAAAACCGATGAGAAGTGTTCGTTTAGCACCTCTCTGATCTCCACAGAGTCCACACTCAACTTCCCACCTCTGTCTTTGACTGACCCTATTCCTACCCTAGTCATCCTCTTATTCCTCACATACTCATAGAAGGCTTTAGGGTTTTCCTTTATTCTATTTGCTAAAGACTGCTCGTGTCCTTTCTTTGCTCTTCTTAACTCTCTCTTTAAATCCTTCCTAGCTGATCTGTAACTCTCCATCTCCTCATCTGAACCATCTTGCCTCATCAACACATAAGCCTCCTCCTTCGTAACAAGAGATGCAATTTCTGTTGTAAACCACAGTTCCCTTACCTTATCACTTCCTCCCTGCCTGACAGGGACATACTAATCAAGGACACGCAATATCTTTGCCTTAGACCAGCTCCACATTTCCATTGTCTGCATCCGCTGCATTTTGCTACCCCATTCTATGCTTCCTAATTCATGCCTAATCCCATTGTAATTTTGCTAATCCTCTCTTCCACCTCCCTGGAGCTCTGCAGAGGACTATAAAAAAACTCCAAGCAGTGTGACCTCTGCTCTCCTGTTTCTAATCTCAGCCCACACTACCTCAGTAAATGGGTCCTCATCAAAAGTTCTCTCAGCCACGGTTATACTATCCTTGACTAACAAGGCACTCCTCCCCCTCTTTTACTGCCTTACACGTTCTTAGTGAAAGATCTAAACCCTGGAACCTGCAACATCCATTCCTCACCCTGCTCTACCAATGTCTCCGAAATGGCCACAACATCAAAGTCCCAGGTACCTATCCATGCCGCAAGCTCATCTACCTTATTTCGGATACTTTTGGCGTTGAAGTAAACACACTTCAAATCACTTCATGTCTGCCAGCACATTCCTGTGACCCTGAAATCCTGTCCATGTCCTTCCTACTCTCATCCTCCTGTGCACTGCAACTACACCTCTGGTTCCCATCCCCCTGCTCAACTAATTTAAACCAACCTGAATAGCACCAGCAAATTTCCCACTCATGATATTAGTAAACCCTCTGGATCAAGTGATTCAGCTGATACGTCTCCCTCTTCCTTGCCTCGCTATCCCATGGCACGGGTAACAATCCATAGATAACAATTCTGTTTGTTCTAGCTCTCAGCTTCCACCCCAGCTCCCTGAAATCCTGCCTTACATCCCTATCCCTCTTTCTACCAATGTCGTTGGTACCTACATAGACCACAACTTGAGGCTGGTCACCCTCTCCCTTCAGGACCCCAAAGATACAATCCGAGACATCACAGACCCTGACACCTGGGAGGCAACACACCAACCGTGAGTCTCATTCGTTCTCAACAAACCTTCTAACTATTGAGTCCCTAATGACTAACACTCTTCTCCTTTCCCTCCTTCCCTTTTGTGCAACAAGGATAGGCTCTGTGCCCCACTGCATACCCCTGGTAAGTCATCCCCCCAACAGTATCTAAAACGGTAAACATGTTTTTCAGGGAACGACCACAGGGGATCCCTCCACTGACTGTTTTTCCCCCTTTGAACAGTCACACAGCTTTCTTCATGCCTGGGAGTAACTACTTCCCTGTAACTCCTTAACTCTTTAACCTGTAACTCTAATAGAGTAGACTAGATTAAGTGAAGTGCAAATAAATCGCTGCTTCACCTGAAAGGTGTGTCTGGGGTCTTGGCTAGTGAGAAGGGAGGAATTAAATGGGTAGGTGTCATACCTTCTGTGATTGCATGGGAAGGTGTTGTGGGGGTGTGAGAAGATATTGTGAGTGGAGGAGAGTGGACCAAGGGATCTTGGAGGGAACAGTCCCTGTGGAAGGCTGACAAGGGAGGGGAGCGGAATATATGTCTGGTGGTGGCATCTTGCTGGAGGTGGCAGAAATAGTGGCTAATGATCCTTTGCATGTGGATACTGGAGAGATGGTAAATTAGTATCATGGGTATCCAATCACTGTTGTAGGAAGAGAATGGGTGAGTGCCAAATTGAAGCACATGGGTTGGACACAGCTGAGGGCCCTGTCAACCATGGTGGTGAGGAATCCATGGGTTGAGAGCAAGGGTTGGTACACAGAAATCAGTTGGTTTATTGCAATATCTGTTTCATAACGTATAATATGTTTCATTGTTTTTAATAAACAAATCCACAGAATAGATCAAACCCTGAAAAGTGAGTGATTATTAGCTTGTTATCATTAATATGAAAACTTAGGCCTCAAATAATCCACTGCTGAGTAAGCTGCCTGAGTCTGTTTCTGATGCTAGTAAAATTTGCAGAGGCAGGTCATCCATTGAATTTTTTTACGCTCTGCTGCCTACAAACCTGGCAGCGGGAGATCTATATGTAACTATTGTTCATGGTACAAGACTAAAGGGAATGGTAATGGGGCAAGTAAATAAAAAAAAGGATTATCTAGAAGAGGTGTGATTGGTCAAATCCTGAGCTACAATCATTTGAAAGCAAAAAGGAAAAGACAAGAAGAGAAAAATAAGAAAGAAAAGACAAAACAGACAAACAGAAAAGAAGCAAAAGGGATCCAATGTAACGATCTAAGATTGTGAAAGTGAATGTTGAGTCTGGAAGTCTTTAAACATAGAACATAGAAACATAGAAAAATACAGTGCAGCCCTTTGGCCCTCGATGTTGCGCCGATTCAAGCCCACCTAACCTGCACTAGCCCACTATCCTCTATATGCCTATCTAATGCCCGTTTAAATGCCCATAAAGAGGGAGAGTCCACCACTGCTACTGGCAGGGCATTCCATGAACTCACGACTCGCTAAGTAAAGAATCTACTCCTAACATCTGTTCTATACCTACCACCCCTTAATTTAAAGCTATGCCCCCTCGTAATAGTTGACTCCATATGTGGAAAAAGGTTCTCATTGTCAACCCTATCTAAACCCCTAATCATCTTGTACACCTCTATCAAGTCACCCCTAAAACTTCTTTTCTCCAATGAAAACAGCCCCAAGTGCCTCAGCCTATCCTCATACGATCTTCCTACCATACCAGGCAACATCCTGGTAAACCTCCTCTGCACCCGTTCCAGTGCCTCCACATCCTTCCTATAGTATGGCGAACAAAACTGCACACAATACTCCAGATGCGGCCGCACCAGAGTCTTATACAACTGCAACATGACCTCAGGACTCCGGAACTCAATTCCACTACCAATAAAAGCCAGTACGCCATATGCCTTCTTCACAGCACTATTTACCCGGGCGGCAACTTTCAGAGATCAGTGTACGTGGACACCAAGATCCCTCTGCTCATCCACACTACCAAGTACCCGACCATTAGCCCAGTGCTCCATCTTCTTGTTACTCTTACCAAAGTGAATCACTTCACACTTACCTACATTGAACTCCATTTGCCACCTTTCTTCCCAGTTCTGCAGCGTATCTATATCCCACTATAACCTGCCACATCCTTCCTCACTGTCAACAACTCCACCGATTTTCATATCATCCGCAAACTTGCTCACCCAACCTTCTAGCCCCTCCTCCAGGTCATTTATAAAAATGACAAACAGCAATGGTCCCAAAACAGATCCTTGCGGAACACCACTAGTAACTGCACTCCAAGATGAACCTTTACCATTAACTACTATCCTTTGTTTTCTTCCAGCCAGCCAATTCCTAATCCAAACCTCTAACGCACCCTCAATGCCATACCTCCGTATATTTTGCAGGAGCCTACCATGGGGAACCTTATCAAATGCCTTACTAAATTCCATATACACCACATCTACCGCTTTACCCGCGTTCACCTCCTTAGTCACCTTCTCAAAGAATTCAATAAGGTTTGTGAGGCATGACCTGCCCTTCACAAAACCATGCTGACTATCCTTGATCACATTATTCCTATCCAGATGTTCATAAATCCTATCCCTTACAATTCTCTCTAAGACTTTGCCCACAACAGAAGTGAGACTCACTGGCCTATAGTTACTAGGGTTATCCCAACTCCCCTTCTTGAACAATGGAACCACATTTGCTATCCTCCAGTCTTCTGGCACTATTCCTGTAGACAATGAGGACATAAAAATCCAGGCCAATGGCTCTGCAATCTCTTCCCTTCCTTCCCAGAGAATCCTAGGATAAATGCCATCAGGCCCAGGGGACTTATCTATTTTCACCCTTTCCAGAATTTCCAACACCTCTTCCCTACATACCTCAAAGCCATCCATCGTGATTAATTGTGACTCAGTATTCACATCGGCAACAATGTCCTGTTCCTGAGTGAATACTGATGAAAAGTATTCATTCAGTGTCTCCCCAATCTCTTCAGCCTCCACACACAACTTCCCACTACTATCCTTGACTGGACCTATTCCTACCCTAGTCATTCTTTTATTCCTGACATACCTATAGAAAGCCTTTGGGTTTTCCCTAATCCTACCAACCAAGGACTTTTCATGTCCCCTCCTTGCTGCTCTCAGCTCTCTCTTTAGATCCTTCCTAGATCTAAATCTCTATAACCCTCAATCACCCCAATTGAACCTTCACGCCTCAGCTTTACATAGGCCGCCCACTTCCCTTTAACAAGGGATTCCAATTCCTTATTAAACCACGGCTCCCTCACATGACCCTTTCCTCCCTACCTGACAGGTACATACTTATCAAGGACACTCAATAGTTGCTCCTTGAACAAGCTCCACATATCGATTGTGCCCTTCCCTTGAAGCCTACTTTTCCAAGCCATGCATCCTAAGTCATGCCTCACTGCATCATAATTTTCCTGCCCCCAGCTATAACTCTTGCCCTGCAATGCACACTTACCCCTCTCCATCACTAGAGTAAAAGTCACCGAATTGTGGTCACTGTCTCCAAAGTGCTCACCTACCTCCAATTCTAACACCTGGCCTGGTTCGTTACCCAGAACCAAATCCAGTATGGCCTCACCTCTTGTTGGCCTGTCTACATATTGTGTCAGGAAACCCTCCTGCACACATTGGACAAACACCGACCCATCTAACGTACTCGAGCTATAGCTTTCCCAGTCAATATCTGGAAAGTTAAAGTCCCCCATAACAACCACCCTATTACTTTCACTCTTCTCCTGAATCATCCTCGCAATCCTTTCTTCTACATCTCTAGGACAATTAGGAGGCCTGTAGAAAACTCCTAACAGGGTGACCTCACCTTTCTTATTTCTAACCTCAGCCCAAACTACCTCAGATGGTGAATCTTCATCCATCGTCCTTTCCACCGCTGTAATACTATCCTTGACAAGCAATGCCACACCTCCCCCTCTTTTACCCCCACCTCTGACCCTACTAAAACATTTAAACCCTGGAACCTATAACAGCCAATCCTGTCCCTGTTCTACCCATGTCTCCGTAATGGCCACAACATCGAAATCCCAGGTACCAACCCCCGCTGCAAGTTCAACTACTTTATTTCGTATACTTGTCGCATTGAAGTATACACACTTCAAGCCACCTTCCTGTTTACAGGCACTCTCCTTCGAGATTGATGCCATGTTTCTAACCTCCCTACACTCAAGGTCCTGCATCCTAAAGCTACAGTCTAGGTTCCCATGCCCCTGCAGAGTTAGTTTAAACCCCCCCAAAGAGCACTAGCAAACCTCTCCCCAAGGATACTGGTGCCCCTCAGGTTCAGGTGTAGACCATCCTGTTTATAGAGGTCCCACCTTCCCCAGAAAGAACCCCAGTTATCCAGAAACTGGAATCCCTCCCTCCTGCACCATCCCTGTAGCCACGCATTTAACTGTGCTCTCTCTCCCTATTCCTCGACTCTCTATCACGTGGCACGGGTAACAAACCAGAGACAACAACTCTGTTTGTTCTAACTCTGAGCTTCCAACCTAGCTCCCTGAAAGCCTGCCTAACATCCTCATCCCTCTTCCTACTTATGTCGTTGGTGCCAATGTGGACCATAACGTCGGGCTGCTCCCCCTCCCCCTTAAGGACCCGGAAAACACGATCAGAGACGTCACGTACCCTTGCACCTGGGAAGCAACATACCAATCGTGAGTCTCTCTCACTCCCACAAAACCGCCTATCTGTGCCCCAAACTATCAAGTCCCTAATAACTATTGCTCTGTTCATCTCCACACTTCCCTCCTGAGCAACGGAGACAGGCTCCGTGCCAGAGGCCTGAACCCCATTGCTTATCCCTGGTAAGTTGTCCCCCCGACAAGTATCCAAAACGGTATATTTGTTCTTGAGGGGAACAGCCACAGGGGGTCCCTGCACTGGCTGCTTCCTCCCAGTCCCCTTCACTGTCACCCATCTTTCTGCAATCTTTGGAGTTACTACTTCCCTAAAGCTTCGATCTATGACCCCCTCTGCCTCCCGAATGATCCTAAGTTCATCCAACTCCAGCTCCAGTTCCCTAACACGGTCTTGGAGGAGCTGGAGATGGGTGCACTTCCTACAAGTGTAATCAACAGGGACGACCATGGCATCCCTCACCTCAAACATGTTGCAAGAGGAACATTACACTGCCTTCACTGCCATCCCTCTAAAAGTAACCTTTAAAAAAACTAGGTCTAAAGAATAGAACAAGCAAAATGCAGCACTTACCTGCTTACCACAACAGGTCTTATTTACCACAACGGGTCTTATTTACCACAACGGGTCTTAAATTGTCCCTTCAAAAGATGGGGTGCTGAGGTGCTGATATCTGTGCTTGCTTTGAGACTCATTGAGAGACTGAGGACAGAAATATCAGAGTGGGAACAAGGGAGGAATTGAAATGACAGACATCTAGAAGATAATTGCAGACTGAATAGAGGTGTTCCACCAAGTGATCACTCAATCTGTGTTTGGTTTCCCCACTACAAAAGAGACAACATTGTGAGCAGTGTATATTGTATATTAGATTGAAAGAAGCTTGTGGAAGTCATAGTTTCACACCTAAGTCCTAACTATCCCTGCCCATAATGTCAGTTTATTTTGTTCTGATTAAGTATGCCTCTCAGATCTTGATATTAGTGACTAATCTTCAAGTTTAAGCCATGTGAAGTTAGTTTACAGTGCAGTTGATTCTTAAGACAGAAATGTTTCATCTTCAGATTTATGTGGTACACTTAATCAATGAATTGAAAATGACCTCACCTGTTGCATTTAAATTGCATTCAGACAGCATTCAGATAAAACAAAAACTGGAGAATATCTGAGGTATTTTATACTCATCAAAGTAAGTGGTGTCCGTACAAGATTCATCATTTCCCAATAATCTAGGTGATGTTGCTTTGGTTTGTAACTGATGCTTACAAACTCCATTGCGATGATCTTGACTCTCATCAAGCTTTATGTGAGATTCATCTGTGCCCAGGTGTCACCATCAGCTGTTATAGGAGCTCGACTGTCAGTATTGTTAGTCTTTTACAAATGATTAATCTGAAGAACCTTATGTGATGCCATAAAGACCAGAAGGCTCACCCTCATTCATAGTTATGCATCTAAGCAAGATTTTGGTAACCTAGAACAACAGAACAACATTCTAAAGTCTTACATTTAAAAGAAGAGAGAATCAGATTCCATTACGTTGCTAAAGCATGCTTTGGGCTTTTAGGGTAGTGTTAAAGATATCCTGCTCTTCATTTAATAATACTGTTACCACAAGTTTAATTTGAGATGTTTTGTTCTTTCTGGAGACTCCAAATAACCTAATGGGTATTTAATCGTAGAATAACTTGGCTGAGATCACAGGCCTATTCATTATATTTAACTGGCTTTTACAAGTTTTTTTTTCTTTGCTGAGCAGCAGTTTCAGTACAAACCATTTCTTTGTGGTCAAACCGACTTCACATTCAAGGATCAGTCATTTCATCCAATAGTTCAACATTTTTACCTCTTAAATCAGAAGTTGCACTGTTAATCTCCCTCCCTTAGATATTGACATTATCTATCTGGTCTAATTTTGCAATTCACCACTAACTTTTAATTTTTGTTTTGTGGTTCACCAGTGAACGTTACTTACAGACTGAATATGTGGGAGAAATTCTCCTCCCTCATCATGCTCTAAGCCACTAGGCTATCAGTTTCAGTGAAAGTTTACTGATATCAAATAATGAAAATTTGTGAAGTGCTAAAGAACAGAATAGATAACTAAGACTCTAGATCACAATAACACTTACTCAGAAGTTGCAGGTCTACCTGCAATGGAAAGTAGATTTCAGTAAATGGAGACTTTCGTCCTATTGTTCATTAGAACAATTGCTTTCTTTTCAAACATTGCAGATATCCATGATCATCCAACCATGTACCTTTAGGAGACTTAACTGATGATATCACTGTAAAATTTTGCAATGTAATATTTGTGGGCGGCACGGTGGCACAGTGGTTAGCACTGCTGCCTCACAGCGCCTGAAGACCCGGGTTCAATTCCCGACTCAGGCGACTGACTGTGTGGAGTTTGCACGTTCTCCCCGTGTCTGCGTGGGTTTCCTCGGGGTGCTCCGGTTTCCTCCCACAGTCCAAAGATGTGCGGGTCAGGTGAATTGGCCATGCTAAATTGCCCGTAGTGTTAGGTAAGGGGTAATGTAAGGGGTATGGGTGGGTTTCGCTTTGGCGGGTCGGTGTGGACTTGTTGGGCCGAAGGGCCTGTTTCCACACTGTAAGTCTAATCTAATCCTAATGTTCACTAATATATACTAATATTCGCATTGTAATCCAGCAGAAAAGTCAGTTAGTCAACCAGTTTGTTAAGTGAAAATGCCCTGACCATAACAGTGTCTGAAGTAGAGTTGTAAAGTGTTTAAAACAAATAAATCTGAATGATGACGATCTAAAACAAAAACAGAATTTGCTGGAGACACTTAACAGGTCGGGCAGCATCCGTGGGGGGAAAAAGCAGAGCTACCATTTCAAGTCTGGTGATTCTACATCAGAACTGTTAACAGCTAGGAAAAAATATTATTTATATTGAAGCTAAACTTGGGGCAGGGATGGGGGTAAGGGAGAATTGGGCAGCAAGGTGAAGATGGAGCCCAGAGAGAGAGAGAGAGAGAGAGAGAGAGAGAGATAGAGAGAGAGAGAGAGAGAGAGAGAGAGAGAGAGAGAGAGAGAGAGAGCTGTGAAAGGGATAGGTAAACACGGAGTTTATAGATAGCACGCCAGGACAGAAGAAAAGCTAAATAGTGACAATAAGAGTGAGAAAATGGGTGACTGTGCTGAATGTAACTCATATCTTATTAGGACCAAGTGTGCGGTGAGTAAAACACATAAAGAGATGGAATCAGGCTGTAAAGTTATCTATGTTGAGTCCCAGAGGCTGCAGAATCCTCCATTAAAAAATAAGATGTTATCTTTGAGCTTACAGTGAGGCTTGCAGGTACACTGCAGCAGGCCTGCTACAGAAATGTTGGCCAGGGAACATTGTGGTGACTTCAGATATCCTGCAGCTTTTGTTTTATCTAAATTCAGTCAGGATGTAAATTACATGCAACAGTTGAGGTTATTGTGGATCGTGGATTAAGCATGCCACGTAAATCTGAAGACAAACCAATTCTGTTTTAAAAACCAACTGCGTTTTAAAAACCAACTGCACTGCAAATGAACCTCACATGACTTAAATTCAAAGATTAGTCACTAATATCAAGATCAGAGTAATGTACATTTCTCAGGATGAAATGAAATGACATTGTAGGTAGAGATAGTTAGGATTTATGTGTGATAACAATGAGTTCCATATGCTTCTTTCAATATTATATACAATATACACTGCTCATGGTGTTGTCTCCTTTATAGTGAGGGTACTAAATACAGATTGAGTGATCACTTGGCAGACCATCTCTGTTCAGTCTGTAAGTGTGACCCCAGTCTTGTAAACAAAAAACTGAAAGAACTGTGGATGCTGGAAATCAGAACAAAAAGAGAAGTTGCTGGAAAAAACTCAGCAGGTCTGCAGCATCTGTGTCGAGAAAGTAGAGCTATCATTTCGGCTACAATGACTCTTCTTCAAAACTGATTGTAGCTAGGTAAGATTTGGTATAGTTTGTAGACAAGGGGTGGAGAAAGGGGGGAGGAATAAATGATAGGTCGAGAGGAAGCCCAGAGATAGAGAGAACAATAGCTCTAGGAAAGGGTAAAAATGGCAACCTGGGACAATGATTAGCTGTTAATGGTTTGTTTATGGTAGCAGGCAATGGCAGGGCTGTGTGTGTGTGTGTGTGTGTGTGTGTGTGTGTGTTGGAGTATGGACAAGTGGGGTAAGAAAGTGCTCAGACCCTAAAATTAATGAACTCGATATTGAGTCCAGAATGTTGAAGGGTTCCCAAGCAGAAATTGAGGTGTTGTTCTTCCAGCTTGCACTGATCTTCTCTGGAGAACTTTAGCAAGCTCAATGGCAGACAACAAAAAGCTCAGGGTCATTTTTGCAGACAGAATGTGGGCATTCTGCAAAATGGTCACCTAGTTTGAGCTTCATCTCCCTAAGGTAGAGGAGACAACATCTTAGATTGCTACACTGGCTTCCATTTTGTTTCTTTTCTCTTTGTTTTCTCTTTCAGTTTTGTTTTTCCTTTACTATTTTCTCTAGTCTTTTCCTTTTTTTGGTTTCAAATGACTGTAAAATGGCCATTCACATCTCTTCTAGATACTTTTTTTTCTTACTTCCTTTGTATTTGTATTCTGAAACATAGCTTACTTATTGATCCCTGCTTCCAGGTTTGTAAGCAGCACAGCATAAAAAATCCAGTTGGTGCCTGCTGCCCACCTCCCTACTTGTGCAATTTTTCCAGCATTAGAAGTGGTATTAGGCAGCTTACTCAATAAAGTATAAGGTTAATTGAGGCCTAAGTTGTCATGTTAATGATAACAGTCTAATAATCACCCACTCTTCTGGGCTCAATTTAGTCTATGGATTAATTTATTTAAAACAAAAAAAACACACTACAAGTCATGAAACTGACATTACAACGAACCAACTGATTTCTATTTGTATAACTTGCAAACGCAATGCAAAGTACTATCACGACATTGTTTACACAAAGCACATAGAGTTCTTAAAGGTGACATCCCCTCAAGACAAGGTTAAATAATGATATTAGCTCCTTGTTCATCTTTGCCAAAAACAAATAGTCACTAAATAAACAACAGAAAACTGTTGATATTGCAAATCTGAAACAAAAACAGAAACTCAGCAGGTCCAGCAGCATTCGAGGAGAGAAAGCAGAATCAAGATTCTGCGTCTTATGACTCTTCTTCAGAACAAATTGTTACCATTTTTCCAAGGCCAGATGATTTGAAGTTTTGTGGACAGTTCAGACATTGTGATAACATAGATGTTTCTACAAGATTGAATGTGTGAATCTTATGTTCACCATCTTTGGCTTGTCATATACACTGATGCATTCTGATTTGTCAACTAGTTCATATGTCAACCAGCTGTCATCCAGTGCATCCTCTGGCAGGATATCAGATGGTTATTATTGAAGCTCGAAGATACTCCCTTAGTGCAGTCTCTTTGAGTCCTCCATGCATCAGCCTTCACTCTCATGCATGCCTCTGACAATGACCTTTTATAGAATCACTGAATCATGGAGTCTTTTAGGACACAAACAAACCCATTTGTCCAACTCATCTGCACCGAGCAGATATTCCAATCTGACCAAGTCCCATTTGCCAGTATTTGGCCCATATCCCCCTTCTTATGCATATATCCATCCAAATGCCTTTTAAATGATGTAATTGTACTTGCCTCCACCACTTCCTCTGGCAACTCGCTCCAGATATGCATCACAGTCTGCATGAAAATGTTATCCCTCAGGTCCTTTTCTAAATATTTCCCCTCTCTCCTTAAGCCTATGTCCTCTAGTTTTGGACACATCCCAACCTTGGAAAAAGACGTTGCCTATTCACCCTATCTATGCACCTCATGATTCTATTACCTCTGGAAGGTCACTCCTCAGTCTCCGACACGTCACAGAAAAAAAGTCCCAGCCTATTCAACCTCTACCTATTTTTGATGGAATGGTGAGCAATTCTTGGTGCATACAGAAGATCGCACCTTCCATATGGAGAAAGTAAGGACTGCAGATGGTGGAGATCAGAATCGAGAATATGGTGCTGGAAAGACACAGCCAGTCAGGCAGCCACGATGTTTCAACATAAGCTTTTCATAAGGAATGAGCCTCATTCCTGATGAAGGGCTTATGCTCAAAACATTGATTCTCCTGCTCCTCAGATGCTGCCTGACTTGGTGTGCTTTTCAAACACCACACTCTCAACTCTGATCTCCACCATCTGCAGTTCTCACTTTCTCCTAGTTAATTTTAACCCTACTGTGACGTGTCTTCCAAGGGTGCCTACCTTGAAGACGTTCTCCTCCTCTCTCTACAAGGATCTCAGTGAGTCTCTCTCTCTAATTGCACCCCCCAGGTTATCTCCTCTGTCCTGAAACTCTTCAGCCACGTCCTGAAGCACATCTTCCATATGCATTGCCTATGTTTAAGTATTATAATGATTGTGTCAGACATTAAATTTGTATTTAGGACCTCTAAGATTTATCAAACTCTGAGGAATATTTTGCACTTATGACTAATTGCACAATAGTTCTTCGTTTAAATCGATCTTCAGTTTGTCTAATACATCTTTCCAGAAAGCGGCTGCTGGGATGGATATCATTACCAATTCAGCAATTTTGTTTACAAGCCAGCTGAAAAGAAAGTCACATATTGACATCTTTTCTCTGCATCTGCACTTGTGTAGTAAATGGATTATATAGACTTCTATCTAAATTACATGATTTCTACTCTGTTAATATGCAAGTTCAATATGACTTTGAATTGGTCTTCTACTGTGGTCCTCAAATTTGGTGGATCTTTTGCTTTTTGGTTGTTCATCCTTGTGTTTTAAGTCTACATAGATCTTACTTTCCTACGATCAAGCAAATCTTAATAAGTTGCTTTTCTGCAATGGACATATCCAAATCTAGAAACCGAAGCTTTGAATGTTGCTTGAACATTTTAAGTTCTATTGGGAAGCTTGCTATGTCCCAATCACATGACGAAATGCTACAGGTAATTTTAACAATATGCACTTGACCTATTCTTTACAATTGATTCAGCACACATTCTGATTACTTACTCTTCGAGCAACTTAAATTGAACTCTTGATAGGGATTTGACAACTTAACAGCAAGCTTTGTTTTTAACACTGACATTGTAATAGTAAAAACATCAAGGGTCATCCCACAAACTTGAGTGCAGTTTAAATCTGTTGACTCTGTATTTCAACTGTGCATTAACTTATTTTTGGACTGTTCAAGCACAATAGACCTCCACAGCAACTTACTATGCCACAGCAATGATAACCGTGTGGTAATCAATCGATTAACCAATTGATTGATTAATTCCATATGTTGGTTTACTTAAAACAGTAGATCACATTACAAGTTATAAAGCAGACATCACAGCAAACCAGCTGATTTCTATGAGTGTAGTTTGCAAACTAACCACCAGACATTTCATATGCAGTAAATGGAATGGAATAGTATAGATGTCTAAAAGAAGTGGGTTTTGCAGAGATGTGTTGCAGAATCAGGCAAGAAGTCCAATGAGGCTGTTATAGAATATAGAACATAGAACATTACAGCACAGTACTGGCCTATCAGCTCTTGATGTTGCGTCGACCTGTGGAACCAATCTGAAGCCTATCTATCCTATACTATTCCAGTTACGTCCATATGTTTATCCAATGACCATTTAAATGCCCTTCAAGTTGGCGAGTCTATGACAATTGCGGGCAGTGCATTCCAAGCCCCTACTACTCTCTAAGTAAACAAACTATCTCTGACATCTGTCCTATATCTATCACCCCTCAAGTTAAAGCTATGTCCCCTCATGCTAGCCATCACCATCTGAGGAAAAAGGCTCTCACTGTCCACCTATGTAACCCTCTGGTTAACTTATATGTCTCAACTAAGTCACCTCTCAATCTTCTTTTCGCTAACAAAAAAAACAGCCTCAAGTCTCATACGACCCTCCCTCCATGCCAGGTAACATCCTAATAAATCTCTTCTGAACCCTTTCCAAAGCTTCCACATCCTTCCAATAATGCAGTGATCAGAACTGTATGCAATACTCCAGGTGCAGCTGCACCAGAGTTTTGTACAGCTGCAACATGACCTCATGACTCCGAAAATCAGCCCCTCTACTAATAAAAGCTATCACACCAGCTGCCTTCTTAACAACCCTATCAAACTGGTTGGCAACTTTCAGGATCTATGTACATGGACGCCGAAATCTCTCTGCTCATCTACACGAACAAGAATCTTACCATTAGTCCAGTTCTCTATATTCCAGTGCTCATTCCAAAGCAAATTATCTCACACTTCTCTGCATTAAACTCCATTTGCCACCTCTTAGCCCAGCTCTGCAGCTTATCTATGTCTCTCTGTAACCTGCAACATCCTTCAGCAATATCCATAACTTGACTGACATTAGTGTCATCTGTAAATTTACTAACCCATCCTTCTATGCCCTCATCCAGGTCATTTATAAAAATGACAAACAGCACTAGTAACTCAACTCCAGGATGAACATTTCCCATCACCCACCACCCTCTGTCTTCTTTCAGTTAGCCAATTTCTGAACTGAACTGTTAAATCACCCTCAATTCCATGCCTCTGTATTTTTTTGCAATAGCCTACAGTGGGGAACCTTATCAAATGTCTTACTGAAATCCATATACACCACATCAACTGCTTCACCCTCAGCCACCTGTTTGGTCACCATCTCAAATAACTCAATAAGGTTTGTAAGGCACGAACTACCCTTCACAACACAATGTTGACTATCCCTACTCAACTTATTCTTCTCTAGATGATTATAAATCCTATCTCTTATAACCCTTTCCGACACGTTACCCACAACTGAAGTAAAACTCATTGGTCTATAATTGCCAGGGTTGTTTCTACTCCCCTTCTTGAACAATGTTCTCCATGTTGAGATGATCTCAGTCCATCTATTACATTTCTCACAAGTGGAGTGGCAAGATTCTCAGTAGGCAGCAGCAAGTTGCCAGAGCAAAGCAGTTCAGGCTGCATCCAACGAGCAGCGAAATCGACGTTTCGGGCAAAAGCCCTTCATCAGGAATAAAGGCAGTGAGCTGGAAGCATGGAGAGATAAGCTAGAGGCGGCGGGGGGGGGGGGGGGGGGGGGGAGGGGGAGAGAGTAGCATAGAGTACAATGGGTGAGTGGGGGAGGAGAGGAAGGTGATAGATCAGAGAGGAGGGGGTGGAGTGGAAAAGAAGATAGGCAGGTTGGACCAGTCCGGACAAGTCATGGTGTCATGGTGACAGTGCCGAGCTGGAAGTTTGAAACTAGGATGAGGTGGGGGAGGGGGAAATGAGAAAGCTGTTGAAGTCCACATTGGGTGCCTCCTAGCAGAGCGCTTTAGGGAACATCTCCGAGATACCCGCACCAATCAACCACACCGCCCCGTGGCCCAACATTTCAACTCCGCCTCCCACTCTGCCGAGGACATGGAGGTCCTGGGCCTCCTTCACCACCGCTCCCTCACCACCAGACGCCTGGAGGAAGAACGCCTCATCTTCCGCCTCAGAACACTTCAACCCCAGGGCATCAATGTGGACTTCAACAGCTTCCTCATTTCCCCTTTCCCCACCTCATCCTAGTTTCAAACTTCCAGCTCAGCACTGTCACCATGACTTGTCCGGACTGGTCCAACCTGCATATCTTCTTTTCCACTCCACCCCCTCCTCCCTGACCTATCACCTTCCTCTCCTCCCCCACTCACCCATTGTACTCTATGCTACTCTCCTCCCACCCCACCCACCCCCCAACTCCCCCTCTAGCTTATCTCTCCATGCTTCCAGCTCACTGCCTTTATTCCTGATGAAGGGCTTTTGCCCGAAACGTCGATTTCGCTGCTCGTTGGATGCTGCCTGAACTGCTGTGCTCTTCCAGCACCACTAATCCAGAATCTGGTTTCCAGCATCTGCAGTCATTGTTTTTACCTAGCAGCAAGTTGCCAGTTAATGGGTATTAACAGTTGTTACGCTCCTTGTTGATAGAGCAACTTGCCCCATTAACATTCTGGTTTCAAACTCACCAAACCTGTTGAACAGCCATTGCGAAAATGGAAAATGCATACAGCTTGCTGCTTCCTCTGTACAACATCCATGTTGTGTACAACTAAATTGCAGCCCAGGCTACGATCCATGGGCACCTGCTCTACTTACCCTTCCTCCACAGACATTCAGTGAACTCTTGGCAATACCATGGTGCCCCTCTGATGCTCTGGCAGTTCACCCTGATATGCTCAGACATGCAACCCAGTGCACACCAGCAACTAGTAGTGTATGACTACATCAGGTACAAATTAATCTCTTCACCTACACTTCGTAACTACCGGCAAGCACACAGTTTTCATGCATTGCCTTGTCATGCTTTATATTACCAATTAGTGCAACCATGCAACTAGATAGGTGCTGATTCATGCTGATGTGCTGCTCGGTAGCCCTCCATCAAAGGTGCAATGTTCATGCCAAAGACACTGCATCCTCAGTAAGCATCAGCCATGTCTCAAAAACCTAGGGAAGTAGTCTTCAGGAGGTCCATAGAGACATCCATCAGTCAGTGGCATGTGGGGCAGCCTCCAAGAGCAGTTTAAGTGTGCAGCCATGGTCAGGCTAGGGCAGCTTTGCACAGTTGGTCTGTGACTCTGCTTCCTGGCAGTGGGTCAGGGTCAGTCCTTTGTCTCTATTAGGGCTAATCCAGTGGAGAGGGCTGTCACAGTCATGGCACGTTTAGCCACCAGCCAGGGATCTGAGCAGGTCCTGGCTGGTGCTAGCCAGTCAGGTCACTTGGGCAAGTAGACTACAGTTATCCTATCAGGTATATCCAGAACAAATAAGGAGGAGGAGAGAAGCGGTGAAAGGGAGTTGGGGGAGAATGGGCAAATCTACTCAATGTAGCTGGCTTGGGTGGGGATCTGGGGAAGTGTGAAGCCAGCAGGGTTGATGGGATAGGCATCTAGGAATGAGATGGTGATGGTTTACTGGCACATTGAGGTTGATGCTGTAGGCCACTGTCAGAGGACTACTTACTGTTGCATTCCATTATAAAGTAAATAGAAGTGCACATTGGGAAGAAGATGATGGGAAAGTGAGGACTGCAGATGCTGGAGATTCCTGAAGAAGGGCTCATGCCCGAAATGTCGATTCTCCTGCTCCTTGGATGCTGCCTGACCTGCTGCGCTTTTCCAGCAACACATTTTCAGCGAAGAAGATGATGGGGCCTGCACTCAGAATGGACGGGCTCAGTAGCAGATATGAGAGACAACAAAGCAACTGACCCTTCCATAGAGAGATGAACAACAACATGAATGGTAAAATCAAATATTTACAATATATTTGTCAGGTATTTTCAGAATGGATTCAGCCATACCACTAACATACTCTCAATACATTTTCCCCTTCACCTCCATCCTGCTGTGTCCTATTCAGATCCCCTTTTCCACAGATAGGGTGGAGGGAGCCTGCTGGATAGTGGAGCGCTACGCCCTGGAGATATGGGAGTGTTTGTGTCTGAATGGTTCAGACATGCTGAAAGTGTCCTTGTCAAGGACAAATTGACAACTCTCACCATGAATTTTCACAGACCAGAGGGGAGCAGGCATGATGAATGTGGAAGGCCCAATCACCTCTCGTATGCTCTTACTGGAACATTCTGAGATGCTTGTGTGTACAGCTCATCCTGGCCTTCTGGTACTGACCTATCTCTGTGGACTGGCTCAAGGTTCTTTGTTCAACTATCTCCATGACTTTAGGCCTGAGGACCAATGGCGAGGCCAATGAAACGTAGGTCTATATGCAATCCAGCCTGTCCTTCCATAGTAGTTGCCAACCTGTGCAGAGGCAGGCAGTTGCAGGATTCACTGCACTTCTGCAGCTCCTGGGCAATAAGGACCATTGTGTCCATTATGCCTGTCTGTTGCTCATAATCCACTCTGTGTAGTTGCATAAAGTCCCTCAACACCATAACCATTGGGTCCTCTACTGATGGAGGTTGAGTAGATGCCTGGTCTCTGGAAACCCTCTAAGTGCCAGTGGTCTCAGAGTTTTCTCCATCGCCCATCTTGTCCCCTACCACCAAGTCAAAGCCTGACAGTTTTTCATCCACAGAGATGTCAGGCTTCCCTACTCAATGGATTCAAAGCATCTCATCTCCTCAAACCATGATTTCACTGTAGATAGTGGCCACCCTTCCCAGTGGCACTGTCAGAAATGGAGAACTACTTGATGTAGGCTTTCCTCCAGCAGGATATTTAACCTAATCAACAATGTTTACGTTATATAAAAAAAATTGCTGTAAAAGCTCAGCAGGTCTGGCAGCATCTATGGAGAGAAATCAGTTAACATTGCAAGTCCAGTGACTCTTCCTCAGAACTGATGGTAGCTAGGAAAATGTTTTTATTATACAGAAGATAGGGTGGGGAGAGGGGTAAGGAGTAAACAATAGGTGGTGGTAGAGCCAAAGAGAGAGAAGGACAGTTGGACAAATAAAGAAGTGGGTAACGATCAGAATGGGAGGATAAATGAAGACTGTTAGCAGCTAACAATGGGTTGTGTGTAAAAGCAGATTATGTGGTAACAAGGCCTGGAGTGTGGAAATGGAGTAAGACATAGGAGAGTCTCAAGCCCTAAAATTGTTGAACTTGATGTTGAGTCCAGAAGGCTGTAGAGTTCTCAAGTGGAAAATGCATTGCAGTTCCCCCAGTGTCACTGGAGCACTGTAGCAAGCCTGACACAAGAGATTTTCTAAAGGGAACATAGTAATGTGTTGAAGTGACAGTCAACTGGAAGCTCAGGGTCTTTTTTGCGGACAGAATGTAGGTGTTCTGCAAAGCAATCACAAAGTCTATGCTTCATTTCCCCAATGTAGAGGAGACCACATTGTGAGCAATGAATACAGTAGATTAGATTGAGTGAAGTGCAAGTAAAGCACTGATTCACCTGGCAAGTGTGTTTGGGACCTTGGATACTGAGGAGGGAGGAAGTAAACAGAAGATGTTACACCATTGTCAGCTACAGGGGAAGGTGCTAGGGAGCTGTCGTTGGTGTTGGGATTGAAGAAGTGGATCAGGGTGTCCCGGAGGGAACGATCCCTAGGAAGGGAGATGACTATGTGTCTGGTGGTGGCATCCTGCTGGATTTGGCAGAAATGGTGGCTAATGTCCTTTGGATGTGGATGCTGATGGGATGATAGGTGAGGATAAAGAGGGCTATGTCACTGTTATAGAGTCATAGAGTCATAGAGATGTACAGCATGGAAACAGACCCTTCAGTCCAACCCGTCAATGCCGACCAGATATCCCTACCCAATCTAGTCCCACCTGCCAGCACCTGGCCCATATCCCTCCAAACCTTTCCTATTCATATACCCATCCAGATGCCTCTTAAATATTGCAATTGTATCAGCCTCCACCACTTCCTCTGGCAGCTCATTCTATACACGTGCCACCCTCTGTGTGAAAAAGTTGTCCCTTAGGTCTCTTTTTTATATTTCCCCTCTTACCTTAAACAATGCCCTCTAGTTCTGGACTCCACAACCCCAGGGAAAAGACTTTGCCTATTTACCCTATCCATGCCCCTCATAATTTTGTAAACCTCTATAAGGTCACCCCTCAGCCTTTGATGCTCCAGGAAAAACAGCCCCAGCCTGTTCAGCCTCTCCCTGTAGCTCAAATCCTCCAACCCTGGCAACATCCTTGTAAATCCTTTCTGAACCCTTTCAAGTTTCACAATATCATTCCGATAGGAAGGAGACAAGAATTGCATGCAATATTCCAACAGTGGCCTAACCAATGTCCAGTACAGCCGCAACATGACCTCCCAACTCCTGTACTCAATGCTCTGACCAATAAAAGAAAGCATACCAAACACCTTCTTCACTATCCTATCCACCTGCAACTCCACTTTCAAGGAGCTATGAACCTGCACTCCAAGGTATCTTTGTTCAGCAACACTCCCTAGGTCCTTACCATTAAGTGTATAAATCCTGCTAAGATTTGCTTTCCCAAAATGTGGGAGGAAAGAGAGGGGATGAAGGCTGAAGTGTGGGAGATGAGTTGGACATGGCTGAGGGCCCTGTCAACTATGGTGCTGAGAAATCCATAGTTGAGGAACAAGGTTGACATTTCAGAGGCTTACCTGTCAAAGTTGGCATCATCAGAACAGATGCGATGGAGATAGAGGAACGAGGAGAATTGAATAGAGAGCAGGGTGTAAAAAAAATAGTCAAGATAACTGTGGGTGTCAGTGGGTTTGTAGTGAATATTGGCGGCCAACCTATTCCCAGAAATGGAAACAGAAATGTCAAGGAAGGGAAGGGAGGAGTCAGAGGTGGTCCAGGTGAAGTTGAGAGCAGGGTGGAATTTGGCAGTGAAATTGATAAACCTTTCCAATTCTGGACAAGAGAGGGAAGCAACACCAGTGCTAACATCGATATATTGGAGAAAGAATTGTGGGCGGGAGCCGAAACAGAACTGGAACAAGGAACATTTTGTTTCCCTGTTTTTGTTTCTGATTTCCAACATCCGCAGTTCTTTTAGTTTTATAATGTTTATGTTATCCCTCGTAACACAAGAAACTAAGCCTGGATAATGTTGTGTTGAAAGATCCAACAGATGTTTGTTACAGCTATTATATACAATTACTACATTCACAGACACTTAAGTGTCTGAGTTTGCATTAGGCGAGTTGGTTGCAACAGAGCAGCATACTTTCAATATCATGTCATGCTTCAAATGATCTCAGTTAAGATGGAGCCTACGATCTTTATATCCTTAGGTCACATGTCATGGCACATCTCTTGAAGGTATATTGGTACATCTCTTAAAGGTATACTGATATTCATTGTCCTTTAAAGATATGCTGAGGTACTGTTTGTGAGAATATAACACAAAGTTCCCAAATTGTGATTCCAACAGCTTTCTGAGGTTGGATGTCCTGATTCAGAATTTGGAAAGGTCAGTCCTGCCTCCAGCCTACTGTCAGCCAATCAGCTATAAAAGGACAGGTGGTCAGTGGATGTCCCCATCAGCAGGCTGCTCAACCTCTATTATGACTCCTTACTTGGGGTGAGGGAGTAGTGAATCCAGTACCCCATGTAAGTTAGCTCTTTTCTCCCTTGTCACTGATGCTGCTCCTGAGATTATCTAGCATTTTCTGTGTTTAATTTTTATTTCCAATTTTCAATGTCTCCAATTTATCTTTGCTTTAGTCCAAAAGTATTGTGCTGAATGGGCTGGATTTCAAAATTGTGTAACATTGGTGTTGTAATCTAGCTGCTAGAAGTTCTGCTTGATTTTCCTTACTGTTGATTACAATCTGGTGATTTCCTTAACGAGCATTTAATCTGCAAAACACAGATAACAAAGTGAAAATCTGTCTCATTGTCACTTGTTATTTACACGTTTGTGACAGTAGCAGAGATCTGAACAGGTAATTGCTGATTTATTAAATACATGTCCACCAGAATTAAATTCTGGCATGTTAAATTAATGTTTCGAAACATTTTGAGTGTGTCGCTGGGTTTATTAGTAAGTATCTTGATGAACTGTTCAATAGTAACACTTTTTTTTTGCCAATTAATTCTTATTGGAAATGCTTGTGGGTAGATTGTCATTATTGTTCAGTATTATATGTTTCAACTCAAGATGTCAACTTTCTGTTTAGGTTCAAATTTATGTCAGGCATTGATTTAAAATAATGGTTGAGGTGGTCATGTGCTATTTGTGTTGAGTCACAGAGGTGACTCACTGATGAATGTCATCAAGTTTACTGCTGTGATCTAACTTCCATTAGTTTTTGGTTAGCATGTACTGGCTGTTTATTGAGTGTGGAATGATATTATTTGGATGTGGTCCATCAAATGAAATCACTGCTGTTGCCAAGTCTACACAAATAATGCTCTAATAACGGTTTATCTTCAAAATGTCCAATAATTTGTGCAGATCTCAGGAAAACAGTGGTTTTAAGGAAAACCTATATTGTTTTTCTTTCCCCTCACCAGTCAGACCAAAAAGCCTGTTGTATATTTGAGCCTCAGACATCCAAAGCAGTCGTATATGAGATACTTCCACTACACTTGGGTCCTATTCCGTTATGAGTTTGATTGCACATGACTAATGGGTTGCATCAAATGTCAACTAACCTTGCACTAAGGCTCAAATGTCCATAAAACAAACTTTGTTAGATAACAAACATGGTTCATCAAGGCCCTCAGCTCAGCACCTGAACAAAAGCTACTTCTTAATTCTCTGAAAAACAGGCCCTGTGATCACTTCTAACCCCCACCACTTGTTTTAACTCACTTGTGATTAGTGATTCAGCCAGTGTTCCCTCCTCAAGTTCAATTACCAAGACTTCCCAGCATATCTGTGTTGTTGTTTGCAACAGTTGGGTAAATGATACTGGATCTCATGTTATGCTAGTTCCTTCCATGCCACTGAGCAAGTTGGCTTGGTTTCTTTTCAAAAGCCAATAAAACAGAGGTCGGACAGATGCTAAAACATTGGCTGTGTGACAGCACTTGAAATAGTACTCAAATATCAATGTGGCATTGTGTGAACTTGAGTATGTCCTATGGGACAGTAAATTAGTGAGTGAGTAGGGAAAGAAGAAATAATTCGAGCAGATTGCTATTAGCTCTGGGTTGGACCAATCCAATAAATTGACTTTACAATGCTCCCTGTATATTCGAAGAAATTAAGTTGAACTCCTCCCATGTAAATTTACTCTCTTTTTTATATATATACCACCTGGAACTAAATGTCCAAATATATTCATGAGATATTGGCATCATCAGGAGCACTAATATAGTTAGACTAAATTACATGTCCAAATGTGAGTTGCAGCTGCAAAGTGAGCTTTGGCCATGGAATTATTGTCAATATCTGGTGTAATAATAGTAACTTAGAGGCATGTAAGCCTTAGTTATAGATTTGGTTTCCTCTTAGATTTGCCAATTAGTTTTTGAAAATATCACTCACCATTGCAGCAACCTCTCCAAGACATTCTGTCACACTCTCCTATGGACAGGGACAGAGTGAAAGGACAGCCAACCTTCATTTCCTGAGATGTCTGTTAGCCATTACATTTGTGAAGTTGGGTCTACTTCACATGCATTGTTCCACTAAACAAAAACAAAGCAGTAATCTGCCAACTGCAGCACAGCTGCAAATCTCACAGTATATTCAGTGAGTTCCCAATGATGAATACGTGGAGAACTGATGAAAATTCAGAACACTAATATCCCTGTGCTCAGATTTCACGGAAATTACTAGTTCTTACAATTTTAGATGTCTTTGATGCTTTATTAATAGATAATCTGTACCTCAATAATAAGAAAACAATCCCAGTTAATAAGCGCAATTGTCTTTTCTAAGGTAAGTAACCAGTATCTTACAGTTTTACAGGCAGTAGGGTATTAGAAACAATGGAGGTAAATTTATTACCCAGATGATTTGCTCAAGGATTGCATTCATCACTGAATCTGAGTTTGGTTTCCCTGGAGTTTAGGAAACTGGCTAATGCAGAGAAGATTAGATTAAGAAGGAGAGCTTTGACTGCCACAATCTGACTGGTGTGGCAGTCCTGTCGCAGGTAATCGCCTTTCAGAGAGTTCTTGTATGGGTTCAACATTTCTAAATTTTGGAGGCTACAAATGGGTAAAAATGGATCAGCATTTGGGATGTATTTGGTAGTACATCACAGGAGGGGATCATCCTCACTATGGCCGGATCTGCGCATGCACGAGAGCTAAGCACACAAGACAGAGGAGCATAAGAGGGAAGCACATGGTTTTACAGGGGAGTGGTGTACAAGAAGGAAGTGCATGGAAGGGAATGGTGCAGGAGGGAGAGGTATAAAAGGAAGAGGCACATGATGTTGGACACAGGAAGGAGGTGTACAGGAAGAAGGCACATAAGAGGAAGACACACAGAAGAGAAATCACAGGAGAAAGATGTGAAGGAGGGGGCCATGGCTGCCATCGGATCCATGAGTGCACATCAGCTTTCTTGATCTCCCAAATGAGCAATGTTTCAACAAACTGAGGTTGTTGAGCTGGATCGTAACTGATATTGTTGATCTCCTAGAAGACTTGCTAGTTGCTGTGTCTCAGGATCACACAACTGATAAGGTCTTTGCAATGTTCAATTTCCTTCGCTCTTGTTTCCTATCTAGAGCTACGAAAGACATCTGAAGACTGCATATACTTATATAGGGTGAATGACTTGCCAGAGTTTGAATGTTCCCTGTGATAACATTAACATTAACCACCTGCTCAGATTCACCTCTCTGACTGAATTCCAACAGGAACAAATTGCTTTCGACCCCATTCAGTTGATAATCCAAATACCATCACAAAACCTAGGGTTTTTTTTTAATTGATCAGAAGGAATATTATTCCATTAATGCACAGCTGACAGACAACAAGAGGAGGTTCAATAATGTCTGTGTCAGATTCTCTGATTCTTATGGCATCAGTTCAACATCACAAACCTTTTCATTTCAGGAAGCAGATGGGCCGGTTCACAGGAAAGAAGGCATATCCTCTTCAGACGTAGTTCATGAACCTGTGAAAGAGGAGCCGGAGTAGTATAGTGAGAGTCACATGGCTACCATCCAGTCATTGAGGTAGTCTATGGAATCAATATATCTTGGGTGCTAGATAAATCTGGAGGTACCCTTTTATACTCTGCATCAAGGCTGTTCAGGTAGGAAGGGGAGTGCTTTGATTTTTATTGACAGGGAAAGGTGTTTTGCTGTATGTATTGATTTGAAGATGTTCAGATCAAGATGCATTTTGTTATATGCTTTGGAGAAGAGGCAGGCAGTGACCTGGAGCACAACCTCTGAATGATGGTGCACAGATGCTTCACAATGGTTCAGAAACTTACTAAGTCCACAGCAAGCACCACAAAGCACTGGAGATAAATGCAAGTGCCTTTGTAAGTTTTTCTTAATTATGGAGGTTACAAAGATGGTTCGACAGCAGCATCCTCTCCCAAGCTACCAATTACTGAAAACCAGCTCCCGTGAGTGGCTCCTGCCATTAGTATGATTGTCACTAGATTCCTGAAATAACTGCCCTACGTAGAAGTCAAAAAGTGTGGCACTGGAAAAGCACAGCAGGTAAGGCAGTATCTGAGGAGCAGGAGAATTGATGTTCCTTCATCAGGAATGTAGGGAGGATAGTGGTGAGGTAACTGGGAAGGTGATAGGTAGATAAAGGTGGGGATTGACGGTGATAGATCAGAGGGGAGGGTGGAGCAGATAAGTGGGAAGGAAGATGGACATGAACAGGGTGGTAAAAAGTGAGGACTGCAGATGCTGGAGATCAGAGCTGAAAATGTGTGGCTGGAAAAGCGCAGCAGATCAGGCAGCATCCAAAGAGCAGGAGAATCAACATTTTGGGCATGAGCCCTTCTTCAGGAATGGAGGGCTGATCTGCTGCACTTTTCCAGCAACACATTTTCAGCTCAGGAAGAGGGTGGTGCCACGTTGGAGGATTGAATCTGGGATGGGGGGGGGGAGGGGAAAGAAGGAAACTGGTGAGGTCAATGTTGATTCCATGTGGTTAGACGGCCCCAAGGCAGAAGATGAGGTGGTCTTCCTCCAAGCATAGGGTGGCTTGGATTTGGCGGTGGAGGAGGCCCAGGACTTGCATGACCTTGGCGCACTAGGAGGGGGAGTTGAAGTGGTCAGCCACAAGGCGGTGGGATTATTTGGTGCGTGTGTCCCAGAGATATTCCCTGAAACATTCCGAGAGTTGGCGTCCTGTCTCCCCAATGTAAAGGAGACCACATTGAAAGCAACGGACACAGTAGATGAGGTGTTTGGATGCGGAGGAAAATCTTTGCTGGATTGGAAGGATCCTTTGGGGCATTGGACAGAGGTGAGATGGGAGGTGTGGGCATAGGTTTTGAACCTTTCACGGTGGCAAGGGTAGGTGCTAGGAGTGGAGAAGGGTCGGTGGGAGATGTGGATCTAACTAAGGAGTCGCGGAGGGAATGTTCTCTGCAGAATGCTGATAGGGATGGGAGGGAAATATATCTCTGATAGTTGAGTCAGGCTGTTGGTGGCGGAAATGGTAGAGGATAATGTGCGGCATCCAGAGATTAATGGGGTGGAAGGTGAGGATGAGGATGGAGAGGTAGATGGAGGAAGTGGAGAAGATGTACTGTAGGGCATTGTTGATCATGTCTGAGGGAAAATTGCAGTTCTTCAGTTCATCAAATACAAAGTATGGGGCGGCATGGTGGCTCAGTGTTTAGCACTGCTGCCTCACAACACCAGGAACCCGGTTCAATTCCTGCCTCGGGCAACTGTCTGTGTGGAGTTTGCATATTCTCCCTGTGTCTGCATGGGTTTCTTCTGGGTGCTCTGGTTTCCTCCCACAATCCAAAGATGTGCAGGTTAGGTGAATTGGCCAAGCTAAATTGCCCATAGTATTAGGTGCATTAGGCAGGGGTAAATATAGGGTAGGGAAATGGGTCTGGGTAGGTTACTCTTTGGTGGGGTGGGGTGGACCTGCTGGGTGGAAGGGCCTGTTCCCATACTGTAGGGCATCATTGTTAATCACATGTGAGGGGAAATTGAGGTCTTGCAATAGGAGGCCATCTGGGATCCCTGGAATGGAATTGCTTCTCCTGGGAGCAGATAAGCAGGAGGAATTGGGAGTAAGGGATAGCATTTTTACAGGAGGGAGGTTTGGAGGAGGTGTAGTCCAGGCAGCTATGTGTGTCTGACTCAACTCAGACATCTACTTCAAACCCACTGACTCCCACAGCCACCTGGACAACGCTTCCTCCCAGCCCACCTCCCGTAAAAATGCTATCCCTTTCTCCCAATTCCTCTGCCTCTGCCATATCTGCTCCCGGGAGGATCAATTCCACTCCAGGACATCCCAGATGGCCTCCTATTTCAAGGATCTCAATTTCTCCTCACACGTGACCAACAATGATGCCCAGTGCATCTCCTCTACTTGCCGCATCTCCGCCCATGAACTTCACCCTTCCAACCGGAACAAGGATAGAATCCCCATGCTCGTCATCTTCCACCCGAGTAATCTCTGGATACAATGCATTACCCTCCGTCATTTCGGCACATACATTCAGACCCAACTACCAGAGATATATTTCCCTCCCCAGCTCTATCAGCATTCCACATAGACCATTCCCTCCATGACTCTCTCATTAAGTCCATGCCCCCACCAAGCCACCCTCCACTCCCACCACCTACCCTGCCGCCACAATAGATGTAAAACCTGCACCCACAACTCCCCCCTCACTTCCATCCAACGTACCAAAGGATTCTTCCACATCCTGCAAAAACTTTCCTGCACATCCAAACACCTCATCTACTGTGTCCATTGCACTCAATGTGTCTTCTCTACATTGGGGAGATAGGACGCCAACTCGCTGAATGTTTCAGGGAACATCTCTGGGACACATGCCACAAACAACTCCACTGCCCTGTGGCCAACCATTTCAACTTCCCCTCCCACTCTCCCAAGGACATGCAATTCCTGGGCCTCCTCCACCTTCAAATCCAAGTCAACCAACACGCGGAAGAAGAACACTTCACTTTCCACCTTGGGACCCTCTGACCACATAGCATTGATGTTGATTTCACTAGTTTCTTTATCTCCCTTCCCCCACCTCATGTCAGTTCCAGCCCTCCAACTTGACACTACCCTCTTGAACTGTTCTACTTGTCCATCTTCCTTCCAATCTATCCATTCCACCATTCCCTCTGACCTATCACCATCACTCCCCCACCTGCATCTACCTATTGCCTTCCCAGCCACCTCACCTCCACCCGCACCGTCCTATTTATTTCTCAACCCCTTTCCCCAACCCCTACCCCCCACATTCTTGATAAAGGGCTTATGCCCAAAACATCAACTCCCCTGCTCCTCGATATTTCATGACCTGCTGTGATTTTCCAACGCCAACTGTTTGACTCTGATCTCCAGCATCTGCAGTCCTCACTTTCTCCTGCCTACATAGAACTTGCTCACGTCAGGAGACTCTTAGGAGGACCATGTCAATGCTTTACAAATGTCTTTAGATTCCCGATGAAGAGGTTAGACATCCTTGTCAAATGATAAAAGACTTTGGCTTGTGAATGACCAAAATGGAAAAGGTACATTTGAGGAAGCAACTAACACATCAAATGATTTAATTGAGAACATGCAGAAGTGAACTTGAGATATTGGAGGGAGCACTTAAACATTCAAAATCCCATCTACACAACCGTTGAGGAAATGCTCTATATGTGACTGAGACTACACATTCGACATTTCAGCCATCTCAGAATCCATGGATCAAAAGCAGAAAGTGTTGAAGAAACCTAGCAGGTCTGGCAGCATCTTTCATGAGAAAAACAGAATTAACATTTTGAGTCTGGTGACCAGTTGTCAGAACTGGTGAAATTCTCAAGTTCGGAAGAAAAATTACTGCATTTGAAACATTAATTCTATTTTGTCTCTAAAGATGCCACCAGACCAGCTAAGTTTCATCAGCACTTTTTGTTTTTGTTTTCAGATTTTCAACATCCTTTGTTTTATTTCCAAACCCATGGAGATGGAGTTACCCTGATTCTGAGGGACTGCATAAAAGAAGAGGTGTGCTGTGTACTTCACAGAGAAGATGGCAGATGGAAGAGGATCAAATCTTATCACACATTTTCAGATAAGGAGAATGTGGAGGAGGGAAATGATGATTACCAGATCAGATGTCAATGTTATAGCCAGGGTCATCTTAAGAATACAACAGTTCAGCTATTGTTAACTTCCAGAAAATGTTGTGCTTGTAACCAGTGCCACTATTGGTAGAGTAACTGTGTGTGCACATACATTTGTTCCTCCTTTATTTCAACATTTGTTTATTTTTTCAATTACCCCTCTGTTAAGTTACTTAGAAGGTTAAAGCTGGTACATATCTTGTTTACTGATCATGCAAGCTAATCACTGAGATGCCAAATCTCCATTCTAATACTGAAAAGGAACAAGGAAAGCAAAGCATGAGACCCTGATCATATCAGTGGCTATTTGTGAATGTTTCGCTGTTTGTGCAAGGGCAACATCTTTTAGTTTTTACTGGTTGAGTCATTTCTGTGTTTCTAACACACAATGCATGGAAAGATAGTTTGCCTTTCTTTCCAAATGCAATGAAATTGATGAGCTGAACATTCTGAACTAAAAGCTTACTTGGCATGGATAGTAGCAGTTGGTGTGATATTCTAGGTGCAATTGCAGATGAATCAGGGCACTAGATTTAAGGTGAAAATGGATAAACAAACAGAAAACCACACTATTGTGTCTTTAGTGATTGCATCAGGTTTGTTCCTCTTGCCACTGAGAAACTATTCATTCCTCATATTCTTGATGGAGATGCACTACTGAATCTGATCACTTTCCTTACTCTGGGGACAGCATCTACATGACCACCCTTTGCTTTCCTGGTTTCTTTTGCCATGAATTAGAGTTGACATCAAGTTTGTGAGTGCGTATCACATCCCCAGTGCAACTTGGAGACTCAAGGCCCAAAAATTAAAATTTTCTGCTTCAGTTTTGATCACAGATTCTGACCCAAACAATTCTGACTTCTGTCCCCTCAGAACCTTTCTTCATATTAAGAAACTATCAAATAATATTGGACCCCATCAACCCTCAGGCCACCTTTTCATGATGGCATGCAAGCATTTAGCTAAAATGTCATTGAGAAGTCGGTGGTGTTCATCCAGGGACTTCTAAAATTTGCTCCCTTAAAAAGTCAAATGGCAAACTCCCTCATAGAACAGTTGTGATTCTTGCTGAGGAAACGTCTTCAGCTCTGTTTACTGCAACGTAAACTTCTCCCAAGTGATTTAGGGCTGAATTCGGTACATTTAAATATATTAGTTGACACCATGCAATAGTTGATGTGCATGCCAAAACATAACACCAAGTCATCATCCATCACTCAACAGATCAGTTGTCTTGCTAGATGATATTACCCTTTCATAATAGCAACAGTTTTCCCAAAAGTCCAAATATAAGCATAAAATTCCAACTAACATCTCATCACACAGAAAATTGAATCCATTTATAGCATCCTTTGGCAAAGCAGTTGTGTAATTCTTTGGCTTTCTCTCCGATAGATTTAACTCCAAATAGTAGACAATGCATTTTAACGTGGAGATTTTCCAGTCAGCCCAGGGAGCAGAATACTGAATTTAAAACACTTCAGTTCCGCACCATTAAAAATCAGCCAAAAGAAACATGAACTGTATTTTTTAAATAAAAATAATCCTTCAGTGTGTTCACTCTTGCTACTTCTAAGTCTAAAAGTGTTGATTCCTACAGTCTACTGTTTTGCAAAGAGATTGAATGTAAAATAGTCTGAAGCCGTCCGCACATGAACAGCTGCACTATGTCTTTTGAAAAGGACTATGATGTGATGGGTGTTTCACTAGAGAAATCTTAATACATTCCTCATTATCACAGTGCAAGAATCTATAGCTAAAGGCTTAAGCACAGGAAATGGAGAGACTGGTGTACGGACAAATAGCAACAAAGTGCTCAAGTTTACTAAACTCCCACTTATTTAAAGTATTTTTCATTTGGACTTTATCCAGATTAAGCTAACTCAGAATTTTAGCTGCTGTTTTAAGTGCCCTTACTGTTTTACTTCAGGGAAACTGGAAGAAAAAGCTCTAATTTTGCTGTTTTTAAATGCTGACAAATGCATGGCTGGATTGCTAAAATACATTCTGGGTCTATGTATGATTCAGATATTGCACAAAAACCACTGGTTTTACTGATATTATTTTCAACAGACAATGCAAGAGTCTATTAATTTGTCGTAGTACTTTTTGTCAAATTCAGATAGAACTTTCTGGCACTCTAAGATGGATGGTGGCTCATGTGGAGCATGAATCCTGGCATTAACCAGTTGAATTTAATGGCCCACAGTAAATTCTGTGTGTAGTTTATGAGACTTCATCTCATTTGGACCCTGTAAATTTTAAGTATTTGTGAAGTTACAGTTGTGGATCCAATCCAATTGTTATATTCAGCCTGAGATCATCAAAGTATATGTATCTAAGTATCTGTCTTTTGTTTTCTATAATTTAAACAATCAGAGTTAAAATAGCAATATTGCTTTCTTAAAACTCATAAGAAAACTTTGCAAGGTTGTTGATCATGATATAAACAATAAAAAGATTCCTGTGATGGGGAATAATGTGATTAAAAATGTTACTAGATGCAGTATTTATCAAATCAATAAGTAATTTGTGATTCATGCAAAAACTGAAATTTCACTGTTATATACCAATATACTGTTGTCCACCAAGGTATGAAAATTTTTAACATTTTGTTTGCTTGACTTCTTCAAAGCAATATCCAGACTTTGAAGCATGTCAGAAGCATAAGTAATCCAATTCTGAGGGACTGTTAGTCTCCAAACCTAATGTAAATGCATGGTGTTCCATGGGTATTTGTAATACAAATCTATGCAACATCTTATTCCCAGAATACAACTCTGAGGCAGCCTGGTGGTCTACTGGTTCAGACTTGGTACATTTATTGCCATAGCTGGGTTTGTAGTGCAATGGAAGTATCCCTACCTCAGAATCAAAAGGTCCAGGTTCAAGTCCCTCGTGCTCCAGGGGTGTGTAATAATTCTCCAAGCAGGTTGATTAAATAACGTTTACAACACAATAGTGAGTCAAGATTGGACAGATCTGGGTCTTTCCTATGACTGCTCCTTTATAAATTATGATAGCTGAAATGAGCTTTCTAAAAACTAGCTTATCATGTTCTCATGATTATTTACTGTGCTATTATGTTAGGATAGTAATTGTCTAATACTTGGCTTATACTTTTGTTACTGTGGATTAGTTTAGAAAATGGTCTCAAGTTGTGATAATCTCATCAACCAAATTGACAAGATATGGATGAATCTCAGTAATCTATCTTAATTGAGATTACTCAATATAGTAAAGGATAAAGAACACAAATTTCAGTTTTGGTTAGATACAGTTAACTCACAGAAATTGTGTTCCAGCAACATTCACATATCAGCCAGACCCTTAAGGATGGTAGATTTCCTTTCCTGAAGTGAATCAGAAGAGTTTTCCTGACAATTGGGAATAGGTTCATAGTCATCATTAGACTCTTATTTCCAGCTTATTGAATTCAAATTCCAATGCTTTCAGGATTCAAACCCAGGTCCGCAGACCTTTACCTTGGTCTCTGGATTAATAGCCAAGCAACATTGCCATGAGGCCATCACCTACTCCTGTAACATAGCCATTAAGTTATTTATGTTACACTGACAAAGGAATTATGAGAACTGTCAACTTTTAATATTCTACTTACAGATAATTGCTTGGTTGTACAGAATTTAAACATTGCAATAACAAAAGGAAGTCAAAGTTTTTGTCATGCACGTATCAGAGGGGACACACAAGAAAATAAATTTTGTAACACGGACATCAATTTATGCAGCACCAATTGATTGGACCATGATTGGCATGGAAATGCAACAACAATTGTTAAATGTCGATCTCAGCTGGCTGAAAAAATTCAGACTAGATTGGTGAGTTTTGATTGGTCAGAGTGTTGCCATGGGGAATGCTGCAATGATTGGCTGTCTCTATGATCTTTCTTCAATGGAAAAGGTATCATATATGGGCAAATTCCCTTTTCCATTCGTGAAACAGGGTCAAAGCAACAAATGACTCCTCAGTGAATTTCTCAGCATGTGGAAATAACTTCCAAAAATGGAGTCATAAACAGCTGACATCCAGAAGAATTCTTATTGTTAACAGATTTCTTACTGTTACCCCATCCCCACTGCATCTTAAATGTTGTTATTTGTATCCTTTATAATTGCTGACAATATATTTCATACACCAGTTTCCTTGGGAACAACGATAGGCTTTATTTTGCTGGAGGTAAACTTAAATCTTAACATCTGCAATATTACGTTTCTTAAAGCATGTCCTTGTAAGCTTTTATAGTTACGGTAATGTTGGTACTTATTACATTAGAGCAATTAAATTGCAAATAGCTCAACAAGTACTATTTCAACACATGCAATTAATGACATTTCAAACATTGCTCGTTTGCTTCCTCTTTAAATGGTTGACTGTGGTATTTACAGTCTTTGGTCACATTAATACATTGTAGAAACTGGATTTTTTTCCCCAACTTCATACCATTTAAATTAAGTGAATCAAGACTATTTACTTGGAATTTCTGAGAGGAAATATCCTACAGTACCTAATTATCTTTCTGTTATTGTATGCCTTTCCAATATCCAACACAGCCTAATTATCTTTCAGTTATTGCATGCCTTTCCAATATCCAACAGTACCTAATTATCTTTCTGTATTGTATGCCTTTCCAATATCTAATTTAATACAAGATATTGGTACAAATATTGTGGTAAAGGAAAAAATGAAGCTATCAGGTCTTACTATTACTCAAGAGTAAATTGGACAGAAATTTCCTGAATCCACACATATTCAGTTAAAGGCAGAATTCATGATGTTGCTGCCTGTGTTGCCGAGATCCTCTGGACATTTCTTCAAAACAGTATTTTGATGATGGCCATCACATTTAAACATATGGCATGGCATGAAGTTGCTGTATCTACAAAGTAGATATGCACTGACCTAACGCAAAACAAAGAAAGCTTGTCTATTTCTGTGGAAGTAAGTTTTTAACAGCGTGTGAAGTCTCAATTACTCGACCTACTCCACTCTGGAAATTAATTTTTGAAAATATGTAGTTGCACTCCTTCGAATTTATTGTTTGACATATTAAAAACATTAAATTAAATAATTTTAACACTTTTTTTCTGTTTATTTCCTCTGCTTACCTTTCTTGATTTTATTTCCTTCTCTTTGTTTTGCTTTCTGTTCCCGATTTCATACAGAATTACATATTCTAAATTATGGAAGTAAATGTTATATCTTCTTCCCGGACAAACATATTTAAAGATACTGGTCACATGAAATTTGAATAGAAAGCGATTAAGAAGCACAACTAGTCTGGCAGCATCTGTCAGGAGAGAAACAAAGTAAGCATTTTTGAGACCAATGACACTTCTTTGGGACTGAAAGTGATCATCTTATGCTGTTGACAAAGGGAGAGAAGTAAAGAATGGAACAGATGATGAGGGTACACACACAACAGACAAAGGGATGCTGTTGGTATCCCTTTGTCTGGAGGACAAAGGAGCAATCTGGATGCAAAATATATGCTGATAGGTGTGAACGGTTGAAAATCTTTGCTGAGACCAACACACACAAACAAGATACAGTGACGGGGTGTGGGTATTGTCAAAATAAATTTGTGGCCAGTCCACTACCTTCTTGTCTCCCAAGTTACAGGGACTGGTTAATTAAAGCATGGCACCTGAATGGCTATTTAAGAATGTCACTTCACCTTCAGCATAGAAACTTGTGTAATAGAGAATGGGGAAAGAAAAGTGACCAGCTCAGCAGGTTTCACCGCAAGGGTAAAGGTAGGTAGTAAAGTGGGAATATTTTTTGTGTGCAGTAGTTCCCCTGTGCCCATCAGTAGCAACACCTTTTCCCACAAGATACGATGGTTCAGGAAAGATTTATAAGGATGTTGCCAGGGTTGGAGGATTTGAGCTATCGGGAGAAGCTGAACAGGCTGAAGCTGTTTTCCCTGGAGCGTCAAAGACTGAGGGGTGACCTTATAGAAGTTTACAAAATTATGAGGGGCATGGATAGGGTAAATAGACCAAGTCTTTTTCCTGGGGTCAGGGAGTCCTTAACTAGAGGGCATAGGTTTAAGGTCAGAGGGTAAAGATATAAAAGAGGCCTAAGGGGCAAGTTTTTCACACAGAGAGTGGTGTGTTATGGAATGAGCTGCCAGAGGAAGTAGTGGAAGCTGGTACAATTGCAAGATTTAAGAGGCATTTGGATGAGTATATGAATAGGAAGGGTTTGAAGGGGTATGGGCCTGGTTCTGGTAGGTGGGACTAGATTGGGTTGGGATATCTGGTCGGCATGGATGGATCTGTTTCCATGCTGTACATCTCTATGACTCTATGAATCTATGCCCCACTCCGCCCACCCCCATTTGTGCCTCTAAAACCCTACCAATTGCTATCTTGTATGGGTGCCTGATTCCTTGTTGCCAAAAATGCTCTATCTCCCTTAAAGTCCAGTACTTGTGTTCTTTCTTCTTGGGAACTCTTTGTAATCCTAGATGTGGCCAGCACTTGTTTCTGGCACTGCTCTGGCAATAAGGCTGCTGGCCAATCACAACAGGTTTCCTTTGCCTGAGAGATGGAAGTTTCACTATAAAATACATTTTTGAGGAAGTAACAAAGAGGATTGATGAGGGCAGAGCGGTAGATGTTATCTATATGGACTTCAGTAAGGTGTTTGACAAGGTTCCCCATGGGACACTGATTAGCAAGGTTAGATCTCACGGAATACAGGGAGAACTAGCCATTTGGATACAGAACTGGCTCAAAGGTAGAAGACAGAGGGTGGTGGTGGAGGGTTGTTTTTCAGACTAGAGGCCTGCGACCAATGGAGTGCCACAAGGATCGGTGCTGGGTCCTCTACTTTTTGTCATTTATGTAAATGATTTGGATGTGAGCATAAGAGGTACAGTTAGTAAGTTTGCAGATTACACCAAAATTGGAGGTGTAGTGGATAGCGAAGAGGGTTACCTCAGATTACAACAGGATCTTGACCAGATGGGTCAATGGGCTGAGAAGAGTTTAATTCAGATAAATGCGAGGTGCTGCATTTTGGGAAAGCAAATCTTAGCAGGACATTTATACTTAATGGTAAGGTCTTAGGGAGTGTTGTTGAACAAAGAGGCCTTGGAGTGCAGGTTTATAGCTCCTTGAAAGTGGAGTCACAGCTAGATAGGATAGTGAAGAAGGCGTTTGGTATGCTTTCCTTTATTGGTCAGAGTATTGAATACAGGAGTTAGGAGGTCATGTTGTGGCTATGCAGAACATTGGTTAGGGCACTGTTGGAATATTGTGTGTAATTCTGGTCTCCTTCCTTTCAGAAAGATGTTGTGAAACTTGAAAGGGCTCAGAAAAGATTTACAAGGATGTTGCCAGGGTTGGAAGATCTGAGCTATTGGGAGAGGCTGAATTGGCTGGGGCTGTTTTACCTGGAGCGTCAGAGGCTGAGAGGTGACCTTATAGAGGTTTACAAAATTATGAGGGGCATGGATAGGGTAAATAGGCAAAGTCTTTTCCCTGGGGTCGGGGAGTCCAGAACTAGAGGGCATAGGTTTAGGGTGAGAGGGGAAAGATATAAAAAAGACCTAAGGGGCAACTTTTTTATACAGAGGGTGGTACGTGTATGGAATGAGCTGCCAGAGGAAGTGGTGGAGGCTTTAACAATTGCAACATTTAAGAGACATTTGGATGGATACATGAATAGGAAGGGTTTGGAAGGATATGGGCCGGGTGCTGGCAGGTGGGAATTAGATTGGGTTGGGATATCTGGTCAGCATGGACGGGTTGGACCGAAGGGTCTGTTTCCATGCTGTACATCTCTATGACTCTATGACTGTCAGTATGAAGGGATATAGGCTAAAGGCAGGAATATGAAGTTTGACCAAAGATCAGTCATAATCTGAAAAGTGGAAAAGGCTTGAGGGACTGACTGGCCTATTTCCCAACCTGCTGGAGTATAGCCTCATGTTGAGAGTATGGTGCTAGAAAAGCACAACAGGTCAGGCAGCATCCGAGGAGTAGGAGAATTGATGTTTTGGGCAAACACCCTTCATCAGGAATCGTTTGGGCTTATGCCTGAAATGTTGATTGTTCTGCTCTGTGGATGCTGCCTGACCTGCTGTGCTTTTCCAGCACCAAACTCTCGACTCTGATCTCCAGATCTGCAGTCCTCACTTTTTTCTAATAACTTGGTGTTGTGTGATCTTTAACTTTGTCCATCCCAGTCCAACACTGACACTCCACACCTAAGTATCTTGTCTTATTACTGTGAGACATCCAGATTTATAGTTGACATGGTGCCGCCTGATCTTTTGATCAGGTTGGCAACATCAAAGTCTTTCTGTAAAATTCATCTGAAAGCTGGTTCAGATTTCACATGCCTCAGTACATATGTGCAAATTTGAATAATTCAGGAGCTACATAGCTGCTTTCCTTGTTCCCCTCTAGAGGGTGATATACCAACATAGCTCACCAATCACTATTCACCCCTGTGCAAAACATATGGATGTATGGATAAAATTTAGCAATAATGAATGGCTGGTACCAGTCATTCACCATTAACTACAAAGCCTGGGCTATTGTGAAAAGTTAGAAAATCAGATTCAGTTTTCCTTCTACTGACCTGCATTGAATTGAACTGTCCGTGCAAACCAAGCTTGGTGTCATCCCTTATTGACCTGATGTTTTCCTGACTGAACATTTATAGGTCAGTGGCTGTAATATATAAGTCATACTTTATCAGTTATGATGTGACCTTTTGTAGAATCTATTCAATTCCTGAACATCATGCCAAGTCTACTATTGCAGTTTTCATTTCTTTGCCAGGTCCTGGGAGTACCCTGGCCATTGACCAATGTTTTCTTTGGCATGACATTCTGGATTCCTTGTCTGGCAAGAGATTGCTGCAGTGAAACTTTTGGCAAACAACACAGGTCCTGTCAGACAGCTGGTATTGATTTAGAGCCTGTGTTAAAGCCTACACTATATATTCCTTCAACCATGTTTGCAGACCATTCACAATGGCAACTTCACCTCAAAACTGATTTGCCAATGTAAACTATTTCTGAAAAAAGACAAAATGCCCACATTTTTGGATTAGGTTTTCCATTCTTTTCAAGGGAATCATTGTGTACATTGTTGGTCTCTGCCAGAAGCCATAGCATGAAGATAATTTAAAGTTAAACAACTCTTGAGATGCTATTCCCATTACAGTCTCCCTTATTAAAAAGATTGCAGAAAGATTGCAACATTATTTTAAAATTCAATTGCAGTTTAATTTTGTTTATTTGATACTTTAAGATCAGCTGTGGTTGGTTCAAACATAATTGATAGCTGTAGCAGATAGAAAATTTTAAAAATCCTATATTTCTGCCAAACATTTTTGATTCCTAAAGAGCTCCCACAACTGTTTTTTTAGTGTGATTCAGGACTGGTTTTTGCTTTGTGAATAAGAATTTCAATCACAACAATGACCAATACCCAGGTCAGGCTTTTCAACATGATTGCCACCTTTATGCGATGTGCTTTGTATTAGTCCTAATGACTTCACCACCTCTGTCAGTTTGTGAGAACAAGCATAAATACAGTAATTCTTTTTTTTAAAAATAACATAAAAATATGTTCAAAAAACAGTAGGTTATTTAGAAATGGCATTGTTAGAATTGTCATATCATACTAAACAAATTTAAACAAGATATTTATTCTGGAAACATTAGAAGAAGTCCATGTGTAAACTTAATGATTTAGCTAAAAGAATGATTCAAGTCAACATGGAAACATAGAAACAGAGAAAATGAGAGCAGGAGGAGGCTTTTCTGTCGTTGGAGCCTGCTCTGCTTTCAGTAAGATCATGGCTGATCATACAATGCAGTACCTTGTTCCTGTTTTCTTCCAGTACCCTTTGATTCCATTAGCACTGAGAACTATATTGAACACCTTCTTGAAAACATTCAACATTTTGGCCTGAACTGCTTTCTGCAGCAGAGAATCATAGGCTCACCACTGTTACTGTTAAAAAGAACTCTCCTCATAGCCATCCTAATGGCCAATCTCATATTCTTAGGTAATGATCGCTGGTTCTTGACTCCCCAGTCATCAGGAACATCATGCCTGTTTCTATCCTATCTAGTTTTGTTAGACCTCTTTTTTTTATTTATGTGACTATCCCTCATTCTTCTAAACTCCTGTGAATATCTAACTGATCTATTTTCTCTTCATATGTCAGTCTTGCCATTTAAGAATCAGTCTCGTGAATCTTCATTCCACCCCCTCCATAACCAGAACATCCTTCCTCAGATAAATAGACCAAAACTACACACAATACTCCAGGTGTGGTCTCAATAAGACCCTGTACTGTTGCAGTATGATTTCCCTTCTTCTATGTTTGGATCCTCTTGGTGTGAAGGCCAAGATACCATTTGCTTTCTTCATTGCCTGCTGCAACTGCATGCTTACTTTCAGCAAGTGGTGCATGAGGAGACTCAGGGCTCCATACACCACTTCTTTTTCCAATCTATCATTCAGCTAATAATCTGCTTTTGTGTTTTTGCTACCAAAATGAATGACCTCACATTTATCCACATTATACTTCATTGGCTATGAATTTGCCTACTTAGTCAATTTGTCCAAGTCACACTGAAGCATCTCTGCATTCTCCTCATCGTTCATTCTCGCGTTCACTTTTGTGTCACTTGCAAACTGGGAAAAGTTACATTTAGTTCACTCATTTAAGTCATTAATTTAATTCACCTAAGTATCTTTTTCACTGAAATGACTTCCTTCATCTAGAGGCACATGAAGAAACAAAGCTTTATTAATAGCTACCTCTATTTGCCATGGGACAATAGGTGCAGGAGTAGGAGGCCATTTGGCCCTTTGAGCCAGCACCACCATTCATTATGATCATGGCTAATCATCCCCAATCAATATCCTGTTCCTGTCTTATCCCCATAACTCTTGATTCCACTATCTATAAGAGCTCTATCCATCTCTTTCTTGAAAGTATCCAGAGACTTGGCCTCCCCTGCCTTCTGGGGCAAAGCGTTCCATATATCCACCACTCTCTGGGTGAAGAAGTTTCTCCTCAATTCTGTTCTAAATGGCCTACCCCTTATTTTTAAACTGTGTCCTCTATTTCTGGACTCACTCATCAGCAGAACTATGCTTCCTGCCTCCAAAGTGTCCAGTCCATTAATAATTTTATATGTCTCAATCAGATCCCCTCTCATCCTTCTAAACTCAAGAGCATACAAGCCCAGTCGCTCCAATTTTTCAACATATGATAGTAGCACAATTCCAGGAATTAACCTCATGAACCTACGCTGCACTCCCACAATAGCCAGAATGTCCTTCCTTAAATTTGGAAACCAAAACTGCACACAATACTCCAGGTGCAGTCTCACCAGGGCCCTACACAGCTGCAGAAGGACCTCTTTGCTCCAATATTCAATTCCTCTTGTTATGAAGGCCTGCATGTAATTAGCTTTCTTCACTGCCTGCTGTACCTGCTGGAGAAAGTGAGGACTGCAGATGCTGGAGATCAGAGCTGAAAATGTGTTGTTGGAAAAGCGCAGCAGGTCAGGCAGCATCCAAGGAGCAGGAGAATCAACGTTTCGGGCATGAGCCTGAAGAAGGACTCATGCCCGAAACGTCGATTCTCCTGCTCCTTGGATGCTGCCTGACCTGCTGTGCATTTCCAGCAACACATTTTTAGCTGCTGTACCTGCATGCTTGCCTTCATTGACTGATGTACAAGAACACCTAGATCTTGTTGTACTGCCCCTTTACCTAACTTGTCTTCCTGTTCTTGCCATCAAAGTGGATAACCACACATTTATCCACATTAAACTGCATCTGCCATGCATCCATCCACTCACCTAGCCTGTCCAAGTCGCCCTGTATTCTCACAACATCCTCCTCACATTTCACACTGCCATCCAGCTTTGTGTCATCAGCAAATTTGCTAATATTACTTTTAATGCCTTCATCTATATCATTGATGTATATTGTAAACAGCTGCAGTCCCAGCACTGATCCTTGTGGTAACCCACTGGTCACCACCTGCCATCTCATTTAGCACTACTCTTTGCTTCCTGTCAGCCAGCCAATTTTCAATCCAAGTCAGTACCTTGCCCTCAATACCATGTGCTCCAATTTTGCTCACTAATCTCCTGTGTGGGAGCTTATCAAAGCTTTCTGAAAGTCCAGATACACTACATCCACTGGGTCTCCCTTGTCCATCTTCATAGTTCCATCCTCAAAAAATTCCAAAAGATTAGTCAAGCATGATTTTCCCCTTCATAAATCCATGCTGACTTTGACCTATCATGTTACTACTATCCAAATGAGTCATCATTTCATCTCTTATAATTGACTCCAGCATCTTTCCCACCACTGACGTCAGGATAACTGGTCTATAATTCCCTGTGTTCTCTTTCCCTCCCTTCTTGAAAAGTGGGACAACATTAGTCACCCTCCAATCCACAGGAACTGATCCTGAATCAATAGAATATCGGAAAATGATTACCAATGCGTCCACATTTTCTAGAACCACCTCATTAAGTACCCTGGGATGAAGACCATCAGGTCCTGGAGCCTTATCAGCCTTCAGACCTAACAGTCTATCCAACAGCATTTCCTGCCTAATATAAATTCCCTTCAGTTCATCCATTACCCAGGGTCCTTCAGCCACTATTACATCTGGGAGATTGCTTGTGTCTTCTTCAGTGAAGACAGATCCAAAGTGCCTATTCATCAACTCTTCTGCCATTTCCTTGTTCCCCAAAATAAATTCATCCATTCCTGTCTTCAAGGGCCCAATTTTAGTCTTAACCATTTTTTTTTCTTTTCACATACCTAAAAAAGCTTTTACTATCTTCCTTTATATTTTTGGCCAATTTGCCTTCGTACCTCATTTTTTCTCTGTGTATTGCCTTTTTAGATATCCTTTGTTGCTCTTTAAAAGTTTCCCAGTCCTTTGGCTTCCCGCTCCTCTTTGCTATGTTATACTTCTTCTCTTTTATCTTTATACAATCCTTATCTTCCCTTGTCAGACACTGCTGCCCTTGCCTTCCCTTCAGATCTTTCTTCCTCTTTGGCATGAACCAATCCTGCACCTTTTGCATTATATCCAGAAATACCTTCCATTGTTGTTCCACTGCCATCCCTGCTAGGGTATTGAACCATTGAACTTTGGCCAGCTCCTCCTTCATACCTCCATTGTTCCCTTTGTTCAACTGCAATACTGACAGTCCCAATTCTCCCTTCTCCCTCTCAAATTGCAGATTAAAACTTATCATATTATGGTCACTACTTCCTAATGGCTCCTTTACGTTGAGGTCCCTGATCAAATCCGATCCGTTGCACAACACCAGATCCAAAATTGCCTTCTCGCTGGTAGGCTCCAGTACAAGCTGTTCTGAGAATCCATCTTGGAGGCACTCCACAAATTCCCTTTCTTGGAGTGCAGTACCATCCTGATTCTCCCAAATCTACCTGCATCTTGAAATCCCCCATAACAACCTTTGCGACAGACCAATTTCAACTCCTTATTCAACTTACACCCTACATTCAGGCTACTGTTTGGGCACCTGTACATAATTTTCATTAGGATCTTTCTACCCTTAGAATTTCTCAGGTCTATCCATACTGACTCACATTTCCTGATTCTATGCTCCCTCCTCGCAAGGGACTGAATTTCATTCCTCATCAACAGGGCCACCCCACAACACTGGCAATATAAATGTTGAAATGTTGTAACACAAGCACCAAATCAAGGTCTCCTTCTCAATTGTGGAATATTTTTGTTGATGAATATTCAGTTCCCAGAGAAATAACCAGTAGGTCTTTCTATCATCTCATCATCTTCTTGCAAGCACCAACAACCACATGACTCACATTGATAGCCACCTTTGCGTAATTAGGTGTGGCTAACACTGTGGCTAACTTAGCTTTCAGGCTGTCAAATGCCTTCTGACAGTCTGTTCAAACAGTCTGGTGCTGGAAAAGCACAGCCGGTCAGGCAGAAGCCAAGGAGCAGGAGAGTCGACTTTTTGAGCATAAGATCTCCATCAGGAATGTTGATTCTCACAGACTGCTGTCCAATGAAATTTTCTGCACTTCTTCAATAATTCGGTACAACTTTCCAATAAAACCCAGGAACTATAGCACTGCTTTCTTTGTCAATGGTATGGGAGACTCCCCAGTAACCTTTGTTTTCATGTTCCATGGGGCCATCTCTCCACGTCCAATAACGTGGTCCAGGAATGTGCCTTGGGCTTTGGAAAATTCACTCTTAGCCAGGTTTATCACCGTCAGGACACCTACTTACAGAGTGCTTCAGAGAACATCTCCGGGACACCATACCAACCAACCCTACCGCCCCATAGCCGAATATTTAACTCCCCCTCCCACTCTGCTGAGGACACCAGGTCCTCGGCCTCCTCCATCGCCACTCCCTTACTACCGATGCCTGGAGGAAGAATGCTTCATCTTCTGCCTCAGGACCCTCCAACCCCATTGTATCAATGTAGATTTCACCAGTTTCTTCATTTCCCGTCCGCCACCTTATCCCATTTCCAAGCTTCCAGCTCAACACTGCCCTCATGACCTGTCCCGCCTGTCCATCCTCCTTCCCACCTATCTGCTCCACCCTCCCCTCCAACCTACCACCATTACCCCCACCTCCATCCACCTATTGTACTCTCAGCTACCTTCCCCCCAGCCCCACGCCCCTCCCATTTATCTCTCCACCTCTGAGGCTCCCAGCTTCATTCCTGCTGAAGGGATTTTGCCTGGAACATTGATTTTCCTGCTCCTCGGATGCTGTCTGACCTGCTTTGCTTGTCCAGCACCACACTCTCAACTCTAATCTCCAGCATCTGCAGTCCTCACTTTTGCTAGGTTTATCACTGTGTTTGCCTCCTGAAGTCAATTGAATAATTCCAATAAATGCTGCAAATGTTCCTTCTGTGTGTGACTAAAAATCACCAGATCATCAATGTGTGCCATACAATTGGGTAATTCAGAGATTTTTTTTCATACCAAATGGCATGAATTTAAATTGTTATAGTCCATTCAGTGTTATGAAAACCAATTATCCTCTGAGTAAGTCCAACTTAGAAGTATAAGTCGCTTGTCCCACCTTTTCAATTCAGTCTTCCAAATGTGGAATTGGATATGAATCAGACTCTGTAACTGTGGTAACTTTGCAATAGTCTACACATAAACTTGGGGTACCATTTGGTTTTGGCACTATTACTATGGGTGAGCTCCAGTCACTGCAACTCATTTGGATTACGTTGTCTTGTTTGCACTCAATCTTTTTTTGAATCCGTGCCATTACTTTACAGGATTACTTATAAAGGATGTTGCTTAATTAGAACAGCATTTCCCATATCTACATCATATATAATTTAATTAGTACTTCCCAGCTTATTTCCACATGTCTCTCCATGTGAAAGTAATAACTTTTTCAGGTCATTTCAATTTTCCTCTGGAAGGTAACTCAATAACTTATCCCAATTTTTCACAACTTCCTCATTGTCCAATCTAATTTGAGAAATGCCCAATTCCGAATCCTCTGAACTTCGTTCTTCACTCTGTGTTGTAACCAGTAACGCATTCTCCTTCTGCTTTCTTTCCCCTCCAAGATACTTTTTGAGCATAATCACATGAACCAAACATCTTTCTGTCTGGAATTCTTATCAAATAGCTCACCTCACTCAATCTCTTTTCAATTTAATAAGGTCCACTAAACCTTGTTTTTAAAGGTTTATCTATCACTGGAAGTAACACAAACACATTTTCTCTGTTAACAAAGTTGCAAATTTTTGATTTCTTGTCTGCCTTCTGTTTCATCATATGCTGTAATATTTTTAAATGCTATCTAACCAACTCCCCTGCTCAACCGAATTTGGTTAATTCATTTGGTGCATCTCTAATGGCAAAAGAAGTACAAACAGAACTCCTTTATCCCAAGTGTCTGGATAGTCTTCGCTACAAGCCCTTAACATGGTCTTTGATGCCACCTTTCCAATGCTTCTTGGATAGTATGCAGTGGATTTAAATTATTTTATTCCAAAGCTATCCATAACTTGCTTGAATAATTTTGATGTAAAATTTGACCCTTAATCTGATTGTATCTCTGTGGATAGTCCATATCTAGTCAAACATTTGAGTAACTCTTCTATAATCCTTTTAGCTGTGATATTGGGTAATAGAATGACCTCTGGATATCTCGAGGATACATTTGTTATTATCAAAAAATACTGATTCCCTCTTTATCTTTTGGGTAGGAGTTCTATGCAATTAATTAAGGCCCTTGTAAACGGTTCCTCAATGCTGGAATAGATATTAACAATTTACCATTTTAACAAAATTCCCTAGGTTCTCTTGTTTTCCTAAATCCATCTTCCCAATATTTTTTTCTAAACTTCCAATACTTTGACTTCATGAGGCACATTTTATTGCAGTAAAAAAATCTCAGCTTTTTAACTTTTCTTTCCCCTTCATGGGTTTCCATTTTACCCTGTGATAAGCCAACTTTATTGCCTTCACTGAGACCAACTGTTCTTCTACCACCTGAGGATTTCTCTTTTCTCAATTTCTATCCCTCACAGATTGAAATTGATGTCAGAAGCCAAACTTTGATTTATGAACCAAATCATGATCATTAGACATTTCAGCTGCATTTGGTTGAAATGCCGTTTTCACTCTCTGCTCTTCCACATGAGTGCTCACTACCTCAGGAAGTGTATTTTTGAACTCTTCCAAAATAATCGTCTCTCTAAATGCATCATATATTTGATCTATTTTTAATGCCCATATTCACTTATCAAAATTACTTTGTTTGATCCTCTCAAACTCAATATATGTTTGACCAGGATCCCTCCTTAGATTCCTGAAACGTTGACTGTTGGCTTCTGGCACAAGCTCATAAGCATTAAAAATGGCTTTCATCACCTCCTCGTACTTCCTAAATACCTCCTCTGATAGTGATGCAAATATCTCACTAGCTCTACCTGCTAGCTTAGTCTGGATTAACAAAACCCACACAGTCATCGGCCAATTCATTTGTTTAGCCGGTTTCTCGAATGAGATGAAAAAGGCTTCTCCATCTTTTTTGTCAAATTCAGGCAATGCTTGGATATATTTAAACAGATATATCGCACCAGGCCTTTGGCTATAATGGTTTTGCTCATCCTCATTATGCTCCTCACTCAGCCTTTTAAGTCAACTTTCCTGCCTCATTGCCAACAGCTCAAGTTCAAATTCTCTCTCTTTTCCCCTTTCTTCTACTAGGACCTTCCTCTCCTTTTCTTTTTGTGCTACAAGGGTGATTCTTTCCTTTTTGTTTTCCTTTTCTTTTAACCTGTTTCAAAATGTTTCATTTCCCTTTCGTCTTCAAGCTGCTTCATCTGCAATTGAATTCTAGCCATTTCCAAAGATTTCAATGGCATTTCCAGTAAATTTATATATCAAGCGATTACTGTAAGTACCTCTCCATTTCTCACAGATAAAGGTATTACCAACTCCAGTTTGTCTGCCAATTCCAACAGCTCTGTCTTGTTCATTTGTTGTAAAACCTCGAAGTCACTTCTTCCAACCCCAGAAAACTTTTAGCGACCGAAAGAGCCATTACTACACAAAGCCCTGTTTAAACCCATTGAATTCAACACCTGAAACAAATTATACTAACACCTATCACTTACCACCTCTGAGTCCAACAACTCTAATCCCAAATTGGAATTGTAGAATTATCCCGATAAGAGCCCTCAACGTGTTATGAACCAGGCCAGACCCCCTCAAAATATCTTAAGAAGGTAGCCTAGAACATAACTTTTTCTTATTTGAAAGGTAAATGCAATATGGGTGTTCCAGGTGTGATACAGCTGGTCAAACCAATTGGTTTAAGCAAGATAGAATGTATTTAAACACTACAGTTGAAATAAACACAAAAGAAATTCGAATTTAGAATAACAACTTCGAAAACTCAACTGATCTGATATAGCAACTTAACAAATATACTGTTCTAATATAGTAATATCTCATAAACACACCCCTTGGCAAAAAGGTAAATTCAAACACAGGTTCTTACAGGCAGGAGGAAACAACATCCAGAGAGATTTCAGAGAAAGTCAGTTAGAAATCATTTACTAAAACTTGCAACTCTTCTGAACTCCCTTCTGACTGCTCCAGCCAAAGAGAAACTAGAAAAACTTGAACTGGGAGAACTGGCCACTCCTCTTCCATTGTCAGACTATTAAAAAAAATTCAGCTCCCTAGACTCTTCAGCACCTTTGCCTTTACAGCCTGTCTTCAAAAAAAAATCCCAGGACAAAGTAAGCTTTTTAAAGTGACAGAATGTCACACACTGTACACTTGGAAGAGCACTGGTATTCTGAAGCACTCCAAAGCTACCCTGCTGGGTGAAGAATGGAGTCAGAACATGTTGGAGAAGGGGAAGGTGGCACTGCCATTCCCCAACAGGGACCTGGTGGATGAGGTGGTACTCTTCCCAGACAATGAGCAGAAGAGACTACACCACCAGAACCTGCAGCTTTTTCCGAGATCACCATGAGGTCAGTGGAGTCTGCAGATTGTGGTGGAATAGCTGACAGTGTTGAAAACACACTTCCCTGCTGTGCCAGAGTATCTAACATATTCCATTTGCAACGTCACACCCACTCCACTTCTGCGACCATACCTACCTCCCACCAAGGCTTATGCTCTACCACTGTCACTAACGCCTGCAACATTTTCCCTTCTCCGCCCCTCTATCTCCAACATGCTACTAACTCTGCATGGCATCTCTGCTGCCTTCTCACTTGCCTAAGATATCACACCTCCATTTGAAAACTTGTTGTTGGTTTCCCCTGGATGCTCTGGTTTCATCCCACATTCTAATGCAGCTCTCATGTTAACTCTACTGACAGTCTCGTCCATTGCACACTACTTCTAACCATGGGCCCCAGTGTTTTCTCTTTCTACTGTCTTGCAGGTATAGGCAGAGACACTATGACATGTGTAGAGAAACACTCAGCTCTCCCAGTTCCATGTTCTTGATTACAGAGGATGAAAATCCCAAGCCCACAGAGAAAGCATCCGCAAGGCTGCCTGCAGCACCCTTCAGCAGCTGAGGTACTAACACCTCAATGAGTAGATTAGGTTTTGAGAGTTTGGGAGTGCAATTTGGTGAGCAAAGGAGAGGCACGTACGCCATTGGCCCACCTATCGGTCCTCAAATCCAAGAGTGTGTACACTGTAAGTGTTCCTTCCTCACAAGGAGGCAGGACAGTACAATGATGCACCAGCCGGAGGAGAGGCCACACTCCACTCCCTCAGACATATCCACTCAGGATATCCCCGAGATGGCTGGACTTCCCACCTCCGCCATGCCTGCAATCCTGGCTGATCCTTGGAGGTTCCAGCCCAGGAGCAACTTGCCTTGGGATTGCAGTTAGAGCCTATTGTATCACGTGGAAGGAAGAGGAACAATATTTTTTACATGGTATTAGATCATGATGACATCTTCAGCCCTCCTTTTGTAACATTCCTATCATTTCACAGCGCCTGTGCCCGAAAGTATACCCATCAATGAGTTGTCCAACGATGTTTGTAGCAGGGAGGTGCAACATACAGAAAGGGCAGTGATTTAGGATGGCCAGGGAGCGCGCAAATCTGTGTTCTGTACAGCACATGGGTCTGTAGCATTGTACTCTCCTTTAAAAGCCCTGATATTCGCAGGTATTGCAGCCTCCTCCCTTGGCCTGGGTCGGCCAATGATAGATAGGATTACAGGCAGGGTGGAGTTGGGAGGCCCAGCCATCTGTGAGTGTCCTGAGCGGTGATGTCTGAGGGGGCTGAGTGTGACTTCTCGGGCTAATGCCTCTTCATACTGTGCTGTCTCTTTGTGAGGAAGGGGCACATACAGTGTACTCACTTTCGATTTGAGGGCCAATGAGTCAATCCACTGCACACATCAAATCTGTGGGCATCGCCATTTTCTACCTCATTGTGCACTTTCACTTCCCATGATAATAGAAAGTGACAGCAAACACTGTTTGGCCAGTGCCTTGCAGCCTCTACCTCAATGTGTTAGTAGGGGTGTGGAACACACTGACTGCACTGTAGTAGATATACCAATTTTAAGGGCATTTAAATGATCATTGGAGAAACATATGGATGAATGTGGAATAGTGTAAGACAGATAGGCTTCAGATTGGTTCCACAGGTCGGCACAATATCGAGGGCCAAAGGGCCCGGTCTGTGCTGGAATGTTCTATGTAAGTAAGTGTTGATGATCCCCCGAGCATCTACATCTCCTTCCTAATGACCCATCCCATAAACCCCACTGATTTCATATCTCCCTTTCACATGAGTCTGTCCCTGCCTACCATTCCCAGCCCCTGACATATGAGGTATCCATAACAGGTATGATTGTGCTCTGTCCCTCCTTGAAACCAGCGAACTCCTGAATGTCAATCCCTCCTACTTATTCCTTCCCAGCCACATTTTACTACATTCGGACTCCCCACCTCACCTTTTCAGATTAGAACATAAATAAGAAACTGGAGCAGGAGTCGGCTATTCAGCCCCTCTTACCTGCCTGCCATTCTTTTAGATCATCTCTGCTTTCATGCCAGGTCCTCTTAGGCCTCAACTGCCTAATATTTTTAAAAAAATCTATCTCTTTAAATACTTTGAATGATCCAGACTTCCCATCTCTCTGGGGTAGGGAATTCCAGACATTCACCACCCTGGGAGAAGACATTCCTTTTCAGTTTTAAATGAGTGTCCCCTTATTCTGTTATTATGCCTGGTTTGGGAATCCCCTATTGGTGGAAACATTTTCTCAACTTCGACCCTGCAAAACCCCACCAGAATCTTGTATGTTTCAATAAGATTACCCTTATTCTTGTAAGCACTTATGAATAAAGGTTAAATGTGTTCAGCCTTTCTTGATAAGTCAATCCCTTCTCCCCAGTAACCAGCATGGTGTGTGGAGCAATTGCTCCAATTGTAATCCATTTGCTCAAAAATAAGAGTACCTGAACTTTTCCTTTATGTGGCTTTGAAAAGTTGTCATATGATCACATTATGAGATTAACATTCCAAACTACTAGGCTTATTCATTGTTTACTAATTATGATATTGCAGTCATCTATTTTTTTTCTAATCCCAAGATCATTACTTTGCAGATTCTGCTTTTTCGTTTAGCTCCTAATGTTCAAAATCTTTTAGCTAAACCTTGTTTCTACTGCCCTCCAATTTCATTGATACCAGCATGGATGACATGAATGGCCCTATTGAGACAAATAGTGTACAATCTTAGTGCTGCCTTCTTAACTGAATGATTTCAGTTTGCAACCTTGCAATGTACAGGCGAGCTGCCTTTGCAAATGAGGGCCAAGCTCTGTGTCTGACTAGCATGTGTTTCAGCTCGCCTAAATATCTTAAAGGCAACCTGGTTCCCTTAAAGGGGAGTTACACTTATTACATAGAATCTGGTGGTAACGCTGTAGAGTGTGAGGAAATCTGTCTTTATATTTAATTTGTATCTTTAATGTTGACCCGAACAAAAATTAAACTGCTGAAAAGTGAGCAGAAAAAGAAACAGAACAGGCAATTATAAAATGAAAACTGTCCTGTCAAGGTTCTAACGAAGCAAAATACAAACTGATGTTTTGAAAGCAAAACTTCCGGCAAACTAAATCTTTTAAACTACATAAAAGGACACAATCATTCCAAGTTGAGCAATAGCAGTTAATGAGTCTATTAGTGCAGTACAGGAAAGCTGAAGATGACTGAAAAAGTCAAAGTTCTGGTCCAGAATAAATTTCTGCAGTTGTTTCTTTCCCTGGAAAACAACATTGTTGGGTCTATCCCCAACTAACTCCTTGAAGAATCAGAGCTGAAATTCTTCATAAGAAAGATAGAGTTTGAAAGACTTTTTGACTGACTGATTATTGTCAAGACCATGTATCAGTAAGCTGGATCACCTATGGAAATAACTTTTAATTCCAACAAGTATTTTTTTTAAAAGAGAACTGCTTTGTGTCTTCTCATTTCAAGAATGCACAAGAACAGGAATTAAAAGCCAATTCAGTCCTAGTCTGTGTGTGTCAGTTCAAGCAAGTATGCTTGACTATTAACATACCACAATTTTCATGAATGATCCAGAAACTGAACTGTATGTCTCTTCAATATTTCTTGGAATCACACCAATAATTTTTAAAAATTAAATGTTTAAAAATCACATCAATAATTTTTAAATATTAAATGCATCTGATCTGGGAGAAGGGAATTTACAATAGACAATTGACAATAGGTGCAGGAATAGGCCATTCTGCCATTTGATCCTGCACCACCATTCAATATGATCATGGCTGATCATCCTTAATCAGTATTTTGTTCCTGCCTTATCTCCATAACCCTTGATTCCACTATCCTTGAGAGCTCTATCCAACTCTTTCTTAAATGAATGGGCCTCCACTGCCCTCTGGGGAACAGCATTCCACACAGCCACCACTCTCTGGGTGAAAAAGTTTCTCCTCATCTCTGTCCTAAATGGTCTACCCCGTATTTTTAAGCTGTGTCCTCTGGTTTGGCACTCACCCATCAGCGGAAACATGTTTCCTGCCTCCAGAGTGTCCAATCTTTTAATAATCTTATATGTCTCAATCAGATCCCCTCTCAGTCTTCTAAACTCAGGGGTATACAAGCCTAGTCTCTCCAGTCTTTCAGCGTAAGGTAGTCCTGTCATTCCAGGAATTGACCTCGTGAACCCACGCTGCACTCCCTCAATAGCCAGAATGTCTTTCCTCAAATTTGGAGACCAGAACTGCACACAATACTCCAGGTGCGGTCTCACCAGGGCCCTGTACAGCTACAGAAACACCTCTTTGCTTCTATACTCAATCCCTCTTGTTATGAAGCCTTCTATTACTATTAGCCTTCTTCACTACCTGCTGAACCTGCATGCTTACCTTCATTGACTGCTGTACAAGAACACCCAGATCTCTTTGTACTGCCCCTTTACCTAACTTGATTCCATTTAGGTAATAATCTGCCTTCCTGTTCTTGCCACCAAAGTGGATAACCATACATTTATCCACATTAAACTGCATCTGCCATGCATCTGTCCACTCACCTAACCTGTCCAGATCACCCTGTAATCTCCTAACATCCTCCTCACATTTCACCCTGCCACCCAGCTTAGTATCATCAGCAAATTTGCTCATGTTATTACTAATACCATCTTCTATATCATTAATATTCACAATCCTTTGAAAAGTACATTGTTGTGATCAACTGAGAAGGTAGGTGAATAAAGAAGGGAAGCGAGATTATCTTTTTTCATGTCAGACATTGATAATTTGGCGTATCCCATTTGCAACCTTGATAACTTGGGGAACCTAAGGTCTATGGTCTGTTTATAATAGTGTGATCACCAAATTCTGATTGGTCTGTTGAACCCATAAAAGATTATATTAGTTGTATCTAAAAATTTAACATGCAATTTATATTTGAACACAATTTGCTTTTTAATTCATATTTAACTTACATTGATTTTGAAATCAGAGTATAGGATAGGTATATTCAGTCATGCTTTGTTGACCCTTGTATTAATTCTCTTGTAATAATTAATAGAAGTATTAATTCTTCTATTTTAAACTATGAATCTTGTGGCTTTGTACTTTTAGTAAATAATTGGAATTTATTCTATTTAAAAATTGATAATTGCTCTCTAGCAAGATGGCATCAAGAGGTAGTAGCTACAAGGAAAAGCACAGAAAATGAAGCTGAGAAAATACTCATAGGTTTTATGGAGGCATTAGTACTGAAGGTCTAAAGTGGAAGAGAACCCTTGTTTGTACTAGGATCAGGAATCATTCAAGGCAAACTCTGAGCAAGAGTGGGAGCATGTTGCCAGACAAGTTGCTTCCTGGAATCTGGGTCTCAGGATGTGGAAGCACTGTCGCCAGAAGTTTAATAGCCTCAATCCCGAAGAGTTGGAAAGTTAAATAGTTCAGTTGATGAGTACAGTGGCATTGACATTGGTAGATGAGCAATCAGGTTCATGATCAATAGTTGTATAGATTGGATAAGACTTATTCTAATTCCTTTCAACTGTGACTGAATTCTAAAATATAGGGTGAGTGAGAGAGTCCTCTTGTCCTCTGTCCTTCTGTTTCACTGCTTGCCAGCTGACTTCTCACACACAGCCTGAATAATGGTCTTAACCTATAACCCGGGGGTGACTAGGAGGTAGCTTTTCGACTGTGATCGTCGCAACACATTAACATTCTACTCCTGACTAGCAGACACAAGAGTGTTTAGTCCCACTAGCACAGTCTGGCGGAATTGAAACTGTATTTTAAATCTCTGTCCTTATATATTGCTCAAAGGGAAAAACACAAAGTAGAGTCTACAGTTTGAGGCATAATTCATTGTGGATGGCTTGCTGTTGAGCAAGGGATCATCAGCTCCTCATTCTCTCAGATGCTCTCCCCTTTGTTTGAAGTTTCTTTTACATCTTCAGATGCTACATTCCATTAGCCCAATTACTTTGTCCATGTCGCAGTTCATTTTTAAAAAATACTTTATGGAATTAAGAGCTAAAACATCCATAGAAGTATTTTGGGGTTCTAACTGATCATTGTTATGGAAAAATGTTTTTGTTGATGACTTTGTTTCTGAAGTATGGCCACGAGGGTTCAGTGGTGGGACATAGCAGATGGATGATAGGCTTGTGATTGTGGACTAAATGTTTATATTATAGCTGAGATACTTTTGGAATGTGCGCTGTCATGTATCGTTCCCCTATGTGCTCTAGGCAGGTAAAATGTCACTTCAGAGATTGGATAGTACATTTAGTGTCAATGGTTCTTTGCACAATTGAGAAACCTTTTACACTGTAAAGTCATAATACCTGTTCTTCCTGATTCTCTGAGGTAAGAGATAAGACTATGAAGACCTCAATTCAGGTGAACACTTCCCTGATGCAACAGTAGCTGATGAAATTCAAAGTGCTTACTTATGTTGTCTGCTCTTGCCGGAAAGGATCTGCTTGTATAGAAGTTAAAGTCAACAGTGACCTTGACAGCACTACTCTGTTATGCTGTTCTTAAACTGTTATGCTTAACGTAACATCAAGGATCAACAATCTTATAAAATGGCAAAATCCTCTCCACAGTTATCATCTTATAATCTGGTGTGGCTGAACTATATCTTCAGACAACCACTGCTGGCAACATGTCACAATGCCATAGTCATATGCCTGAATCATTTGTGATAGATTCAATGCTTCTCCTGGTGCAGGTATAAGTTATTAATAGTAAGGAAAGAAAGGATGTCCACACAAGTCCAATGGTAGAATCATAGAATCATAGAATCACTACAATGTAGAAATAGGCCCTTCGGCCCAACAAGTCCACACCGTCTCTATGAAAAGTATTCCATCCAAACCCATTCCCCTACCCTATTACTCTACATTTACCCCTGACTAATGCACCTAACCTACACATCCCTAAACACTATGAGCAATTTAACATGGCCAATTCATCTGACCTGCACATCGTTTGGATTGTGGAAGGAAACCCAAGCACCTGGAGGAAACCCATGCAAACATGGGGAGAACGTGCAAGCTGCGCACAGACAGTTGGCCCAAGGCTGGAATCAAACTTGGCAGAAGTTATGTTCAATCTTGATAAACAGTAGAAGTTAGTACATGGTACTTATTATCTAGTTATGTTACATTTATGACACATGACAGACCCCTGTAAAGCATCAGGTTCAACTTAAGAGTAAATTCACATTCCTGGTATGCCCAACAAGACTGCAGTTGAACACACAGAGCTCTCAGTTTCTCCCAGGATTGCTCCTGTATGCCCTGATTGGCAGAGCTTATCTCATAATGTCAGTTAACCCTTTAAAGTACTAACTGCATTATACAGCAAATATTTCATCTTCTGATTCTGTAATTAAGCATCATCTGACACAACACTGAGTTTAAGAATTTCAAATAAGTGCCTTTGCCCCATTTTGTTTATGCCCTTGTTTCTTTTTTGGAAGAAAGCCACTGGTAGTGATTCTGTTTCATATTTACCCTTCCTCAAGATCCATGATTTGTTTCCTTACTTGATCTATTGCAACCACCTCTGCCTTGCACCATCAAACCACTGTCATTAATCTCTTGCTTTCCACTTTATCTCCACTTTGTTCTCTCCATTCTTTCCTAGTTTACTTACCTAATTATTTGCTTCAAATCTTTCACACCTCTTACTTCTCTCAGTTCTTCCGGAACAGCACTAAGTCACAATGCCCGTTCAGAGAGTCATTGTGGTAGCACAATGGGCTGATCAGCCTCCTACTGCACCATAATGATTCTGTGATGAAAGATCCTCAACCTGAAATATCACCCCTGTATCTCTAATGCTGAGTATTTCCAGAATATGTTTATTTCCAACACCCACAGTTATTTTTTGTTTCCTTTTAAACTATACCTAGTTTCTCTACAATATGGAGAAATGCCATCTAACTGATGTCACATGCTCAGTCTCACAAATCTAAACAACACATTATATCACAAAGGCAGCATTATTCACAGCAAATGAGTAACTTTTCTTGTTTTAAAAAAAAACTCTTTGCAATTTATGCCCTAAACGCAACATATTAAATACTTTTAATTTGCACAAAGAAATATTTCTGACCAATATTAAATACAAGGAGTTTTTTGTGCTTGATACCAATGAAACTGAATGTTTAATGACACATGATGGGATGTTCATCACAAAAAGATTTTCTGCTTATGCACAAATGTACTACAGTTAACATACAAACAAGACTTTCTTCAATAGACAACTTTGACTTCTGAACATACCTAAAATTATAATTGCATTATTTGATTTCTTTACAGTCTATAAATTTGCAAACTAGAAAAATGTTTCTGCAGCAACAAAATACATTTGTTTGAACACCAGTTATTTTGGAGGAATATTTTCTGATGAGATTGAAATAATGAGTTTCATATATGCACCAACAATAAGCATCAATTGGAGATATACATTAAATGTAGCAATATTGTGGACAATAATGTGAAAATTTATTATTTTCATAGATCTAGCATAGAGTGCAATCTTTGTTCAATGCTCAGAATGTGGCTTGGAGGGAAGATTCCTTGTTCCCAAGCATTTGCTGCCCTTTTCTCTTAGAGGTGATAGACGTTGCTGGTTTGGAAGAAGCTTTGCCAAGCTATTAAAGTTTATCATGGAATATGGTACACATTGCAGCCACAGCTCACCTGTGGTGGAGGGAGTGATTGTTGAAGGAAATCAAAGGGATCCCAATCAAGCAGGCTGCTTTGGCCTGCCTGATTTTGAGCATTTTGAGCGTTGTTGAAGTTGCATTGCTCAAGACAAATGAAGATGATCTATTAGTTCACTTAATTCAAGGAAATTTAAGGGTTGGTAACAGCATCCTTGCAAATGATGCTAACATTTCATGAAATAAAAGATAAAAGCTTTAAGCCGTTAATTGGTACTTTGTAGATTATGAGAAAGACAGGTCAGGAGGTGAGTTATTCATCACAGAATACCCATCTTCCATTCTTCTTTTGTACTGACAGTATTCATATAGCTGGTTGAATTAAGTTTCTAGTGGATCATAGAATCCCGAAAGTGTGGAAACAGGTCATTCAGCCCATCAAGTTCACACCAACCTTGTGAAGAACCACCCCCCACCCTGTATTTCCCATGGCTAATCCACTGAACCTATACATCCCTGGACATTATGGGGAATTTAACATGGCCAATCCACCTAACCTGCACATCTTTGGACTGTGGGACCCAGACAGTGGGACCTGAGCACCCACAGGAAACCTACACAGATATGGAAAGAATTTGCAAACTCTAAACAGAAGTCATCTGTGGGTGGAATTGAATCGAGTGCTAACCATTGAGCCACCATGCTGCCGAGGATAATGAGATCCAGGACAGTTGATGTGGGGCAGGGGGGGGAGAAGTAGGGAGGTGAGGGAAATTCTGTGATGTAATGTGGGTGAATATCAAAGGGAGATGTTGAGCTTCTCTCTCCTATTGGAGGTGACCATTGTCTCCATGGCACTTGTTTGCAATGAATGTCACAACTTACTTTGTTACCCAAGCCTGAATGTTGTCCGAACCTCGCTGCATGCAGGCACGGCAACTATGTTATCCAGTCAGTTGTGAATGAACTAAACACTATACAATGAACTAAGCGCTGCACAATCATCAACAAACACATCCACTGCTGCCTTTGCAATTGAATATAAAGAACATAGAACAAAGAAAATTCCAGCACAGGAACAGGCCCTTTGGCCCTCTAAGCCTGCGCCAATCCAGATCCTCTATCTAAACCTGTTGCCTATTTTCTAAGGATCTGTATCCCTCTGCTCCCTGCCCATTCACATGTCTGTCTAGATACATCTTAAATTACGCCATCGTGCTCGTCTTTACCACTTCCGTTGGCAACACATTCCAGGCATCCACCATCCACTGTGTAAAGAACTTTCCACGCATATCTTCCTGAAACCTTTCCCCTCTCACCTTGAACTCATGATCCCTAGTAATTGAGTCCCCCACTTTGGGAAAAAGCTTCTTGCTATCCACCCTGTCAATAGCTCTCATAATTTTGTAGACCTCAACCAGGTCCCTCATCAACTTCTGTCTTTCTAATGAAAATAATCCTAATCTACTCAACCTCTCATCATGGTTAGCACCCTCCATAGCAGACAACAGCCTGGTTAACCTCCTCTGTACAATCTCCAAAGCATCCTTTTACTAATGTGGTGACCAGAACTGTATGCAACATTCCAAATGTGGCTGAATGAAAGTCCTATACAACTGTAAGACATGCCAACTCTTGTACTCAATATCCCGTCCAATGAAGGAAAGCATGCTGTATGCCTTCTTGACCACTCTATCAACCTGCGTTGTCAGCTTCAGGGGACAATCGACCTGAATTCCCAGATCTCTCTGTATATCAATTTTCCACAGGACTTTTCCATTTACCATATAGTTCACTCTTGAATTGGATCTTCCGAAATGCATTGCCTTGCATTTGCTCCGATTGAACGCCATCTGCCATTTCTCTATCCAACTCCCTAATCTATCTAAATGCTGCTGCATTCTGTGACCGTCCCTTTCACTACCTGCTACTCCACCAATCTTAGTGTCATCTGCAAACTTGCTAATCAGACCACCAATAGCTTCCTCCAGATCATTTATGTATATCACAAACAACAGTGGTCCCAGCACGGATCCCTGTGGAACACCACTGGTCACAGTTCTCCATTTTGAGAAACTCCCTTCCACTACTACTCTCTGTCTCCTGTGGCCCAGACAGTTTTCTATCCAGCTAGCAAGTACACCCTGGACCCCATGCAACTTCACTTTCTCCATTAGCTGACCGTGGAGAACCTTACCAAAGGCTTTACTTAAGTCCATATGTATGACGTTTACAGCCCTTCCCTCATCAATCAACTTTGGCACTTCCTCAAAGAATTCTACTAAGTTGGTTAGACATGACCTTCCCTGCTCAAAACCATGTTGCCTAACACTGATAAGCCCATTTTCTTCCAAATGTCTAAATAGGTCCTATCCCTCAGTATCTTCTCCAGCAGCTTCCCTACCATTGATGCCAGGCTCACCAGTCTATAATTACTGAGATAATTCCTGCTACCTTTCTTTAACAAGGGAATGACATTAGCAATTCTCTAGTCCTGTGGGACCTCATCTGTCTTCAGGATGCTGCAAAGATATCTGTTAAGGTCAGCTATTTCCTCCCTTGCTTCCCTCAGAAACCTGGGATAGATCCTATTTGGACCTGGGGATTTGTCCACCTTAATGCCTTTTAGAACACCTAACTGTTTCTTCCTCCTTATGCTGACTTGACCTAGACTAAGCAAACATCTATCCCTAACCTCAACATCTGTCATGTCCCTCTCCTCGGTGAATACTGACGTAAATACTCATTCAGAATCACACTTGTTTTCTCTGACTCCACGCATAATTTTCCTCCTTTGTCCTTGAGTGGGCCAACCCTTTCTCTAATTACCCTCTTATTCCTTATATATGAATAGAAGGCATTGGGATTTTCCTTAACCCTGTTTGGTAAAGATATCTCATGACCCCCTTTAACCCTCTTAATTCCTTGTTTCAGATTGGTCCTACTTTCCTAATATTCTTCGAATGGTTCATCTCTTTTCATTCGCCTAGACCTTATGTATGCTTCCTTTTTCCTCTTAGCTAGTCTCTCAATTTCATTTGTTATCCTTGTTTCCCCTAATCTTGCCATCTTGCTCCATCTAAACCTCTAACACTAAGTAAATCCCAGTAAATGCTGGGAAAACTGTTGCTCTTCCATCTTTCTGTAATCTGTCTCCATATTTGTACCTCTATCTCACGCTCACTGTTGGGAGGTCTGTAGTACAGACCCAACATTGTAACCGCACCCTTCCTATTTCTGACCTCTGCCCATAGGTTAGACCAGGGAAACCCAGTGGATGTGGTCTATCTAGACTTTCAAAAGGCATTTGATAAGGTGCCACACGGGAGGCTGCTGAGCAAGGTGAGGGCCCATGGTGTTCGAGGTGAGCTACTGGGATGGATTGAGGATTGGCTGTCTGACAGAAGGCAGAGAGTTGGGATAAAAGGTTGTTTTTTCGGAATGGCAGCCGGTGACAAGCGGTGTCCCGCAGGGTTCAGTGTTGGGGCCACAGCTGTTCGCATTATATATTAATGATTTGGATGAAGGGACTGGGGGCATTCTAGCAAAGTTTGCAGATGATATGAAGTTAGGTGGACAGGCAGGTAGTACTGAGGAAGTGGGGAGGCTACAGAAGGAGCTAGACAGTTTGCGAGAGTGGTCCAGGAAATGGCTGATGGAATTCAACGTGAGCAAATTCGAGGTCTTGCTCTTTGGCAAAAAGAATAAAAGCATAGACTAATTTCTAAATGGCGAGAAAATTCGTAAAGCCAAAGTACAAAGGGATCTGGGAGTGCTAGTCAAGGATTCTCCTGGGCGGAAATGTGGCAAATGGAATTCAATGTAGCTAAGTGCGAAGTCGTTCACTTTGGTAGGAATAACAAGATGATGGATTACTGGGCTAATGGTAGGCTACTTGGTAGTGTGGATGAGCAGAGGGATCTTGGTGTCTATGTACACAGATCTCTGAAAGTTGCCACCCAGGTAAATAATGCTGTGAGGAAGGCATATGGTGTACTGGGCTTTATTGGCAGAGGAATTGAGTTCCGGAGTCCTGAGGTCATGTTGCAGTTGTATAAGACTCTGGTGAGGCCTCATCTGGAGTATTGTGTGCAGGTTTGGTCGCCATACTATAGGAAGGATGTGGAAGCTTTAGAACGAGTGCAGAGGAGGTTTACCAGGATGTTGCCTGGAATGGTAGGAAAATCTTATGAGGAAAGGCTGAGGCACTTGGGGCTGTTCTCATTGGAGAAGAGAAGGTTTAGGGGAGATCTGATAGAAGTGTATAAGATGATTAGGGGTTTAGATAGGGTAGATACTAAGAACCTTTTACCGCTAATGGAGTCAGGTGTTACTAGGGGACATAGCTTTAAATTAAGGGGTGGTAGGTATAGGACAGATGTTAGGGGTAGATTCTTCACACAGCGGGTTGTGAGTTCATGGAATGCCCTGCCCGTATCAGTGGTGAACTCTCCTTCTTTATGTTCATTTAAGCGGGCATTGGATAGGCATTTGGAAGTTATTGGGCTAGTATAGGTTAGGTAGGACTCGGTCGGCGCAACATCGAGGGCCGAAGGGCCTGTACTGCGCTGTATCCTTCTATGTTCTATGTTCTAAAAGTAAACATGCAGGTTGAGTCCGTGATTAAGAAAGCAAATACAAGAGGGTTGGAATATAAAAGCAGCGATGTGCTACTGAGACTTTATAAAGCTCTGGTTAGGCCCCATTTAGAGTACTGTGTCCAGTTTTGGTCCCCACACCTCAGGAAGGACATACTGGCACTGGAACATGTCCAGCGGAGATTCACACGGATGATCCCTGGAATGGTAGATCTAACATATGAGGAACGGCTGAGGATCCTGGGATTGTATTCATTGGAGTTTAGAAGATTAAGGGGAGACTTAATATTGACGTACAAGATAATACATGGCTTGGAAATGGTGGACGCTAGGAAATTGTTTCCATTAGGTGAGGAGACTAGGACCCGTGGACACAGCCTTAAAATTAGAGGGGGTCAATTCAGAACAGAAATGCGGAGACATTTCTTCAGCCAGAGAGTGGTGGGCCTGTGGAATTCATTGCCATAGGGTGCAGTGGAGGCCGGGACGCTAAATGGCTTCAAGGCAGAGATTGATAGATTCTTGTTGTCTCGAGGAATTAAGGGCTACGGGGAGAACGCTGGTAAGTGGAGTTGAAATGCCCATCAGCCATGATTGAATGGTGGAGTGGACTCAATGGGCCGAATGGCCTTACTTCCACTCCTATGTCTTATGGTCTTATGGTCTTATGGAGTCCACCATAGTGGCCTCCTTCAGCACAGCTGTGCTATCCTCTCTGACCAGTACTGCAAATCCCCCAGCCCTTTTACCTCCCTTTCTATCCCCCCGAAGCATCTATATCCTGGGATATTTAGTAACAACTCTTTCCCTTCCTTCAGCCAAGTCTCAGTAATAGCAATAACATCGTACTCCCAGCTACTAATCCAAGTCCCTAAGTTCATCTGCTTTACCTACTAAACTTATCGCATTAAAACAAATGCACCTCAGACTACCTGTCCCTTTGTGTTCATCTTCTGCTCCCTGCCTACTCTTCCCCTTAGTCATGCTGACTTCATTATCTAGTTCTTTACAGACTTTAGTTACTGCCTCCTTACTGTCCACTAACCTCCTCATTTGGTTCCCATCTCCTTGCCACATTAGATTAAACCCTCCCCAACAGCATTTGCAAAAGCACCCCCTAGGACATTGGTTTCACTCCTGCCCAGTGTAGGCCATCCAATTTGTAATAGTCCCACCTCCCCCAGAACTGGTCCCAATGTCCCAAAAATCTGAAACCCTCCTTCCTGCACCCCTCTCTCAAGCCACACATTCATCCTGCCTATTCTTTCATTCCTACTCTGACTAACATGTGGCACTGTTAGCAATCCTGAAATTATGACCTCTGAGGTCTTACTTTTTAAAGTGGTTCCTTACTTCCTAAATTCTTCTTGTAGGACCTCATCCCATTTTTTTATCTTAACCATTCGTGCCTAAATGTACCATGAAAACTGACTGTTCATCCTCCCCCTTCAGGATATTCTGCAGCTGATCTTGGATATCCCTGACCTGTGCATCTGGGAGGCAACATACCATTCGGGAGTCTCATTTTCAACCACAGAACTGCCTGTCTGTTCCTCTTATAATTGAATCCTCTATGACTATAGCCCTTCCACTCTTTTTCCCATCCTTCTGTACAGATGAGCCAGCCGCAGTGCCATAGACCTTGCCACTGCTGCCTTCCCCTGGTGAGCCATCTCCCCCAATAGTATCCAAAACGGTATACCTGTAATGGAAGGAAAGTTATTGTTAAAGCAGTTGAAGATGTTTGAGCCATTCAAATACTGCATAAGCCCCCACTAAAAGGAGGTAGAGTCCACTTAAAATTCAAAGGTTGTTGCCTAATAACATAATTGGCGCCAGCTCATCATTATAAGATTTTTACAAGGAAAATCCAACAGTATCTTTTGCCCAGCAGCAACAACAAGACAAGAGAAACAGTCCTGTTCACTCATAGCCTAGTTAGGTTTAAACGTTGTCATGTCTTTGAACTCATTGAAGATCAAGAAGGACCAGGAGACAAGATTAATAACTATTTAACTGAGTTTGTTCCTTTTCCTGAATGCATTTAAATGTTTTGCAAAAACCTTTGTCCTCTTCCATGGTACTAACCCATTCGCAAATGTTTGTATTGTTTACAACCTGGGGACCCTAACACCCTGAAGCATATATCTGGCTCATTTATGAAAACAGCAAAAAATGGGCCTAACATTGATTCCTGTGAGGTGTCACTATCAGTTTCCAAATGTAATAAATTCACAACCATTACTAATATTTGGAATACAACAAATTCTTAACCCATTACAGCAACTTCACATTGATGAACCAAGACTGTATTATCGATAAAGCGACTATAAGTTATCTCAGGAAAGATTTTCTGAAGATCATGGGAGACATCAAACAAGAGTGATCCTTAAAACTATTCCATGTAACACTTTCAAATTTTTTTTAGCAATTCAGTAAGTTGCAACCTTATTTTCAGAAGTTGCATTGACTCCAGCATTGAGATAATCAGAAAGAACGTACCTAATGACTCCTACAATTATCATACTACAACAGACATCACAGATATCAGAATGCAAAATCTATCATTCCTTGCCTTGATTTGTTATCCCTTTTAAAAATTGGAATTCATGTCCAAAGAAATGAGTCCAGGCTCCAGTAATTTATTAAAGACGTGAATAAGGAATTTTATAAACAAGATAAGATTACTTTAAATGTCATCTAGACCAGCAACATGATAATCTTTAAGATTCCTTATTCTTCAACTAGTTTAGAAATACAGAAACATGAAATGGTCAAATAACTCCTTGAACCTGCATTGCCTTTAATTAGACCTTGGCCAAATTATACATCATTATAATTTTTCCACCTTATGTTCCACATCCCCTGATATCCTCTCTTACAAACATTGATCCATCTCAGTCTTGAAATTTCCAATTACTTGAGTATTCAAGGCCATTTGTATGAGAGATTTCCAAACTTTAACTGCTATTTGAGAGAAAAAAGTGCTTGCTGAATCTGGTGCTGAATGGCTTTGCTTAATTTAAAGATTAAATCACCCTGTTGCTGTTTCCCTAACTGGAGAAAATAATGTAATCATACGTACACTATTAAAACTTTCTGAAATTTAAAATATTCCACACAGATCTTTTCTCAATCTCCCATTCAGAAAGGAACGCAAGCAGTTGTTACTAACTTGTATCATTTTAGTATAATTTTACTATTCACTACTTGCTTATTTAAGTAATGAAGGAAGTTACCTATTTTCAGGATCACCAATGGTGGCTGAAATTCCTTTTACTCTGTCTACGTGTGCTGACCTGAAGGAAGAAATAAAGTTTATAATAAAAGTATATTGTTCTTTTAATGCAGACATACTATTAACTTAATTTCCCCATTGCCTTAACTTGCCTAAAATAAATGCATCCTTTATGCGCATTCCAGCCATCCTGAAGTAGTTATGACTCAATGGATAAAACAACAAAATAGTCATTGTATCTAGAAGAATGCTGAAGGATTGCGTATTCCAATGATTTTTTATAATTACTATGATTAGAATGCTTTCTGATTAACATGCAACAAAATGAGAACCGATCTATTATTAACATAAAGGTTTTAATCACAGTTATTGGTAAATAATTGTGACATTCTTGTTTTAAAAATCTAGTTAAATGCTGTCAGTCTACTTCCGTCAACAATGATGATTTGCATTTATGTAGTACCTTTAATGTGGCTTTGACAAAATGGTCTCTTTTCAGCAATACTGTCACTATTCTTTTTATAGCCTCTTCTGTAGTCTTCACAACTTCCTTTCTTCCTTTTTTCATTGATTCATAGGATATGGACATTGCTGGCCAGCATTTATTGACCATCCCTAATTGTCCTGAAGAAGGTGATAGTGAACTGCCTTCTTGAGCCACTGCAGTCCTTGGGGATTAGGGACATCTATGGTGCTGTTTGGGAGGAAGTTCCACAATTTTGTCACAGCAACAAGGAAGGAATGATTATATAGTTTCAACTCAGGTTTGTGAGGAACTTTGAGGGGATCTTGCAGGTGGTAGTGTTTCATTGCATCTGCTGCCCTTGTCCTTCCAGGTGACAGGTCCTAAGTTTGGAAGTTGCTATCAAAGGACCATTTGTGACTTACTGCTGCACATCTTGTAGATGTCACTGTGAATTGGTCATGAAAAGAGTGAATTATGAAGTCGATGTTTGGATACCAGTTCAGTGAATATGTCATCTTATCTTTGTGTTATCAACAAATGAAACTATGATATCTTTGGTTCCTTCATCCAATTCACTCATAAAAATTGTTAAAATTTTAGGCCCCATTTATCCCTGAGGCACATTTATATCTTGCCAAAAAGAAAATAACCTGTTTATGCCTACTGTTCTTCCTGCAAGTTAGTCAATCTTCTGTTAATGACAGTATGTTACCTCTCACACCATAAGCTTTCATTTACTTCAACAATCTTCAATATTGTGCCTCATTAAATGCCTTCTGGAAATTTAACACAGTATATACACTTGGTCCACTTTATCCATAGCATATGCTACTTTTTCAAAGAACTCCAATATGTTGGTTAAACACTAATTCTCTTTCACAAAACCATGTTGGCTCTGCATGATTACTTGATTAGTTAGTAATCATTTATCCATTTAAAAGGGTGGCGCTGTGGCTTATTGGTTAGCACTGCTATCTCACAGTGCCAGGGACCAAGGTTCAATCCCACCCGCGCAGACATTCTGCCCATGTCTGCGCAGGTTTCCTCCGAGTGCTCTGGTTTCTGCCCACAGTCCAATGATATGCAGGCAAGGTAGATTAGACGGGAAATGCAGGGTTTTGGGGTGGATCTGAGCGGGATGCGATGGCCCATTCCTGATGAAGGGCTTATGCCTGAAATATCAATTCTCCTGCTCCTCGGATGCTGCCTGACCTGATGTGCTTTTCCAGCACCATACTTTTCAACTTGATGGGCCAAATGGCCTGCTTCCACACAATGGGAATTCTTAATAATGGTAGGAAGAAAATTTGGGAAAGAGAAAATGTTGGTGGATTAAATAGCGGCACCTGATCCCAACAAGGAGAAACCCTGCTACACAGTATATTCATCTGAAAGTAGCACAGGCAAGTAGATTCATGTGCAGTTAAGTATTGTAGCAGTGAGGAGCATACATAATGAATTGAACTATGCAGGCATTTTGCACACTTTGAAAGAACAGTGAACATGTCCTCAGTCACGTCTCCAATAGAATTTAATATCGGGCACTCTGGTGAACTGATACTATTTGATAAATAAATGATGTGAACGTAGCCATTCATTATCCATCACCAATCATACAATACAAGAAGAATTTTAGACAGTTTATGGAATGTGTGGTATTTTATAAACAGATACAACGGTCATTTATTTCTACATTTGGTTAATGGAACAATAATGTTAATACAGGGATGAATTTTACGGTTAGGAATAGGGACTGGTGATTTCTAACCCAAAGTTACATAAAGTTTGGTGTGCTAATGCTGGGTTATGAACCCAAAATCATTGTACTGATCTCCAATGATATGGAAAGTTCAGTTCATGCCTAGATTAGCAACCTAGATCATTTATGAAAAACAAATTTAAGGGCAATTCAATTTGCTAATTGACATATACTTTACGTTACCTTGTTTTGGTGAATACAAATAAAAAACATTTGAAGTCAGTCACACTAAATATGGAGAGGTGTTACACAGAAAGATAAAAAAAAATGCAGGTAGGATTATGACTGACTTTAGTAGAAGTGCCCTGCTGGAAAAGGTTTGTTATTATTGCAGATTATTTTATTCATTGTGGTGAGCCTTCATAGGCAGGTGGTTGTCAGGTAAGGCATCTCGAGTTGTTGCAAAGTGAACATCCTGCACCACAGTACTGAGCTCAGTATAGTGCATTCTGGAAGAGTGGGACAGAGGTGCTCAACTGACGTTTTCTCCCTGGCAAGGGTGCAAAATAATACAGTGCTGGCACAATAGTCACCAAAATTTAAAAGAAACAAGATCTTATCTGTTACAGCTCGAATAGTTCAATTGGATTTATATATCCTCTTGGACTCAACTTCTGACCCCAGAGTAATAATTGCTCTACAGATGTCACCGACCTGGGGGTGGTCAGATGTGCAGAGAGGTCACTTCCTGGAGTGTGGGCCCAAAGACAAGAATCCAAATGGTAGCACAGGATATCTAATAACCTCACATGGTTTATAGAATGCTGCATTACATTGTATCTCCTATCTACGATCTACCAATACCTTAACTGCTTAATGTACCATATTCCCATGCCTCACCCTGTAGCATTCCCTAGCTGATTGTAAGAGGACTTGAGGAGGAGACACTTTTTCAATTGTTTCAACTAAGTGCTTGATTTTTTTTCTTAATGTATATTTTTTTTACCTATTGCATGATTAAGAGTAAAATCTGTATATAAGGAGGGGTAATTTATTTTTATATAAGGTGCTATTGAGAGATTCTTTTTAGGGTTAATGTCGCTGAGGGTATTCAAGAGACACAGGGTGTGATGACTAGTAGATTTAGAGAAGTTCGGAAAACAGAGGAGAACCACCTATACAACGTATTCAAAAAGAATGGATACTCAAAAAATACAGTGCGCAGATTCTTCAAGAACAAACCACGACAAGCAGACCAAACACAGCCAGAAACCCTAACCACCTTACCATACATCAAAGAAGTTTCAGAAATGACAGCCAGACCACTAAGACCCCTCGGAATCCTAGTAGCACACAAACCCACCAACACTCTCAAACAAAAACTTAAAAGACCCAGTACAACCCATGGACAAAACCAACGTGATCTACAAATTCCATGCAAGGACTGCCACAAACACTACGTAGGACAAGCAAGAAGAAAGTTAGCCACCAGGATACACAAACACCAGCTAGCCACAAAAAGACATGACCCTCTCTCCCTCGTGGCCCTGCACATGAATGAAAAAAAACACTATTTCGACTGGGACAACACATCTATCCTGAGACAGGCTAAGCAAAGACATGCCAGAGAATTCCTAGAGGCCTGGCACTCCAACCACGACGCCATAAACAAACACATAGATCTAGGTGCCATCTATCAACCCCTCAGAAAACGAACAGGAAATGACATCACCACAAACCCCAGGAACCCCATCCAGGAGAAAGATATAAATAGAAAGCAGGAGACAACAACTTCACTTCACTTGGAGGTCGCCACTGATGATGTTACCTAGCCAGGTAATGAAATGTCTGGATATCGAACCTATAGCTCAGTGAGCAAACCTACACCCTAAATTTGGAGAAGTGATCATACATCAGGATCAGTCAGATACATGGGTGACTGTCAAGAAAGGTAAAAAGGTAGTTCTGAAGTCCCCTGTGGCTATCCCTATCTCAAACAGATACTTCATTTTGGGCAATGTTTTAGGGGTTAGCCTGTCAGAGGAAAATAAAGTAGCAGTCAGATCTTGGACACTAAGAATGAATCCTATGTTAAGGGTGGGGGGGGGGGGTGCGGTTTGTCAAGATTTAAAAGAATAATTGTTAGAGGGGACTCTCCCATCCGAGTACAGACAGGAGATTCAATAGCAGTGAGTGAGTGTGAATCTAGGATAGCATGTTACTTTCATGGTGCCAGGGTTAAGGATGTCCTAAAACATTTCAAGCATATCGTCAAAGGGCAGATTGAGAAGCTGGAATTGTTGCAAACATTGGTAGGAAAAAGATAGTTAAGGAAAGGGTTAAGGTTTTGCAGAGTGTATATGGGAGGTTAGGTAAAAGGATGAAAAAACACCGCAAAAATAGTAATCTCTAATTTACTCCTCGTGCCAAATTTTAATGAGGAATAAATAATGATGGTTCTGAATCGGAAAAGAGCAAGTTAATTAGAAAATAAGACAAAAGCAAGTCAGAAAACAAGGTAACTCTCAAGAATTAAGCTGCATTTATTTCATGGCAAGGAGTCTTACAAGTAAGGCTGATGACCTCAGGTGCGTGTCTCAAAATGGGACTGGGACGTTATAGCGACTAAAGAAACTTGGCTGATAGAAGGTCAGAACTGGCAGCTCAATGTTCCAGGTTTTAGATGATATAGGAAGGATATAAGGTGAGACAAAAGAGGAGGGATTGTGCTATTTGTGATTAAGGAAAACATTACTACTGTAATTGACCAGTAAAAATGTATGGGTTGAAATTAGAAATGAGAAAGGAATGATCACCTGGATGGGATTATACTCTAGATCCCCAATAGTCAGAGGGAAATTGAGGAGCAAATATGCAGAGCAATCTCAGACATATGTAAGAATAATAGGGTTGTACTAATAGGGGATTTTAATTTTCCAAACATTGACTGGGGCTGCCATTGTGTTAAAAATTTGGATGGTGAGGAATTTGTTACATGTGTTCAAGAAAATTTCCTTTATCAATACCCAAATGTTCCTATTAGAGAAGGAGCAAAACTTGACCTTCTTTTGGGAAATAAGGCAGGGCAAGTAACTGAAGTATTAGTAGGGGAACACTTTTGGGACTAGTGACCAAAAGCCTTTGATAAATGTTGAAGTTCTTATTGGAGTAAGGCAAATTTTCATGGTGTGAGTCAAGAACTTTCAAATGTTGATTGGGCTAGACTGCTCATAGGTAAAAGGATAACTGACAATTTGAGGCTTTCAAAAGCACAACCATGAGAGTTCAGAGACATTATGTTCTTGTTAGAGTAAAAGCTAAAGCTGGTATGATTAGAGAACAATGGATAAATAAAGATATTGAGATTCTAGTCAAGAATCTATCTAGATTTCAGCATGGCCTTTGATAATATTCCAAATGATAGGCTGCTCTGGAAGGTTAGGTTGCATGAAATCCAGGGCGAGCTACCAAATTGGATACAAACTTAGCTTGATGGTTAGAAGCAGAGGGTAAAAGTGGAAGGATGCTTGTCAGATTGGACACCTGTGACGAGTGGATGCCTCAGGGGTTGATGCTGGGTCCATTACTATTTGTTATCTATATCAACGATTTGGTGAGAACACACAAGGCATGTTTAGTAAGTTTTCAGAGGACACTAAAATAGGCGGTATCGTGGACAGTGAGGAAGGTTATCAGAAATTGCAGCAGGATGTTGATCAGCTGGGGAGGTGGGCCAAGAAATAGCAAATAGAGTTTAATATAGATAAGTGTGAGGTCTGCATGTTGGAAAGTCATCTCAAGGTGGGAGTTACATGGTAAATGGTAGAGCTTCAAAGAGTGTAGTGGAACAACAGGATCTTGGAGTTCAGATTCACAGTTCTCTGAAACAGAGACAGGGCAGTGAAGAAGGCTTTTGGCACACTGGCATCTGTCATGAGTATAGAAGTTGGGAAGTTATGTTACAGTTATACAGGACATTGGTGAGGACGCACTTGGAGTGTTGTGTTCAGTTTTGGTCACCTTGTTATAAGAAAGATGTTATTAAACTGGAAAGAATGCAGAAGAAATTTACAAGGATGTTGACAGGACTCAATAGTCTGAGTTACAGAGAGAGGATGGACAAGCTAGGACTTTTTTCTTTAGAGCATAGGAGACTGAGGGGGACCTTATAGAGGTGTATAAGAGGCATGGATAGGGCAAATGCACTCAGTTTTTTTTCCAGGGTTGGGGATTCGAGGACGAGAGGGCATTATTTTAAGTTCAGATGGGAAAGAATGAAAGGGAACCTGAAGGCCATTTTTTTTTACACAGAGGGTGGTATGCATATGGAATGAGCTGCCAACTGAAGTGGTTGAGGCAGGTACATTAACAACATTTAAAACGCATTTGAACAAATACATGGATAGGAAATGATTAGAAGGATATGGGCCAACTGCATGAAGATGGGGTTAGTGTGGACGGACATTTTGATCGGCATGGACCAGTTTGGGCCAAAGGGCCTGTGCTCGTGCTGTAGGATTCTATGACTCTAATCGTATATTAGATATAAATAACTGGGATCAAATGAATCTCTTAAAGAGAATAAATGGTGTAGAAGCATTCTTAAGAGGGAAATCAGGAAAGCAAAAAGGGCATATGAGATAGCATTGGCAGATAAGGTTAAGGATAATCCAAAGAAATTCTACAAGTACATTAAGAGTAAGCGATCAACTAGAGAGAAAGTAGGGTTCCTTTAAAATCATAGAGGTCAGCTTTGTGTTGAACCTCACGAGATGGGAGAGAAATTATATGAATATTTCACATCAGTTTTTAATGATGAGAAAGAAATGGAGAACTCAGAGAAATAAACATTGATGTTTGAAAGCAGTTCATATTACAGAATAAGTGCTGGCGGTCTCAGAAAACAGACAGGTGGATAGATCTCTGAGACCTGATCAAGTATATCCCATGTATACTTGAAATAATGTTGTGTCTTTACTTAAGAAAGGCTGTAAGGAGGAGTCTAGATACTATACACCTGTGAGTGTGGCATTGGTGGTGTGGAGAAGCAGCAAGTTATTAGAGACAGTCAGCATGGTTTTGTGCAAGGGAAATTGTGTCTCCAAACTTGATTGAGTGTTTTGAGGAAGTATGCAAAAAGATTGATGAAGGCAAATTTGTTGTTTAATTGGATTTTAGTCAAGTCTAATTAGCAGACTAATTAGTAAAGTTAAATCATATGAAACTCAGAGTGAGCATTCCAATTGGATATAAAGTTGGTTTTAGGGCAGGAGACAGAGACTTTTGGTGGAGGGTTGTGGTTTTTGTTAAAAAGGAATGGAGGCCTGTGATCAGTAGAGTTCCACAAAGATTGGTACTGGATCCATTTTTGTTTGTAATTTATATAAATGATTTGGATGAGAATATAGGAGGCATGGTTAATAATTTTGCAGATGACACCAAATTTGGTGGTAGTGGAGTGTGAAGAAGGTTATGTAAGATTAATTAGGTCTTGATTAATTGGGTCAATGGGCTGAGGAGTGGCAGACGGAGTTCAATTTGGATAAATATGAGGTATTGCATTTTGGTAAAACAACAAGAGTAGGATTTATACTGTTAGTGGTAGGGCCCTGGGTAGTGTTGAAGAACAGACAGACCCTAAGGGTTCAGGTATGTAATTTTCAGAAACTTGCATCACAGGTAGGGTGGTTAAGAAGATGTTTAGTATGGTCATCTTCATTGCTCAAATGTTTGGGTGTAGGATTTGGGAAATCATAGTAAAGTTGTAGAAGACATTGGTGAGATGTTGTTCTGGAATACTGTGTCTGGTTGTATGCAATTGTAGTTGTAGATGATTGTGTGCTCTTGCATTCTTCCCCTTCTCAACTCCCAGCTCTCAATTATCTGAATCTTTGAAGCATGTAAACTGCTGATGGTAGAACTGTAGACAACTTGTTTCACACTTCACCTTCTCCTTTTCTTTCACACCAGCCTTGCTCTTCTGAGTTCTTGTTTACATGCACCCTGGAAATGCCATCAGCCCAGCCACAGCAGCCCAAAGACAGGAAAAAGAAAGCAACAGCGCTATAATGAAAACGTCTCATTTCTCAGCTGATCTGCCCTCACAGCTATAAACTGAGTCTGGGACAGTATTTCCTGAGGAGTTATGAATAGGAAAGGAATCAGCACATGGTGAATGGCTGCATCTACACCAGGGGTAAGGATTTTTAAATTGTTTTTCCAACTCGGCAAAGGGCAAGGCTGCAGTAAGGTTTTGCAGAGTACTGAGATGATGATCATAATGGGGTGTTATGAAGGACAGAGCAGATGATTATGAGCACAGATGCTGGGTACATTGTCAGACCCATCAGATAGCCTCCTGTTTCTATCACAATACATGGAGTCTGTTTCCAAGCTGGCAGAGGATATCTCTCAGAGCATGATCCTTCCACAGCCTTTGCTTTGTTTTACTAACTCTTAGTGGATCCATAATTACATCTGGTGTCACCTTGATTCAGACAGATGATTTACACTCCTGCCTTTATTGGGTGCCAAATGTTGAGATGGAAGTTTGAGATTGATGTAAATCCTTGCAACCATGAAATTATGGCTTTTATTTTTTAAAAAAAGAACTGAATAGTTGTCAGATAAAACTTGTCTTGGAGGCAATTAGGCAATATAAAGCTTAGCCGACCTTGAAAACATTCTGATCCTCTTGCCAGCAAGGTTTCCATTTGAATCTTTTTTCTTTTTGCCTACCATCATTATGTTCATCGTCCTCTCAGTGTTTGATTAAGTATTTGCCAAAACTTGCTGTCATAACTATATCTCTTCCACAGTGAATACCTTCATCTCAGGCACACCCCTTGTGGATTCCAGCTTTAACTTTTGTCCTTTTTTGTTTCAAATGCATGATCAGGGGTATGCCTGTGATATATAATCCTCCTCTGACAGTTATTGTTGCCACATCCTGACATTGGCACTTTCTTGAACTCCCTCTCTATCAGCAGCACCTCGTACTGTCTCAAAGCCATCCTGTTGCTGACTTTCATATCTTCCTTCAGCTAGTTCAAAGTTTTAACAAGGAACTTTTTCTGTTTCTTTTAAGGAACACAAGCTGCACCAATTCAGAGATATCCATGTCCCTCTGGAATCTTCCTCTCCCAAACCTATTGCGTTCATCCCTTCCTCTAATCCCATCTCTTATTGGATGTTTACCATAACTTCTGGCCCTATGCTGCCTTAATCTGTATTCAGCAAAGGACTTAGTTTTATCTCTTTACGCCTCTTTTAAATGAATTTCAGGTACAACATGATGTGAAACTCTTCTATTGCCTCTGCCTCAGTGCCCATTTCTTTGGACAGGGGTTCTCTCCCCATCCTACAGATGTTTACACCTGCCTCTAACACTTTCTCTACCTGGACCTCTCCCTCTGGTTTCATATTTGTTAGATCTGTCCATTGAGAACTGTTGATGTGACATCAGTCTCCTTAATTTCTCTGCTTTCTTCACTCGTTCTAACAAGGGTGGCTCTATTGTTGTCTGGGGTATTGACCTCTACTATGCAGAGGCTGAGTGCCAGATCTCCATCATCCCCTCCGATTTCTCCTTGATCATGACTCAAATAATTGTTTCTATGATGATTTTGGAGATGCCAGTGTTGGACTGGGGTGTACAAAGTTAAAAATCACACAACACCAGGTTATAGTCCAACAAATGATGAAGGAGCAGCAGTCTGAAAGCTAGTGCTTCCAATTTAAACCTGTTGGACTATAATCTGGTGTTGTGATTTTTAACTATGCTTCTATGATGATCATTAACCCCATCTGGGAATCTCCTCTCCGATAGCTTCCCATTTCATAATGCCCCAACCCCATAGATCCTGCTTCTATATTGTTCCCAAAATCCAGCTGACCCACTGGCAGCAGCAGCAGATTAGGAACTGTTTGGGCTCTATGGCCATGCATTCCCACTCACGCTCACCTGGCCAGCTGCATTCATCTTTGTTCTTTTTTATTGTTTGTTTTGCTTTAGGAGCACTGCTCCTTCATCAGGTGGTTGTCAAATGAAGGAGCAACGCTCCAAAAACTAGTGCTTCCAAATTTACCTGTTGGACTATAACCTGGTGTTGGATTTTTAACTTTGTAAACCCCAGTCCAACACTGGCATCACCAAATCCAAGATAACTGAATCACATCAGCTTATTAATGACTTAATCTTGATTTTTTTTTTGTAAAAAGTTTATTCTTAAATTCCATTCTGTAAAATACCTGGAAATTATATTTAATTTTTTTTCAATATCTTGCCTTAAAAAGCACATTGAAATCCCTTAAGTGATTTCTCACAAAATGATGGCATTAAACTTATGTAAACTATAATCAGATGTGCTGTTTTTACAGTATTTCTAGAAATTAAACACTACACATTTCAGCTTGGCCTTGTCTCAGATGCATTTTAAACTACTCTCACACATAACGGTTCCTAAACTCAAGCCAAACCACTGGTATTGAAAATTTCCAAAATAAGACAGAGAACAACAATGCTGGAAGGTCCAAACTGGCAGCAATACAGCGAGTGAGATCCAGACTTCCTTTCTATCTCATTCATTCACTTTAGTTTGCACTTTTCCAATAGCTAAGGAAACAGGTACCTCCCGCGAAGACCGGTTACCATTTACAATTATCCTTCTTGTTGAACACAAATTTCAGATATGTTGAAGGTTTCTATTCAATTCTCATTTAAATTTCCCTTTGCTTATTTAAATGAAATACCCCAATAGCACAATTAAATTTCTGTGGTTTTCTACAGCATTTTGATTAACTTGGAAGATTATTCATACAAATTATTCATTTTTGGCAAGCAGAAAATTTGACTTTGGACAATTTAAGTGTCTCAAACAAGCAGACTGCTACAATTTTCATAGTCATTATGAATAGTTTCCATAATATTGATTAATATTCCAGCTTGGAAACTTTCAGTATGTGACAATGATTAAAATTGTAGTGAGCTTCTCTGCTCTTTCTCCAGTGATGCTCACTTTCTGGTTAAATCACTTGCAGTTTTAGCAGAGTATTTGGAGCAAAACTCTATAGGCACTGAAGAACATAAGTATCGACAAGAAGGTTGGAAGAATTGCATGCGATGGGCAGTGAGGAGATTTCCATGTTGAGAGCAGAAAGTCCTATTTTTCAATCAAATGTTGAACAGCAACATTGCATTCTTATAAGTAAGTGGCAAAAGGCCTACTTGCATGCATTAGTATGCATTAACATCCTTATTATTACAACATCCTGCCTCATTGATATGCAGGTTTTCTGTTCTCTTGCCCAACGGATAGAAGTTCAATGGCAACAATTCCTGACATGAAAGTCAGAGCAGTAACCGACGGACACTACTTGTTCCTCTGAACATTCATCAGTCACCAGCGCTTCAAGGTAGGAGCAAATTACTGCAAGTGCTGGAATCTGTACTGAAAACAAAAAATGTTGCAAATCATAGTGGGTAAGGCATGTTCTATGGAGAGAGAGCAAGCTATCCTTTCAAGTCTAGACTACTCTTCTTCAGACCTGACATGAAGTGTGGAGAGGGCAGCATTCATGCAATAGTTAGGTGGTATGGTTTGGGGAGGATTATTCCAATCACTTAATCTGCACTATTAACAGCCTTTCTCCCCCAGCATTCCACCCACCTCCCCGACTATTGCAAAAATACTATCCCCTCCACACTGCACATCGACTCTGAAGAGTCATCTCAACTAGAAACATTAGCTTGCTGTTTCTCCACGAATGCTACCTGACCTTTCCAGCACTTTTGTTTTCCGCACCAATATTTCAAGTCTACTCCATCCAGCATCCCATCCAGTAGGACCTCCAAATTTCCTCCAGCATAATAAAAAATTAACTTCCCTCTGTCCATGTCCTGGGCAAATGAAATGAACCATGTAGGGCAGTCGTGGACTGCCAACTCTTAGCCAGATGCATGATTGGGTTTTAAAGATGGTGTCATATCAGGAATCCTGGGAGGTCCAGGATAGCATCCACTGCTGTACTTCTATCGATCACCTTCATCAACTCCTGAAAAATTCAATCATAGAGGCATAGTCATAAAGATATACAGCACAGATGCAGACCCTTCGGTCCAACTTGTCCATGCCGACCAAATATCCCACTGGATTCTAGTCCCACCTCCCAGCACCCAGCTCTCCCCTCCAAGGCCTTCCTCTTCATATACCCATTCAGATGTGTTTTAAATGTTGCAATTGTAATAGTCTCTACCACTCCCTCTGGCAGCTCATTCCATACATGTACCACCCTTTGTGTGAAAACCTTGCCCCTCAGGTCCCTTACATCTTTCCCCTCTCACCCTTAATCTATGCCCTCCATTTCTGGACTTCCCGTTTTCCGCCCCCCCCCACCCTGCCACCCAAGGGAAAAGACTTTGTCTATTTATCCTATCCATGCTCCTCATGATTTTGTAAACCTCTATAAGCTCACCCCTCAGCCTCCGACACTCCAGGGAAAACAGCATTAGCCTACTCAACCTCTCCCTATAGCTCAAATCCTCCAACCCCAGCAGCATCCTTGTAAATCATTTCTGACACCTTTCAAGTTTCACAACATATTTCTGATAGGACGGAGACTAGAATTGCACACAATATTCCAATAGTGGCCTAACCAATTTCTGTACAGCCGCAACATGACCTCCAAACTCCTGTACTCATACTCTGACCAATTAAAGAAAGTATACTAAACGCCGCCTTCACTATGCTATCTACCTGTGACTCCATTTTCAAGTAGCTATGAACCTGCACTCCAAAGTCTCTTTGTTCAGCAACACTCCCCAGGACCTTACCATTAAGTGTAGAACTCCTGGTCTGATTTGTTTCCCCAAAATGCAGCACCTCACATTTATCTAAATTAAACTCCATCTGCTATTTCTCAGTCCATTGGCCCATCTGATCAAGATCCCATTGTAATCTGAGGTAAACTTCTTCACTGTCCACTACACCTCCAACTTTGGTGTCATTTGCAAACTTACTAACTATACGTCTTATGCTCACATTTAAATCATTTATATAAATGATGAAAAGTACCGATCCTTGTGGCACTCCACTGGTCACAGGCCTCTAGTCTGAAAAAACAACCCTCTACCACCACCCTCTGTTTTCTACCTTTGAGCCAGTTCTGTATCCAAGTGGCTACTTCTCCCTGTATTGCATGAGATCTAACCTTGCTAACCAGTCTCCCATGGGGAACCTTACTGAAGTCCATATATATCACATCCACCACTCTGCCCTCATCAATCCTCTTTGTTACTACTTCAAAAAACTCAATCAAGTTTGTGAGACATGACTTTCCCCACACAAAGCCATGTTGACTATCCCTAATCAGTCCTTGTCTTTCCAAATACATTTACATTCTGTCCCTCAAGATTCCTTTCAATAACTTCCCCACCACCATCAGGCTCTCAGGTCTATAGTTAGCTAACCTCCAGTCTGCTGGCACCCCACCTGTGACTATCGATGATACAAGTATCTCAGGAAGAGACCCAGCAATCACTTCCTTATCTTCCAATAGAGTTCCATGGTACACCTGATCCAGTCCTGGGGATGTATTTACTTTTATGCGTTTCAAGACATTCAGCACTTCCTCCTCCGTAATATGGGCATTTTTCAAGATGTCACCATCTACTTCCCCACATTCTATATCTTCCATATCCTTCTCCACGGTAAACACTGATGCAAAATACTCATTTAGTAGCTCCCCCATTTCTTACGGCTCCACACAAAGGCCGTCTTGCTGATCTTTGAGGGGCTCTATTCTCTCCCTCGTTACCCTTTGTCTTTAATTTATTTATAAAAACCCTTTGGATTCTCCTTAACTCTATTGGCCAAAGCTATCTCATGTCCTTTTTTGCCCTCTTGATTTCCCTCTTAAGTAATACTCCTACTGCCTTTATACTCTTCTAAACATTCATTCAATCTCTTCTGTCTATACCTGACATATGCTTCCTTTTTATTTCTTAACCAAACCCTCAATTTCTTTAGTCATCCATCATTCCCTATACCTACCAGCCTTTCCTTTCACCCTAATAGGAATATACTTTCTCTGGATTCACATTATCTCATTTCTGAAGGCTTCCCATTTTCCAGAAGTCCATTTACCTGTGACCATCTGCACCCAATCAGCTTTTGAAAGTTCTTGCCTAATACCGTCAAAATAGGCCTTTCTCCAAATTTAGAACTTCAACTTGTAGATCTGGTCTATCCTTTTCCATCACTATTTTAAATCTAATAGAATTATGGTTGCTGGCCCCAAAGTGCTCCCCCACTGACACCTCAGTCATCTGCTCTGCCTTATTTCCCAAGAATAGGTCAGGTTTTGCACCTTCTCTAGTAGGTACATCCACATACTGAATCAGAAAATTGTCTTGTACGCACATAACAAATTCCTCTCCATCTAAACCCTTGACACCATGGCAATCCCAATCTATGTTTGGAAAGTTAAAATCCCCTGCCATAATCAACCTATTATTCTGACAGATAACTGAAATCTCCTTACAAATTTGTTTCTCAATTTCCCTCTGACTATTAAGGGGTCTATAATACAATCTCAATCAGGTGATCACCCCTTTCTTATTTCTCATTTACACCCAAATAACTTCCCTGGATGTATTCCCAGTAATATCCTGCCTCAGTACAGCTGTAATGCTATCCCTTATCAAAAACATCACTCCCCCTCCTCTCTTGCCTCCCTTTCTGTCCTTCCTGTTGCATTTGTATCCTGGAACATTAAGCTGTCAGTTCTGTCCATTCCTCAGCCATGTTTCTGTAATCGCTATGATAGCCCAGTAGCATGTTCCTAACTATGCCCTGCGTTCATCTGCCTTCCCTGTTAGACCCCTTGCATTGAAATAAATGCAGTTTAATTTATCAGTCCTGTCTTGTTCTCTGCTTTGTCCCTGCCTGCCCTCACTCTTTGACTTGCTTCTGTTCTCAACTGTACCAGTCTCCGATTGATCTCTTTCCTCACTATCTCCCTGGGTCCTACCTCCACCCCCACCCCCGCCACCTTACTAGTTTAAATCCTCCTGAGCAGCTCTAGCAAATTTCCCTGCCAGTATATTAGTCCCCTTCCGATTTAGGTGCAATCCATCCTTCTTGTACAGGTCATTTCTATCCAAAAAGAAATTCCAATGATCCAAAAACATGAATCCTTCTCCCATACACCAGTTCCTCAGCTGTGCATTCATCTGGTCTATTATCCTATTTCTGCCCTCACTAGCTTGTAGCACTGGGAATAATCCAGATATTACTACTCTCTAGGACTTCCTTTTTAAATTCCTGCCTAACTCTCTGCAATCTCCCTTCAGCATCTCAACCTTTTCCCTTCCTACGTTTTTGGTTCCAATGTGTACAAAGACCTCCTGCTTGCCTTTCTCCCCCTTGAGAACATTCTGCACCTAGTACGAATGAACTGCTCCGCACAAAGCATGCTGACTGCCCCTAATTAGGCATGCTTTTCTAAATCCTGAAAATTCTCTCCGTTAGCTTCCAAGGATATTAGATTCCCTACAGTGTGGAACCAGGCACCTCGGCCCAACTAGTCCACACCAACCCGCCGAAGACCCAGATCCATTTCCCCCTAAACCCTAACCAATGCACCTAACTCTACAGGCAATTTAGCATGACCAATTCACCTAACCTACATATCTTTGCACTGTGGGAGGAAACCCACGCAGACATGGGGAGAACGTGCAAACTCCACACAGACAGTCGCCCGAGGCTGGAATTGAACCTGGATCCCTGGCGCTGAGAGGCATTGGAGCTAACCACTGAGCCACCGTGCCACCCATCTGGTAAGATTCAGCTCATTAATCTTAACTGATGGAGTTGAGGTATCTTACGGAGGGATATAGTTTGAAGAGGATATTAGCTTTCCAGGTATTTATTGAAAAGCCCATTTTCTTATTAGCTTTAGAGAAGGAGTTAACAAAGACCTAGAGCTCAGTTTCTGAGTGAGTGTACATAAAACTGACATCTGCATCTTGAAGTTTAATGACTAAGATTGGAATGGTTTTGGTTTCAGTTTTCAGTTGAAGACAGTGTATGTCAAATAGTTTCACTTGACTCTACATGTTAGCTTCACATCTGTCAGTAATTTTCTGGACGTGACATGCAGTGGTGCAGACAAGAAAATGGAGAAGAGGATTGGTGCAGTGATACAATCTGGTTTGACTCCACTTTTCAGAGAGATAGCATTCATCCTGTTGCATGCCATTGTAGTTTAGGTAGAGGATAATAACAAATTATTGTGGGGAGTCATTTTATTGAAAATCCTACTTAAGCTTTATACTTGACATAGTCAAAAGTTCTGCAAGATTGACAAAGGCCATATAAACTAGTTGGGGCTGTAGCTAGCACTTTCCATGCAATGAAGTTCATATCTGTGGGGTCTCTCAATATGTGAAAACTGCACTACAACTGTAAAACAAGTTCCTCAGGCACCAGGAGGACAAGGTTAAGGAAAGTCTTGCAATGGTCTTCCCTGTGGCAGACAACAGGAGCCCCCTTTGCAGTTACCATATTCAGTTTTGTCTCTCCCTTCTTGAATATATTCACAATCACAGCATCCTTAATCTCAGCTACACACCTCATATTCTTCAACATATCACCTCAACAGTCATGATGATCTGCTACAGGACATATTTTTGATGTGCTGTTGGAGCTTATACATTATCTTGATGTTAACAGAAATCTGCAACCATAATGGTACCAGGTTTAGTCTGCATTATCTGCAGCCAGACTTCTCATGATCTCTGTTTGAGCTCCCATTCTGAGCATGTGTCTTTCCTGGGGCAGTGGTGGAAGGTGGGACAGTGGCCAGCAGACACTTCCATCATAAGTCAATCAAAGTGTTATGTCAGTTTCAAAATCTCAAAACTATACAATGTCCTCACACCATGGTGGAATTGGACTCCATAAGAATTGGGAATTGAACCCCGGTCTCTGGCAGTGTGAGACAGCAGTGCACACTCTCAGCCAGTGACTAGAAGCTATTCAGAAGACATGCCAATGCACCAAGAATCTCAATTTACATTTTCAAAATATATTCATGGGACGTAGGCATCACTGGCTGGGCCAGCATTTACTATCCACTCCTTGTGTTGAGGTGCCTTCTTGAACAACTGCAGGTCACATGCTGTAGGTAGAACACAGTTCTGTTAGGGAAGGCGTTCCAGGATTTTGACCCAGCAACGTGGAGGAACAATGATATATTTCCAAATCAGCATAGTTGGTGCCTTGGACAGGGACCTGCAAGTGGTGGTGTGCCCTTGCCTTTGTAGTTTATAATAGTTGTGGATTTGGAAGATGCTGTCTGGGGAGCTTTGGTAAATTTCTACAATGCATCTTGTAGATGGTACACATTACTGTAACTCAGCATTGGTGATGAAAGGAATGAATATTTGTTGAAGTGGTGTCAATCATGTGGGCTCTTTATTCCTAGAACATGTTAAGCAGGAAGCCAGTTGTTGGAGTTGCACTTGCCCAGGTAAGTGGGGAGTATTCCATCACATTCTTCATTTATGCCTTGCAAATGGGGACTTGGGGGAGTCAGGAGTGAGTTTCTCAATATAGGAGCCTCTGATTTGCTCTTGTAGCCCATTAGTCCAATTCAGTTTTCGGTAATCCCCCAGTTTGTTGAGAATGTGGACTTCAACAATGATAATGCCAATGATTGCAAGGGGATGACGGTTATATTCGGTCTTATTGGAGATATTGCCTTGCCTGCATTTGTGTGGCATGGTTCATGAGCACTTGTCAGCTCAAGCCTGGATAAGATATAAATCCTGCTGTCGATGGACCATAGACTGCTTCAGTAGCTGAGGGGTAGTGAACAGTATTGAACAATCATCAGTGAACATCCCTTTCAGTGTTTTGCCATGCTGCATTACTCATCTCATCTCTTGCAGATTTCTACATGCTGATCTAAACCCTGGTGACTGGGACCCATTTGTGCCCTATGATTCATAGCTACATAAGGATGTAGGTCTTGAACTACAAAATCTATCAATCCATGTCACAGGTGGATCTCCCATCAAAAAATAAATACTCTCCAGTTCTAGATGTAAGTTTGCTCACTGAGCTGAAAGGTTTGTTTTCGGACATTTCATCACCATACCAGGTATCATCATCAGTGAGCCTCCAGTAAAACTGGTGTTATGGTCCACTTTATATGTTTAGGTTTCCTTGGGTTGGTGATGTCATTTCCTGTGATGTGATTTCTTGTAGTAGACCACAAACCCATGAACACACTAAAATAGCAACTAATGAACTCAAAAGACCCTATACAAGCAACAAGCAAAATGAACATCATTTACAAAACACCCTGAAGAACTGTAACAAACATTACCTTGGACAAACAGACAGAAAACTAGCCACCAGGATATGTGAACATGAACTAGGCACAAAAGGACATGACCCATTACCACTAGTAACCCTACATACAATGAGGAAGGACATCACTTTGACTGGGACAACACATACATCCTAGGACAAGCTAAACAGCGAGATGCATGGGAATTCCCAGAAGCATTCCAGCCAGAATGCTGTCAAGAAACACATCAATTTGGATCCCATCTATCACCCTCTGAGAAATAGAGGAGGAAATTACATCACCACAGAAAGTGACATCACAGGAAATGACATCACCAACCCAAGGACACTTAAACATATAAATAGAAAGTAGGCCATAATGGAGGCTTACTGATGTGTTACCTAGTATGGTGAGGAAACATCTGAAAATGAATCTTCCAGCTAGGAAAGGGAACATAGATCCAGAAACTCAACCTGAGCTACAAATCTTCTCCAAACTCTCTACTCTCCAGTTAAACTTTCCCATCCATCCTAATTGCACATTTTGTTATATATTATTAGCTTCTTATTTATGCAGAGATGATACACCAGCTTGCTGTGTACAATGAACCTCATTCATGATATCATAAAATATCTACTCCATGGTATAGCTCTGGTTTCAGTTCTTTCTTCAGTTTGTTTAAGTTTTCTGAGTTCACACTTTGGCTTAAGCAATCAAGTACAGTGAGCATCATAGTAAATGGGCCATTACAATCAAACACAGAAACAATTAACACTATACTCAGCACATACTGTAAAACAACTGCAACATAATTCAAACTGAACTTGTATGCCTTGAAGCAATGTGAAACATGCACATGGACATGGAGTAGGCCATTTAGCCCGTTAAGCCTATTGCATCATTCAAAAAGATCATGGCTAAACTGTGGCCTAACTCTATATTGGACCATATCCCATTAACAACTGATCTAGCATCAACTACATGTGTGGGAGAGAGTTGCAAACCTCTACGACCTCTTTTATGTGTAGAAATGCCTCCATGCAGGTCATGAGTCTGAACTTTCCCCTAGTTCTTGCGCAGTGCCTTTACTTGAACCAGTGCCTGTCAAACTGAGGTCAGATGATTAGATTCCCTACAGTGCGCAAACAGTCCCTTCAGCTGAACAGGTTCACACCGGCCATCTGAAGGGTAACCCACCCAGATTCATTTCCTTACATTTTACCACTGAGTAATGCACCTAACACTATGAGCAATGTACCATGGCCAATTCATCTAACCTGCATATCTTTGAATTGTGGGAGGAAACCAGAGCACCCGGGGGAAACCCACGCTAACTCCACATAGACAGTCACCCGAGACGAGAACCTGGTGCTGTTAGGCAGCAGTGCTAACCACTGAGCCACTGTGTTACCCCTGGTGCTTCTTCCTCAGAGTTGGTATCTTCTGTTCACGCATCCCCAGAGGATGTGATGATTGAGCAACTAGCAGTCTGGACTTTCTGAAAGCACAAAAGCGTATGAGTAGAGAGCGCTGTGGAAAGAAGAGATGGGAACAGAAGCTCCACAGTCACTGCATAGGTACGTTTCAATTCATGGCTCCATTGAATACAAAGGTAAGATGGAGAAGTTGAACAAGGCAGAAATGTATCATTAGCCATCTGACACACTGATGCTCAGGATCCCTGGCTATTTATTGGAGGGAGCTGAGGAGATAGATGCCTAGTAGTTCTTTGGTACTTTGAGACATCAGTCTGGTGTAGGCATCCTTCTACTGCAAAAAAGCGACAGAATGTATCAGTATGGTTAAGTAATGTGTCTGCCATAGCTGAACAGAATTAGTTTTGCTAAAGCATGGAGAGGTGGATGCGTGATTGGCTTGACTGGAAGGTCTATGTGGATAATGTGGAACTCAATACTGAGTCCCAGAATATAAAGTGCCTAAGTGGAAAATGAGGTATTGTTCCTGCAGCTTGTGTTGAGCTTCATTAGAACACTTTAGCAGACAAAGGACGGAAATGTTGGAATAAGAGCAAGGTGGTTTATTGAAATGGCAAGCAACTGAAAGGTCAGGGTTATTCCAATGGACAAAGTTAAAGTGTTCATCAAAACGGTCACTAACTCTATGTTTGATCTTTCCAATATAAAGGAGATTGCATTGCAAGCAGGGAATGCAGTAGACTAGATGGGAAGAAATACAAGAAAAATGTTGCTTCATCTGGAAAGTGAGATTGTGGTATTGGACAGTGAGGAGGGTTGAAGTAATTGGACAAGTGTTACACCTTCTGTACTTACATGGAAAGGTGTCATGGTAGAGTGAAGAAGTGTTAGGAGTGATGGAGGAGTGGACTAGGGTGTCAAGAGGGAACAGTCTCCATGGAATGCTAAGAGTGATGGGGAAGATGAGTTTGGGGATAGTATCCTGAAGGAGGTAGTATGGAAGATAATCGTTTGAATGGTGGAGTGGAAATTGAGGACAATGGGAAATTTTTCAGTATTCGGGAGTAAAGGGAAAGGGTGATGGCAGAAATGTGGAAGATGGATTGCACAACACTGAAAGCACAATGGGGCAGGAAGTACTCGGTTGGAGAAAGAGGATATGTCAGAGACAACACCGATAAAGGTGACATAATCAGAAGAGATGGCAATGAGAAAACTGGAAAAGTGAGAAGGAATGGCTGCAGGAAGCAGGTTGTGAGGAAATGTAGCTGAAATAACTTCGGATGGATTTGAAATGGATGTTGAAGACTAGCCTATCCCCAGAAATGGAAAAAGTGATATCAAAGATGGGAAGGGAAGAGTTAGAGACAAAACAGGTGAAGGGGAGAGAAAGATGGAAATTTGAAGCAAGGGCAGGCAACAGCACATATGACATCATCAACATATCAGAAGAAGAATTGTGTGCATGATCCAAGAGTGACTGAAACAAGGAATATTTGACAAACCCCACAAAGAAAGAGGTATAACTGGGATTTAAGCAGGCACCCAATTCTAGACCTTTCAACATAAAGCAGCAGAAGAATCATGAATGTAAATGGAAAGAAACTAAACATGGGATGAAAAGTTGAATAAATCAGAATAACTGAATTCAATGGGACAGGAACAGGCTGAAACAAAGAGTCTGCCAGGGAGGTCTCGCTCATGGATGTTGGGAAGTTGGTTGAAGCTGGCTGTGTGGGGTTCAGGGGCTAAGAGATGGAAAGATATAAACAGAAGGTCTCCAGAAAAGATGAGATAAGTGGTCATCCTGAAAATAACAGCTTGAATGAATTTCATTCCATGTGTTTAGTTACTGTAAAACAACTGCAACATAATTCAAACTGAACTTGTATGCCTTGAAGCAATGTGAAACATTCACATTAATAAGTACAACACATATGTTTACAGTTTTTCTACAGAGGAAAATAACTCCACATGCTCACTGAGCAACACCCCTGCACCCCAAAGATTACAGACAAAGATATTTCAGCATTTCAAGGTCTGGTAGCATTACTCAAAGTAATAATACAAGAGTATGTACAATACCTGTCCAACAGACCAAGTGAGATACCAGTAGGATCACCAAGAACTAGTAAACTGATGCTTCATTCAATAATCTCCATTGCAATCTGCTACCAACTTCAGATAATACTAATGGATGATGTCTGATCACCTGATTTTTAAATTGCACAAATTCAGATTATTCCCAGTTTGTTCATGTCACTTGGAAGTTTGAATAGTAGTCATCATATCTTATTTTTACTCATATCCACTTCTAAATTGCATATATACAGACTGCTTATCAAAACAATTGTCCCAAATTTTAAGAAGAAAGACAAAACTTTGAAGGTACAGGCAAAGACTTAAAATTTTAAGAGTTCAAAGAGATTAGTTGAGGTGAGTTTTTGTTGATTAAAGGCTCTATCACCATGCATCGGTCGTACCATGGAAAGGCAGAATGAAAGCTGGAACAGAGAATGATTAGTGTAAAAGTGAAAGCTATGAAAAGATTTTTAGATAAGATTGCAAAGATTGAAGTTGATGTACAGGGAGTATAGTGAGGAGCCAGTGAAGGCTATTAAACACAGAATTTAATACAATAGAAAATGTGAACAATCAATTCCTAGTTAGGTTGGACTTTGTATAATATAAATTTTGGGTGACCAACATAGAATACATCTGATCCTGGAGTTAATAAAGACAGAAGGCATCAACAACAGTCGGAGTGACAGACAAGCATAGACATTGCAAAGATGTAATCAAAGTGTTTGACAACAGATCAATTTTTTGAAAAGACCAGATATGCAACTTGAAGTTTATTCAGAGACAAGCTTGATAACAAGGTTGCAAACTATTGTATTCAGCCTGACTAAGCTGTTCAGAAAGGAGATGAAATCAAAGTGTTCCTGCTAAGAATTTAAATATGACTTCTATCTTGCTGATGTTGAGCTGGAGAAGGTATTGGCTTTTCCACTGCTCAGTGTTAAATGGGCAGTCACACAGCATTGTGGGGTTATGTCTAGTGGAAGGTAGACTGTATTATCATCTCAGATCTGGAAATTAATATCATGTTTGCTAGCATTTGTTGCCAAGATGCATGTCAATTTGGGTAACTGGAGAGGGTCAAAATTAGTATCTTGGATTGCACTAGAGAACCTTGCAAGAGCACCAAAGGACAATAAGTCCATATCCTTCAACATTCTCATCAAAGTATTTTCTCTTCTCTTTTCATCATTGTTAAAACTGTTTTGATTATTTTTTCAAACCATTCATTTTCTGCTCCAGCATTTCAACTCTGTATTTTGTGAAATCTTTCTAATATGTCTTAAACTCCTGAATTGGTTCAGAAATAAAACTTATTGAGTAGGGTTATACAGGGGCTGAACAATATGAACAATGGTTGGACTTGTGACAGAATCAAATGAGAAGTCTGTCATGGCCAAGCTCAGGAGAGACTCACTCCATCTTTTATGCTTTTGACAAGTAGTTAAGCAAATTTCTCAATAAGTAGTGATGGTTGCCATTTAAGGGGAAATATTGTTTGTTATATGCCTTGTTGATGTCCCAAATTGTCTCATTAATGTTTAGTTATCTTACCAAAATCACCAAATTAGCCGGACATCAAGAAAACATGACACAGAAGTCAAAACGAGTACTTTGTGAATTGGCCTCACTGCTTACTGCAATGAGCACCCATGTTGGACACCACATACCAAGGTTTCAGGGCACACTCCATTTGCACTTTGCATTCCCAAACATTGGCATCCAATATGTACCAGCCTTGAAGAACCATCATGGTACCTACTGCTTTTGCACCTCAATGCTGCAGCTTGGGCTGCACTGGCGACTATCATTGTACAGCTGCAGCTAGGACACTGCTAAGCAGCATGCACCTAGCTCACAGACTGGAGTAGATTGCATATCCAGGCACTTACCTTGTTGTCATAGCACTCACCCACTCTGAGCATATCAAGATGCTTGCAGCATTCTTGCCTGCAAAGTCTTTCCTCACCTTTTTCCCTTTGTCTCCTCAACCTGAAATAATGGCCTCTATATACTTCTGTCTTGTCTTGCCATTTAGCACAAATGTAAAGACAAGAAGCTTGTCATGGTAATTAGCAGGACTCAGCCAAGAGGATAGCCTTTGTTCAGTGGTTTTCAGCACAGTAACTCAAGGGTAGCCTGTGATTATATTCCAGAGGCTTGGACACAGTTAGTCAGCCACTCAGGATGGGCAAAATCAGAATGCTGTCCTCATAAGGGAGGCTTCTGCCCTGCTGCTGGAGGTGGGGGAGCTGATGGAAGTAGGCTGGGGGTGGGGGTGGAGAGGTGGTGGGGGGGGGGGGGGTGATGGTGGTGGCGAATGAGAGAGAAGGAAGTATTACGTGAAATGAAAACCTAAAGAATTATGCATGCTGTAGATCAGAAAATAAAACAAAAGTTGCTGGAAAAGCTCAGCAGGTCTGGCAGCATCTGTGAAGAGAAATCAGAGTTAACATGTCAGGTCCAGACATCCTTCCTCCAAACTAAGGAAGTTCTGAGGAAGAGTCACCAGATCTCCTGAGCTTTTCCAGCAACTTTTGTTTTTGTTACGTGAAATGAAAGTCGGCAGCATAGCCATCACTTTTAGTGCAAGCGGTAGGTGTCCCAGGTAAGTGAGTAAGAAAGAGAATGTGCAAGGTTAGCAATGTTGGGAGTTTGGATTGGTGATAGCAAATGAGGGGAGGTGTTGCATGCATTAGTGAGAACAGTAGAGCACAAGACTTAATAGTACAGTAGCAGAGATAGCGAGTGTGAAGTATCAGAGACAAAATAGTGTAGAAGGCATGAAACCTTCTTCCTGTACTTCTGTGCAATCTTCCAGTTGGTTGAGACTGCCTTAACAAAGGGGGCAACATCGGATGAGGCTGGCATGGTCTGTTGTTGTAGCCACTACTGCTGGTCCTCGGAGAAGAGAAAGCCCCATCTCTACACCACTCCATCCAGCAGGACCACCAGGTCCCTGTCTGCACAATGGCGTGCTGACATCCCTGTGTCTGCCATGTCCAGGACAAGTGTCAGGAACCATGTGGGACTGCTCAAGACTGATTATGTTTCCTCAGATGCACATTGGACTTTAAAAGATGTGAGTGGGCAAATTATGGATTGGTCCAAACACTTTTGCCCAATTGAGGCCTTTAAATGTCCAATTAATGGCCATTTGAGGGCCATTTACCTCCCCAGTCTCAATTTTGAGTCTGACATAAGGAGTTCATGAAGGGGACAGAAGTCTCATGTGGTTGGAGAGGGGTTGGCTGGGAGGAAAATTGCACTCCCATTACATATCTGTTTTTGAGATTGGGTTCCATCTCCCAATAAGGTATCTCTCTGAGTGCCCACCAAATTATAGCCAAACCCCCTATAGCCAAACCATACTGCTACCCATCCTCTGAAAAGCTTCGACTGCTGGCTGTGGAATTTCAAATTTCCCTGAGTATTCTGCTCTTTGACTTTGGGGGTGCCTGTAGTTCCAGTCTTAGTTGCACTGCTGGGATGACTGAGCTGTTGGCCCAATCAGCTTAGTCAGCAATTCTCTAAGGGGGATCCTCCACCCAAGTGACGCTTCTCAAATCAATAATTGCTGCGGGCAACTCTGACTGATGCAGATGCCTTCTCCATTAATTTTCTGCAGTAGTTTGGCAGGAAAACCTGCCACTAAAAAAATTCCACCCAAATTTTATTCATAATTTGCTGCATTCATCACCTCCCACCAGAAAACCTGAGATTTTACTTTTGTTCTAGTATCTTCTGGCTGTTATAACCCAAACTTGATGCAACCACATCATGAACTCCTGACTGACTTTGTTTTCTCTTCTTCCCTTTTCCATCTGCACTAGGTTCTGTAGGACTTCATCCCCAGTTCTCAATTTCAATTTAAAATTTGTACAAAATTACCTTTCCAACTTAATCCCTGATAAATTATTGGACATCAAATAATTGTGCCTGAAGAAAAATATTTAGCTCAAGTTCATGCTTCATCCTGAGCTATTTCCATGGCATTTCTTTTTAGTGGTGAGTTGCAATTGTTTTCCATTTCAAGGGACAAGACAAGGCTCCCAGCCCTGAGTCTATCTCAGCTAGCATGGGAATTGAACACCCAACCAACTGAGCTACCTTGCACAACCCCAATTCCATCATATCCCCAAAACTCCTATGTATTAGACATTTGTATAAAACTGTACAATTATCAGTAGTTTATCAATGTTTCATAAATTTCTAAATATAAAGATCTCAACAAGAGTGATTTTACAGATAAAGCATAATATAAGTATGTGATTATATGAAGCTTTATGATGATGAGAGCCAAGGACAGATATATCATGAAACGCAAGTTAAGATAATGAAGAAGATCTGATTTTGCGGTACTGACAATCGAACTTGGTAAATGGGCAACCATACTGCCAAACAATGATCTGAAAATTACGGTTTTCGACAGAGAGCTGCAGAAATATTTTCTAAAAATAAAGAACAAACAAAACACTATTGAGACTCCATGGATGAATATAGGCAATAAAGGATCAATTAATTCTAAAGTATACATAAAGTATATTATCAAGAGAGGAGTATATTTTACAAGTGGATAGAGATTGGGAGAGAAATTTAAAGAACAGTTAAGATGAGAAAAAGGAACTATGAAATTAAATTTATCAAGGAACATAAAATGAATTTGTAAAATATTTTTACAAGCAAGCCAATAAAAGAACAAGAAGAAAGAAGAAAGAACAGTACAGCACAGGATCTGCCTTTCAGCCCTGCAAAGCTGCGATGATATATTTTGCCCTTCTGTATTAAAACTGCCTTCACTTACAGGATCAGTATCCCTCTATTCCCTTCCTATTCATGTGCAGGTATTCTTCCAGGTGCTTCTTGAATGCTGCTATTGTATCAGCTTCCACCTCCTTTAGCAATGCATTCCACTCACCAACCTACATGTTAAAAACCTGCCTCGCGCATCTCTTTTAAAGTTCCCCACTCACACCTTGAACCTATGTCCCATAGTAATTGACGTTCCATCCTGGGAGAAAGCCTCATACTTTCGACTCTATCCCAGCCATTCACAGTCTTATCAGAATAAGACCAGGATGGGAACCGAATCTTTAAGGGGTAGAAAGCATACCATATTATATAGAGCTGGCAGAAATATGAATTTATTATGTTGTTTCAATAGTTATAAGGAGATTGAATTAATAGACATGATATGACAATAAGATACATGTTTTTTAAAATTAAAAAGGGATGCATTCAACACCCAAATCAAACTCAAAAAACAAACTTTTTGACCTGTGTGAATTCAGTCTATGTGTTTTAAAATACACTGGGGAAGAAATGGCAAAGGCATTTAACTCTACATGGTTAATAATTCACTGGAAAAAAAGTATAGTTATATAGTCATAGAGATGTACAGCACGGAAACAGACCCTTGTCCAACTCATCCATGCCGACCACATATTCTAACCTTAGCTATTCTCACTTGCCAGCACTTGGCCCATATCCCTCCAAACACTTCCTATTCATATACCCATGCAAATGCCTCTTAAATGTTGTAATTGTACCAGCCTCCACCATTTCCTGTGGCAGTTCATTTCATACATGCATCACTTTCTGCGTGAAAACGTTGCCCCTTAGGTCCCTTTTAAATTTTTCCCTTCTCACCCTAAACCTATACCCTCTAGTTCTGGACTCCCCCACCCAGGAAAATATTTTGTCTATTTGGACTCCCCCACCCCAGGGAGAAGACTTTGTCCTAACCATGCCCCTCATGATTTTATAAACCTCTATGAAGTCAGCCCCAATTCTCCGATGCTCCAGGGAAAACAGCCCCAGCCTGTTCAGCCTCTCCCTGTAGCTCAGATCCTCCAACCCTGGCAATATCCTTGTAAATCGTTTCTGAACCATTTCAAGTTTCACAACATCCTTACGATAGGAAGGAGACTAGAATTGCACACAATATTCCAAAAGTGGCCTAACCAATGACCTGTACAGCCACAACATGACCTCCCAATTTCTATACTCAATACTCTGACCAATAAAGGCAACCATACCAAACACCTTTTTCACTACTTTATCTACCTGTGACTCCACTTTCAAGAAGCTATGAACCTGCACTCCAAGGTCTCTTTGTTCAGCAACAGTCCCCAAGGCCTTATTATTGACTGAAGGATAACTAATGGCAATTCCATACTTGTCAATTTAAGAAGGGTGAGTTGAACTTTCCAAACGAATTATAGATCAGTCAACTTCATATTGCTGGTAGGAAAAATAATGGAATTTTTCCTAAAAAAATTCAAAGAATTTTAAAAATGAAGTAAACATACAGTAATGAATATCAACACGGATTTCAAAAGGAAAACTCTTGCTTGACCATCCTTACCAAATGTTCTGAGAAGGTAACTTAGAGACTAGGCAATGACAATTTAGTAAATGTAACTTATCTGGATTTCCAAAAGGCCTTAAGTAAGGTGGCCCACCATAGATTATTGACAAAGGACAGTGACTGTGGAGCCAGGAGACAAAAGGTAAATTTGATAGCTGGCGTATAGTCAGAAAGCAAACAGAGGCATTGGGGTAGTTACTCTGAGTGACAAAAAGTGTTGATGGTGTTACATAAGGGTCAGTGCTAGGATGACTGCTGTTCACAATTTACATTAACGAGTTGGCTTGAGAACTTTCTAAAACAGTGGAAGTGGGCAAGGTAGATCTATGAAAGGGGAGTGGGCAGTCATGAGAGTGGGTGGAGAATTAGAGCTCAGACAGTGGGATTTTCTCACCAAACATTTTAGACACTGCATTAGAGATAGAGGTTGGGTTTTGGATCTGATTTCATAAAGCCACAATCACTAGATGAAAGCAAGAAAAGCAACATGCATGTGCCTCTCAGAGCTGATCCAAGGATAGACACATTGCAGAGTCTCCATTGCACACTCACTATTGTTGTCACAGTTGGAGAGGGAGCTTCTGACCCCAAATGCATCTCATGATCCAACATTTGATTGTCTATAATGGGGAATTCAGATATAAACTCTTTACCTAAAGAATGATGAGAATGTAGAACACACAATACCAGAATTGTTACTGTGCAGAAGGCCATTAAACCCATCATGTCTGCTTTGGCTATAATTTGATTGAAGTAAATATTTTATTTGAATTTGAGGGGAAGCTAGAAAAGCATATGAGTGAAAAGAGGACAGAGCTACAATGATAGATTTAGATGAAGAAAGATGGGCAGATACTTGAGTGGAGTACAAATATTAGCATTGCTGGCGATGTTGAACGACTTGTTTCTGAGCCATATATCGTGCATAATCCTAGATAGTAATTAAACTACCCAGCAGTTGTTAATGATCAATTTCATTTCTTAAATTTAGAGCTTTGTTTTGAATATGAAGTGACTGCATAAATCTTGCAGGCTAAATAATCAGATATGAGACACAATAAATCAATCATTCACCACCACATTTGGAACTGTGACGCTTTTGTGGACTGGCAGGGAAATTATTCTAATGTGGGAAATATTTGCCCTAGTTATTCGAAGTGTGGAACATATGGCATTCATTTAGCATTACAAAACTTCAGGGCATAAGCTTTCTGCATTCTTGCGCTTTTGGATAATACATAAACTATCAGTTCATTATTTAACTTTCAATTCATTGGAATGTTGTGTACATCTTCTATGGCACTATTATACCAATACACCTTACCAGTCCTGCAGAAACAAATCATCAGCAAAGTGTAAATAATTTTGTAAATGTTGTCCTCTTCCATTGGCAAAATGCCTGTCACTACTTCTTATCTCTAAAGGCTATGTTATTATGCTACTTCCTCACATGTATGCTAAACTTCACATGTGTATCAGTTGCACATTATTTCAAACATTTTCCTATTTGTGGTTGGTTTTAGTTGTATAATTTAGCTTAGTTTTATTCACATGCAATAGTGTGTATATTTAACATGATCGACCATGGTTAGAAACCAATGTGATCTATATCAGTTAAAATAAATCAACATTTTTTAAAGATATCATCATTTGTATAATGTCAGATTTTGCTATGATTCCATGAAGCACCTTGCACGATCCATTTGGAAATATGGATGCAATATTGTGCTGAGTTGAATCTGAAGATTGTGGACTTCTGCATATGGTCGGAAGGGTACACATTGACATATGATGCATTGCACGGAGCGAACAATATTCAAATACAGATCGGGTCTATGCAGCACTAATGTAAAAGAGCTGTGGGACATGTCAGATTATTAACAGTGAGCAAAAGAATGATAGGAAGACAATTCTCACAGCTGTCTCTTAAGTACCCCCAAGACAGATAGAATATAAACTGAGCTGGGAAGCAAACTTTAAGAGACAGATTGAAATTGTTAAAATGTAATAAAATCTGCAAACAAGTTTATTGCACAGCTTTTGCTACTGGCACAATTAAATCTGTACACGTAATCAACTGTTATTCAATACCACAGTTAATACATGTTAGAAAATAATTTAATACTCCACGAGGGACGCTGGACGTCATACTATACAAACAGCAAGAGTGTCAGTGGGTTAGAACCTGTCTGGAATGTTTTTGGCAAACCAATAATTATTGAACAAAATCCAAAGTACGCCCATTTTTTCAGGATTATGTCAGATGGTGAATTAAATCATCTTAACAGATCACTATCTTGAAGGAAGAGCAAACCTTTTGGTTGTTTAGGACTGTGAAGAGCCAGGACAGCTGTGCATCATCATTGTTATGTAGTTTTCCTTCAGTGCAATTTCTACTACTGTGTGTTTCATATGCAAAAGGCCAAAACATGTTTTTCAATTTTTTTCCTGAAGTAAATTTTTCTTTTAACTGACAAGTATAAAACAAAGGTTTCATACAATGTCACAAGTCTAGATGAGAATGGAGTTGTTTAATCTGTGCTGTGAGTGACATTAATTTTGTCAAAGGAACTTGTGTAACTGTATCCCACTTGCTGCATTTTTTTGCGAGACATAATTTTACTTTCACTGAGAGTGTTGGACATGAATCCTATTCACTGATTAAGTAGACACTAGACTCTGTTGTAAGTTTACTTGTAACTCCTGCCTTGTTTCCATACACTGACCGACACAGTAAAAAATCATTAGTTATCAGGGTTGGCTGCATTTTCCCTTGGGCGCTGGGGCATTGGTGTAAAGCAGAAAAGTAGATCCTGAGGAAGCACCACCAGCAGCATATCCAGCTCAGTGATTTTAGCCACCTTCAGACCTACCAAGCAATCAGACAACTGGCACTCTCTGTAATACCACTGGGAGAGATGAGAGCTGCTGTGGATCAGAGGCATCGAAAAACGACACATATTAACATCTGAGCCTATGGCTGTAAATTTCATGAAATGGAGAAGAAATTCATCCAGACACTGTTGGTGCCATTTATGCTCATGGTCACCTCTCTGGGGCATGCACCCTCAGCCTCAGGCCTGATGCAGGAATGCCACCTCAGCTTTTTTACACCCACCCAAAATTTTGGCAGCCCTTGTAAAATCACTGACGACTGGGGTTTTACTTCTGTCAAGTTGTCATTTCCAAAGAATAAACACAGAGAATACTGGAGAAAACAATACTCAGTATTCTCTGTGTTCATTTCAGATGTCCAGCATTGCAATATTTTACTTTTATTTCATCAATTCTATGGAGCTGACAACTAATCCACAACTTTGAGACTTAATGTCATAAGGTTGACAAGTTGAAATTAAATAGGCAATATCGCTTATGTTCAAAGCATTCCGTCCATATGTATGAAAATGGTGCTGGATTGTGATGACAATGGAAAAGCTTTTCATGATATTTTACTGTATTTCTCACTGTAAAATACATGTGATAATAAAATCATTCATTCACTCAAGAAAGTACTTATTTCAAGTCAATGACACTGTGCAATTAAATTTAAATCCATTGATTCTGCTATTCATTCATACTCAGTTATGTTTCATAATCATTTGAAATTGTATTGACACAAGCAATTTCTTGCAAAGTTACTTAAATATTTTAAGAATGTATGTAAGAAGCAAATGTACATTCTTCATGGCTTAGATATTTTAAATTTGAGTTGATTCATTTTCAAATTGCAGATTAAAGTAGTACAGAATGGTGAACAAAGACATCCGCTAGTACTGTTGCTTAAATATTCACTTCTGATTCTATTACAGATGAATATTACAACAATGGATGGTAGATCACGTCTACTTTCCCAACTGTGTATAGCTATCTGCTACCTCTACAAAAGTCCTGTTTTACAAGCACAAGCATTAATACAATTAAGTGTTTAAGCAGTAGCATACAGCAAATTAAACAGTATTATCCCATTTCATCTCTCTGACTGTCTCTTTAGTGTTGCATATTGATCTTTGTAATTGGAAGCTGCTTTATCTATGTTCTTAGATCCCTTTGAGTCACACCATAATCCGCGGACCATCAAAACTTTTATCATTAGCACTTAGTTTTGTCTTCCCTTATCTGACAGTTGGTATACTGTTTTCATTCTGACTTGACTGCTTGATCAAGTTAAGCTTTCTGTTTACCAGTTCTGCTTTTTCATTGTTTCAGGCAATCACAGATAGTGGTCATGATTTGGAGGAAACGCCACTACTGTGGTGTTTCCTTATCAGATGTGTGATTGTGCTAGTTTCAACTGCATTTGTTCTCCCGTAACACATTAGCAGTTGCTTACAACTTTAAACAAAATCCATTCAATTAGTAGGACATGACGCTACATTAGGTGGCAAAAGATGTCAATTCATAAATCCTCACAGACTCCTCACCTTACCGGTGAACAATAATTTCTGATCCCTCATTGCTTAGATAATGATAGTTGACAAAACATTATACATATGTCATGGCAAGTCCACATCACACATTTAAGTAAACATACCAAGGTAATTAAGACAATCTTTATAATCAATTACACTAGTACAAAACACATTGAAATTACTGATTACCACAGGTGTGTTCCTATATTGTATATCAGTTCCCATCACACATGATCTCTGAACTTTTGCATGAGTAACTCAGTTGCCTCGTTGACCCTTAACATAGAAAGGCATTTTAGGCTCTAATTTATGCAGAAGCATTCTTGCCAGTCAGCTTTTCTTTTACCTGCCAACAGGAAAGTAAGTCATCCACAACACCCCTATGAAAAATACAGCAGGCCATATTTCACCTTCTACTGTTAACCCCTTACACTGCTATGTAAATACGTATAACTTGCTCACAAGATCCTTGTTTCAATGTATTTTGCACAAAAGTAGTTCACAATGAAGTATAAAACATTATTGCAAAGACATGAATGAATACTTTCAGCACTTTATTATTCAAAGACATTTCTGTATACTTTCATAAATTGTAGCATAACTACACGTATTCACACTGGTTTCAATATTAAAATGAATCATAATATCGTTAGTGTAACAATTGAATGAAAAAGCAAACTGGACAAAGAAATTGGCAAGTTTCCACCTTGTGGATTGGGAACCTGACAGCTTCTTGGATTGTATTACAGTTATTCTGGAGTTGCATTGTTTCATTAATTTATGAAACAACATATTATTGTTTTCGGTATTATCGTGTCAAATGCTGGCTCCATACTGCCAGCACTTTTAGTGATGTGGGCGCTGTTTTGGTACCTCAGTAGCATTTGCAATAAGCTTTTCCACTTCCAGCATATCTAGTAATATTGCCTTTTTGCTGAGGACTTGAAGACCATCGCTGAAAGAAGTTAGATAATGACACAAGCATAATATCTAATTTCAGTTTGATGTCAGGGTTGCCATTTTGCACATTGTTGCTCAAGCTACCAATCTCTCTTAAACACACACAGCTGAACATACAGCAGAAAGGATCTACCACCAATGCTATTTAAAGGGATCATCAACTACTTGCAGGTTAGTTGTTGATTGATGTTTACTGGCTGCTGCTGAGTATGTAGAAGTGTGCAGTGAGTTGTATTGCTATTTAAAGTTGTAGAAGTCGACAGGGAGCAGTTTGGCATGTGCTGAAGTCTTTGGTTCTCACTTTAAGGGTTCTGATCAGACCATTTCCAATTATGTGTTCTGCAGCTTCTATGCTCTGCACCACAACAGGGAGATTGTAGAGAGGGCAAGCTGTTCATAGAAAGAGAAACAGAGAAGAGCTTGTGGCAAAATCACAGTTATGAATGGTTATTTCACCTATCAAGTCTCTGACAGATTTCTACAAGAGGTCTACAAGGGCAAGTCCCATTCTCCACTTTTTGTATAAAAGGCAAAACACTGTGATTGCTGGAAATCTGAAACAAAAACAAAGACTGTTGTGGTTCTGTTCGCCGAGCTGGGAATTTGTGTTGCAGACATTTTGTCCCCTGTCTAGGTAACATCCTTAGTGCTTGGGAGCCTCCTGTGAAGCGCTTCTGTGACCTTTCCTCTGGCATTTCTAGTGGTTTGAATCTGCCGCTTCCGGTTGTCAGTTCCAGCTGGCCGTTGCAGTGGCCGGTATTTTGGGTCCAGGTCGATGTGCTTATTGATTAAATCTGCGGATGAGTGCCATGTCTCTAGGAATTCCCTGGCTGTTCTCTGTTTGGCTTGTCCTATAATAGTAGTGTTGTCCCAGTCGAATTCATGTTGCTTGTCATCTGCGTGTGTGGCTACTAAGGATAGCTGGTCGTGTCGTTTCGTGGCTAGTTGGTGTTCATGGATGTGGATCCACAAATCTTTTCACAAACTTTAAAAACAAAGACTGTTGGAGAAACTGACCAGGTCTGGCAAAATGAGTAAAACAGGGTTAACGTTTTGAGGCTGATATGACTGTTCTTCAGAATTATTCTGAAGAAGAGGCATACCAGAGTGTGAAGAATAATTGGAACGTTTCTTCTGTTTCACTCTTCATAGATCCTGCTAAATCTATTGAGATTCTTCAGCAGTCTCTTAGTTTTTGCCTCACCTTTCCTTTAGCTCTGCATTTTTTATCTTTTGGAAAATTTCCAATTATTTTTGAAAGTCCAGCTTGTACATCCTTACAAAATGCTCACGAAGTCCTTGAACATATTGGCACCTCCTAAACCTCTGCCCACCTTTCCCAAAACTCCATATCTGTACAATATCCAACTAGGTTTCTGACGTTGTTTGAGCAATGAGACAATGTATATCAATGACATTTCATACCTTACATGACTACGAAAAAGACAAGCTATCCTTTCTTGTCCTTTCCAAGCTACCTATAGCCATTGACATGGTTGATCACAACATCTTGCTCTACATCTCTCCATCACTGTTCAGCAGTTTGGGATAGCAATGGTCTGGCTCCATTCTTATTGATTGAATTATCAATGGTTCCTCTTCCTGCCAATACACTATTACCTCTGTTTTTCACCAGGATATATCTTTGGTCTCATTCTGTTTCTCACTCACATGGCCTCTCAGATCAATATTCATAAACAAATGATGGATTCATCTCCTCCCAAAAATCAATGGGAAAATGGTGGGAGGGCTGGCATTGGGGGATGTATGTCAACTTCCTGTTATGATAGGCATTAAGTTCCTGTAGCTCCTCTAAGGTCTGCCCACTGTGCCATTCGTTCAGACCTTTAAGTGGTCAGTTAATGACCATTTAAAGGCTCTTCATGCCACCACTGCAATTAATTTTTTTTTTGGTAAGATTGCTGGTAGCCAGTTTAACACAATGAAATGGCCTACCTTCTATGTTGGAGAAAGTAAGGTCTGCAGATGCTGGAGATCAGAGCTGAAAAATGTGTTGCTGGAAAAGCGCAGCAGGTCAGGCAGCATCCAAGGAGCAGGAAAATCGACGTTTCGGGCATAAGCCCTTCTTTAGGAGTGAGGAGGGTGTGCCAAGCGGGCTGAGATAAAAGGTAGGGAAGAGGGACTTGGGGGAGGGATGTTGGGAATGCGATGGGTGGAAGGAGGTTAAGGTGAGGGTGATAGGCCCGATAGGGGGTGAGGGTGGAGAGGTCGGTAAGAATATTGCAGGTCAAGAAGGCGGTGCTGAGTCCGAGGGTTGGGACTGAGAAAAGGTAGGGGGAGGGGAAATGAGGAAGCTGGAGAAATCTGTATTCATCCCTTGTGGTTGGAGGGTTCCTAGGAGGAAGATGAGGTGCTTTTCCTCCAGGTGTCGTGTTGCCATGGTCTGGCGATGGAGGAGGCCAAGGACCTGCATGTCCTTGGTGGAGTGGGAGGGGAGTTAAAGTGTTCAGCCATGGGGCTGTTGGGTTGGTTGGTGTCCCAGAGGTGTTCTCTGAAATGTTCTGCAAGTAGGCGGCCTGTCCCTCCAATGTATAGGAGGCCACATCGGGTACAGTGGATGTAGTAAATGATGTGTGTGGAGGTGCAGGTGAATTTGTGGTGGATATGGAAGGATCCCTTGGGGCCTTGGAGGGAAGTGAGGGGGGAGTTGTGGGCGCAAGTTTTGCATTTCTTGCAGTTGCAGGGGAAGGTTACGGGAGTGGAGATTGGGTTGGTGGGGGTGTGGACCTGATGAGGGAGTCGCGGAGGGAGTGGTCTTTCTGGAACACTGATAGGGGAAGGGAGGGAAATATATCCTTGGCAGTGTGTCTGTTTGGAGGTGGCAGAAATTGCCCCTCCAACTCCGCCAAGGACATGCAGGTCCTTGGCCTCCTCCATCGCCAGACCATGGCAACACAACGCCTGGAGGAAGAGCGCCTCATCTTCCGCCTAGGTACCCTCCAACCACAAGGGATGAATGCAGATTTCTCCAGCTTCCTCATTTCCCCTCCCCCCACCTTTTCTCAGTCCCGACCCTCAGACTCAGCACCGCCTTCTAACCTGCAATCTTCTTCCCGACCTCTCTGCCCCGCCCCCCTCTCCGGCCTATCACCCTCACCTTAACCTCCTTCCACCTATTGCATTCCCAATACCCCTCCCCCAAGTTCCTTCTCCCTACCTTTTATCCTAGCCTGCTTGCCTACACCCTCCTCATTCCTGAAGAAGGGCTTATGCCCAAAACGTCGATTCTCCTGCTCATTTGATGCTGCCTGACCTGCTGTGCTTTTCCAGCAATACATTTTTGTTGCTGGGCGGCACGGTGGCACAGTGGTTAGCACTGCTGCCTCACAGCGCCTGAGACCCGGGTTCAATTCCCGACTCAGGCCACTGACTGTGTGGAGTTTGCACGTTCTCCCCGTGTTTGCGTGGGTTTCCTCCGGGTGCTCCGGTTTCCTCCCACAGTCCAAAGATGTGCGGGTTAGGTGAATTGGCCATGCTAAATTGCCCATAGTGTTAGGTAAGGGGTAAATGTAGAGGTATGGGTGGGTTGCGCTTCGGCGGGTCGGTGTGGACTTGTTGGGCCGAAGGGCCTGTTTCCACACTGTAAGTAATCTAATCTAATCTAATCTAATTTTTCAGCTGCCTTCTACATTGGCTAGTTGATTTCATTAATCACTTCCCAGACAATCTGGAGAGGATCGGGGCATGTATGGGAGATGATTAATGAAATCATTCCTTTGCTGTTCCAACTCCCTTCCCAACCCTTCTCCCCTTGAGTTCCTCCCTTCAACCACATTCCCTTCCACCCAAAATGTAGTTGGATTGCTATGTTGCCAGCAGACATGGCCGCTGATGTTGAGTTGCTATTTATAGTGGTTATTAGTTACCCGGTGACCGCTTAAGTGCCTAATAGGCACATGATCGAAAGGGTTTTCCTCATTTGGGAGGGGAATCCCACCCATTTTAATGCCTGTCACCACGATCAAAACAAAACACAAAAGATTCTGCTAATGGTGTCAATTTCCATGTGGTGGAATGGATGATTCCATTCTCTTCACCAAATCTCTAAACCTCCAGACTATTGTTAAATTTTGTGTTCTTATTCAGCATGCAGAACTTGGCAGAAGAAAAAAACATTTTCTCAAACTAAGTTTTGGGAAGAATGAAATCCAAGGTCGAGCTTTTGCCATCAACAGCAAAGCAATGCTACTCATGAGTGATCTTGGTGAAAACTGCTTCAAAGATTTGGTAGAAAAAAAGTGTAAAAATGTCAAAATATCAGTCCAAAAGTATAATAAATGAATGATTTAACAGTAAAATGGTTATTAATGGGTATTTATATACCATCCAGGTGCCTTTTAAATGTTGTAATTACACAAGCCTCCACCACTTCTTTTGGCAGCTCATTCAATACACGCATCACCCTCTGCGTGAAAATGTTGCCCCTTAGGTCCCTTTTATGTCTTTCCCCTCTCACACTAAACCTATGACCTCTAGTTCTGGACTCCCCCACCCCAGGGAAAAGACCTAGTCTGTTTATCCTACCATACCCCTCATGATTTTATAAACCCCTCAGCCTCTGACACTCCAGGGAAAACAGCCCCAGCTTATTCAGTCTCTTCCTATAGCTTAAACCCTCCCACCCTAGCAACATCCCTGTAAATATTTTCTGAAACCTTTCAAGTTTCACAACATCTCCCAATAGGAGGGAGACCAGAACTGCAAACAATATTCCAAAAGTGACCTAACCAATGTCCTGTACAGCTACCACATGACCTCCCAACTCCTATACTCAATACTCTGTCTAATAAAGAAAAGCATGCCAAATGCCTTCTTTACTGTACTATCTACTGCAACTCCAATTTCAAGGAACTATGAACCTGCATACCAAGGTCTCTTTATTCAGCAACACTCCCCAGTATACACCTTACTATTAAGGGTATAAGTCCTGCCCTGATTTGCTTTTCCAAACTGCAGCACCTCACATTTTTTTTAAATTAAACTCCATCTGCCCATTGGTCCATCTGATCAAGATGCCATTGTACTTTGAGGTAACCTTTTTCACTGTCTACTGCACCTCCAAACTTACTAACTATACCTCCTATGTTCACATCCAAATCATTTATATAAATGATGAAAAGCAGTGGACCCAGCACCAAACCTTGTGCCACACCACACACCAGTCTGAAAAGCAACCCTGTACCACCACCCTCTGTCTTCTGCCTTCGAACCAGTTCTGTATTCAAATGACTAGTTCTCCCTGTAATCCATGTGATCTAACCTTGCTAACCAGTTGAGCACCTTATTGAAGTTCATATAGTCCATCATTCTGCCCTCATAATCCTCTTCATTACTTCTTCAAAAAGCTCAATCAAATTGACAAAGCCATGTTGACTATCCCTAATCAGTCCTTACCTATCCAAATACAAGTAAATCCTGTCCCTCATGATTACATCCAGCAACTTGCCCACCACCAATGTCAGGCTCACCAGTTCCCTGGCTTTTCTTTCCCACTGTTCTTTAATAGTGGCAAAGCATTAGCCAACCCCCGCGTCTACCAGCTGGATAGCTATCTATACTTATGGCTATCGATGATCCAAATAGCTCAGCAAGAGGCCCAGCAACCACTTCCCCAGTTCCCCACAGAATTCAAGGATACACCTGATCAGGTCCTGGGGATTTTCTACCTCTCTGCATTTTAAGACATCCAGCACCTCCTCTGTAAAATGGACATTTTTCAAGATGTCATCATCTATTTCCCCACATTCTATGTCTTCCATGTCCTTCTCCACAGTAAACACTGATGCAAAATTCTCGTTTAGTATCCCCCCCATCTCCTTCGTTCCACACATGGGCTCTCTTGCTGATCTTTGAGGGGCTCTATTCTCTCCCTAGTTACCTTTTGTTTTTAATGTGTTAATAAAATCCTTTTGGATTCTCCTTAACCCTACTGTCCAAAGTTGTCTCATGTCCCTTTTTGCCCTCCTGATTTCCCTCTTAAATATATTCCCACTATTTTTACAATCTTCTAAGGATTCACTCGATCTCTGTTGTCTATATCTGACATATGCTTCCTTTTTTTTAACCAAAACCTCAATTGCTCTCATCATCCAGCATTCCCTCCACCTATCAGCCTTACCCTTCACCCTAACAGGAATATACTGTCTCTGGACTCTCGCTTTCACACTTTTGAAGACTTTCCATTTTCTAGCCTTTCCTGTGAACATCCATCCCAATCAACTTTTGAAAATTCTTGCCTAATACCATCAAATATGGCCTTTCTCCACTTTAGATCTAGTCCATCCTTTTCCATCATTATTTTAAAACTAATAGAATTACAGTAGCTGGCCCCTGCCCTGCCATATTTCCCAAGAGTCGGTCAAGTTTTGCACCTTCGCTGGTAGGTACATCCACACACTGAATCAGAAACTTTTCTTGTATACACCTCACAAGTTCCTCTCCATCTAATCCCTTAGCACTATTGTAATCTCAAGTTTTGGAAAGTTAAAATCTCCCATTACCACCTTATTATTCTTACAGATAACTGAGATCTCCTTACAAATTTGTTTCTCGATTTCCCACTGACTGTTGGGGGGTCTACAGTACAATCACAATAAGGTGATCGTCCATTTCTTAATTCTCATTTCCACCCAAATAACTTCCACAGGAATATCCTCCCTAAGTACAACTGGAAGGAGTACACTTCTTAACAAAAATGCTACTCCCCTCCTCTCTTGCCTCCCTTTCTATCCTTCCTGTAGCATTTGTATCCTAGAACATTAAGCTGCCAGTCCTGGCCAGCCCTGAGCCATATCTCTGTAACTGGTATGGTATCCCAGTCCCATGTTCCTAACCATGCCCTGAGTTCATCTGCCTTCCCTGTTAGGCCTCTTGCATTAAAATAAATGCAGTTTAATGTATCAGTCCTACCTCATTCTCTGTTTTGTTCCTTCCTGCCCTGACTGTTTGACTTGCACCTTTTCCCCATAGTACCTGTCTCAAACTGATCTCTTTCCTCACTATCTCCACACCCCCACCCCCCACCCCCAACTTACCTGTTTAAATTCCCCCCAGCAGCTCCCGCAAATCTCCCTGCCAGTATATTAGTCTCCTTCCAAAATAGGTCACTTCTACGTTGTTGTAGTTCTGTTCGCCGAGCTGGGAATTTGTGTTGCAGACGTTTTGTCCCCTGTCTAGGTGACATCCTCAGTGCTTGGGAGCCTCCTGCGAAGCCCCTTCTACCCAGGAGAAATTCCAATGATCCCAAATTGTGAATCCTTCTTAGCTCCTTAGCCATGCATTCATCTGCTCTGTCCTCCTATTCCTACCTTCACTAGTTTATGGCACCAGGAGTAACCCAGATATTACTACCCTCAAGGACTTCCTTTTTAAATTCCTGTCTAACTTCCTATGTTCTCCCTTCAGAATCTCATCCTGTTTCCTTCCTATGTCGTTAATTCCAATCTGTACAATGTCCACTTCCTAGTCCCATTCCCCTTGAGAAAATTCTGCACTCTGCTAGAGCTATTCTTATTCCTGGCACCAGGACATCAACACATCATTCTGATTTTGGCTGTAGAAACATCTGTCTGTGCCTGTGACTATAGAGTCCCCTATCACAATTGATTGCTTGGAACCTGAAATAATCCTCATTACATCAGAGCTAGACTTGGTGTCAAGTGAAAGATGAAATCAGTACATTAGTAAGGAAGGATATTAGCATGGTATAGCTGGAGGTATATAATCAGTCTGGATGGAGCTAAGAGACAACATAAGACAGAAAACATCAGTATGATTGTCTGTAGGCCTCCAAACATTTGTGGTAAGAAAGGGATAGCATCAAACATGATTTGGAGATGCCAGTTTTGGACTGGAGTGTACAAATTTAAAAAGGCTATAGTCCAACAGATTTAATTGGAAACATTAGCTTTCAGAGTGCTGCGCCTTCATCAGGTGGTTATTGGACTATAACCTGGTGTTGTGTGATTTTTAACTTTGTGCATCAAGCATGACATTAGAGATGCATGCAACAAGGGAGCTTCAGTAATCATGGGTGCTTTTATTCTACATATTGTCTGGATAAACCATATAGGAAATAATACTGTGGTACATGAAGAGCTGTAGTATGTACAGGGTATTTTTTCTAGACCAGCATGCTGAGGAACCACCTAGGTAATAGACTATCCTAAATTTGGCTTTATGCATTATGAAGGAGTAAATTAATAATTTTGCTGTGAAAGGTGTTTTAAGAAAAAGTGACCAAAGCATGAAAGAATTTTTCATTAGGATGGAAAATGAAGTAATCTAACCTAAAACTAAGGTTCTGAACCTCAACCAAGCAAATTACAAAGTGCTGCCATTGCAGAAAAGAAGCAGGTTAAAAATGGTTTCAATCCACCTACAAAGCTGACAATCTTGACATCAATTGTTCAACCATAAGTGTCAATGGTTCTGGTAACATCTATTACAACAGCTATACCACTCTCCTCAGACACTTTGCTGGAGATTAGAGACTTTTCTGGACCTCACACTTATAGATAAGTGGTACGTGACAAGCAACCTACGTCCTGACCTCCCAAATCCTGTTCACCATATGTAAGGGTCAGGTCAGAGAGGTAATGGGATATTCTCTGCTTTCCTTAATGATTACAATTTCAACAGTACTCACGAAATTCAATAACATCCATCCACCCCCTTAAATGTTTGTTTTCTGCAAACGGCACATAGAAGCATTGTATACAAGATACGTGGTAGCAATTCACGGAGGTTTCTTTGACAGCACCTTCTAACTCATGACCTCTGACATTTAGAAGAACAACAGTGAGGCACAGGAACACTATAGTCTGCAATTCCTAAATCACACACCAGAAAGAAATAGCTGAAGAAACTCAGCAGATCTGGCAATATCTGTGGAAAGAAAGCAGAGTTAATATTTTGAGTTCAGTGGCCCTTCTTCAGAACGCTTCATAGTGTTTGTATTTTAAATTGAATTCAGCTTTGGTGTTGTCAAGAACTATCAATCATGATTGTACGTGACTTAACATTTATTGTTTATAGGTTTTGTGCATTGATCAGTTTTGTGATGCTACTGTCAAATTGGGGAGTCATACTTACAAGCAATATGAATCAGAGACTGAATACAATATTGCCACCATGACTCTTTGGCATGCACTTCTATGATTCCTTGAAGCATTTGGGTTTCAAACATCCTTTAAAATCAGTTTCTTAAAATATCTGTTTTTGACCCATTTGTCTCCAGAAATTCACTCTTGTTATGTGGTATAATGTCTAAAACCAAAATAAGGAAAAACTCACAACTGTCCTTGTACTGATTTCATCAGACCATGAAGTAGTTATTTCCTTGGGTCAGTTCCTAAGTTTCAGTACCTTTTAGTGAGGAGTGGCTGCTCAGCTGGAGGGCTGGCAATGCCCATGGGCCCATACCTTAGCATGAGTCATAACATTAGTAGTGGAGATCTAGGGAGAAAATAAATTTGGAGAAAAAATTAAATGCATCTGTAAATTTTATTTTATAGCTCTTGGGAGACTATTTATAAAGCAACCATTCATGTTATTTTGGAGAACAGTGAACTGCAAAAACTTTAATCACAAAAAGCATGTTTGCTCTATATAAATGTTTACTTATCTTGTTAAACAACACTCAGTTATATCCCTCTCTCAATTTTTCATGTTTGGTGCACAGAATATCATTGCAAAGCTTCTCCTTTGTCAATTGCAGTGACTTTTGGGGTTTCTCTTCAAATTCTGCCCCTTAGCCCTTTTCTCCAGCACATGATGACTCATGCTGAAGTATGAGTCCATGCACATTGGCAATCCTCCATTGAATCAACCAAGCAGCCTTTCTTGGCCAAAACCTCCCTGATGTATAAGAACTGTTTCTTTTAATGACTATTCATGAACCAATGCAAGGTCAAGCTAGTGCAATAAAAGTGTTAAATGCAGCACATTGTTTGCAATGGTCTAAAGCTAAACAAAATTCCCTGTATTATGGAAACCAGAAGAAAAAAACATATTAGAACATGACTCGGTGGGAGACAGAGAGACAAATGAATATTCTACTGAATTACCAAAACAGGATTTTACTGCATTACTAAGCATTTTTATAAGGTTTGAAGCTGTACAAAAGAAGTCAGTGTTCGACTGTCTGCTGCTAGATCTCAATAGTCAATAAAACTTAGATTTATGTGTTGATAAATACTTTGAAAACCATGGAGCAGTAGAGGCTTCCTTTGTGTAAATGTAATAAAGTTGTTCTCTATGCATTTTGTTGTGCATAACATTGTTCCAGGTCGGATATTAAAGATCAAGATTTTGTTTTCCAAATCGAAGGCAGCTGTGGCATGTCTGAATTTTTACACCAGAAAGCAAAGGAAGAAATTAGATTCACAATTAGACTGGTCTTGGTCTCAGAAACCATTTTTGTGTATAATTTTAAGTTTATCAGCAAGTTATTACAAATCATTGGCTAATTCAATGTGCATTTTGAGGATCTTTTGAATTATTTCTTGCCATTGTTATAAACCAATTCAAGATGAAGCAAAATAAAATAAGTTAATAATTTCAACTGAGCTTTACACAACAGGCAAGTATTAAATTGAGAAATGATCAAGATATGAATATAATGCCATAGTGGCATTGAGCCTACAGTACAAATGCAAGCCATTCATCCCTACTCAGTTATACCAACATTTATGTTCCACATAAGCCTGATGCTCTTCTCCCTTGCTTCATCCACTTTCCTTTAAATGTGTTTATGCTTTTTGCCCCTTTTTTGTGACTACAGGCACAACACCTCAAATTAGGGAGCAAAGCTGTGGTAGATGTTCCTAAATTTTGGACATATACCCGAGACACTGCCTGAAGATAATAAAGAGCATGAATAAAATAAAGATCCTGAATCAAATGCTGAACAGATTGGGAAATCAAAAGTAATAACTCCATTCACCACTGTCTTGGATAAAGGACTATAACTCATTAGAAGCATGAACTACAACAAAGGAGCAATCTGAAAAGCCCTGTTGCCCTCTCTGGGAAGTGTCACAAATGCCATTGTTGACCCTGAAAGTAATAGAACCATGTCATGTCTCCAGTAGTTTTCCATTTTTCTCAAACCATCTCTATCTATTATCCTATATGTACTTGATGGGAGAGGAACCAAAACCAAGGAAAGCCTGAAGATTCTGCCTCACAACAGGAGTAAAGCACATAAATCCTACTTTCCCTAGAGGTATAATCTGGCTGCAGAACTGAAATAAAAGATTGGAAACGAAACTGAGATAAAGATAATCCTGATTACATATACTGGGCTTAAAACAGACCCTGGAAATAGATCAGCACATCTTTTCAAAAGTATCCTGTTTTAGGATATCTTCAGTTTTCAGACAGCCAAGTTTGAGATACAATACCTGTAATACATAGTTATGGCTTCCTGCTGGACCTTTGCCCTCAAATTTGCTGGACAGGAGCTTCCTTGTTCAAACTATTGAAGACCAATTGACAAATGTTCGCAGTCAGCAGCAGAGTGGATCAGCATGGAAACCACAGGCTCCTTTTTAGGAATAATTATTGTATTCTGTAGTTTAAATGTCCTGCAGGTCGTTTGACAACTACTGAGAAAAGGTGAGTATGTATGATAAATATGGGACAGGGTGGCATTTCCAAGTGGGTAGGAAGGCAGGCGAGTCACGAGAGTGAGATACTAGATATGTGGATGAGTACTTACGGTAAGTTGGGTTGAGAGTGCAGTGTTTCAGGTCCAGCTGAGTTGGTGGAAGGGCTTCTCACAGCTAACATGAAGGTTGAGGGTTGGGGGTAGTTGGATGTGGGAGAGGGAAGGGGAAGAGGTAGAAACATCTGATCCAGCTGATGTTGGATCAGAAGGAAAGAACATGATCTTCATGAACTGGCGAGAAGAGTCAGGAGGGGCTGAGAAGCTCCCAGGATGAGTTAGGGTTTCAGTTTAATAGTTATCTAGGAATTTTGGTACGTTATTAATCCTCTAATTTTTTCTGTGTAACTATTAAAATTAAGTGAGTTGGAAATCTCTAAAAGTTCTGATTTCTATCTGATTTACTTGAAAAGAAAAGAGACTCAAAATCTTTGTTGGTATACCATTTACCCACACATTTCAGGTAATTTCCTTGCAAATCGACTCTGCGCCCTTTTCAGTGCCCACTATACCCTTCATATGATTTAGAGATTAGATTAGATTACTGTTTTAGATTAGATTACTTACAGTGTGGAAACAGGCCCTTCGGTCCAACAAGTCCACACCAATCCGCCGAAGCGCAACCCACCCATACCCCTACATTTACCCCTTACCTAACACTACGGGCAATTTAGCATGACCAATTCACCTGACCCACACATCTTTGGACTGTGGGAGGAAACCGGAGCACCCGGAGGAAACCCACGCAGACACGGGGAGAACGTGCAAACTCCACACAGTCAGTCGCCTGAGTCGGGAATTGAACCCAGGTCTCAGGCGCTGTGAGGCAGCAGTGCTAACCACTGTGCCACCGTGCCACCCATAAGAGATTAAAATGTCACAGCAAGTGTGGTGTAACCAATACAGATTGACAATAATTTGCCTATTTTTAAATTCCATCTCTCAGGAAATAAAGCTGGATTTAACTTGATATGTCCTTGCTAACCTATCACACAACTTCAAGTGATTAATGTATTTGTACTCTTCATTTCTTCCTTTGCCTCAAAATGTGCACCTTTCAAGTTATGATTCAACGCAGTACACATTGACCAAAATATCACATTCTGCCACTTTACCCTGATTCCACATTCTCTGACATTATTCATAGTCCATTATGGATATCTCATTGAATAAGTTTTTAAAATTTAGATTAATACATTATCACTGTTTCTTCTCTGAAACCACCTCAGAGAAATTATGAGGTTGGTGAAGCAAGATTTTCCTTTTTGAAAACTGTATGGATGATTCATGATTCTATCTCTTGTTTCTGGGGGTTCTTCTATTTTCTCATTTACTAAGGGCCCTGTTAGTTTTCCAACAACCAATGATAAGTTGATTGGTTTATAATTCCCTGGGCATCTTCTGCCCACTTCTTAAATACTGAATATAGTTTCCCTCCAGTTTTCTGGAACTACAGCTTTTTATAAAGAAGTATAACATTTGTGGAGTCTCTCCCCCACCCACCACTGCCCCCCCCCCGCCGATTTTTGAAAAATACATGGGTGTAATGTGTACATCTCATCGCTCAGTGTCACATCCACCTATTTTGAGTTATTGGTAAAGACTAAGACAGATAATTGTTTAGTATTTATGCCAATATCTATTTCTACCTATGTATTGTCTTGCCTGGCCATGAATCGTCCTATTTACATCACCATTTTGCTTCTATTTGATATACCTATAAATTTTTTTTTGTTTTATGCTCTGACCAATTTATCAACATAATTCGTCTTTGCTTTCCTAATTGTCCTTTTGCTTTCTCCTTAAGCTCATTACTAAAAGGAGATAAGAAATTGAAGCTTTCTATTCACACTTATCAGAACTAGGACTCAAGAAATAGGCTTGAACAGAGGGTTAACATTTTATACAGCAGGAGGAGAGGGTGCTGATTGGTCAAGCCATCGTTGACATTTGATGTTTAAATTTGAAAGTTTTTTTTTAAAAAGCACGGAGCGGACCCGGAAGCTGGTGTAGCGCAAGCTTACGTGGGTGGGTTTTTTTCTATAAAGGCGCGCAGGAGACGAACCCGAGGCACTACAGGGGTAGTGCCTCCCACCCGCCCTCCTCCTCTAACCTAATAATAAGACCCGTTGTGGTAAGCAGGTAAGTGCTGCATTTTGCATGTTCTATTGTTTAGACCTGGTTTTTATTAAAGGTTACTTTTAGAGGGATGGCAGGGAAGGCAGTGCAATGTTCCTCTTGCAACGTGTTTGAGGTGAGGGATGCCAAGGTCATCCCTGCTGATTACACTTGCAGGAAGTGCACCCATCTCCAGCTCCTCCAAGACCGTGTTAGGGAACTGGAGCTGGAGTTGGATGAACGTAGGATCATTCGGGAGGCAGAGGGGGTCATAGATCGGAGCTTTAGGGAAGTAGTAACTCCAAAGATTGCAGTCAGATGGGTGACAGTGAGGGGGACTGGGAGGAAGCAGCCAGTGCAAGGACCCCCTGTGGCCGTTCCCCTCAAGAACAAGTATACCGTTTCGAATACTTGTGGGGGGCACGACTTACCAGGGGTAAGCAATGGGGTTCAGGCCTCTGGCATGGAGCCTGTCCCTGTTGCTCAGAAGGGAAGGGTGGAGAACAGCAGAACAATAGTTATTGGGGACTCGGTAGTTCAGGGCACAGATAGGTGGTTTTGTGGGGGCGAGAGACACTCACGTTTGGTATGTTGCCTCCCAGGTGCAAGGGTACGTGACGTCTCTGATCATGTTTTTCGGGTCCTTAAGGGGGAGGGGGAGGGGGAGCAGCCCGAAGTTGTGGTCCACATTGGCACCAATGCCATAGGTAGCAAGAAGGATGAGGATGTTAGGCAGGCTTTCAGGGAGCTAGGTTGGAAGCTCAGAGTTAGAACAAACAGAGTTGTTGTCTCTGGTTTGTTACCCGTGCCACATGATAGAGAGTCGAGGAATAGGGAGAGAGAACAGTTAAATGCGTGGCTACAGGGATGGTGCAGGAGGGAGGGATTCCGGTATCTGGATAACTGGGGTTCTTTCTGGGGAAGGTGGGACCTCTATAAACAGGATGGTCTACACCTGAACCTGAGGGGCACCAGTATCCTTGGGGAGAGGTTTGCTAGTGCTCTTTGGGGGGATTTAAACTAACTCTGCAGGGGCATGGGAACCCAGACTGTAGCTTTAGGTTGCAGGACCTGGAGTGTAGGGAGGTTAGGAACATGGCATCAATCTCGAAGGAGGGTGCCTGTAAACAGGAAGGTAGCTTTAAGTGTGTATACTTCAATGCGAGAAGTATACGAAATAAGGCAGGTGAACTTGCAGCGGGAGTTGGTACCTGGGATTTCGATGTTGTGGCTATTACAGAGACATGGGTAGAACAGGGACAGGATTGACTGTTGCAGGTTCCAGGGTTTAAATGTTTTAGTAGGGTCAGAGGTGGGGTAAAAGAGGGGGAGGTGTGGCATTGCTTGTCAAGGATAGTATTACAGCAGTTGAAAGGACGATGGATGAAGACTTGCCACCTGAGGTAGTTTGGGCTGAGGTTAGAAACAGGAAAGGTGAGGTCACCCTGTTAGGAGTTTTCTACAGGCCTCCTAATAGTCCAAGAGACATAGAAGAAATTATTGCGAGGGTGATTCAGGCGAAGAGTGAAAGTAATAGGGTGGTTGTTGTGGGGAACTTTAACTTTCCAGATATTGACTGGGAAAGCTATAGCTCGAGTACATTAGATGGGTTGGTATTTGTCCAATGTGTGCAGGAGGGCTTCCTGACACAATATGTAGACAGGCCAACAAGAGGTGAGGCTATACAGGATTTGATTCTGGGTAACGAACCAGGCCAGGTGTTAGAATTGGAGGTAGGTGAGCACTTTGGAGACAGTGACCACAATTCGGTGACTTTTACTCTAGTGATGGAGAGGGGTAAGTGTGCACTGCAGGCAAGAGTTATAGCTGAGGGCAGGGAAATTATGATGCAGTGAGGCATGACTTAGGATGCGTGGCTTGGAAAAGTAGACTTCAAGGGAAGGGCACAATCGATGTGTGGAGCTTGTTCAAGGAGCAACTTTTGAGTGTCCTTGATAAGTATGTACCTGTCAGGCAGGGAGGAAAGGGTCGTGTAAGGGAGCCGTGGTTTAATAAGGAATTGGAATCCCTTGTTAAAGGGAAGAGGGCGGCCTATGTAAAAAAGAGGCATGAAGGTTCAATTGGGGCGATTGAGAGTTATAAGTTAACTAGGAAGGATCTAAAGAGAGAGCTAAGAGCAGCAAGGAGGGGACATGAAAAGTCCTTGGTTGGTAGGATTAGGGAAAACCCAAAGGCTTTCTATAGGTATGTCAGGAATTAAAGAATGACTATGGTAGGAATAGGTCCAGTCAAGGATAGTAGTGGGAAGTTGCATGTGGAGGCTAAAGAGATTGGGGAGACACTGAATGAATACTTTTTGTCAGTATTCACTCAGGAACAGGACATTGTTGCCAATGTGAATATTGAGTCACAATTAATTACAATGGATTTGAGGTATGTAGGGAAGAGATGTTGGAAACTCTATAAATGGTGAAAATAGATAAGTCCCCTGGGCCTGATGGCATTTATCCTAGGATTCTCTGGGAAGCAAGGGAAGAGATTGCAGAGCCATTGGCCTTGATTTTTACATCCTCATTGTTTACAGGAATAGTGCCAGAAGACTGGAGGATAGCAAATGTGGTTCCATTGTTCAAGAAGGGGAGTAGGGAAAACCCTAGTAACTATAGGCCAGTGAGTCTCACTTCTGTTGTGGGCAAAGTCTTAGAGAGAATTGGAAGGGATATGATTTATGAACATCTGGATAGGAATAATGTGATCAAGGATAGTCAGCATGGTTTTGTGAAGGGCAGGTCGTGCCTCACAAACTTTATTGAATTCTTTGAGAAGGTGACTAAGGAGGTGGACGAGGGTAAAGCAATAGATGTGGTGTATATGGATTTTAGTAAGGCATTTGATAAGATTCCCCATGGTAGGCTCCTGCAAAAAATACGGAGGTATGGCATTGAGGGGGAGTTGGAGGTTTGGATTAGGAATTGGCTGGCTGGAAGAAGACAGAGGATAGTAGTTGATGGTAAAGGTTCATCTTGGAGTGCAGTTACTAGCGGTGTTCCGCAAGGATCTGTTTTGGGACCATTGCTGTTTGTCATTGTTATAAATGACCTTGAGGAGGGGCTAGAAGGTTGGGTGAGCAAGTTTGCGGATGATACGAAAGTTGGTGGAGTTGTTGACAGTGAGGAAGGATGTGGCAGGTTACAGTGGGATATAGATAAGCTGCAGAGCTGGGCAGAAAGGTGGCAAATGAAGTTCAATGTAGGTAAGTGTGAAGTGATTCACTTTGGTAAGAGTAACAAGAAGATGGGGTACTGGGCTAATGGTCGGATACTTGGTAGTGTGGATGAGCAGAGGGATCTTGGTGTCCATATACACAGATCCCTGAAAGTTGCCACCCAGGTAAATAGTGCTGTGAAGAAGGCATATGGCGTACTGGCTTTTATTGGTAGAGGAATTGAGTTCCGGAGTCCTGATATAAGACTCTGGTGCGGCCGCATCTAGAGTATTGTGTGCAGTTTTGGTCGCCATACTATAGGAAGGATGTGGAGGCACTGGAAAGGGTGCAGAGGAGCTTTACCAGGATGTTGCCTGGTATGGTAGGAAGAACATATGAGGAAAGGCTGAGGCACTTGGGGCTGTTTTCATTGGAGAAAAGAAGGTTTAGGGGTGACTTGATAGAGGTGTACAAGATGATTAGGGGTTTAGATAGGGTTGACAATGAGAACCCTTTTCCACGTATGGAGTCAGCTATTACGAGGGGGCATAGCTTTAAATTAAGGGGTGGTCGGTATAGGACAGATGTTAAGGGTAGATTCTTTACTCAGCGAGTCGTGAGTTCATGGAATGCCCTGCCAGTGGCAGTGGGGGACTCTCCCTCTTTATGGGCATTTAAACGGGCATTGAATAGGCATATGGAGGATAGTGGGCTAGTGTAGGTTAGGTGGGCTTGGATCGGCTCAACATCGAGGGCCAAAGGGCCTGTACTGCACTGTATTTTTCTATGTTCTATGTTCTATCAATGTGCAGGAAGCACAGTTAACTGTCAATCTTAATTTTCAGGCAAGGCAGATATGTTCGGATTGGTTGGGGTGTTGCCATAGTGATGTAGCAGAGATTAAATAAGTCTGTGACCCTTTTGTTTAAATATAATGTATATACTAATTTATGTTGCCCACATAAAGCAGAATCCTGTCTATTTATTCAGCCCATGGTATCTTTTCGTAGACTTTTTGAAATCTCAAATACAATCCATCTATTACATCACTTTTAGATCTACTTTCCTGCTATTTTTTCAAATAATTAATCATGCTAGTAACCTTCCCTTTTGAAATCCAAACTATTTTTTCTTCTTTATATTTTTAGTGTCTAGATATTTCTCTATTACACCTTTGAGAAAAGATTCCACTAGAATATAAGATTATTATATAATTAGTTATAGTTTCAGCTGATCTTGCAACGTGGGCTCCTTTATGAAATATTAATGAAACGTTTGCTCTAATTACGTAAATTACTGAGGTAAGAGACTTATCAATGACACTGAATGGTTAACTAAGACTTAATAGCAGTTTAGTCCAAATTACATAACCTTGACTAATTTCCTCAATTGTTCAGGTTTACAAAATGCTGCAAGGATTAATTTACCAGTAGACCTAAAATAAAGAAATTCATTCTTAGTACTTACACGTGCAAAGTAACGTTCTATGCCTTATTTATCAATCCTTTCTTCCGAAACCTCAACACTCCTGCTCCCCGGATACTGCCTGACCTGCTGTTCTTTTCCAGCACCACACTTTTTGACAAAAAAATAATTTGAGTAGAACATAGAACTCAGAACAGAAATGGAACAGGAACGATGTTGTACCAAACATGATGCCACATTAAATTAATTCATTCAGAAGAGCCCTTTGTCCATTCCTTGCATATTCATGTACGTATCTAAACATTTCTTAAACGTTACTATCATATCTGCCTCCACCACAACCCCTGGCAGCGTTTTCTAGACTTCCACGACTCTTTGGGTAAGAAACTTGCCCCTCATATCTCCTTTAAGATTTCCCTCTCCCATCTTAAATGCATGTCGTAGTTTTAGAGTATAGCAGGTTTAGAAAGGAATTGTATGTTTATAATTTAGAATATGTTTGGATTTTATGCAATAATTTTTTATTAATTAAATTTGGTTCCATCATCTTAATTTCCTAATAGAGTATAACATCTTGATTCTATTTATTGACAAGAGTTGGCCTCCTAAGAAGATACTTCCTTGAACCATTGTTGTCCTTGTGGAGTAGAAGGATTCCAAAACTTTGATCCAGTGACAATAGAGTAATGGTTTGGTTTCCAAAACTGGATGGCCTGTGACTTGCATTGATATTTGCAGGCCATGGTGTTCACATGCACCTGATGACCCTATTGTTCGAGGTAGTAGAGACTACAGGCTTGAAATTTACTGTTTGAGACTTACAAAGCATTATACATTGATGGAGGGATTGAGTGCTTAAGTTGATGGATTGAGTGCTAGTCAAACAGGGTGCATTATCCTAGTTCATATTGAACTTCTTGCATATTGATGGGGCTGCACTCATCCAAGCTAGGGGAGAGTACTCCATTGCAATCTTGACTTGTGATTTTTAGAAAAAGCATAAACTTTGGGGATTCAGGAAGTGAGTTATTCAGCCAGAATTCTCAGGCTCTGACCTATTCTTAAGTTTATGTGGCTAGTCTAGTTGCATTTCTGATCAATGGTAATCCCCAGAATGTTGATGTTGGGGGTTTCAATAATGATAATGTCATTGAATATCAGGAAGAGATGGTGAGATTCTCTCTTGTGGAAGATGGGTATTACCTGGAACTTGTTTGCAACAAATATTACATCCTACTAATCAGCCAAAGCCTGAATGTTGTTCAGTTCTTGCTGCATGTCATCAAGGACTGCTTCATTATCTAGGTAGTTCTAAATGGGACTGGACACTACAATCATTAGCAAACATTCAACTCCTGACCTAATGATGAAGGGCAGATCAATGATAAAACAATTGAAAATGATTGAGGCTATAACACTATGCTGAGAGACTCGTGATTATACCCTGAGGTTGAGATGGTTGGTCTCCTATAATTACAGCCACTTTTCTTTGTACCCTATTTGAATGCAGCCAGTGGAAAGTATTCTCTAATTCCTTAATGAAGGATAAACTCTGATTTTTACTCACATTCACAGGAAAATACTTAGTTTTCCCTTGGCATTTCCTCTCAGCTGGATTGAGAACTGGATGACACTAATCTCTGTGCTGGTAATTTTTCAATGTAAAACACCATTGTTCCACCCAACAGGTAAATTAGTACAAACAAAGTAAATGTATGCATTCAGACTCAGGTCGAGCTTAACAGACAGATGCAGCAGGCCATGGGTTTGTATTCTGAAACCATACGGCTTGTGCTTGCCTTTAACTTGTCTAGCATTCACTAAAATGCATGTTCCAGAACATTTCATGCTGGAATGGAGAACTTTGAGCTGATTATAGAGTACTTGCCTATGTCTCCTGTTTTAATCAGTGTTCTACTCGCTTTTACTGCATTAAAAAACAGGCTGTAAAGCTCAATATAGCCACAGTAACTGAATAGCTACATTTCCGTGCCTTTCTGTAATGAATACAACTTCAGATCTGTGTGGGATCTATGAATAAAGAACCACTTCAATTCAATTCAAGTAAGGCTTTAGCAGGAGTACCATTAATTCTGCGTTGCAAATTGTACTGTATTATAAATCACTTCCTTATATTTAAGACTATGAATCTTGTATGAAGATGTGACTTATAGATAAGATTTACAATAGTTATGTAATTAAGTTAAAAAAACTCATAATTCCACATTGGTAAGGTCTTAGCCATAGCAAATACTTCAAATGCAGCATGGAAAGTATAAATAAAACTCAATGAAGCAAAACAAAATTGGCAGATCAAAGTCTGTTTGTTTTTCTCCTCAGATGAAAAGGACCATTGAGATCTAAAATACGATATTTGTCAAAATTGTAATTTAGATAACCAAAAGAAGTCAATTTTCTAAATGCAGAAAACTAACTTATTGATCCCGGAATGTGACCCCTCACATCCACAATGGAGGGTGGCTGGGAGTGATATAAAAAGACTTCAGTAAGGAGAACACATCTTCAATAAGACACATATTTGCACACCAGCATTTGACAGTGGCACAAATGGTGATATGAGAGTTTCACAATGGAGAGGTGGAACTTTCTATCAAAATATCCCCATAGCTCCCAGGATACCCCATTTATTTTTTATAGAGACAGGGAAATTTGACTAAGAAAAGGAGGCCAGAGCTGCCAGCCCTGCATAGGAAATGGGTTTTCCAGCATTCGTTGTAAGCCAAAAAAAGGAGGAACATTTCACCCTCCCCTTAATGATACATTAGCCTTCATTCTTCTGATCATGTTATCACTCTTTCCATTGATCTCCCTGGCCACTGCAGTGCCAATCTCCCTTTAAAGTTCTCATGGCCTCACACACTTGCCTGAGTGGCTAATCCCCTCCCCCATCATGGTAACTTCCTTGCCTTTTCAGCTATAATAACTAAATCAATGGTCAATCTTAATCCCTCCTGTTACCTGGGTTTATATCCAAGGATGTGTGTGGTGTCATCTAATTGACATTTCCTGTCAACTATCAGCTAAGTAGTTGATTTACCAGTTACCAGGGCAAAGGAATTATAACAAAGTTTAATTAGTTATAATAGGCATTCGTATTTCCAGCCCTAGCAAATTCTTTGATCTTCCAAAATCTTCCTCCCCATCTCAACATATATATATGGTGTGAATGAAGAAGTGAGATACATTGGGTTTCACTTTTCAAATTGTTTCTTATAAAATAGTATTATATATTATTTTTATACTTGTTACCTATAGGCTGATATTTTAATAATGAATAAATAAAATGTTAGATAATAACTCAAAGGTTCCAGTATATGTTTTTGAAGAAAATGTGAATCATGTTTTTGGGATCACATATAACATAAAGATCATTTAATGTTACAAATGCTATGGCATGCTCCAGCCTGAGGGATGAATCCCACACAAGAGGCAACATTTCAAAACCTATAACGATACCTGGGGAAAGCACACTAAAATCACATATTGAAGTAAAAGACTTATACGGGCACTAGCAAGTTACAACCTGTTAGAAGCTTAATAGAACCACATATTATCCAAATGTTCACTATTCTGCTAAGAGAGCATTATAAAGGTGTCATTTTGAAACATATTTCTAATGTGTTCAATTAAAAATATATATTTTTAAGAATGCAATGATTTCAACCAGCATCAGAAGAAAGCTGAGATCACCAAACAGTTTAAATGCTAAATAATTGCATTTACTACTTATACATTTGGGTTGTGAGCAAATGTTTGACAGTTATGTAATCACAACAAAGACAAGTCACATGTTTCTCCCAATGTAATGTTGAAATATACTGTGTTATGCATCTACTTCTTTTGTAAAATTGTTCTTTGTACATTGTGTCAAAAGACCTGGAGTGTTGCTGTTTTCAGGATGTTTTCTTCAATTTTATTGATAACCTGTTTCTAAATTGATTATATTTTTACTTGCTTATTCTGTTATAAATGATTACAAATACAATGCAAATACTGAATATAACAGAACGCATTCAAGAGAAAATGATTCATTTCCTAAATGGAAGCAATAGAAACAACTTACATTTACATAACCCTTTTAACTTACCAATTTGTTTCATGACATGGCACAGTCAAGGGCCAATGTATGAAACAGGAATATCAAACATCTAGCTTACACCTTAAACTGTTTCCAGCTAATTGATGAGTATATGTGGAGATGACAATGTTATAATTATCAAACTAAGGGTTAAAACTCCTAAGTTAAATTTGTTATCAGAAAGGATGCCAATCTGAAAAAGAAGAATTTTTACAACACTGATCCAAGTGATAATGGAGCACTGAATATAGATACTAAGTATTGACCCATATTTTATGGTCACTGGTGTGGTAATGGTATGATCTGCTAAGTTCAAAGAAACCTACACACAAAAACCTAGTCATCACTGTGGCAAGAATTTCACATTTCTAGATGTTCATTTAGTTCCAGTGTCAGGTGGAGGGGATCTTTGATGTCCACCAATAGTTAATTAATCAAACAGACTAAACATCTGAAAATTCTCATAGATAGCAAACCAGAAAGTAAAAGATCTTGATCATCCTTCCGTTTTTAATCACTTTACAGATAGCAAAGGTTGGAACCAGCATTCTCCCTAAATTTCTTGCCAGCTGCACAGGGTTGGTGCACGGCAGCAACTGGTGAATGGCACAATCATCGTGCTGATGCTGGTCACTATGCGCAGAACATGGGATCAGGTATGCATAATCACAGCCACACAACTTTGAAGGAACATTGCTTGGGACATATATTTGAGTAAGATGCAAGTTGAAATTTCATGAGCAAATATGAAAAAGCTTATTGTTTTGAAAATCTGTGAGTTTTTTAACCATAACGGAGGAACTTGACACTCCACAAATATAGATTTAGTTTTCAAGGCTGGAGAAGGTGTTTAGAAGTAATCTCCTTCATGTATGCTTTTAAACACGTCTGCAAAACCAAAAAGAATGTATTAGGATTGGTGAGCAAAACATATAGTCAAAGATGGCTGTTTTAAGAAAAGTATTATGAATAGAAAGATAGATAGAGAATCAAAGGAGAAAATTTCAACAAATGTGAGGCTGACTCAGTTCGGAATGATGAAAGAGATTGTGGAAGAACAAAATATTACCGTATGGTTTTGTAGCTCCTCTATGACTGACGCCATCTACTGAGTTAATTCTGCTAATACTGTTAGCAGGAGGAAATCAGTTGCAGCAACCAGTCTTCAAATATGTGCCAGGTGAGATAACCATACAACATATTTCCTGTAGAGTCTGTTTAATCACTTTTGAGAGATGAGTTAAAGTTTTTGACAATCATATTTCTTTTGTTTGCCCCAATCAGAAACTAAACCAGACAAATTTGGGCCCGGGGTAGGAAAATTGTTGTTGAAGATAGTGTAGGTATTTGAGTAAACCATAGGAAAGCATGGACGCTTTTCGTTCCAGAGATATAGTATGATATAAGACAATGAGAGCATGTCACTAACCTCTCCTGCAATGGATCTGTCTGATCCTTTACATTGTTTTTGAGGCAAATGCTGTTTTTTTTCCTCCCAAATATTGCATATGTTGTCCACTTTAATCTATTTCAGTAAAGTGTATATATTGATGAACAGTGGCAATCCACTTATATTTGCAAATTGTTACCTTTTTTCTGAGATATGCCAAGTTGTCTCTGGAACGAGAGCAAAATAAAGAAAAATGTTACATTTACCTGGCATTTTTAAATTAGTTGGTTGTCACAAAACACCTTCCAGCCAAGAAGAAATATTTGAAATGCAGCTATGAATGTAATAGTATTGCAGTAGTATGTCACAGTAAACCTGGCAGGCCAGCTGCACAAAAGCAAATCCCACAAAAAGCAATGTGACAATGACCAGATAATCTGTTTTCATTGAGTTGATTGAGGGATAAGTATTGACTAGGACATTGGGGATTACTCCCTGCTCTTGTTTGCGTTGGTGCTATGGGATCTTTTCCAGTTACCTGAGCAAACTGAGAGGGCCTTGGTTTAATGTCTCAGCCAAAAGGCAGCAACTCGAACAACTCTGCATTCCCTCAGTACTGCACTGAATTGTGAGCTTTGATTTTTGTTTTCAATCCAGGAAGTGGGAATTGAACCCACAATCTTGTAACTCAAAGAAGAGTGTTTCTAACTGAACCACAACTGACATTCCATATGTTTCAAATTTTACATTTTTCAGCACTTTAAGACCATAAGACCATAAGACATAGGAGTGGAAGTAAGGCCATTCGGCCCATCGAGTCCACTCCGCCATTCAATCATGGCTGATGGGCATTTCAACTCCACTTACCAGCATTCTCCCCGTAGCCCTTAATTCCTCGTGACATCAAGTCACGCTTTAACATGTTATACTACCTCAACTGATTCACACAAATTATTGCATCTCCAATTACACTCACTATACCACGGCAAAGTAACCCACTTGATCAGCAATTGACTCACCACTCACCCATTCACTGCCTCCAAAACGGTGTCTCATAGTTGTACTGTGTACCATCTACAAGATAAACTGCAAGAATAGACAAAGGCTTCAGCAACAACTGACAAACCCATATCTCTACCACCAAAAATCAGGACATTTTGATCTATATCATAAACAAGCAGAATAAACAACAAATAATCCCAATTTCATCATCATTGTTGGTTCAAGGTTCTGGAACTTCTTACTTAATAGCAATACCTTCACTACACAAACTGCAGCCATTCAAGAAGGCACTTGCTTCTCAAGTCAAATAAAGATGACCAATAAATGATGTCTTTCCAACAATACCTACATCCCACAAATGAATAAGTTTTAAAAAGCAAAATATAGTGAAGTTGTTATTTAGACCATTCTAAATCAACAATATTGTGCAAGCAGTAAGCAATGGATGTCTAGTTAATCTACCAATAATATATAATTCCCAATGGCTCATATTCCTGGTGGCATTTGTAGCTGCATATTTTAAATTTGATTTGGTTTTGTCTCAGCAAGGAGACAATGTCACATCAATAATCACAACAAGCCTATAGATCAGAACTGGTTTCATATTTGCATGCTCTTGTGTGCTGTATCTATTACTACAATAACCTGACACACTTTCAGACATATATACAGGCATATATATCCAAACACATTTCCAAGACCTGTAAATTGCAGGTCAGAAGAAGTAATTTTTGAAATCCCACAGAATGTGAAATTTATTAGATTTACTAAAGGTGTCAGTTGCAACAGTTAATTATTCAAAGATTGAATATTGTAATTTTAACTCTATTGGGTATGTAGAATAACAAAAGCTTCACTATGAGAGTTACTTTTACTCCTAATAGCATAATCATTATTTCTTTGTTGATGTCATTGAATATTGTAAATACATTCAAATTCTATATGTGCATAGATGTTTCAGTATGTACAATCAATTGTAAATATATTACAAGAGCAAATCTTGTACATCAGGGACTCTAATTTGTGAAATATATTCAAAACCAGATGCTGGGAATTCAGACTTACAAATTTCCAGATAAGACAGCGCTATTGTTAATAAAGAAACACTAACAGTATAATTTATGTAAAATGAAAATTCTGTACAAAGTAGGCTGTTGTGCTTTATAAGAACCTAAATGACAAAAGCTGGTACAAATGCAAAGACCAGGAAATTTGAGAATACCAGTATAATAGTGATGTGCAGATCTGTTTTTGACCTGAGATAGTGTCAAAAGAAAAGCCCAAAAATTAAAACGACATTATTTAATCTTCCCCTTATACAATAGAACAAAGATTCTGACATTCAACAGATTAAGTTGCATTTAGGTCTCTCTTGTTCCTTCTCACACAGCCTACGTGCAGAGAGGAGGAAGGGCGGGAGAGAATAGCTAACCAGTGTGACAGGTGAATCATGTAATAGCTTTCTAAGAGGTCAAAATTCATAAAATAGTGCAGCTGCAGGTTGTCTGATCACTGCTATTTCAAGCCGAAGCTGACAAGTGAGATGACTGAAAAGCCTGCACCAACATACATTAATATTCTAGACAGAATGACATGTCAATGGGTCACGACCACAACATGATCATGAATACGTTAAACCCTCAAATATTTTCACACCCTTCTGATACAGCTGCACTGAACCATTTTTTTCAACTTAAAATTAGCTGTCCATAGAAAATGACTGCCTATAATGTGAATACTGCCTAATATATTAATAGTCCCAAAGGAAAAGAAATGTGCTGATTCATTTTTGGAACATTAAAGCACAAAAATATAATCACAGGATCCATAGGCCAGCTTGCAATTTTATGCATTCTTCCCAGAGAATTATCTCTTTTCATCGCAACTTCCTTTCTAACAGGAGTCAAGTTTATTATTGGTGAGAGATATTTTGAGCTGATTTTTCTTATTCTATGTAATTAACTTAGGTGTAAAATTACAGTGGGTATACAATGTACTGAAAGATGGTGTCTTACTGAATATGACACATATAAATCTACTGACATTTTCAAATGCAAAGTAAGCATCATTTGGGAGATTTGTCTGAGCTAGTGAAATGAAACTTTTATCATTTCTTCTTCATTTTTAAAGCTTCTTCTATTACTATGTTCTCCAACTTTGCAAGTTCTTTGCCCGAGTGTGGTGCAGAATAAAGCCACTTCATCAATACTTCCTGCTGTCTCAGAAAACGAACCAACATAATCAAAGACCCCTTACACCCCAGCTATACTCTCTTCAATGCTCTTCCATTGGGCAGAAGATTAAAAAAAATTGAATACACATATGAATAGATTCAAGAATAGCTTCTTCCACACTGCTTTCAGACTTTTGAATGGACTTCTCAAATGTTAATTCCAATCTCTCTCTCTGTACCTTCTCTGTGGCTCTAACACTGTGGAATCTACACTCTGTTCTGCTGATGCACTTTGTATTGTCTATCGAAAAAAACAACACTTTTCACTGTATCTTATTACGTGTGATAACAATAAATCAATAGAATACCGTTACAACAGTTCATGGAGGCCTGTTTCCTCACCTTAACCTACACATGTGGAGCAGTTACCCTCAAGTTAAACATAACCAATTTTCTCTTTGTAAGGGAGATACGTGCTTAGGGTCTTTATAGACTATGGCTCCTTTGCCAATTTCAAGCATCAATCTTAAGCTTTGCATTCAATAAAACCTTCCGACTTATTTTTAATAAAAGAAATTCCAACAGTGATAATGTAACGGAATACCTATTGGACTTTAAGAGCATGTGTTATTAAAGTGTTCCAGCATTTCTTAAATGTTTTATGGTTCTTAACTGCGTATATGATGTAATAACTGAATTCTATAGAAAAATCAGTATAATAGAGCGTCAGGCTGAAAAGTACAGCTGTATAAATATTTTGTGTAAATCCAAACCTGCATTATTTCTGAGATCATGTTAATGAATTAATTTAACATTTTTTTTACACACTGTCCTAAGAGTTATCTGTAAACATCAACTAAATTTTAGTACAAACATATCATAAATAGTGAACTTTATAGGTTTCCATCTAAGATATCTACCTAATGTTAATTTTAGGTGCAGAATTAATAGTACAAGAGATTAACTTTAGTTAACAATCATGTGTTTTGCAGGCTACAGAGAGCATCTCCTCATTTGTTTATTGAACAAATTATGAGAGACCAGGCAAAAGTTGCTGTGAGTCCAAAACAACTTCCTTGAATTCAAGTAGCAATTAGCTTTTCTGCATGATCATAAGGTAATTTGTAAATATTTTAAAATCTAGCTGTTCAAAAATAGACTACAGTAATCAGTATTAATTCTTCATTTTGTTAAGAATATATTTGAACCCAGCCATTTTAAAGCACAATTTGCATGTTCTGAGACCAAATCTGAAAGTATCTGGTTATTATAAGGGGAAATTTTTTTTATCTCCTGATGTGAGCAATGATGAGTCAGTTAGTAAAATATAGAGAGAACGGAAAAGTGCTGAGAACAAAAATTCCAATTTTAAGCCTGAAGTTTTAATGGCAAGATAAGAATTTCACTACTAAGTAGCAAGAGGCTAGACGCATGCATTTACATCATTATTTTCTGTCTTTGCATCATTTATATGCAGTTAGCTGCAGGACGTCCCAGATTTAAGAATACTTGACCTACGAATGCTACTACTTACAAACATAATCTCATAGAATGGTGTAATTTTAAAGACCTGACATCCAAACATTTCTTGAAATTACAAACAGCTCCTTTATATTGTTCTGTATTGTGTTCCAACTTGCATGCAAATCAGCTTACAAACAGACTCAAGAATTGAACCTGTTTGCAATTCGGAACAACTTGTATTCTTCTGTGTGGTGCAGAGAAACAAGATGGTTACAATTCCTGACATGAACGTCAGGGCAGGTAGCTAGGTTCTCCTGTTTGCTGCTTGCTTTTTGTGGCCTCCACCTTGGCCATAGGCAGTAATCATTTGTATCCTTTGTCCATGGTGGGTGGCATCAAACACATGTTAACCTCACCATTTCATAGTTCACTGAGAATACTATACACCATTTCAATGTCTGAACATTTGTACCTCACCACCTTTTCAAGTGCAACTCGGGACAAGCAATAAATGATAGCCAGCCAGCAATGCCCACTTCTCATGAGTGAATTAACAAAAAAGAAAATCTCTGCCTTACACTGCCTTTTTGAGCATTGTTAACTCAAACGGAATTTACAGACATACAGTACTTCTGCCTTTTAGGACAATCGCAAAACTAGAAACCCTGTCATGTTTTCATCTATGATCAGCCATGGGAATGGATGTATTGATGTGTGGCACCATGCTACATCAGTGTCACACCTACAGTATGTGCCAGCAGCTTATGTGGATATCACTTTGCTTGTGTTTCAAAGCCTAAGATGAGTAGTCTTCAGTCAAGCTGAATGGGACTAACAGTGGGTACAGCATGACAAGTTAGGGGCATCACTAATATCACACAAGGGATTTGGACTTGTTTGACCATAAGACCATAAGGCCATAAGAGATTGCAATGTCACTATCTGTATCAATGGTAGTGAGGTGGAGGTGGTTGCGAACTTCAAGTTCCGAGGAGTAAATATCACCAAATACCTACCTTGGTCCATCCATGTCAATGCTACAGTCAAGAAAGCACACCAATGCCTCTACTTCCTCAGAAGGCTAAGGAAATTTGGTATATCTACGATGATTCTCACTAATTTTTATAAAGGCATTATGAAAAGCATCCTATCCAGATTCATCACAAAACAAATGCCCTGCCCAAGACTGCAAGAAGTAAATGAGAGCTGTGAACACAGCCCAATCCATCATGAAAACAAGCCTTCCTTCCATTGACTCCATCTACACTTCCCACTGCATCAGGAAAGCAACCAACATCATCAAAGACCCCTCCAGTCCTAATCATACGCTCTTCCTTTGGGCAGAAGATACAAGTATTTGAAACATGTACCAACAGATTTAAGAACAGTTTCTTCCCTGCTGTTATCAGACATATGAGCTGATCTTTCATATATTAGAGTTGACCTTTGTCTGCATCTTCTCTGTAGCTGCAACACTGTATTCTGCATTATATTCTATTACTCTGATATATTCATGTAAGTTATGATTTGTCTGGTTAGTGCATAATATAATACTTTCACTGTATCTCAGTACATGTAACAATAATAAATCAAATCAAATTAAATCAAATCAAATTAAGAGTAGGTGTTATCAACCCTCTAGCCAGCTCCGTCATTTAGTAGGAGTATGGGTGATCTGACACTCCTCACATCCACTTTCCTGCCCTTTCCCTTTAACAATTGATTTCCCCACAGAACAAAAATCTACTTATTGATTGGTTTGATGATTTGCCTGACCAGAGTCAATAGATCCATACCATTACAATCCAGGGAGTGGGCCAAGGTTGGTAGTGTAGGGCCAGACAACCATTTTGAGGAATAGTTCAGAGGAGGTGGTGATGTAGTGGTAATGTCACAGGACCAATGATCCAGGCTACTTTTTATAGAATCCCACCATGGCAGACAGTGAAATTTGGACTCAATAAAAATTGCAATTAAAAAAACTGGTCTAATGGTGACATTGTAATCATTGTCTATTATTGTAACGACCCATAAAGTTCACTGATCCCATTTAGGGAAGGAATTCCACAGTCCTTACCTGGTTACCTGGTTTGACCTACACATGACTTAAAATGCATAACAGTGTGGTTGACACCTCTGTGTCCCAACTTTCTGAGGACACTGTTCAAATGTCATTTGTGTGTGCTGTGACTGCTGAATGATCACTTCATTGGCCAGCTACTTTCTTTCTAATATTGACCACATGTCTCCAGTGGTCCAGGTACAGAAGCTACTGTCATCCCTGTGTCCATTGCATTAAGAACTGCTACATGCATGGATAAGGAACACATGCATTTGGAAGCACAGAACTAACATCAAACTCCAGCAGATGTGGTGCAGTCTCCTAATGTAGCGCATTCATTCAAACGTGCCCTCATGATGCAGTAAAATTGCAGGAGAGTCACAGTTCCATGGAACGTTGTGCACATGAGACAGGGACAATAGTGCGATACTGCCATTAGAGGCAGCAATCAAAACACCATGTAATGATGCCAAGATTTCATTAATGCAACAGGTCCTTCCAGCAGGATCATTGAGGGTCATAGATCCACATCAAGTTCCCATATAGATCCTGGCCTGGGGACCTTTGCTGAACAAAGAGACCTTGGAGTGCAGGTTCATAGTTGCTTGAAAATGGAGATGCAGGTAGATAAGATAGTGAAGAAAGTGTTTGGTATGCTTGACTTTATTGGCCAGAACATTGAGTATAGGAGTTGGGAAATCATGTTGCAACTGTACTGGACATTGTTTAGGCATATTGTGTGTAACTCTGGTTTCCCTGCTCAAGTTGTGAAATTTGAAAGGGTTCAGAACACACTTACAAGGATGTTGCCAGGGTTAGAGGATTTGAACTATAGGGAGAGGCTGAATCGAATGAGGCTGTTTTCCCTGGAGTATCGGAGGCTGAGGGGTGACCTTATAAAGGTTTTATAAAATCATGAGGGGTATGATAGGGTAAATAGACAAGGTCTTTTCCCTGGGGTGGGGAAGTCAAAAACTAGAGGGCATAGATTTAGGGTGAGAAGGGAAAAATTTAAAAGGGATCTAAGGGGCAACTTTTTCTCACAGAGGATGATGCATTACAGAATGAACTGCCAGAGGAAGTGTGGGAGACTGATACAATTACAACATTTAAAAGGCATCTGGTTGAGTATATAAATAGGAAGAGTTTAGAAGGATATGGGCCAAGTGCTGGTGAATAGGACTAGATTAGTTTAGGATATATGGTTGGCATGGACAAGTTAAACCAAAGGTTCTGTTTCCGTGCTGTACCTGTCTATGACTCTATGACAATTTCTTGGACTTCGTTGCAGTATGATTGAGACACATCATGCCAGTTAATCCTTGGATGCTTTGCTTCAAGAACTGGAGGATACAGTAAGACTAAGTGATGAATGATGAGCATCCTTGAGACTAACAGTCTTGTACTGGATAAGAACATGAGATGTTCTCCAGAAGGAACAGTACGTTCAATATGCTACAGCACAGCAATGTCTGCAAACATCACCCAGGCAGTGCTTCTTTGGGAACCTCATTCAATGGAACTGATGAGGTTTAACTGATGTGAAGTCATCTTTCACTGACTATAAATGGTTTGATGTTGCCGAGGACAGCATTCTATTCTAAATCCAAAATGCAAATGCAGCTTCCTGATTTGGTCTTTTCATGCTTTTCCTGTTTAATAAAAATTAAGGTTACAAACTGAGGGAAGCCTTCATAACATCTCTTGCTCCTTTCATCCAATTATAGCAAAGTTCATTCTAATACAGTCACTATGGAAGGGATAACTAATGCTTAGACAGGGTTAGCACATTACATGGCAGTAAGGATGGCTAGCCTCTCTATCTTAATTCTGGTAACTACAGCTACAATGACCATTGCTCATAAGTTGATAATTTAAACTTAACGTATATTTTAAAATGTGATGATGTATTAACAATCAGTATGTATCCGTATCTAGGCATATTTAGCCCTCATAAGATTTTAGAACATAGAGAAATACAGCACAAGAATAGACCCTACAGCCTACCATGTGTGAGCTGACCATGATGTCATTCTAAAATAATCCCACCTGCCTGCAAATAGGTTGTATTCTCTAATTTCTGCCTGTTCACATGCATATTAAATTGTCTCTTAAATGTTGCTATCCCATCTGCTTCTATCACCTCTCTGAAAATGTGTTCCCGGCACCATTCACCCTCTAGATAAAAAAACATTTTCCTCACACATCTCCTTTAAACTTTTCCCATTTCATCTTAAACCTATGTCCTATAGTATTTGGGAAAGAAAAAGCCTCTAACTAGTCACCTCTCCATAGTTCTCATAATTTTGTATACTTATATTGGGTTGCCCCTCAGCCTTTGACACTCTAGCAAAACACAATCCAAGCTTGACCAACCTCTCCTTATAGCGAATACACTTCAATCTAGGCAACATCCTGGCAAACCTTTTTTTCACTCTCTCCAAAGTCTTCACATCCTTCCCAAAATATGGCAACCAGAAATGCACACAATACTCCAAATGTGGACTAACAAAATTCTTTGTGCTTTTCCTGCCCATTATGTCTCAGTACATTTCTGGAGTGCACAGTTGGGGGTGGAGGAAGCTTGCCCTGTGTTGACCTTAGAGTTCTTTGGCCTTTGACCCCAGGGGGGCATTAATGACCAGAGGGCAAAATAACTGACTGTATCCTGGCCAGATGCAGTTTCACTTTTCTTGACTTGAATTCCCACAATGTGCATTTTAGAGGCAGAGTGGAGTTGAAGGGCCCAAACATCTCTGGAAGTCATCAGCAGGTCTGGCATCCTTCGTGGAGAGAAAGCCAAGTTCATGTTTCGAGTCCAGTGATCCTTTTTCATGATAGAATTTTTTTCCATTTCTCAGCCATTAGAATTGTGCAGCTAGAGTCTGTGAAGGGCAATTCCTGGCTAACAGCCTTTGACCTGGTGATCAGCTGGGAAGAAGTATGGCACTAGTGGTACAAATCATGGAAGGTCCTAATAGTGGAATTTCCGTCATTGCTGAATGCAAGATAAAACAGCAGAGAGGCATGGTGCATATGTAATGAGGTGAACAGTGGGGAATTGCATGAGATAACTCACTAGTGCTCCTGGACAGAAGCCGCCCAAGAAATTCCCCAAAAATTGACACTCATCCGATTCTTGGTAAAATTCGTTTTCTACATTATAATCATGACAACACTCCAAAAAAGCACAGAATTGGCAGTAAAGCACTTTGGGATGTCCAGTGGCCATGAAAAGCATTACGTAAATGCAAATCCTTCTTTCTTTTCTCATTGCCTTCAGTATAATCAGGAAGAATGGCAGTCGGGTGCAGAATTTTTAAAACACTGTTCCCACAGAACATTGATTGAATTGTCATTAATTCAAATACAATAACTTTACTTCAGCAAAATCTGTTACCAGTAAACTGCAAGACTAAGAGAAGAAACAGTTATTTTTAATCTTAGTCATTCAACTTCTCTGTGATTTTATTGATCTCCATAGTAACAGCAGCTTCCACTTTAAGAGTTCTGCCTCTGATGGTAAAACTGTGGTTAATTCATGCATAAAAGTAATGTAAATGGATCATGTTCCAAAACTGCTCAATTGTACCAGTCGCAAAACCTACACTTGCAGCAATGTACATTGGATAAAGCATTAGATTTTCTTGTGAGGAAGAATAGCATTCTAATTCCCTGCCTGAAAACTGACAACACTCATCACAAAAACAGTTGGGAAGTCAAAATGTCAACCTGATTTGGATACTTCATTCATTTTTCACTCAGCAGACAACAAAAAAAGCAAAGATGATTATTTAAAGTAAATGCCAAATTATCAATCCCGTTTCTTCTCAGAATTATTAGGATGAACAAGGAGGCGATTTGACACATCATGTCTGTGTGTCTTCATTTTACAGAACTGTGCTCCATTATCCAATAAAATTCCACATGTTGTTTCTGCCTATTGACCCCAGTAACTATCTAGTTCTGAATGCTTTTCAACTACTGTGGAGCCATTTAATGGACTTCTTTGATATTTCTTCTGGAAATTAATCACAATGGATGTGGTATATGGCTGTAGGATGTTTCCTCTTGTAGGAGAGGCTTAAAGTAGGGGACATGGGGACCTATTTAAGAATAAGATGTTTCCCTTTTAAACACAGATGAGGAGAAATCTTGTTTTCTCAGAGGCTGAATAGAGTGTGGAAGTGACATAACTGTTGATGGACACAAAAATCAGGAGTTCAAAGTCTATGCAGGAAACTGGAGCTGAAACCACATTTAGATCAGGCACAACCTTATTGAATAGTAGAGCTGACTCGAAGGTTTGAATAGCCTACTCCTGTCCTTATTCTTATGTTCCGAGGTAATAACAGCCTGACTGCTGCATTAAATTAAACCAAAATACCATTTTGAATAACCAGAAAAAAAAATATTTTAACTTTGATATTAATCAACCACAATCACAATTAACCAAATGAATGTTGGGCCAGTTAAAGATTTTTTTTTAAATCAGAGAATGTGTTGTGCCCATCCATCCAACAGCATTAGATATTCTCTCTCTCTCTCTCTCTCTCTCTTTATAAGATTCCATCCTCCTCCAACCGCACTGAGCCTCAAACTCTCCCAGTTCTGGGAGCCATCTGCAATTGTCACCAATTGCAGTTTAGTTTCATGCCTCTGCTCAGCCATCAATTTGGGCAACAGCTAGGCAGGAAGTGAAAGAAGAAATGAAAATTAAGTCGTCTTAAATATTCTGGTCAGAACTAAGCATCAACAGTTTTCCCTCACTCCATGAGGAGAGATGAGAGTCCTTAGCAAAGAGATACTTTCCTGGTTGTATCTGATGACAATATCAACATGCAATTGTTCTCGTCTTTACAGGCAAACATCTTCAGGACAAATATTAATGAACCCAACATCCCATTCGCGTTTTTTGGCACTATATATCTGAAATAGATTTGAAAAGTGTTTTTTCACATTTCCTCCTGATTAATTATTGTAAACACAATGATACTTGGCATATTATATCTGATTAAATCCAATTCTACTGAACATCTGCTAGGGTCAAAGGCAGGGACAAAGCAAATCTTTATCAAATTTTCCTGGGTACATTTTAATCTGGATTTCCTGGTAGTTTTCCTCAAAACCACAGTTTAATGCAAAAGTTGACAATACATGACAATGGGAAAATTTTAATCTAAAGAAGTGAATGGGTTTGGGAGAGAATAGCTGGTTAAAGGAGCTGAAATTGACAATGCATTGGCTGTGAGAGGTCATCTTCAACCTTTAACTTTGGTGTGTTTGGCAGAATGCAAGAAACCCTGTGGGGGAAACAGGTTGTCAATTTAAATATGACTGAAGGCATTGGCAGCTGTATTAATTTGGTTTTCTGACTTCAATTATGGAAGCATAAGCTTTTCGCAACTTACTAACAAGAGCAAAGAGAGAGACTGGGGGAATTGTGGGTGCTGCAAAAGTGGCATGGAAAAGTTCCTGCAAACACATAGGCCTCACAAATTGCTTCCTTGACTGAATGTAAGGCCTTCCTCACAGGGTGGCATTCTTAATTTTATTGCTTATCCTTTCATTTCTTTAGAGATAATTCCCAGTACCTTCTGTGTTCACTACTTTAGGGTTTGTGCAGCAGAACTGGACTATCCATTCAGTCAAGCATCAGTAAAGTGTGTGATGTTTATGATGCTTTATTATGACCCTCAAATGAGGATCAAGGATAGCAGTAACAGCAACATCACCCATAGTAGGATCAGTCTCAGTTTTCTTCTTATCCACACACTGCCCCACAGCACAGAAAGTTTAAGCACAGAGCTTCAGCTCAAGAGGCAATACACCAGCACAGGATATATAGACAGCAGGCCAAAAATCTCTGGACATGTGGAAGCACCAGTGCCTCAGAACACTCTGGGTATTGCATTTTGTGTTCATTGACACTTTCTAAAAGATGACCCATTGCTAAACAGACCTTTGGGCATATATTGCCAAAGATTATCAAAGTTACCACTGTCCTTAGTTATTTCACTTTTGTTTCTCTAGGAATTTGCAGGAGATATTGCCAAAATCTTGCAATTAACTTCCCAGTAGCAATACTATGTTTGTTACATTCAGGACCAATGTTCACTTTGGAAAGAACAAGGCCAGACAAAATGAGGATGTACTTGGCTTTGTGTTTCTAACCTGCTTTGATCCAGATAGTTATCAATTATTTACAAAGGGCAACTAAAGAAACCCATGTTTCCTTGCAGTCTTTGTCAGTACAAAGGTTTCCACTCCATCAATAACCAACTTGTATTCAACTACAAAATGATCATGCGGGTTTTTACAAAATTCCCAAGATGCTGCAATGATGCTTTTGTGCTACACCATTCAAGCCTTCCTGAATTCTTCATGCCTTAAAGTAGTGTTAGTGGCTGTTCCTTGGAGATTAAAGCTATCAAATAAAGATATGACAGATGAGACATGTTGGGAACCCAGACAACAACATCCAGCACGTACAATCAGAACTGCCTCACCCCAATATTTCATTCTTTGAGTCCATTTATACAGGATGTCTAAACCAATAAGTGAAAAATACAAAGAATACCTCAGTTGAGATTGTTTGTTGCCTATCACAGAATTTTAAATTCCAGCTTTAAAAATCCATTCCCCCATGCTGGCTGAAACTTTATTCACACATCTAAGTACTCTTTTAGTGAACCCAATTAACCAAATCAAAAATAAAATGAGACAGCCTCTCAGCTTAATTAAAAATTTTAAAGAAACATACACATTTAAGTAACCCAATCAACTAAATTAAAACAAAAAGAGATCCCTCCCTTAATGGCACTGACATTTCATCTTATGTTTAATTGGACACATCTAGATTGATCTTTCCGAATCAACATATTGACAGATATTATGACACAAAACTGGAGTGAGTGAACTCAGGCCTTCTGGCTCAGAGGTAGGAACACTACCGTTGCACCAGCCGAGCACACCCAATGAATACCCTGTCAATGCAGTACAATTGAAGTCAAGTGGTGACATTACTGAATTAACTGAGACATTTCTTATTCCGAATGCAGCTAAACTGGGCCTCCAATTTGAAGAGCTTTACTCTACTTCCTAAAGAAGAAACTAACTTACTCCTCCTGCTTCATGTTTGGTGTCAGTCATGCCATTAATTGTGCTTTAACTTTCAATCTGACATGGCAAGATTCCAACTTTGTAATCTTGAGAGGGAGTTGTAGCCTCTGCTTGCATCACAAGATAATCCCACCATCCTTCATGATGCTTTTTGAGTTGCTATCCCTGTGGTCTCTTTGAACTTTCAGTCAACCCCTTTATCTAATTATTGATGTTGTCACTTTAACCTAGAGCTCATGGGTTGGATAGAATATTGAGATAGAATCAACATTACTTTCCAAAATTGCACTACATTTCCTGACAGTCCACATTTTTACTTAATTTTGCCAATCCATATTGATATTTTGCCCCTCATCTTGCATATTCAGACAGATTTTGTACTTATTTGTGGTCTTTCCTGCCCTTCCTATCATCGTGGCTTTCATTCACTCACTATCCTTTCTGGCCTAGAGTCATAGAGATATACAGCACGGAATCAGACCCTTTGGTCCAATCCATTCATGCTGACCAGATATCCTAAACCAGTCTAGTCCCTTTTGCCAACACTTGGCCTATATCCCTCCAAACCCTTCCTAATCAGATACCAATCCAAATGCTTTTAAATGTTGTAATTGTGCCAGCCTTCCCACTTCCTCTGGCAGCTCATTCCATACATCACCCTCTGCGTGAAAAGGTTATCCCTTAAGTTCCTTTTAAATCTTTCCCCTCTCACCCTAAATCAATGTCCTCTACTTCTGGACTCCCCCAACCCAAGGAAAAGAGCTTGTCTATTTACCCTCATGATTTTATAAACTTCTATAAGGTCAGCCCTCAGCCTCCGATGCTCCAGGGAAAACAGCCCAAGCCTATTTAGCCTCTCCCTATTGCTCAACTCCTCCAACCCTGGCAACATCCTTGTAAATCTTTTCTGAACCCTTTCAAGTTTCACAACTTGCTTCCGATAGGAGGGGGGCCAGAATTGCACACAATATTCCATAAGTAATCTAACCAATGTCCTGTACAGCCATACCATGACCTCCCAACTCCTATACTCAATGCTCTGACCAATAAAGGAAAGCATACCAAACACTATCTTCACTATCCTATCTACCTGCAATTCCACTTTCAAGGAACTATGAACCTGCACTCCAAAGTCTCTTTGTTCAGCATCACTCCCCAGGAACTCACCATTAAGTGTATAAGTACTGCTCTTATTTGCCTTTCCAAAATGTAGCACCTCACATTTATCTAAATTAAACTCCATCTGCCATTCCTGGCCCATGGGCCTATCTGATCAAGATCCCATTGTACTTTGAGGTAGCTTTCTTCATTATGCACTACACTGTCACTTTTGGTGTCATCTGCTCCCGCAAACTTACTAACTGCATGTCCTATTTCACATCCAAATCATTCATGTAAATGATGAAAAGCTGTGGACCCAGCACCAATCCTTGTGGCACACCACTGGTCACAGGCCTCCAATCTGAAAAGCAACCCTCCACCACCACCTTCTGTCTTCTACCTTCGAGCCAGTGCTGTGTCCAAATGGCTCATCCTCCCTGTATTCCATGAGATCTAGTCTTGCTGACCAGTCTACCATGAGGAACCTTGTTGAATGCCTTACTGAAGTCCATATAGGCCACGTCCACTGCACTGCCCTCATCAATCCTCTTTGTTACTTCATCAAAAAACTTAACCAAAGTTCATGAGACATGATTCCCACACACAAACCCATGTTGACTATCTCTAATCAGTCCTTGCTGTTCCAAATATATGTAAATCCTGTCCCTCAGGATTACCTCCAACATCTTGCCCAACACTGATGTCAGGCTCACTGGTCTATAGTTCCCTGGCTTTTTCTTACCCATCTTTCTTAAATAGTGGCACCACATCAGCCAACCTCCAGTCTTCCGACACCTCACCTGTGACTATATATGCCAGCCTAGTGCCAACTTTTAGTAGTTGGTCTTTGTGATCAACTTCTTTTTCCTGATCTTCACTATCACATTGCATACTCAGTTAACCCATGATTTATCACAATCCATTATCTATAAAGATTCAGTATAAGTGTTTGCAAAGTTTTCTAGTTCCAACAATCTATTATCAATGCCAGCAAGTCACATGGAATGTTACGATTTTGCTGACTATATTGCAAGATTATCATTTTGCCATAAACATCTATTATTTTTCCTGGGCCTCTGGACTCCTTTTTTTCCTTCCATAGCCCCGTGTTTATATTTTGTTGACAGACTGATACAATATTTTAATGCTCTCCTGATCTTTTTGGAAACTTGTGCTTTAATAAATATTTTTCTCCTTAAATGCATGTCATTCAAATGCTGTGCAAATATTGAACTAATTGTAATCCCTTCCAAAGCTAGGGGTTGATCCCACAATACTGAAGGCATTTTTGGATTCTTGCTATAAACTAGTTGATAACGGTTGTAACCCCAACAATCCAAAGAATGTTTTTTGTATGTACCGCCCATACTAAAGCAGTTGTCAATTTACAATTTCATTGGTCAGCTAAAATGTTTAGAGTATTTTGTAAATCACGAGGTTTTTTTTGTCAAATTTCAATACTATATGAACTTTCTGCTGCTGTATGCATTTATACAATATTCAGATTCATATACTCTTTGAACTCCTCATTAGCAAAGTCTCCTCCACCGTCCATTCGGAATTTAGCTGGTTTTATCAACCATTACTTTTTCTTCCCTTTTCATTGTTTACCGTTGACAGACTAAATCCAGACACAATGTCTGCAAAATTTCGAAGAAAAATATTTTGTTCATCCCATGTATTCTCATCACTCACGATGGCTTCAATTAATTGTCTCACAAATGGAAAAACTACTGTAGGTGATTATGGTGTTCTCCTGTCCTTTTACAAATATCACAATTTTATTGAGGTCCTATACTGGTTTCTAGCATCTTTTAAAAGGATCTTCAACTTATGACATGACGTACATACTGCCTGTATCATTGTACCCTTAAAATAATTTGTTTCCTTTCCCCTAAATCTCAATCCCCAGAGCCATTAAACTAAAATTTTAAAAAACTGCAGATGCTAGGGATCTCAAATAAGAACAGAAATTATTACTGAAGCTCAGCAGATTAGCAGCATCTGTTGGGAGAAAACAGAATTAATGTTTTAAATCATCTGAATTGTAACCTCTAACATTCTGCTTGGAGATGATACACTTTATCAAAGAAAAACAACTGTGTAAATTGCAAAGATTTAAACAATCAATTTGTGATGCATTATTTCAGCATTTGTTAATAGATTGCTTACATAACAGTTCAACTATTTCACTTATGAAAGATTTGCCCCAGTATCTTACATGAAATTATTATTCTCCTTCATGATTTCAATGTGTTGTCAGTGGTACTCTATGATTTCCTATATGTTGGCCCACGTAACAAATCTCACAATCAAAAGGGCCATATAGTGTCAACATATGAAAGTAACATCTATTTAAGTTAATATCACATCATAGGCGGCACAGTGGCACAATAGTTAGCACCGCTGCATCACAGCATCAGGGACCTAAGTTTGACTCCACTCTCAGGTGATATGCCTGTGTGGAGTTTGCACATTCTCCCTGTGTCAGCATGTGTTTCCTCTGGGTGCTCTGGTTTCTTCCCACAGTCTAAAGATGTGAAGGTTAGATGGATTAGGCATGGGAAATGCCAGGTTACAGGGATAGTATAGGGGTGGGCAGGATACTCTTCTGAGGGTTGCTGTGGACTCAATGGGCTGAACGGCCTGCTTACACACTGTAGGGATTCTATTTCAGACTTACGTATGCAGTCTTGGTTATGCACTTACTGATATTGCTATTACATTGTTGTCAAATTGACTGGCTGATAACAGGCTGACTAACAGATGATCTATCTGACTTTGTCTAATTGGCTGACAGAATGCGCAGGGCATGAGACAGAGACTGTTGTGCTACAGCATCACATGTTGTGATGTCATTTAGCTGCCTAAAATACATATGGTCTTTCTGAGATCTATGAGATCTTTTCCATTTGATGAATAGGAAACCTGCTCTGATAAATATGTACAATGATGCAGGTTGGTACGTAATACTTATACAGTGAAGTAATGTATAGTGGATGCACAATATGACTGGATCTAGTCCTTATATAATTATCATAATTTTGGATGAGCAACTTCATTCTGAGGTATACTCTTTGTAATTGTGGATAGATGTACATCATTCAATATAAGTATCTGGTTGATATTTGGCACGATATTTTCAGTAGTAGAGTATGACAGTAGTTGATCATGTACAACTCAGAGGTATCGTCTACTTCACCAAAAGAGTTGACTATAGTTTATGAGAACATCATTTGACCCAGCTGGACACATTGTTGTAGACTTTTTCCACCAACCCATGTATTTCTACTGCTTTGCCCAGTTCAGGTTGGGATAACTGTTTGCATACTCATTGATCATGCTTTTAAACCATTTTCTCCATACTTTCAAAACATGAGAGCTGTTGATAAGGGTAATCCTTGTGAAATAACATATAGATTTAATGTGGCTACCCAAAAATCTTAACAGGCAGCTTTGAATTAGATGATCATGGATTTCACAACATATCTAGACCACTAGTAAGAGAATCATGAAGAGAGGAGGTGGAGTATTGAATATCCCATTTCCTGCACATGTCATGAAAAGATACAACATTTTATTATGAACCATTATTGAACATAATTTGTTGTAGTGCTCTGGGGGGTGAGGTTTTGGGTCCCCAGAGGAGAGCATTGGGTCCTGAAGCAAGGTGTCTGCTGGTTGTAGGTGGTCTGAGGGTGGTATCATGGGTGAGGGGCTGGGGAGATAAATTTGGGGTCAGTTTAATTGGGATTAGTTTAATATTTACTTGGGAATTATATATATTTAATTTTGTTTATTTTCATTGAAACCAGCCAAAGTCTTCAATTTTTTTGGAGACTTTCACAGAGTTCCTAGCATAGGAATTGCCCAAAGGAAAATTCAAATTCCTGTGGACTTCCTTTTGAGTACACTGAAATGGGGACTCCAAAGGGACCCACGCACAACTATTATCTATGCTGGCATAACAACTGTTTGGCCAGCAGAAAATCTGGCTCATACTTTTTCACAACTACCATTGTTGGACTCTTCCTGCATGCTTTTGGGATTTCTGAATGTTAGCCCACATAAAATATGCCAGAGTTGGGTTCATATTCAATCAGATATCTGGAAATTTATTAACAAACAGCAATGACCACTAAATATGACACCTTTGATTTACATATAGTCTTGACTATGTGGTCATTAATATCACTATTACATGGTGTACATGTTGATTGGCAAACAAACAGATGAGCAGCAAGCAGTCTGTTCAACTAACTGCAGACTAGCTGGCTGACTGAACAGACAGAGAGAGAAATGGAGATGGAGACCTGTTACTCTAGAGCATGATGTTGTAATTTCATCTACTTATCTTAATAAACATACAGTGCCTTCCTTTCATCTGTGCAATAACAAAAAAACACTGAACTTAAAATAAATGGAGCTCTTGTATTCTTTAATGTTGGTTTAGTTTTCCTATTCCATTATTTTCTCAAGGGCAACCATGAGTGGTCAATAAATGCTGGCCCAGCCAGCAAAGTCCATATCCCCCGAATGAATTAAAAGAAAACAATTATCACATTGCAATTTATGGTAGATTTTTGCAGAGACTCCAGTGTAACAAGTTACTATGGGCTGAATATTAAGCTTTTTGGCGGAGTCTACATTGCCTCAAGTTTTTTTGAAAGTCCAGTGAGTAGTAGGTTTGAGTAATGTAAAGGTTTAATGGCTGCCACAAAACTAAGGTAAAAGCAAGTTCACATGATGATATCAAGCCAGCAATTACATTGTGTTTAATTACATTTTCTAAACAGAACAGGTTATCAATAGTGCCAAAAGCAACATTTGCTCACCAATAGCATGGTGACTGAAACCAATTTTGGTTCCATCAGAGCCACACAGATCCTAAACTCAATGCCGTATTGGTCCAAACATTGACAAAAGAGTGAACTTCAGAGGTCTGAGTGTGTTCTGGACCTGGCCAGGCTCCCTCAAAATATTTTAAGAAGGTAGCCCAAACCCTAACTTTTTTTTAAAGGCAGATGTAAAGCTTCAACAAGATTGCACATTCTGGTGCAGCTTTCCAGCCTCCACTGTGCGTTCCATTACTACTCCAACAGAATTCATTGGCCTATCCTGCATTTTTACATTCGTCTTCCCAGTGCTTTTCCTAACCCACCGACACTGTGACTTCATGTGGCCTACTTTATTGCAGTGAAAACACCGTAGCTTTTTAACTTTCTTTCCCCTTCATGGGTTTCCTTTTTACCCGTGGTAAGTTATCCTTATGATCTTCACCAAGATCTATCTGCCTTTACCTTACGACGTGAGGAGTTCTTTTTTTCCCAATTTCTATCCCTCATGGATTGAAATTGATGTTGGAAACCAAACTTTGAGAGCCAACTCATAATCATCAGCCATTTCAGCTGCTAATCTTACTGTATTCACTCTCTGCTCTTCCACATGAGATCTCACCACTTCAGGAAGTGAAGTTTTGAACTCCTCTAAAATAATTGTCTCTCTGAGAGCGTCATATGTTTGTTCTATTTTTAATGCCATTATCCACCTATTAAATTACTTTGATTGATCCTTTCAAATTCAATGTATGTTTGACCAGGGATCCTCCTTAGATGCCTGAAATGTTGTCTGTAGGCTCCTGGCACAAGTTCATATGCACTTAAGATGGCTTTCTTCACTTCCTCATATTCCCCCAGATACCTCCTCTGATGCAAATACCTCACTAGCTCCACCTAGTTTGTTTGGATCAACCAAACCCAAATGGTCACTGGCCGCTTCATTTGTTTAGCCCATTTCTCAAGTGAGATGAAAAAGACTTCTACATCTTTCTCGTCAAATTTAGGCAATGCTTGGATACCTTTAAACAGATCCACACCAGGACTTTGGATACAATGGGTATACTCATCCCCACAAGCTTATTTTCTGTCTTCACCTCCATCCTTTTAAGCCAACTTTCCTGTCTAGGTGCCAATTCTGATGTTCTAACTCTCTCTCTTTCTCCCTTTCTTCTTTCTCCTTTTCTTTTTGTTCTGTTGAAGTAATTCTGTCCTTTTCTTTTTGTTCTGCTTGTAATTGTAATTCAAACTTTTTCATTTATTTTTCTCTTCCTTTTTCTTTTGCCTCTAACTCAAGCTGTTTCATTTTCAATTGCATTTTAGCCATTTCCAAAGATTCTGATGTCGTCCTCAGCAAATTTAAATGCTGAGCTATTGCTATAATTATCTCTCTTCTCCTCACAGAAGAAAGTAACTCCAACTCCAGCAACTTTGCCTTGTTCACCTTTTGTAAAGCCCCCAGAATCACTTTTTCCATCCCCAGAAAGCTCTTAGTGACTGAAAGAGCCACTACACCAAGCACTGCTTAAACCAACTGAATTCAACATGCAGAACAAAAGACACAATCACCTATCACACACCAACTTTGAGTCTAACAATCCTAATTTCAAATTGAAACTATAAAATAAATCCCAGATAAGCCTCCAATCTGTTATGGACCAGGCCAGACCCCCTCAAAATATTTTAAGAAGGTAGCTCAGACCCTAACTTTTATTTTTTTAAAGGCAGATGTGAAGTGGATGGTCCAGATGTGATGCAGCTAGTCAAACTACTCGGCTTCAAGCAAAACAGAATTTATTTACACATTAAAGTTAAAACATGAACAAAAAAAAAGAATTTAAAATAACGTAACTATTTGAAAATCCAACCAACTCAAAATTGCAACTTAACGAATCTGTTCCAATTCCTGCAACATCACATAAGTATACCCCTTGGCAAATTCTAAATTCAAACAAGATTCTTACAGGCAGAGAGATTTCAGACAGAAAGTCCAGGCATGATCTCTGTTGAAGCATGGAACCTCTTTTCACTGTGGTTGTTTCTCTGCTACCAGTAGCTTCTGACTCCTTGCTAAAACTAAACCAAATTAGAAAAAAACCTGAACTGGGAGAACTGGCTAATCTCCTTTCATTGCACAACTTGATTAAAAAAGCTAAATTAAAGGCCTCCTCTGATTGTTTACTTAGGCAGTGTCTGTTAGCCATTTCGGCACCACTGGCTTTACAGCCCCTCATGAAAAATCCAAGAACAACATAACCTTGTTAAAGCGGCAGCACCGTTGTAAGTGACTGCTTTTGGCATCAAGACAGCATTTGGCCAAACTTGGCATCAAGAAGCTCTAGCAAAACTGGAATCATTGGGAATAAGGGGAATACTCTTCACTGATTAGTATCATTCCCAGCACAAAGGAAGATGGTTGTAGTTGTTGGATGTCAATCATCTCAAAGGACACCATTGTTTTGGGTTATTTAAGGTAGTGTCCTAGGTCCAGTGATTTCAGCAGCTTCATCAGTAACCTTTGCTTTATTATAAGGTCAGAAATGAGGATGTTCACTATCGATTGCACAATGTTCAGCACCATTCAAAAATCCTCAGATACTGAAGCAATCCTCAGATACCATGGCAGATTCTGGCCAGCATTCAGATTTGGACTGCAAAATGGTAAGTGGCATTCATATCACACAATTACCAGGCTCTAACATGAGAGCATCTAGTCATCTCATCTTGACATCAAATGGCATTATCATCACTAATTTTCCCACAAGTCATTAAAATTAACCAGAAATTGGATCGGGGCATATATACTGTGACTTCAAGATCAGTCCATAGTCTAGGAATTCTGCTGCAAGAAACTGACTTCCTGGCTCCCCAATACCTGAATATTCAATAAGTTATATTTTGAAACTTGTTACAATATTAAGAAAGAGTCCATAACAACCAACTTCATACAGATAATAAAAAGCATTTGCAATCCTTTATGATTACAAGGAACTGAACTCTGCACCTTACTTATAAAATAGTTTTAACCTTCACATTCTCATTTGACAGTAATCCTGACAACATCTTCCTTTTGATTTTGCAATTTTACTGGTTTAGGACATAAATTAGTCAAGCAAAATACCTGATCCTAAATCTAACATTCATTGCGTAAAACTACTACAGATCAATTTCCTCTCAATCTTTTTTTTCAGATTTTGACCAGCAGAAACCAATGGCATTCCCTTTCATCTTCTTGTGTAGTATTAGAGTTTAATATGTAACACAGCTGGGGAAAAAGAATGGTTGGGTGGGTGAAGTGATGAGTTATTTTTGCTTGAGGGTAGAAGACAGAATGCATCTAATAATGACAGCACAGAAAGCTGTTGTACATTGTATTGAACATAATACTACTAATGTTTCATGAAAGCAGTAAATAGGCCATCGTACAATTAATCAGAGAACAGGGTCTTCTTTTCATTTTTAAAATTTTTTTCTCTTTCTATGAATATATATGAAAATAAAAACCCAGGAATACTAGCCTCAAAACAGTCAGAGTTGTGAAATAATAAATGCAACTGAATCTAAATCCAATCAAAATGTTGATAAACTAAAAATCCTACTCATATGAAACTTAATACAATCCTGTTCATTGTGTGCAGAACAACTGAAAATGAACTGCATTAAAGCAGAGTTGTTGGATAACTAATATTATAAGCATGTGTTTTGTGGCGCCAGAAGAAATTCATCAACAATCTTGATTAACAAAATCCATATGCACTTTGTTCATTTTTGTTTAATTATTTTAGTCCAAGAGTTCTGCCCTTGGTTTTCCATTGAATATGCGATTGTGAAATTGGTCTACATAAATAGACAAGAATGTAATTAATTATATTCCAAGTCAATTTCCATTTGGTCATAATTTGAAATAGGCACATATCATATAAAACACATCATTTAGTAACATTGTTATAAATATGGTAATCACAAGAATATTTGTTGCATTACAACTATTATTGATTGTTAAAAAAACAGTCACTATATAGCAATCTGAAATGCAAACATACTTCGCTGAGAAATACAGAATGTCATATTATTCTTAATATAATTTCAAGGAACAATTAACATGGTCACATGTCATGCAAACAAATTCATTCTTTTTTGTGACATCAGACAAAGCATACAGACAGTACAATATGTTTTCTAAGCCTGGAACCAACAATCTGTGGTGAGATTATTCACATGTCCAATTGTGCCAACTAGACTAAGCATCTAATAAACACTGGGCTTCTCTGAAATTTGGAATCACATTCTGAACCCACAAGTATATACTAGCTGCTTTACATATTATTCATAGTTCATAGTTTGTAAGACGACATAACTAATTCCACAGTGGTGGATATATAATCATAGAATAGAATCCTTTCAATGTGGAAACAGGCCAATCAGTCCACACCAACCCTCCAAACAGCATTTCCCACCCCACCCCCCAACGCCTTTCTCATCCTTGAATTTCCTATGGCTAACCCACCCTTCCCTGGATACTCTGGGCAATTTAGCATGGCCAATTGACCTAACCTGCACATCTTTGGGCTGTGGGAGGAAACCCACATAGGCACAAGGAGAATGTGCAAACTCCACACAGCAGTTGCCTGAGACTGGAATTGAACTAAGGTCTCTGGCACTGTAAGGCAGCAGTGCTAACCAGGGAGCCACCATGCCACCTAATTGTTAATCATTAAATTCATTAGGCGTGTGAGAAAAAGATGAGCATCAAAGGTACTTCACAGAAAGAAAGTTGAAAACAGGATAGTAACTTAGTCAAAAAGAAGAAGGTATACTTTATCAGCATAAAGTAGGTCAAAAAAAACTAACTGGAGGGTGGCCAGTGAGGAAAGTAAATTAAGATCAGAGGAAGGAAAACATCAAACTTGAAGAAACTAAAGGCAACTTGAAAGCTTTGTTAAACATTGCAAGGCCATGTTGAACTGGAAATACAGCAAACACTTTTTACATGAGTGCAAGACTGAAATCTGGGGACATACATGCGCAAACCATTAAAAGTGGCAGTTCATGCTGTTTGCAATCTGGTTAAAAGGAATGCAAAATAAAAAAACATTTTTGTTACCCAGTGAGTGGGTGAGATCTGGAATACACTATCTGAGAGTGTGGAGGAGGCAGAAATAAATTAGACTGTCAATAGACAATTGTGGAAGCACCTAGATTGAGTTGAATTGTTTGTTACAAAAAATCAGCATGAACCTGATTGTTTGAATGACTTCTCTCTGTGCTGAAGCTATTCTATAATTCTAGATTTCTATGATGTAAAGGCAACGTATCCCTCTGAAATTCCTTTCAGTTGTAAACAATGTGCATCTTCTATGTTTGTTTTATTTCTTTATTGGTTTGTTGATTTTTTTTAAAATTTAATGCTGACTATCTTTGCTTCATTCTGTAACACCAATGAGGGTAGTACGATGGTGCTGTAACAATGCCTGTGCTTGGTTCTGTGAAAATGTACCATGCCTATGATAGAATACTGCTCCAGAGACCATGGCAATGTGTAGCACATCAAGAGGTCAAAATCCCAACCAACTACTGGCTGTTTTAGGTTTCCATATGAATGCAGATTTTATGTGTACTTACATGAGCTTAGGACAGTGATTTGCCAGCTGCTCTGTATATGGAGTCGTCTGTAACTATTAAAACCCTCTGAGGAGCTATTCAGATATTAGCATATTCCTGGGACTCTTGGTCTCACGGTTCAATAGCGATATCCGTTATGAAGAAATAACCTTGGTATGAACATTTTACAAACATTTAGAGCAATAGCAAAGAGGAAATTCTAATGACCGAAATGATGATCCCCCTGAGAGCCCGTTGAATTTTATATTTCAGGAGGATTCACCATAGAGGGCTTTGTAAAATCAGTCGGGCTCGTACATTAAACTTCACATGGTTAAATATAGCGTGTCTTTGGAGCGATTAAACAATATTACGAATACTATTTCCACCTACCAAACCGCTAACTGATCTCCTTGTGGTAACGGAAAAGCAGTGACAGTGAACGTGTTGTCCTGACTAAAATGGACCATTATTATTAAGCCAATTGTATTCATGCTGTTTCTAGGGACTTACCCTGCGGAAATTGGTTTCTGTATTTCCAACAGCATTGGAGGACTTCAAAAGTCCTCCTTTGACAGCTAAGTGTTTTGGGATGCTCAGCCAGGTGTTATGTGAATAGGGCCGCACGGTAGTTAGCACTGCTGCTTCACAGCGCCAGGGACCCGGGTTCAATTCCGGCCTCCGACGACTATCTGTGTGGAGTTTGCACTTTCTCCCCGCCTCTGAATGTGTTTCCTCCCAAAATTCCAAGATATGCAGGTTAGGCGAATTGGCCGTGCTAAATCGACCATATTGTTCAGGGATCTGAGGGTAAGGTGCTTCAGTCAGGGGTAAATGTAGAGGAACGGATCTGGATGGGTTACCGTTCGGAGGGTCAGTGTGGACTTGTTGGGCCTAATAATCTGTTTCCACACTGTAGGAATTCTATGATAAAGGAGTCACATTTCTATTTGAGAAAGGGCGATTTTGGCTCTTTAAACTGTTTCGTGTTTTCTTTATTGATGGGATGAGCTTTTGGGAAATGTAAAATAAAGGATCAACTAGTTGGATTTGATTACATTCTAAATTTGTCATCGGGGTCAAATTTGGATTTGTACAGAAAAACACTGCAAACACTCGAGAAACGCGGTTCTTTGACCCACCATCGGGGGACATTTTAACCAAGCGTCGACATTCTGAAACGTTAGTTGGTCAGGTTCTCCGCGCAGATACTAGATGCTGCATGGAATTTCTGGCCTTGATTCATATTTCCAGCATCTGCAGTGTTTCGTGCGGGTTTTTTTTAACACATGGAATCCTTTCTATTCGTCAATGTAATATTTACATTCCACAAATTCCCCATACACACAAAAAAAATCCAAATCCAAAACCTTGCATATTTCCCATGATTTCACGAACACTTTACAGCTGAATTCCTCCTGGAAAATGTAACAAGTTGTCGCAAAACTTCTTATCCTTAAAAACATGTACTCACGTACATTTGGTGTACCTTCCATCCAGGCCACCTGAACACAGCAGGAAATCAGTAGTGCATAAGCATTGATAACAAAATCGCTGTGTGAAACTTGGACCATTGTCAGTATTTTGACAACACATTTTAGCAAGAGCATTTTATTTTAAAGTTACTTTCTAGCGGGGTTATGTTCACAGAAGTGGCCCCTAGCGAAGCAGTGTATAATTACTGTCTCAACAAAAACTGCGCCTCAAGATTAATAAAAGACAGCAGACCAGCTAAGTACAGAGTCTAAGTGTAACTTGTGTAAATCATTGCCGGGGACCATTAGCCTTGCGCTCATGTCCAAAAGAACCCTCTGAAAGACTTTATTTGTTTAAAAGCCCTTAAATCAAGGTGACTGGAACAGAAATAATCTAGAAAGTATGTATTCGACATGTCAGGCGATAAATTTATTAAGTGCTATATTCCAGAGTAGAATTTCCATTCGTATCATTATAATGTCATGCCAAGGAATGCAAAAAATTGAACATTTGCCATTTAGTTTTGGGCTTTATGTCGAAAATGGGCACATGCGTCCCAATAACTTGTGCGTTTACGTGTGCGACATGATAACAAAAATCACTGGTTTTATTCTGTGTGGTTTGGATAGGGCCATTCATCTTTCCTCCCATCGCTGGCAGTGACTGGCAGAAACGTTAACTGAATGTTGACAGATTTGAATTCTTTGGTATAAACGTCTCCAAAGGCCAAAGGTTACATTGGTGAAATGAATTATTGATAAATATCAACATGAAATATTTAAGTCTTTGGGTCTGTGATAATGAAAGACACTGGTGTGTGTCTTGATGTGAACCTTTTTCTTAATTCTTTGAATGTAAGGAACCTCGCGCTAAAAATAAAACGGAGAGGCTTAAAAATGAGATTATGAAAGGCATAAAAAAATTGCACTTGTATAGCGCCACAAAAAGACATCTCAATCCTGTTCCCAACCAGTGGAATACTTCTTGACGTGCGGGATAGGTGACCGGTTGCTCGCTAAAGTTCCTGAAGAAGGGCTTATGCTCGAAACGTCCAATCTCCTGTTCCTTGGATGCTGCCTGACCTGCTGCGCTTTTCCAGCAACACCTTTTTAGCTCGCTAAAGTTCCCCCAAACAGCAACGTATTATTAAATATTTGCCTGGTCACCTGCTCTTCTTCTAATTACTGCAATGAGATTTTTTTTTAACCTCTACCTGAGAGAGCAACTGGTAGCTGGATATAATATCTCACTGGGGAAAAAAAGCATTTCAAGGAGTGAAATGTACCGTGCCAGCCTTGATTTTTGCGCTTATGTCTGTGCTGGAGCTTAGAACGGCAGGATAATGGAAATGTGACTCCCTTCAGCAAAAAAAAAGTAAATACCATGTCAATTTTGTTATTTTTAAATTTTGAATTAATAGATTTTGACAGTCGAAGAATTAAAGAGATAAAAGATAAATGTGGATGTTTGGTGTTCGGAAGGTGCTGTTCTGGCATGATTTTGAAAGGCAGGCATATTCGAGGAACTAAATAGCCTTTTTTTCTTGATTCTATGCATCTGTGAGAGTGAGCAGCTAAATCGGATTGTGACGCCATGGATTGAGAGTAAAGAGTTCACAGACCAGTTTGATTGTGAACAGTTCACAGATTGTGATCCTGTGGATTGAGAATGAACAGTTTACAGGCAGGTTTGAATGTAATCTTGTGGATTGAGATAGACAGTTCACAGGCAGTTCTGATTGGTTAAGACGCTGCTGTTTGGTTTTTCGTCACAAACGCTCCATTGTGATGTTGCTTGGTTGCCAGGGTAGCATCCGAGCTGAGCCGAGCTGAGCCGAGCTGCGCGATTGGTCGTTGCTGAGGGTGTGTCAGTTGCTCCGGAGTGGGGTGGCGCTCGGATTGACTGCAGTGGAAGTGAAACTCCAGTTTAATGATGCACATGGAAACTAGTCCTGTTCGGAGAGAGCTTCCACCAGCCTTGAAATACACTCCGAGCCGTTGAAAATAAGCCACCGCAGTTCCAACAATCCCTTATGTATATCAAGCTATTGGATATAGCAGGACTGTACTCCCTGTTCCAAATCTACACCGCTGCATTTCTATCATATTTTTAAAAAAAACGTTTTCTGGACGGGAGTCTTTTCATTGATTTTGGATAAAAGCAATATAACATGGTATATAACGTAACATCAGAATCAAAATCCCAACAGCTCATTCAAAACCGTAAAGATCACTTAGAAATCCGAAGCATTTTGAGAAATACCCAGCAAGCAGAAATTTCAATTTTGACTTCGGGTTTTCATGAGCTTGATCTGTGACATTTAAATGTCGGTTGAAACGTAACAGATGTCAAGGCAAATGATGTGGGTCAGCATTAGGTATTTTCTGAATTAATCTTCGCTACTATCAATGCTCTGTGTCCGAACTTTCAGAATTCACTGATCAGCTTACTTTGATGACAAGGCTTTATTTGATGAACAACTCAATTAGAGGCAATGCATCTGGTGGATGGAATATCTTTCTGCAACAACTTACATAAAATATGCAAGTTTAATTACATGATAAAACATTCAGGTCCAAAAATTTGTTGAAACGTAAACAGTTGTCTACACCTGTTAGTTGATTTATAATGTAGGGAGTTGGAAAATTCAGATGACAATGGTTTATTCACAACAGGATCATTAACAGACATTCTGCAGACTGCATGGACATGTACCACAAGCTTCAATAACATCTGCTGGACACATGTTGACCACTACCTGAAAAGAAAAATCGCTTAGTAATATAACGGTCAGCTACTGTTTATCAAAAGCATATTGTTCATGTCCAAAGCTAACTACGTACTTATTTAGGTCTAGAATCAAAAACATTCATGCTGGGTATGGTATCAGAAATATTTAATCAATTCCACACAAATCCGGAACTATTCGTTGCAAATTGGTTCACACCAAGCGTTAAGCAGTGATAAAATATACATTATTTTATATGTTAAAGGGGGCTTGCATCCAGACTGAAATGTATACAAATGTTTCCTTCATCCCAGCCACATGGTCAGCATTGCAGATCTCTGAAGAATCCTTTCTGTCTGTTCTCTGAATGGAACAGCTGTTGATGGATGAATGATGTAACTCCTGCCAGGAATTACTAGTGCCTCTCGCGTCTCTATGGTTTCGGCCTGGCGGCATTTACTACAAAGTACAGAACAAACGGGGTGGGACAGGATGCTGCCTTTTAGCACAGGCTTCATTGCACAAGAGCTTGTCGCGTATTTCGGTGTGCATCTCCCTTTTAATTGATCTTGGCCAGCTTCGCTTATTATATTTAAAGTATACGAGTTTAAATTGCATACAAAAATGCCAGGCATATGTCCACATTATATATTATATAGTGTATAAGTCTTCACTTTCACCACGCATTCAACTCAATACAACCGCCAAAAAGTGTATGAACAGTTAATGAGACGAACAAATTCAGAGAGAACACATACAATGCCAGGATTCTGCATTCATGCGGTGGGATTTGCCAGTCAGTCGCGAATACAGCGAACTTCTGCGCATATTGCTGCGATGCAGCATTGTTTTAATTGCACAAAGGTTGCGTCTTGGCGCGTCCCTCTCTCCGGCATTATGTGAAGTGCAATGTGGGAGACTGTCCGGACTTTCGGCTGTCTCACGCTGAGTTAAAACCACAAAGCTGAGAGGGCCTGAGAAGATTTCATGTTGGTTTAAAATTATGTCTGTGCGTGTGTGTGAATGGGGGGAGGGGTTGGTCAGTGTGGGCATAAAATACATGGCCTTCAAAGGTGGAGGGCGCAAAGCCAATTTGCACTCAGAAAGAAATTCAACACTCGCTTGACAAGGAAACAGGAGAAACTGCAGAGGGGTTGAGAAAAGGCTGGGCAGTGGGATGAACTGAATCATTAAAAGGGCTGGCACGGGCAGAATGGGCCGAAACACCTCCCCCTGCGATGTATGCCAAACTGTGATAAAACGATTCCTGAAAACAAAACAGCTTTAAGTAACGTTTTCTGTTTGAAATCAAGAGGACAGCGGTGGGGGGGGGACGTTAGGCAGAGACCATCTCAGGATTCACAGCAGAGAGGCTTCTTCCTGCTACAAGCAAGCGAGAACCCGAGTGAAACATCCGAACACGTGCCCCTGTTGTAATGTTTCAAACGTGTGTGGAAAGTTGAGAGCAGCAGCAGCAGCAGCAGCAGCCCGTCGGCTCTGCACAGCAAGGTCCCAGGCTGGAATCCGGGAGTCTCGGCCATGCGCCTCCCATCCTGATTTGTCAAACTTCGGCATGGTTTCTGGGCGCCTGATTGGACCGAGCCAATGACAACACCTGCTTCTTGCCTTCATTGAAGTGACAGAAGCGCCAGGGGCTCCGGTCCGGGTATATTTAGAGAGAGTCAGCCCCCGTCTCAGGATTCCTGGTCAGGCCCCCGTGCGCTCACTCAGCAGCTCTCCTCCTCCTCCTGTCGGTGTGTGTCTGAGTGTGTGTGTGTGTGAGTGAGTGAGAGAGTGTGTGAGAGTGTGTGCGCCTCCTGGCACCCAGACAGCGCGGCGATGGACACTGTCATGTTAGCCCATCTTCTCACAGCCCTGCTCACTCTCGCACCGCCTGAGCTCGCCCTGGGGACGGACGAGGCTGACTTGCCGGAAAACCACCACGAACGGGACAAATTGGCCAACCAGCAGAAAGCTCGCCTCTCGTTACAGAACACAGGTATGTAAGAGCTCTCGGCGGCCAGCGTGCAGTTTGATTCCGCCTCTGCTGTGAGTTAACAACGAGGCTTACCCACTGCAAAAAAAAGGGGGCAAAAACTGTGCAATGAGAGAGGCAATCGTGAGATTAAAGCTAGAGCCCATCTCAAATTTGCCTGCACTTTTTGATGTTTATGCGGTTAGCTCTGTCCACGAGCGGAACTGATAGGCTGGAGGCATTTCGATCAATACGCTTTGAATTGAGAAGAAATGAAGAAAATATTGTTGGGAAGGCATTTCAGTAACCGTCTTATTACGAAAAATAAACCCTACCAGTTTAGAATAGCGCGGGATCAATTATTTAACCCCCCCCCCCCACCCCCTCCGTTTCTAAAGTACAGTATTTGAAGACTGTTGTGCTTGATCAGTTCCGAGAGATCATTGTCCCATGGTCGGATCGTATTGTATCACATTGGGAAGACTTCGTGTCGACAGCCACGCACACCTCGTTAGCATATTAACCCCTGGAGTACCTTTCAGGGAAGCGATTGAGGTGGGCGGTGACTTGCAATGTCTCCCCTTGGGGATGAAGGAAGAAATAACATCAATACCAAGGCCCCGGGAAAGTAAAGCAGAAAGACGCACGCGTTTTGACTGAACCCCGGCTTTCGAAGATCAAGTGTGAGGAAACTGAGCGGGATTCCGAAAAGCCAATTGGGGGCGACCGTGTGTCAGCGAGAGGGGCAGAGTGGTAGGGGCAGCTGCTGGGGCTGCTACATTTCCAGCTCATCTCTCCTAAGTAAAGGAACAAAAAGCGGCAGGGTTGTAACAATTCCCATGGCTGCAGGATGCGGAAACAGACAGGGTTTCACAAACAGCAGTATTTGTGTTTTTTTAGAAACCGTAGATTTGCAGGATAAATCATGATCAAAGCACATTCCCGAAACTTTCTATCCGCTAACAATGAGGAGGCAGATATCCAGGTCACCCACGCGGCACCTGAACCTACAAAATTCATATTATTATTGGTTGGGGCTGGGGTTTAAATAGAAGGCTGCACTTGTATTGGTTTAGAACGTTTTATTCCGATTTCGGATGACCCCCAAAGCGTGTTCAGAGTCATAAAGTAGCCTGGAAGTGTAGCCTCGCTTGAGTTGCTCGGTTTACGTGGTTGGTCTCCTTTTGCGTCTGTTTTCAGCTGAGATACAACACTGCCTGGTGAACACCGGCGACGTTGGCTGTGGAGTTTTTGAATGTTTTGAAAATAATTCCTGCGAAATCCATGGACCACATGACATATGCTTGGCCTTCTTGCACAACGCTGGCAAGTTCGATGCCCAGGTAATAAATCAGAGAAAGCAACCCAGAGCAGTTTAACATAACCTGCCACTCCCCTCCCACAAAGCACTTAAAATTGATACCACTGTAGTTTCACCACCATAGCAGTGGTAGTCTTAAAAAGTGTCCCAGTTTGTAAAAAAAATGCTTTTTAAAGATACCAATCACCCAACATAAGCTTATATATATTTAAATTGAATGCAACTTTCTTTCACAGTCTTTTTACAATTCACATTCTTGTAATCTGCCCAGGGTAAATCTTTTATTAAAGATACTCTGAAGTGTATGGCTCATGGATTGAGAATAAAATTCAGCTGCATTAGTCGGAAGTGCTCCACTATCCAGGAGATGGTGTCTCAGCTGCAGCAAGAGTGCTACCTCAAACATGACCTCTGTTCCACCGCCAAGGAGAACATTAATGTGGTTGTGGAGATGATTCACATTCGGCATCTGCTTTCAAAAGGGTAAGTAATAAAAGGGGTTGCCTATGATTTGCTTACTTTGTAACAAACAGTATAAATTGCATCATGGTATACAACCCTGTGTAAATGTTTATGGTCAAAATAGTACTATTCTGTGTATTCTGCTCAAGGACTGCACTGATAAGACAAACATGGTGCTTTAAAAGGTCACAGGAAATAAATTTAACTCATGGTTAGTGTATGAGTGTAGTTTTTAACATTAATCCCACATTAATAAATTTAGATTAATTTTTATACTTGCATATATTTTATGAGTTTTATTTTAGAAAAGAGTAAAACTTACACATTCCAGTATTGGGATAAAATTAGTTGTATTTAAATGACTAGTTACCATAAGAAGATAATAGCAGGGAGATTGTGTTGATGAAAGCTACTAATGCATGAATAATCTTTAAAAGTGATATAAAAGGTGTTTCTGCCATATATTGTTGTCACTGAAAATTGTTTTATTTTATTTTTCCCATTGAATTATTGAAACAGGAAGCTCAAAAATGCCCTAAAATTAATATCTGCTTTATTCTATTTTATATTTGAGTTTGTAAGGAATAAAACTCAAAGTATCTTAAACTTTTGGGGTAGAGAAATTCTAATTATGTCCTTGAAAGATTTGATGTCATATTATTTATACTTCAACCTTTGCAGATTAAAACATCTGCAGTATTTAGCACATTGGATATTATGTTTAACTTCATTCCATAAGAAAGAACTGCAAACTTTTGGTCTTAACTGTCAATAGACATTTAAATAAAAGTAACTATTTTTCAGTTCTGTTCATGAAGGTAGATATTTAAGATTATGATGTCAATTCTTTTGAGTGAAGTAATATGTGAAATGTTATAATCTTTGAAAATAGCTTTGTGAAATTTAGTTAACTTTTTCAAAATTAAATTGGCATGTGCAATACTGTGAGATACATATCACAAATGGATATAAAGCCCAGTTAATGCTGAATCATGTGGACACCATTTTGTATCCCAACATTATAGTAATGCAAATTCATGAGGGTTACAACTCTCTCTAAATTCCAATGATCTTAAATTGAAAAAATATACTTTTGTGAGCATTTTTAAATGATCAGAGGGAACTCAGTTGTTATTTTTAATTTGAGAAGTTTGGGAAACTATCAATGTTTTCAGCCACTTATTTGGAATATTTAGAAAATGAATAAAAGAGATCAGACAAAACAAGAAGAATAAATTAGATAAAACTTGAACGATAGGCTAACTCTCCATGTTTCTCCATGTTTTATATGTTTCAACATTATACTACGTGCTGAACCAGTTGGCCTTGCAGAACTTCCCTTTTGAAAATTTGGAAATTGGTTCAGAGTTTAGGTGATGATCTAAAATGAGTGACATTGAAATAACACCCAAATTCACCATTTGACAAGCTTCATTGGAAAAAGAATAAGGCCTGGTGTGTAATGAGTGCCTGAGTTGCTATTGCCTATTGTAGACAATTGCCCAAAATTGAAAATACAGATCGAAGACAGGAAGGTTGAAGAGCTGTGAAGCTCAAATTTGAGACCTAAGGAAAGAATGAAATGTGCTTGGAAACTGAGCAGTAAATTTGCACTTCAACGTGGGGGAGTTGGGAAGGAGAGAAACTATAGTACATTGTCTGCAATAGAGAAAACAGAAAGAATGCTGACTGAACAGAGAGAGAGAGAAGTAAAGTGCACTTAGTGAAGAGTTTGGAGGTCAAAAGGAGAAAGAAAATGACTTTCAAAGTGAAAGAAATGTAATATTTCTAAAATGAGACTAAAGAAGAAACAGAGAGAAAGATATATTAAAGAAGAAATAAGTAACAAATCATTGGAAAAAATGATTGTTTTTTCAAAAGCCAATTATCGCAGATATTGGAGGTATGAAAGAAGAACAAGCAAATGCTCGAAATACTCACCAGGTCTGGCAGTATCAATGGAAAGAGAAAAACCATTGTTCCTGATTGCTGCCAGACCACGGAGTATTTCCAGCATTTTGTTCTTTTCTAATAATTACTGATTAGATTTCAGAGATATACTTTATGGAGCAAATTGACTGTGAATGGGGAGAGAAGTCCAAAAAATGATTTTAAAAAATATTGTTTTAGATTTCTCTGCTGAGGGCTTAGAGAAGATGAAGATATTTGAACTGTGACCTATTCATTGAAGTGTTAGAAAATTAAAGGTTATGTGTATTATAGATATGATCTGTTGATGTTTTAAAATAGAGTAGAATTATGAAACAAAGAATGGATAGCATTGACTGATTGTAGGAGTCGTTGAATGAGAAAGGATTATGCTAACTTTTGCATTCAAACATCCATCAAAATTAACACTTGAGTTAAATGCCTATGATGGATCTCATGGGATAAAAATTAATGTAGTGATTCCATTGGACAAATGCATTTGAATAAAATTCATCCAATGTTCCTTTCAACCTAGGTGTTAATCACGTTAATTACATTTTCCTATTAATTCATGACATAAGGATTTTACTTACCATCTTTTGAAGATATAGTGAGGGCTGCCTTCTTGGATACTACTGATGGTTTGCTTGCTCATTTCAGAGGGCACTTGAGAATCAACCACATTGCTAGGATCTTGATTAGGCCAGACCAGGCAAGGACATTCTTAAACTAACATGAGTGAATCAGGTACATTTTTCCAAGAACGCAGTCATTTTTTAAAACAATTCAAGCTTTTAATTAATTAGCTAGCCACTGAGATGGGATTGAACAGATCATTAGACTCTTTCCAATCTCTGGACTCATAACATCATGAATATGCTGCTTTAGCCCTCAAATATTGTTTATACCTAAATACCACATTACACTGGGCTATCACCATTATGAAAATGTTGAATACACACTTTTATTAATTATTCATGGGATTTGGATCCTGGCTAAGTCGCCATTTATTGCCCATTCCTAATTGCCAGAGGGCAGTTAAATCAACCAAATTACTATGGGTGGAGTCACATGTAGGCTAGACCAGGATGGCGGTTTCCTTCCATAAATAACTAGATGGGTTTTTCCAACAATTGACAGTAGCTTCATGGTCATCATTAAACTCTTAATTCCATGGTGACTTATCTGCTGGTTAGATGGTGCCCCTGAAGTTTTCTTTTAATACAAATTCCATTCCATGTCAGGATTCAAACCAAGATCTCCAGAGTATTATCTGGATTTCTGGATTAATAGTCCACTGATAGTTTCATGGGACCATTGCCTCCTTGGACTTGTAAATCCAAGAGAAAGACTTTCTAATGTAGATTATAATACGTATATATTTAGATATACAAATATGCTGAGTTGTGCTTGTTTACAGTCAATGGATCGAAATTAGTGGATTTACCAACTGAAGTACAACTGAAAGAATGATTGTGTTGAATTTTATTGAAGCAAGAATATTCTCAAACACTGCAGTTAAAATAACACTAAAGTCACGGTCTTCCAATATTATATTTAAATTTAGGGTTGAGAGTGTTAAATGGTGAATAACTTGCCATCCCCACCATTTGAGATACTATCCCGGTTGCCTGACAATCAGCTCATTACACCCTATCACAGCCTTAAAACACCAATGTCCTCCTGGGTCGCCAGAAATTGCCAGCAGCTCAGAGGCTGGCAGCTTATGAGTCCTAATGTCTGCCCATTGAGGTAAACTGTACAGGGGAACTAGCAGTGAGACAGGAAGTGATTTTTATCTTCTTGTCATCGGGTTGGGCTTGCAAGGTGAACGGTGGTCAAGACAAATGTTGCCCTCACCAATTCATACTCTCTGCCCCAATTTGAGGCAATTGGACCATTCTAACACTCAGCCATAGGCAAGCGACCATGATTTCCTCATTGGTTAACTATGTATATGCCTTACCCATAGAAAAGGCAGATGGATGGTGAAGTGGTTATTAATTGATTACCTAAGGGCCTTAATTGCTGGTGAGTAGCATACATCTCCAATGGACATTTTTACTTAGAGTTTAATTGGTGCAGTGGACAGAAATGGTTTTTCACTGGGACAAACTTGCACCATTATTTTCTCATCTTCCCATCTCACGTGCCACTTTCAAGGAGAAAACTTCAGTCCTAATTATAATAAATAAGTTGAATCTTCTAAAAGGTCTCCAATTCCTAAACCGTGAACATCTAATATATTTTCATTTATCATTGTGTTTACTTTTCAAAAAGGTCATACTTGGAGTTTATAAAAGCTCTGTTCCATTGTCATGAGGTCGTTATGGAAGCTGTAAAGAAAAGTGTGCGATCACGATTTGGACAGAACCTTGCGTTTCTAAGGCAGATTTTGCAAGAGGATTCCTGCTCTTCTCACAAGCAGGCTGATCAAGTCACCCCGACAACAGCAGCTCCTGACAAAAAGCAAGAGGAGAATCGTAAGGGGCACAAGAGTAGTACAGAAGTAAATTATGTTGAGGTTGACAGGGAGAATGCTAGGAACCCTAAAGGAGAAAAGGACAGAAGTGGAAGAGTTCACCCGAATGCACGTGCCCGAGGTATTGGTCAGGCTTCAAGGCGAATAACTGAGGAACGTACTCATATGAGCGATGCCATTGAGTTATCTGATATCAGAAGGTGAAAGGTCATTAGTCTTGAGGACTTTCCATGCAGCCATTTCCTTATATGGACATTCCAATACACATAGCCTAAAATGGGATTTGTGTTACATGCAAAATATTCTGGGAATTATAGTTCACCTCTGCAGTCAGCTTCAGTTAAACTTAAACTTAAAAAAAACCTACAACTCCTAGAATGCAGTCCAACATATATCCCATAATCACTGTACTTGAAACTAAACATTTATATCAATTATCTCACTCAACAAGTCACCTCAACAAGCATGAAAGTTTCCTTTTTAATTTAAAAACAAAATGAGAACATCTTTATTTCGGGACAAAAATCTTTATTATTAGATATATCTTGGGTAATTTTGTACAGGGCAAAGCTTTTGTGAAGGTCTACATGTTCGTCTACTGATTACATTTATTCTATATTGTAAATATTTAACATTACTATTTATTATAGTTTCTGTATCACCAATATACCTGTTGGATAAGGTAAATTAAACTATTTCATTTTCCATGTTGTACATATTCATATCACTAGTGAGTTTTCTTATGCAGCATACTGTAATTTTATATCATTCTATAATTTTATTGGTAGTTGTTAATTCTTTATTTATTAAACACCTTAATCTATTAAACATCTTATTCAAGCCTAACAAAAATTACATTTTTATTGGTAGTTTTAACTAGAATATCATTAAATCATTTTGTTAACTGCTAACATGTTGTTATCTGGTAATTATTTAGTGAAGTTTTCTTTTCTGTTTTAGGCCTCTCTTGGCAAAGTCATATCAATGAATAGTAAATTAGAAAAAAAAATAAAATATATATTGTGTAGCATTCAATGAATTATTTCTTCTCTTTAAACATTCTTTATGTGTATAAATACACACATCGACTTTTTTTCAAATTATACATTGCAACATTATCTTTTGTTTTTGACAAAGACCCTCCAATCACAATTTCCATTGTTAATTTTTGTCTATAATTTTATTTAGTTAGTATACCCTGTTAAGGTATGCTTTCTATTTTTCAAAATCTGACATTTAATTTCAGTTTTGTTCCTTCTGTCCTATCACAAATTGTTGGATAAAGATAAACTATCTGAGCTCACCATTCAACTGTGGTTATGTGCAACAATTGGTCCATAATGTACAGGGTATGTTTATTTATGAAGATTAAGAACAAATAAACTATTCAATAACACCAGGATAAAATAGTCTTTAAAATTTGTGTCTTTACTTGCAATGGTAAGGGCCATAGTAAGACACTTGTAGTGGCCTGATATAACAGTGGAAAATGTTATTTCATACCCAAATGATCAAGACAATAGTTTTTGCTGATCTGATCACAAATACAAAACTTTACTCGCATTGTACATGCAGATATAAACTTAATAATTTTAACCTGCTTAATTACAAAGCTAAAATCCACATAATCAGTTGTTAATATCCATGGGTATAAGTCTCTGAAGTAAATAATTAAACCTGTTTCTAAGCATTTGCAGTACTGTGCAAATATTTCCAGAAAGTTCTGCATTGTAATTCCATTAAGATTGCCCATGTTTAGTTATTGTAAAAGCTGCCCTTTGTTTGTTTCATTTTTTAACAGTAGCCTTTTGATGTACGCTGCAAATTGTAGGCCAATCAAGCACATTCATTTAAAAGCTTACTAAATAATTAAGAGCTAATAATCCATTAGAAGTGACTAATTTTCCTTTAAAAAATGTGAGAGATGCCTGTGCCCTTAACAAATAAAGTCCTTAAAATGGGAGCAAATTGATCGTCTCTCACTGGATTAGAGCACACAATGTTACTGTACGGTTCCAGTTCAGTGCCTTTTAATGCATTCTTAAATGTCGTACAATATAATCCTTATTAGCTCCATCATTTGATGTTGCAGGGATTAATTTATTATATCTCAGGCTGTCATTCATGGCTATGTTTTGTTTCATTTGGAAGGTTTTCTGCATGCCGTGGTGCTTTTCAGCTGATGGTAACTATTTAGTGAAGCATTTAGCTCATCACTTGCTCCTTCAGACTTCATCCAGTCATTCAGTAATTCAGGCCACACAGGGTTAGGTTCTCTTCCTTGTCGGGATGAGAAGCTGTATTTTGGGTGTGGAACTTCCACCTTCGCTCTTTCTGCTTTATTGTGAGCTATTTTCTTACGGCATGAGAGAGAAGAAGGGTATCCTGACAGTGGAATCCCAACGTCATTGGCAAGGAACAGAATCGAGCTAGCAGCATATGAGAGGGTAGGTAATTAGTGAGATGACGTTCAAACAAAAGCACAAGAAACACACCACACTTCAGAAAAGAGGTCCTCACTGAAATCTGGCAAAAACGACACTTTGCCAAAATATAGTATAAAGTGAGGACTGCAGATTCTGGAGATCAGAGTCAAGAGTGTGGTGGTGGAAAAGCACAGCAGGTCAGGCAGCATCCAAGGGGCAGGGGAATCAATGTTTCGGGCAAAAACCCTTTATTAGCAATGATTCCTGATGAAAGACTTATGCTCAAAACATCGATTCTCCTGCTCCTCGGATGCTTCCTGACCTGCTGTGCTTTTCCAGCGCCACATTCTCAGCTTTGCCAATATATTACCTGATTCAGCCTAATATACCTGTTTTTACAAAATTAGAATAATCCTGTTTTAAAGGCCAAGTAGTATATTTTATAGAAAATTGAACTTACAAAGAAATAACTTTTAATTCTTAGACCATTAACATGTCCAAGGAAATACCTTCTGCTCAATACTAACAATCAAACTGACAATCAAACATCAGAAGGTTTAACACTGACACCAAATGAAGGAAATTAATAAATGTAAGTAATTATATACATAGTTGTGGTTCTGTTCGCTGAGCTGGGAATTTGTGTTGCAGATGTTTCGTCCCCTGTCTAGGTGACATCCTCAGTGCTTGGGAGCCTCCTGTGAAGTGCTTCTGTGATCTTTCCTCTGGCATTTAAAGTAGTTTGAATCTGCCGCTTCCAGTTGTCAGTTCCAGCTGTCCGCTGCAGTGGCCGGTATATTGGGTCCAGGTCGATGTACTTATTGATTGAATCTGTGGATGAGTGCCATGCCTCTAGGAATTCTCTGGCTGTTCTCTGTTTGGCTTGTCCTATAATAATAGTGTTGTCCCAATCAAACTCATGTTGCTTGTCATCTGCGTATGTGGCTACTAAGGATAGCTGGTCGTGTCGTTTCGTGGCTAGTTGGTGTTCATGGATGCGGATCGTCTTCCTGTTTGTCCTATGTAGTGTTTTGTGCAATCCTTGCATGGGATTTTGTACACTATGTTGGTCTTGCTCATGCTGGGTATTGGGTCCTTTGTCCTGGTGAGTTGTTGTCTGAGAGTGGCTGTTGGTTTGTGTGCTGTTATGAGTCCTAGTGGTCGTAGTAGTCTGGCTGTCAGTTCAGAAATATTCTTGGTGTATAGTAAAGTGGCTAGTCCTTTGGGTTGTGGCATGTCCTCATTCCGTTGTCTTTCCCTTAGGCATCTGTTGATGAAATTCCGTTTTTGGCAACTACATTGTAGAGGTGTTCTTCTTCTTCTTTTTGCGGTTCTGGTGTGCTGCAGTGTGTTGTGGCCCTTTTCAACAGTGACTTGGTGCAACTTCTTTTGTGTGTGTCGGGGTGGTTGCTTTCATAGTTCAGGACTTGGTCTGTGTGTGTGGCTTTCCTGTATACCTTTGTGGTGAATTCTCCGTTAGATGTTCTCTGTACCATTACGTCTAGGAATGGGAGTGGTTGTCCTTTTCTTCCTTTCTAGTGAATCTGATTCCTGTGAGTGTGGCGTTGATGATCCGGTGTGTGCTCTCTATTTCTATGTTTTTAATGATTACAAAGGTGTCATCCACATATCTGACCCAGAGTTTGGGTTGAATTTGCGGTAAGACTGTTTGTTTTAATCTTTGCATTATAGCTTCTGGTATGAGTCCAGAGATGGGTGAGCCCATGGGTGTGCCGTTGATTTGTTCATATATTTGATTGTTGAATGTGAAGTATGTTATGAGGCACAGGTCCAGTAGTTTGAGTATGCCATCTTTGTTGATAGGTTCACCATCTTGTTGTCTGTTCTGTATGTCTAGTAGGTTGGCTATTATTTCTCTGGCTAGGGATAGAGGTGAACAGTGCCATTACATCAAATGAGACCATGGTTTCTTCCTTGTCTATGTGTATATTTCTGATGATGTCCAAGAATTCCTGTGTTGACTGTATAGAGTGTCTGGATCTGCTGATCAGGTGTTTCAGTTTCTGCTGTAGCTCTTTAGCCAGTTTGTGTGATGGTGTTCCTGGTAGTGATATGATGGGTCTGAGTGGGATGTCTGGTTTGTGCACTTTAGGTAGTCCATAGAATCTGGGGGTGTTGTTGCTTTCAGGTTTCATTCTCTGTAGGTCAAACCTGGTTATCTGTCCAGTTTTTTGCAGGTTCCTCAGTGTGTTGTTTATCCTATTGGTGAGCTGTGGGGTGGGGTCAAACTCCCTCTTTTGGTAGGTGTTGGTATCTGCAAGTAGTTGTTGCGCTATCTGGATGTACTCTGCTTTGTCCAGGATGACCGTCATTCTGCCATTGTCTGCTGGTAGTATGATTATGTTCTTATCGTTTCTTAGTGCTTTTAGTGCTTCCCTCTCCTTGGTGTTGAGGTTATGTGTTTGTCTTTTTCTTGTTATCAGGGGTACGATACTTTGTCTCACTGTTTGTTGTGTCTCTTCTGTCAGTCCATTGTTTCTGTGTGTGCATTCTAGTGCTGCTAGGAAGTCTGCTGTCTTAGCATCCCTGCGGTTGTAGTTGAATCCCTTGGCTAGTATTGTTCTTTCTGTGTCTGTGAGCTGTCTGTGGGAGTGGTTTCTTACCCAGGTATGTGTTGTGGTGTTCTCTCTGTTGTGTGTTAGTTTGGACATTTTTTCTTTTAGTGCCATTTTTTTGCAGTGTGTGGTCCTGTTCTGTCCTATGGTGATGGCCTGTTCTATGGTCTGGGTCCATTCCTGATTGGTGGTTTTTGAAATTAACGATTTTTGGCATGCAATTTCTTGTCTGTATTTGTGTAGTCTGTTGTGTGCATCTGTAATCATTACCTGGACCATCCTGAATCCATTCTGTCTGGCAGTGTCTCTGGCTTGTGTGTTGTTGTCTGGTGGTCTGTTTCTGACATATGCTGGAGGAATTTGATTCTTTCAGCATTCGTGCAGGAACCGGAGTTGTTCGTATGTGGCGCTTAGGCGGTTGGCACAGGATTCCCATTTCCTGGCTTGTCTTAGCGTCTCTCGCCCGTAGGTGTTCAAAGTTTGTGCAAAGATTTGTAGCTCAGGTGTTCGTTGCTGTGGTTCTGTTCGCTGAGCTGGGAATTTGTGTTGCAGACGCTTCGTCCACTGTCTAGGTGACATCTTCCATGCTTGGGAGCCTCCTGTGAAGCACTTCTGTGATCTTTCCTCCAGCATTTATAGTGGTTTGAATCTGCCGCTTCCTGTTGTCCACTGATTCAGTCAATAAGCACATCGACCTGGACCCAATATATGAGCCACTGCAGCGGACAGCTGGAACTGACAACCAGAAGCAGCAGATTCAAACCACTATAAATGCCAGAGGAAAGATCACAGAAGCGCTTCACAGGAGGCTCCCAAGCACTGAGGATGTCACCTAGACAGGGGACGAAAAATCTGCAACACAAATTCCCAGCTCAGCGAACAAAACCACAACAACGAGCACCCGAGCTACAAATCTTCACACAAACTTTGAATTATATACATAAAATAATGCCTTTAAAATAATTTCACTGCTTACCCTATACTTTTTCATAAATTACTGTTCTCTATTTTGTTTAAGCAAACACACAATGAATGAAAACCTGTTTAAAAAAAGACACGTTAAAGTGCATGATTAATTTTAGTAGCTCTTGAAAACAGGCCATTTTACACCAAGATTTATTCTTCAGCTTTTGTCCCAACCAAGAGGAAAATGAGAAAGAGAAAACAGAGTTTTGCAGCATTTTCAATCAAAATGAAGGGTAAAGCTTATCAGTTTAGCTCATTGCTCTTTAAGGAGCCTTTCTGTGTGCAAATTGGCTGGTCCGATTCCTTATTTTCTCACCGTGACTACATTTCAAAGAATTGAATTGGTTTTGAAGAGCGATAGGACATCCTGGGGCTCATGAAAAGCAGTAATTTTAAAGTATGTCAGTTATGTCAGTGAAAAGTTATTCATTTGAGGATAGTGAGTTTGCCTTTTTTATTGAAATGCAATTTCATGTGAGAGGGGAAAAAGCTTTCATGTGGGAATTTAAGGCTTTAGTCTGAGTTTTATTTATAAATAATTACGTTGACTTTTCTTTTGTTAAATGCTAATGATTCAATTTACTGAGCTCAAACGCTTATTTTGATGATAAAAATTTAGTTTTGGTTAAAGAAAAATGTTACATCAGGGAGAACTAGCAGATTTAATGTTTGCTAGTTATTCTTATTCCACTAATTAATGCAAGCTGTAATCAAAGTAGCTTATTGTATTACATTTATACCTCTAAAGGGGAACTGAAGAAAATAAACTTATGTTTGTTAAAGCCAAATAAAATAGATCCAACCTCTGAAAATAGTGATCGTCCCATTCCAAGTATCTAAATCCAGTTAATGTGAAACCATAACAAGGTCACACAAACTCAGGAAGGGAGAGAAGATTATTTAAGCTTTTGATGTAGTTACATGCCAATGGTATCTAGTGGGATTGCACCACTTTTACACACATATTGATTTACAAATTCCAGCATTGTTATAAAAGGAGCTGCTACGTGCGTAACTACAATACACTATTAAACGGTTACCAGCTTTAAACTATTCATGAGATCCAGTGGCTACATTAGTAACTGAAGTATCTTCATTTATTTCCAGTTGCCCCCTCTTGCCAACCTTAGTTCAAACCGTAAAAAAACTTCTCATTTAAACTTCAACTATCATTCGATACAATAATGTTCAATTTTATTTGAGCATTAAATTGTAAGACAGTAGACGATTTATTTTGTAATTGATTGTAAATTTTACTCAAACTTGAGGCACAAGACTATGGGATAAAGTCATAGTTTGAGATTTGTGGTGCCTAAGAAGATAGTCCAATAGTGAGAGAGGACTACATTGTTGGAGCTAACAACATTATATTTGGATAAAAAATTAAACCCAAGATCCTCTCCGGACCCTCAGAAAGGCATGAAAGGCCCCAAGATACATTTTTAAAAAGGCAATTTATGGCGGCAATCGTAGCATGATGTAGAGGTGCTGTTGTTGGTCTGGGATGGACAAAGTCAGAAGTCACACGACACCAGGTTATAGTCCAACAGATTTATTTGAAATCACAAGTTTTTGGAGCATGCTCCTTCTTCAGGTAAAGTGTAAAAGACTTCACCTGTCAAAGGAGCAGCGCTTCAAAAGCTTGTGATTTCAAATAAAACTGTTGGACTATAACCTGGTGTCGTGTGACTTCACACTTTATTTTTAAAAAGGTGGAGAGTTTATCCAATGATCCAATCAATACTTAATTCTGGCAGGTGTGTTCTTAATTTTGTTTATTGATAAGTGACTTGACCTTGACTGTATAAATTTCACGGGATTATTGAATTAAATGAACCATGTGTATAAGTAATCGCCAAAGCAGAAAATTCGCCAAAATAGTTATGAATAAGCAAGTTGCTTATAAGACAATGGTATTCAGAAGTGCATTACAGATTTATAATGGATAACAGATATATTACAGATTTATAATTGCAAAAGTATAATTTATACAGATTTATCTCTGTATCATGGCTATGTAGCTGCCAGACAAAATTCTGATTGAAACAAAATGTCACAAGAATTGTTTTTATAGATGAAGAGACAAAACTGTGACTGTGCAGTTACCCTCAGAATGTAAGATAAATCAGGAGCTGAGCTACAATTCAGTTTTTAGGTTCACAGACCTCAGGTCTTAAACCTCACTAGTTAATTCTGATATATTCAAGGTCAAATTTCCTCCCAATGAATACCATGTGAAAGGCATATAACACAGACTTTTCTCATAACCTGTGATGTAAATTTACATGCTATTTTCAATTCCTATTGCACATTCTTAAATCTTACCAATGAAAAAGGACTTATATTAATTCATTGCTTTTCATGACTTCAGAATGCCCTAAAGTCAATAAAGTGCTTCTGAAAAGTAGCTATTGATAATATAGGAAATGAGGTACCCAATTTGCATACAACAAGGTCCCACAAACAGCAGTGTAATATTGACAAGATTATCTGTGTCGGAGATTGAAGGACAAACAGCTGATTTTGATAGTACAATGAGATATTTTCCAACTGTAGCTGGAGAGGCCAGATTGGATCTTTGTTTAATAACTGACCAGAGAGATGGCACTCTTGATAGTAAAGCATTCACTCAGTGTTGCATTTAAGTGGCAGGGACTAGCTAGGATGGAAGGAAATACTACATAGGCTTCAACAAAGATATATTCCTCCATGGTACAAACACTGAAATCAGCTGTGGTTAACAAAGTAAGTTAAAGATTGCATTTAATCATAAGAAGTGGTTTATAACAATGTCTAAAAAAGTGGTAAGTGGGGAATTTAGAGAAATTCGGAATCCAGCTAAGAAGGAGCTAAAGCTGTTTAAAGAAGGAAAAGCGTATATTACTATAAACTAGCAATAGACATGGAGCCATCTGTAAAGCTTTTTTTAGGTTTGTGTAAAGGAAAACATTAGCTAGGACAAATGTGGGTTCATTACATTTGGAAAAAGTGAGGACTGCAATTGCTGGAGAGTCAGAGTCAAAAAGTGTGGCACTGGAAAAACCCAGGAGATCAGGCAATATCCGGGTAATAGGAGAGTCGATGTTTCGGGCATAAACCCTTCAACAGGACTGCGGAGGGGGAAGGGGACTGAGAGATAAATTGGGGGTGGGACTGGGGGAAGGTAGGAGGAGAAGGCTTAAGGGTCTAAATGGCCTACTCCTGCTCTGATGTTCCTACCTTTAAGCTATAACTGACATAATGCATTCACAAAACCATCAAATGGTCCAATTTGTATCTAGTTTGAGTTTATTAAAGGGTACTTGTGATCTGTTTGAGAAGGCTACTCTCAGAATAAATTTAGAAGATGAGTTGAAATTCTTCCTCCTTAAGAGTCAGAAAGTAGCCATTGCATGTTTTCACTAAGAAAACATTTGATCTTCAGGAAGAACAGTGAACAATATGTTCTCAAAGAATGAATCACTGTCTGCTTTGTAGAAAATATGGAAAAAACAAAACATATGACATTTATGCATCACTTCTGCGAGAAATCATCTGCCAAAAAAAATTAACTTTTTTCCTGACTTGTTAACACAGACAGTATCACTTTAAGACTGTTATTTTTTAAAAAAAATGTAAAGTTGTGACCAATATTTCACATTGTAGGGAAAAGTGGTTACTTCATATCTTGGGCAGAATGACCCCTTAACTATTCTTCCAAAGACAAAAGTGTGAGCAACAGTGAAAGAAGCCTCAAAATAATTTAATAGTTGCAACCATAATCCAAATATTTATATTACACTTTTGCTAACCATGAAGTTCTGATGGTAATATTATAAAATGCTATAACGCATTATTTTCCTCTGCTGTGCAAAGTTATGGAACACTCAGCTCTGAACATAAACATGACCATGAAAGCTATTGCTAGCCATGAGTACTCAACTAGACCATTAATGTTCTCCAGGGTAAGAAGTCTATTATCCATATCTGGTCTCATTTACACATAATTTGCATCCTTGTTATATGATCCACTTACAATGACCTATTAGGTGGCCCAACAAGCAACTGTTTCTCACAAAAAAGGCTGTCTATACCTTCTGAATGCAACTTGGGATAAGCCAAAGATACAACCTTGGTTGTTCATTTGCATCCCAGGTGAGTATGACATTTAACTTGGATCAAATGTAGGAATGCTTGTTCACCTCATGGATCACAACTCACACAAATTCCTACCTGCCCTTCCAAGTGACGCAAGGCTGAATGTTCCTAAAACTTGGCTAAGAGTCATCTTCAGGGAGTTTCATGCAGGGTTTCTTTCCAAAAACCCTGGTGATGTCTCCTCATTTTCTAATCAGCCTGTTTAAAGATGTTATGATACAATTCTGGAGCTTTTGCTATTTGGGTGAGCATGGAAGACAGCACAGCTAGAGCTCAGAGAGTGAGTTGCAGGACTCCACCTATTATTCCAGATACCCCACCTCTCCCAACCTTCATGTTCCTTTCTGCACTGCCAACTTTATCAGTTTTGAGCCTCCTCATAAATGTTTTTATTTAAATCTTCATCTCCCGCTTTATCCCCTGAATTTCAGGCATAATATATAATGCCAATATAGTCTCACCGATCAAAACTAAAGTGGTGATGATTGTCTAGGACCTCCCTCACCCTAAAGTACCCCCATGCATCCCCATGTTCTTTCTTTTGCTGCCTTGTATTTTGAGTTGCCCCATCACCACCACAAATGTCCCTTTTGCATCACAGCATGCTGTGTCAAATCCCATACTTGACGTCCTCAACTTCCTCACCACAGGAGTGTCCTCTGAAAACTCCCTTTGCATTTCAATGAACAGACCATCAGGATTGGTTGTGGCCCATCCTCCTGGGGGACATCACGTTTTCAGAGGCAATTGGAGTGGGCGGAGCGACAGCGAGGACCAGAGGCCCAATGGGAAGGTAAACTTAAAATATAAAAACTTATCTCGTGTGTAGGCAGAGTGCACCCTGAGCAGGAGCGGACACGGGACTGCTGGGTAAGTGAGGCTTTATATTTGGGCAGTTGCTTTACCCAAAACACTAGTCGTGTCTCTCATCCATCACCCTCCTCTAACCAAAGAGGCAACACACCAACCATAAGTCTCCCTCATTCCCACAAGAACTCCTATCTGTCCCCCTAACTATGGAGTCCCCAATGATTAATGCTCTGCTCCTCTTCCCCCTTCCCGTCTGAGCAACAGAGACAGAGTCAGTGTCAGAGACCTGTACCCTATTGCTTACCCCTGGTAAGTCATCCCCCTTAACAGTATCCAAAACGGTATACTTGTTGTTGAGGGGAATGGCCACAGGAGATCCCTGCACTGCACCGGATTGGTAAGGAGACTAGTTTTTTTTTAGTGTTCAGTAGTCTCGTTGGGAATTTAGAATAGTGGGAATGGAGGTTAGGGCAGTTGAATGTTCCTCCTGCAGAATGTAGGAGGTAAGGGTCACCACCAGTGTTCCCTGCTGACTTCACCTGCAGGAAGTGCACCCAACTCCAGCTCCTCAAAAACCGTGTTAGAGAACTAGAGATGGAGTTGGATGAACTTCGTATCATTCAGGAGGCCGAGGAGGTTATTGAGAGGAGTTATAGGAAAGTAGTCACACCCAAGGTAGATGGGTTACCATCAGGGGATGAAAAGGGAACTGGAAGCAGTGCAGGGATCTCCTGTGGCCATTCCCCTCAACAACAAGTATACCGTTTTGGATACAGTTGAGGGGGATGACTTACCAGGGGTAAGCAATAGGGTACAGGTTTCTGACACTGACTCTGTCCCTGTTGCTCAGAAGGGAAGGGGGAAGAGGAGCAGAGCATTAATCATTGGGGACTCCATAGTTAGGGGGACAGATAGGAGTTCTTGTGGGAATGAGGGAGACTTATGGTTGGTGTGTTGCCTCCCAAGTTCCAGGGTTTATGATGTCTCTGATCATGTTTTCGGAATCCTTGACAGGGAGGGGAAGCAGTCCCAAGTCGTGGTCCACATAGGCACCAATGACATAGGTAGGAAGAGAGATGGGGATTTAAGGCAGAAATTCAGAGCAGTAAGGCAGAAGCTTAGAGCTAAACAACTCTGTTTGTTCATCTCTGGTTTGTTGCCCATGCCATGTGCTAGTCAGAAAAGGAACAGGGAGAGAGAGGAGTTCAACATGTGGATACAGGGATGGTGCAGGAGGGCGGGTTTTGGATTCCTGGATAATTGGGGCTCTTTCTGTGGTAGGTGGGACCTCTACAAACAGAATGGACTTCATCTGAACCAGAGGGTACCAATATCCTGTGGGGGGGGGGGGGGGGGGGTGGAGCGTGAGATAGGGGGAGTTTTGCTAATGCTCTTCAGGTGGGTTTCAACTAATTCAGCAGAGTTGTGAACCTGTGAACCTAGATTGTAGTTCCAGTATACAGGAGGTTGAGAGTAGTGAGGTCAGAAATAAGGTTTCAACTTCGCAAGAGGGCACCAGCAAACAAGAAGGTGGTTTGAAGTGTTTCTACTTCAGTGCCAGGAACATTTGGAATAAGGTGGATGAACTTGCAGCTTAGGTTGGTACCTGGGATTTCGTTGTGGCTATTTCAGAGACATGGGTAGAGCAGGAACGGGAATGGTTATTGCAGGTTCCAGGATTTAGATGCTTCAATAAGAACGGAGAAGATGGTAAAAGAGGGTGTGGTTTGGCATTATTAGTCAAGACAGTAATACAGTTGCAGAAAGGATGTTTGAGCACTCGTCTGCTGAGGTAGAATTGGCTGAGGTTACAAACAGGAAAGGAGAGGTCACTGTGTTGGGAGTTTTCTTATAGGCCTCTGAATAGTTCCAGAGATGTAGAGGAAAGGATAGCAAAGATAATTCTCGATAGGAGCAAGAGTGACAGTCCCAAGTTATAGGAGTTTAACTTTCCAAATATTGACAAGGAATACTATAGTGCAAGTTACTTAGATGGGTCAGTTTTTGTCCAATGTGTGCAGGAGGGTTTCCTCACGCAGTATGTAGACAGGCCAACAAGGGGTGAGGCCACATTAGATTTGGTACTAGGTAATGAAACCAGCCAGGTTTTAGATTTGGAGCACTTTGATGATAGTGACCACAATTTAGTTATGTTTACTTTAGCAATGGAATGGGATAGGTATGTACCACAGGCCAAGAGTTGTTGCTGGGGGAAAAGCAATTACGATTGATTAGGCGAGATTTCAGATGCATAGGATGGGGAAGGAAACTGCAGGGGATGAGCACAAATGAAATGTGGAGCTTATTCAAAGAACAGCTACTGCATGTCCTTGATCAATATGTACTTGTCAGGCAGGGAGGAAGTTGTCGAGTGTGGGAGCCATGGTTTAAAGGAAGCTGAATTTCTTGTCAAGAGGAGGAAGAAGGCTTATGTTAGGAATGAGATGTTAGGGTGCTTGAGAGTTAGAAAATTAACCAGTAAAGACCTAAAGAGAGAGCTAAGAAGAGCTAGGATGGGAAATGAGAAGTCATTGGAGGATAGGGTCAAAGAAAATCCTAAGGCTTTCTATAGGTATATCAGGAATAAAAGAATGACGAGAGTAAGATTAGGGCCAATCGTGGATAGTCATGGGAAGTTGTGCATGGAGTCAGAGGAGATAGGGGAACCGCTAAATGAATATTTTTTGTCAGTATTCACACTAGAAAAAGACAATGTTGACGAAGAGAATACCGAGATACAGGCTACTAGACTAGATAGGATTGAGCTTCACTAGGAGGAGGAGTTAGCAATTCTGGAAAGTGTGAAAATAGATAAGTCCCTTGGGCCAAATGGGATTTATCTCGAATTCTCTGGGAAACCAGGGAGGAGATTGCCAAGCCTTTGGCTTTGATCTTTATGTCGTCATTGTCTACAGGAATAGTGCCAAAAGACTGGAGGATAGCAAATGTTGCTCCCTTGTTCAAGAAGGAGATTATAGACAACCCTGGTAATTATAGATGAGTGAGCCTTACTTCCATTGTGGGTAAAGTGTTGAAAAAAGTTATAAGAAATAGGATTTATAATCATCGAGAGAGGAATAAGTTGATTAGAGATAGTCAACAAGGTTTTGTGAAGGGTAGGTTATGCATCACAAACCTTATTGAGTTCTTTGAGATGGTGACCAAACAGATGGATGAGGGTAAAGCGGTTGATGTGGTGCATGTGGATTTTAGTAAGGCATTTGATAAAGTTCCCCATGGTAACTATTGCACAAAATATGGAGGCATGGGATTGAGGGTGATTTAGCAATTTGGATCAGAAATTGGTTAACTGAAAGAAGACAGAGATTGGTGGTTTATGGGAAAAGTTCATCATGGAGTTTACTTACTAGTGATGTACTGCAAGGATCTGTTTCGGGTCCACTGCTGTTTGTCATTTTTACAAATGACCTGGATGAGAGCGTGGAAGGATGACTTAGTAAGTTTGCGGATGACACTATGGTCAGTAGATTTGTGGATAGTGCCGAAGGATGTTGCAGGTTACAAAGGGACATAGAGAAGCTGCAGAGCTGGGCTGAGAGGTGGCAAATGGAGTTTAATGCAGAAAAGTGTGAGGTAATTCACTTTGGAAGGAGCAACAAGTATAAAGAATACTGGGCTAATGGTAAGATTCTTGGTAGTGTAGATGAGCAGAGAGATCCCTGAAAGTTACCACAAGGGTTGTTAAGAAGTCACACAGTGTGTTGGCTTTTATTGGTAGAGGAATTGAGTTTCGGGCCATGAGGCCATGCTACAGCTGTACAAAATCTGGTGCGGCCACATTTGGAGCTTGCGTACAGTTCTGGTCACCACATTATAGGAAAAATGTGTAAGCTTTGGAAAGGGTTCAGAGGAGATTTACTAGGATGTTGCTTGGTATGGAGGGAAGGTCTTGTGAGGAAAGGCTGAGGGACTTGAGGCTGTCTTTGCTAGAGAGAAGAAGATAGAGAGGTGACTTAATAAACGCATATAAGATAATCAGAGGGTTAGATAGGGTGGACAGTGAGAGCCTTTTTCCTTGGATGGTGGTAGGTAGCACAAGGGGACATAGCTTTAAATTGAGGGGTGATAGAGATAAGACAGATGTCAGAGGTAGTTTCTTTACTCAGACAGTAGTAGGGGCATGGAATGCACTGCCTGCAACAGTAGTAGACCCGTCAACTTTAAGGGCATTTAAATAGTCATTGGATAGACATATGGCTGAAAATGGAATAGTGTAAGTTAGATGGGCTTCGGATTGGTTTCACAGGTCGGTGCAACATCGAGGGCCAAAGGACCTGTACTGCACTGTAATGTTCTATGTTCTATGTTCTATGATTTGGTAGACAGCCTTGAATGATGACTGATCAGGTTCCTGACTGATCTTTCTGCAACTCCCCAAATGATTTACTGCTCATCCCTTGGATTGGATTCAACTTGCAGAAATTACCATGGCCACTCCTCAGATGGAAACAAAACAAATAATCATACTTTGATCACTCCAATTAGGCAATTGACCCTGTAAAATTCCCTGGACTGAGATCAGATAATGCCCTGACTGACTCTTGACTACACCACTTAGACTTTCAGACATGGCCATTTGATTAGATTAGATTAGATTATTTACAGTGTGGAAACAGGCCCTTCGGCCCAACAAGTCCACACCGACCCACCGAAGCGCAACCCACCAATACCCCTACATTTACCCCTTACCTAACACTATGGACAACTTAGCATAGCCAATTCACCTGACCCGCACATCTTTGGACTGTGGGAGGAAACCGGAGCACCCGGAGGAAACCCACGCAGACACGGGGAGAATGTGCAAACTCCACACAGTCAGTCGCCTGAGTCAGAAATTGAACCCAGGTCTCAGGCGCTGTGAGGCAGCAGTGCTAACCACTGTGCCACCATGCGGATTGGAGTAAATGCAGTATGTTTGCTGTTTAAACTGCTGGCACATTTTTAGGTAACGCATTGATGGGCCGTGCTGCTTGATTTTCCATCTGCACTAAAAGCAATGCAAGATAGAGAAACTGTCAGCCTGTAAGTTCTGATTGAAGTGACAATGTGCAACAAGCAAGACAGTGTTGCTGTGAGCATTAAATAACTGCAAATTGAGTGATCCCAAGAAAACAAGCTAAGATTCCTGAGATGTAGCCTGTTCCAGTGCATGAGATGAGTCCTTTTCCTTGCACAAAGTGGCCTGGCTGCAACATTGTGCCAGTGAGCTCCAAAGTGCAGTTTTGAAATACTGACCTGTATTATAAATGAATCTGTCATATACAAAAATGATGCTGGGAGGCTGCTGTTTTGCCAATACTTGCCACTGACCATGGATGTACCCTGAGAAGTTAAAAAATGCTGACCAAGATGTGGGTCCATGGAAGATGTCAGTGAGATGCAGCTGCCAGATATGTTGTTCATGTCAGGAAATGTTGCCAATAGAATTCAACTTTGAATGTCTCAATGTCTCAATACAATTTTAAAATTCTTGATATTCACATCGTACAGTCCTTTTTAGGTGTAGAGCCAGAGAAAGGACTATACAGTTCCAGCCACTCAATATAATATGACTGAAGTATCTTAGACCTCGATCTTCACCCATTGTCCCAAGCTTTAATATTCCCTTCAAAAAATAGTCCTGGACCATGGATTGTCAGTCTGCTAAGGTCAACTCCTAGCACTGAAAGGCCAGCAAGATTCAGGCAAATCAAAAAGAGTTTGTCAGAGTTGATGACTCCCTCAGCCACAGTCAGTTGACTCTGACTTCCAGTATCTGCAGTCCTTGGTGTCTGTTCCTATGAACAGTTCTTAGAACATGGACTCCTGCATCACTGAACCTTGTCAAAAACCCCTGTATTTCTCTTTAGACTTTCATTACAAAGGCACTTTCTATAAGTAAGTGAACAATGGTCATTTTTCCTACTGCAGCCATCTTGTGGGGAATATGCAGAAGGTGGAACTCAGGGTACCTAGGGAAAATCTAATAGGAAGGATGGGTCTTTCCTAACCAAATAAAATATTGACGCTCATTCAAAAGTTTTAACAATTAATCTTTGCCCAAATGACTTTCACAAGCTGTTGGGGAACCACCTGTCAGAATCTACTGTCTTGTTATGCCTCAATCTCTCAGACCTTACATGCTGATGACTATTTGATGGATTTGTGATCAAAGGTGTTTTTCTGCATGAACATTTCCTGGTGCTTCAGCAATATGACCAAATCTACATTTTACAACACTAGGGACAATGAGAATCTCAGAACATGGTGACGCTTGGCATTTCTAAGGGCCCATGCACAACTTGGTATAACCGTGCCCAAAGTTGATAAGCAGGATAAGAACTGGCTACATTTCATTCCACACTCATCCCTTCCATCTCATCCTTTTTACAATGTTATAAGTCTAATATCTCACTGTCTGATAATGTAGCTTTATACTCTTCAGTGGTAAACTTCCAGAAGTTGAAGCAGTGGCTTGGAGTTTGGGGCCTACCCAGAGGATCTAGAAGGCCAGAAGGGGCAACTTAATTGGCCAGGAGGAAAAATTCCTTTTTCCTGATTACAGGTCAAAGTTTTTGTATTAAATTCTCAGAACCTTTCATGCAGGCTATCATGTTTGGAAATAGTAAGAACTGCAGATGCTGGAAGTCAGAGTCAACAGTGTGGAGCTGGAAAGACACAGTAGGTCAGGCACCATCGGAAAAGCAGGAAAGTCAATGTAGTGGAGGAAAAGGTGAAGGGTGGAAAAGGGACTGTTCCACATTTCTTACAAAAAAGCAGGCATAGCTCAGAGCTATGAGAGTGCCCGTAGCCACCCCTTTGGTTGGTAGGAAGTAGAACATAGAACATAGAACATAGAACAGTACAGCACAGAACAGGCCCTTCAGCCCACGATGTTGTGCTGACCATTGATCCTCATGTATGCACCCTCAAATTTCTGTGACTATATGCATGTCCAGTCATCTCTTAAATGTCTCCAATGACCCTGCCTCCACAACTGCTGCTGGCAACGCATTCGATGCTCTCACAACTGTCTTTGTAAAGAACCCGCCTCTGACATCCCCTCTATACTTTCCTCCAACCAGCTTAAAACTATGACCCCTCTTGTTAGTCATTTCTGCCCTGGGAAATAGTCTTTGGCTATCGACTCCATCTATGCCTCTCATTATCTTGTATACCTCAATTAGGTCCCCTCTCCTCCTCCTTTTCTCCAATGAAAAATGTCCTAGCTCAGTCAACCTCTCCTTGTAAGATAAGCCCTCCAGTCCAGGCAGCATCCTGATAAACCTCCTCCGAACCCTCTCCAAAGCATCCACATCTTTCTTATAATAGGGAGACCAGAACTGGTCGCAGTATTGCAAGTGCGGTCTAACCAAAGTTTTATAGAGCTGCAGCAAGATCTCACGACTCTTAAACACAATACCCCTGCTAATAAAAGCCAAAACACCATATGCTTTCTTAACAACCCCGTCCACTTGGGTGGCCATTTTAAGGGATCTATGTACCTGCACACCAAGATCCTTCTATTCCTCCACACTGCCAAGAATCCTCTCCTTAATCCTGTACTCAGTTTTCAAATTCGACCTTCCAAAATGCATCACCTCACATTTATCCAGGTTGAACTCCATCTGCCATCTCTCAGCCCATCTCTGCATCCTGTCAATGTCCCGCTGCAGCCTACAACAGCCCTGTACACTGTCAACGACACCTCCAACCTTTGTGTCATCTGCAAACTTGCTGACCCATCCTTCAATCCCTCATCCAAGTCATTAATAAAAATTACAAACAATAGAGGCCCAAGGACAGAGCCCTGTGGAACACCACTCACCACAGACTTCCAGGCAGAATATTTTCCTTCTACTACCACTCGCTGTCTTCTGTTGGCTAGCCAATTCTGTATCCAGACAGCCACATTCCCCTGAATCCCATTCCTCCTGACCTTCTGAATGAGGTCCTCCTGACCTTCTGAAAGTAGGAGCAGTCAAACGAGAAATTGTTGAGGGTGAGGGCCATTTCCACTTAGTGAGTGGAGGGCAACTAGTTAGACCTGCAGGAGAGTAAGAAACAGACAGCTTTTAGGGGATACATGTCAGAGGGACTGAATGTCCATCATGAAGATGAAGTATTGGGGGCCAGGGAATTGAAGTCTTGGAGAATGTGGTAAGCATGAGTTGTATCCTGAACGTAGGTGAAAAGTTTCTGGTCCAAAGGGGAGTGGACGGAGTCAAGATAAGAAGAGATGAGTTCAGTGGGGCAGGAGCAGGCAGAGACAACGAGTCGACCGGGGCAGTCAGGCTTATGGATTTTGAGTAGGAGATAGAAAGGGGTAATGGTGGTTTGGGGAGCTATCAAGTTGGAAGCTGAGGATGGGAGATCTCCTGAGGTGATGAGGTTGTTGATGGTCTGTTGATGATGGTTTGGTGATGAGAGTTGGAGTCATGATTGAGGGGATGGTAGGTGAAGGTGTCAGAGTTGTCATCCGGCCTCAGCAATGTAGAGGTCAGTCTGCCAAACTACCACCGTGCCCCCACTCCCCACTGGTTTAATGGTGAGGTTAGGTTTGGAACAGAGGCCTGTGCATTCCGATGGGGGAGGTTGTATTGGGTGAGAGAAGAAGAGTGATTCAAGTGATTGATGTCGCGATGGCTGTTGGAGATGAAGAGGTCAAGCGAGGGTAGGAGGCTGGAGGGTTGGAGTCCAGGAGGATAAAGTTTCTTGGAGGCAGGAGAAGAGGTCTTCAGAGAGTGGGTTGGATCCACATTCAAAGAAGTAGGCACAGGAGTGGAGGTGATGGAAAAAGAGCTTCACATTGTGGTATGTACAAAATTCATTGAGGTGTGGGTGTACGGGATTGAATGTGAATCCTTTGCTGAGGTGACCATTTGTCCTTAGTGAAGGGAAGGTCTGGGGAGATGATGAATACCTGGCAGAGCTGGGGGCCAGGTCTGAATGTTAAACTGGAGTGGAGACTGCTTCTGGATAAAGGTTATCAGCAGCTTCATCTCCACTGTGTCCAGTCAACCATTAACCATTCACAAGAAGGGAAATCAAGTTTCATTAATGCTAATAGCTATGTTGGTGTTGGAAAGACTGAAATTGATGCACAATCAGCACCCTTGCAGAACCATTCACAGGCTCATTTTATTTAAAGTTTCAACATCATAATGAAATCATTATACTTCCTGATCTTTCAACTACGTAAGGGTAACATCACAATGGATAATGAAGATTCACATTGTCCTATTTATCACATATGTGCAAAGCAATCTTAAGATAAAAGCACGAGCATCTTGCATGTATCACCATCAGAAAAGGGGAGATTCAGTCGTGGATGATAGAGGTTGTATCTCTGTGGTGAAGATAGAGGTAATTCAGGTTTCACCAAAGACAGTAACAACCCAATAAGGGCAAAACATTGCTATTAACCACAAGATGCCAAATACAAAACAAGCATCTCATTCCTAATTTTTTTTTTGCAGATCAGTGATTCCCCGGCAGTTATTGGAAGCAATGAAGCCAGCTGTAGTCTTAAATGGATAAAACTAAGAAAATAAGAAAGGAGACGGAGGAAAATAAGGGAAGAGCAACTGCAGCAGAATCAGAAATATGAGGTTCGTGGAGCCAAAATGTGGGTGAACATGAGAAGAATAAGGATATTTATTGGTGTCAGCCATTTACACAGAAAGGATGTACAGAACCTGAAGCTATTTTCATTCTGAACACAGCACCAAGACGGGAGGCAACAAGTTAAAAAAGAGTATGGCAAACCAGGAGTAGCTTCATTCTGAAGTTAGCACCAAAGGAAGAGGCAGCAAGTTACAAAATTTAGTGAGTAAGGAGTCACATAGTGCCAAGAGAAGAAGCAGCATGGAGAACAGGGAGTAGCTTCATTCTGAAAACAGCACCAGGAGAAGAGGCAGTAAATTAAAAAGCACGCGGTGAGCAGTGAGTGTCTTCATTCTGAAGATAGTGCCGAAAGAGGAGGCAGTAAGTTAAACAGAGTGTATGTAGAGAGTAATAATTGACTTCATTCTGAATACAACCCAAAGGGAGGAAGCAGCAAGTTTAAAGAGTGTAGTGAGGAGAGAGTGACTACATTATGAATACAATACAGAGAGAATCTGAATCTGAAAGAAAATCTAAGACATCACAGGAAAGCTGCAAGTTTATTGGCTGTTGAGGAGTTCTAGTTAGGGCATGAGTTCTAGTTAGGGCATGAGCGTAAGACTGAAAAATGAATCATGTATAAAGAATTGGCAACTATTTAGATTTCAGTAAGGATCACTACTAACAGGGAGGTAACATTAATTCAAGTCAAATTAAAATGAATTAATAAAACAAATTGAAGGAAAATAAAGTTAACCTATGTTTTAATGTGAGTTCATATTTTTTCAAAGGGTAACAAATAATTTGCAAAACACAGATTGTTCCATTTCTGCTTCATTATAGATATTTACAGTTTTGAATGAAATTCTGTTTTAGTTTATCAATTCCCACTGACAGTACATTTTCAAGACCAGGATTTTGTTAAACTGAGTTCATAGTATTGTACAGCTTTTGCACAGAATTCTCTGCCATTAAAAAAATACAAACACAACATTGAAGCATGACAGCTCATTGTCTCTGTCGAAGCAATTTTAGCAGAGGAGGACGAGTGTTTCCTAAACTGAATGAAATTGTATTGTGGATTGTACTTTGCATTCACGTGTACAATTAAATTGTAATTCACAGGAATGATCTCATTTTGAACATCAGCCATTTAGAAATGTGTCCAAATATTATAAGATAAGATTTGATGTGTGTCAATATAATTCCACTCATCACATTTACTTTTGAATTCATAAGCTGCAAAATCCCCTGAGTAGGTACTATTGAGATAGGGAATGCGCAGTAATTTCAGTAACATCCAAAGTACTAGGAAGAGGTGCTGGTGCAAGAGTACACCAGAAAGGCCATAGTTGGCAGATTCTGAGATGAAGCAGACGTTCAGGCTGATATGATGTATGTTCTGCAAATGTGGGCCAAGCAGATCCAGTTTGATTGTCTGAACAGTTGAAGGGGAATGCCACAAAACTCACCAGAAAACATCTCCAAGGTTACACTGCCTATACAGTTTCATGATTATGATGGTGAAACCTAGCAAACAAGCATACAGATGCCAGCTCAGTGGGTAAAGGAAGAGAGAAGAGGAGGAGAAGAAAAGAAGAAAAAGATTGAGGAGTTCTTCATTTTAGAAGGGCTATCGATGAGCACTTACTCAGACTCTGGTTTCGAAAGAGAACCATTCTTTGTTCATAATTGCTCCACAATTCCCACATTCTTATCCATCTGCAATATCCCACAATGTGTCCTGTTGCTCAAAATCCTGTAATTAAAATCAGCCTTTCCACAATAATTCTACTTAAAACATTTCCAAAAATATGTAAAAATCTGATCTATTCGTCTCTTTGCATCTGTACATCCCTTTAGTGCACATTTTGTGGGAGCCTTTGCCTGTCTTTATTCTCGTAAACCATGCTACCCCAATAACAACAATAAGCTGGAGACAGACTGTAGGCTTTCACTTAAAGAGGTGATAGTATCCCAGGAGGATATTGAACAGTGCTGGGCCTTGAGGGCCAATATTTGGACTACAATATCTCAGTATTGGTGATGGTACGCTGGGCAGAGTGGTTGAGAGGCAAGAACAAATCATTGGAAAAGTAGCAATGTTGGAGCACTGAAACAGCCTGAAGGACAAGGTCTATGCTGCAGTGCAACATGCAGATACTGGGCTCTGTACATCTCTGCTGCAAAGTGCATTGGGTGGCAGAGGCTCTATCACCGCTAGATTCATGAGCAGTGTCATAAAACTGGATTTTTCAGGGCACAATGGATCTAACCATCAACACCCCCCCCCCCCCCCCCCTACTTTAAAAGGGCATTGCAACAATGCAACAAAGGAGCATCATGGAAATTGCAAATGCTAGAGATCTGTAATAAAGCAGACAGTGCTGGAGCAACTCAGTAGATTTGACAGCATCTGTGAAGAGAGAAACAGTGTAAACATATAGAACCTGATATGACTCTTAAGTTCATAGTTCCTTGAAAGTGGAGTCACAGGTAGATAGGATAGTGAAGAAGACATTTAGTATGCTTTCCATTATTGATCAGAGCACTGAGTGTAGGAGATGGAAGGTCATATTATGGCTGTACAGTACATTGGTCTGGCCACTATTGGAATATTGCATGCAATTCTGGTCTCCCTCCGATCAGAAGGATATTGTGAAATTTGAAAAGGTTCACAAAAGATTTACAAGAATGTTGCCAGGTTTGGAGGATTTGAGCTATCGGAAGAGGCTGAATAGGCTAGGGCTGTTTTCTCTGGAGCATCGGAGGCTGAGGTATGGCCTTATAGAGATTTATAAAATCATGAGGGGCATGGATAGGCTAAATAGACAAGGTCTTTTCCCTGGAGTGGGGAAGTCCAGAGCTTGAGGACATAGGTTTAAGGTGAGAGGGGAAAGATATAGAAGGGACTTAAGGGGAAACTTTTTCACACAGATCATGGTGCGTGTATGGAATGAGCTAACAGAGGAAGTGGTGGAGGCTGGTACAATTGTAACATTTAAAAAGCATCTAGATGGGTATATGTGTTATGACACGAGGCAAACTCTCCTGCTTAATTTAAAAACCAACAACACAGAAAAGATTTATTCCATGCAGTAATCTGTGAAAATCCGATAGGCCAAGAACTATTAAAAGTAAAAATTAACAACTTCATTTCTTAAAGTATAACAGAGAACAATTAACTAACAACTATTTACAATTCCTTCCTCTAACCTATCTTTTACTTTCCCTTCTATAATACTAGTCAATAAAACTCCCAACTAAGATTTACAAAACAATACTTCTTATCTCAACATCTGGCCCCTTTCAGTTTACTGTACCTTTTAAAAGAGCTATTTTCTGGGCAGTGTGCAGATGTCATTGGCTTGGCAGTTCTCTCTCAACTGTTCAATTTTTCCCAGCCTTATACTCCCAAAGCATTGGAATGTGTAATTGGCTTTTAAGATTGTCAATATACTAAATTCAAATTGGATTGAAGTTGGGTATTTCTTCGGGGTATAATTTAAACTAATTGGCCTAATTCAAATCTGTTTTGTCGCTTCCAGGCAACCAGCTAATCAAGTTGTTTGACTAAATGTCACATTATATATTTTTTCAGAACACTTGGTTCTGTCAGGTTGTTTTTGCTAGCTTTTAAGTCGCATAAAGGTACAGTATACCCACATCTTCATAACATATGAATAGGAAGAGTTTAGATGGATATGGGCCAGGTGCTGGCAAATGGGACTCGATTAGGTTAGGATATCTGGTCGGTATGGATGAATTGGCCCGAAGGGTCTGTTTCTGTGCTGCACATCTCTATGACTCTATGACTCTTCTTTGGAATCCCAGAATTCTAAAGATCAGTCATGATGGACTCAAAATGTCAACAATTAAAAAGGTATTGGCAGTACATCTTTTACCTCAAAATGTGCAAAATCTCCAGATGATTCAGGATGTCTAGGTAAAATTGATATGACGTGTTGTGTAGTTAAATGTGTCCAGAGAGCACACTGACAAAAATGAACTGCTTGCACTGAATGAGAACACACGTGCATTATTAGTAATTAGTCCTTACAGTTCAGTGTTCCACATAATGGTTGCAAATCATATTGGAACCATAGAGGACCTATGGTGTTCAACCTTTTCTAGTAGTTTAGATTAATATACATATTAAAAGTTTAATTATATTTATTTTACACGTACCAAAAATTGGGACAGTTTGTTGAGCTGTTTTACATAATTACCTTTGTGCAGGATAACAGACGTTGTGATAAATACATTACATATAGGTGCCTGTGAATTTCACATGAAGTGGGTGGGAAAACACATTTTTGGTTTAACAGGCAAATATTACAGTATTAAACATGTGTCTCCTGACGAAGGGTCACTGCACCTGAAACGTTGACTCTGCTGTCTGTCCATCCCTGCTGAGATTCTCTGGTAAATTCTGTTTTAGTTTCAGATTTCTAGCATTTGCAGTTCTTTGATTTAATCTCATGAAATAGGCATTTTATCTCTGTCAGCAACGTTGCAATATTGCACACAAAAGCTTCATGCTGGAGAGGCCCTTTTTACAACCTAGGTGGTTGTAAGCCCACATCCAAGAATGAGATTTGTCCTTCACAGGGCTTTTCTAGCTATCAATTGCTGGTATTGATGCTGAACCAACATTTTTTTGAAGTAGTAACTTTTTTGAGTTCTTCTCTATTTCAAATTGTTTCAGATCTGTTTCTTGAGTTTGACTGCTGTCACAATTTCACAGGCACTGGATTCCATTGCTGGCATTATCTTTGGTCATATGGTTTTATATCCACATCCAAGAGACAGGTTCAAGATACAAGTTTGAAGAAAGTACAAGGTTAAGAACTGTCTTCAGACTTAGGTTTCTTTATAACACTGTTTATTGCATGTTAAGACTAAATACTAAAGGCGACCCATGGTCCTAAAGCTTTTCCACAACCAGATCAACATTCTACACATAGGAAAAGTCAGCACATTAAGTGGACTTGGTCATCCATGAAATTTAAACTGTTTGTATGAACAATAGATGATATTTCTACATTTGAAACACAAATGTCCTTGGTGTGAAATCATATGAGCAATGAGCAGGTTTTGGGTTAAAACCCTGCTGTGTAACTAGCAATCATAGTCATATTCAGAAATAATATGAATACACTTGCAGTAAATCTTAAAGTCAAACCACTGACCCAATTGGAACTGAAATGAAAGCCTGCTTAATCCCGATATTCCTATTGTAGTCTATCAAACTCCCAGTTAATCAATAAACTCCTGTTCTCTTTCTCAGTTTAAGGAGGTTTGTTTGGATAGTGTTGTGCTGGATGTAACATTACCATGTGGCAGTGCCTCACAATGATGAGAGTTGGATTTTCTTTCTTTGCTTGGTTAATGATTGTTTGATTGATTCCATGTTTAAAATTCCACATCTCAATTCCAATTTTTTACAACCACCTGTCACAATTCCTCCTAACCTTGCAATCACTGAGTGCAATTGATAGTATTGCGAGCCTTAATCATCTGTTAACAGGGAAAGGAAGTTCCCTCCTTAGACAGCCATTGGCTAATCACAGACACCATCACTAGGAGTTGTAACCATGACAAGTACTGCACGTAGGGCTTCAGCAGGGGAGGTGCACAAGACCATGGCTTGACAATTGTTTGGGAGTATCCATATGCCCATAGGTCTGAGTTTGAATGCCAAGTTGTGGGAGGGGAACGTGGGGTGGGGACTTAATGGGAGGAAGGTGCAGGGGCTGAGTGAAGATTAGCACCTAATCAGGACACTGTGATGGGTTTGAGGACTCCCCACCCTTTTCCTCTGTTACATTGATGACTGCATCGGCGCCAATTCGTGCTACCATGAGGAGGTTAAACAGTTCATCAGCTTCACCAACACATTCCACCCCAACCTTAAATTCACCTGGACGATATCTGACACCTCTCTCCCTTTCCTGGATCTCTCCATCTCCATCAACGGTGACCAACTCAACACTGACATTTTCTACAAACCCACTGACATCCACAGCTACCTGGATCACACCTCCTTCCACCATGCCTTCTGCAAAAATGCTATCCCTTATTCCCAATTCCTCCGCCTCCTCCGCATCTGCTCCCAGGAGGACCAGTCCACCACAAAACACACCAGATGGCCTTCATCTTTAAAGATCGCAATTTCCCCTCCCAAATTGATGATGATGCCTTCCAGCACATCTCATCCACATCTCAGAACGCTTCAGAGAACATCTACGGGACAGCTGCACCAACCAATCCCACCGCACTGTGGCTGAATATTTCAACTCCGCCGTGGACATGCATGTCCTGGGCATCCTCCATCGCCACTCCCTTACCACCTAATACCTGGAGGAAGACCGCCTCATCTTCTGTCAGATCAGTAATTGGCTTGCTGAAAGAAAACAGAGAGTTGTAGTTGATGGAACATGTTCATCTTGGTGTCCAGTTACTAGTGGCGTACCGTGAGGGTCGGTGTTGGGTCCACTGCTGTTTGTCATTTTCATAAATGACCTGGATGAGGGCTTAGAAGAGTGGGTTAGTAAATTTGCGGATGACACGAAGGTCGGTGGAGTTGTGGTTAGTGACGAAGAATGTAGTAGGTTGCAGAGAGACATAGATAGGATGCAGAGCTGGGCTGAGAGGTGGCAAATGGAGTTTAATGTGGACAAGTGTGAGGTCATACACTTTGGATGGAGTAATCGGAATGCAAAGTACTGGGCTAATGGTAAGATTCTTGGGAGTGCAGATAAGCAGAGAGATCTCGGTGTCCATGTCCACAGATCTCTGAAAGTTGCCACCCAGATTGACAGGGTTGTTAAGAAGGCATACAGTGTTTTGGCCTTTATTAATAGAGGGATTGAGTTCTGGAACCAGGAGGTTATATTTGCAGCTGTACAAAGCTCTGGTACGGCCACACTTGGAGTATTGTGTACAGTTCTGGTCACCGCAGTATAAGAAGGATGTGGAAGCTTTGGAAAGGGTGCAGAGGAGATTTACTAGGATGTTGCCTGGTATGGAAGGAATGTCTTACGAGGAAAGGCTGAGGGCCTTGAGGCTGTTCTTATTAGAGAGAAGAAGGTTGAGAGGTGACTTAATAGAGACATACAAGATAATCAGAGGGTTAGATAGGGTGGACAGGGAGAGCCTTCTTCCAAATATGGGAACGACAAACACAAGGGGGCACAACTTTAAAGTGAGGGGAGATAGGTATAAGACAGATATCAGAGGTAGTTTCTTTACTCAGAGAGTAGTAAGGGTATAGAATGCTTTGCCTGCAACAATAGTAGATCCGTCAAGTTTGAGTGCATTTAAGTCGTCATTGGAAGGCATATGGGCGTACATGGAATAGTGTAGGTGGGATGGGCTTCAGATTAATATGATAGGGCGGCGCAACATTGAGGGCCTGGAATGTTCTATGAATTTAATAGAAAGGTGGGCCTGTATGAGGCACAAACCTCAAGAACCTTCCCCTTCTTAAGAATTAAGGAAATATTAGCTTCTCTCAAAGATGGTGGTAGGCATTCATGCAAATAGGAGTGATTGTACCTCTCCAATATGGGCCCTGACAGAATCCGTTTAAACTCCTTATAAAACTCACCTAGGAGACCATTAGGGCCAGGCGCTTTCCCACTCTGAAGTTGCCTATCTGCCTCTTGTATTTCCTGAACTGGCAAGGGGGCAATAAGGAGAGAGACCTGTTCCAAGGTTACCCCTGGGAGGTCCAGGTTCTTAAAAAGGGTCTCTATTTTATCCCTCCTGTCCTCGCAACCTTCAGGCCAATACAATTCAGAGTAAAAGCTCCGAAAAGCTTCATTAGTCTTTTTAACATCGTATGTAAGGACCCCGGCGCTGGCACTGATTGCAGTAATGGATTGGGGAGCACGCTTTTTCCTAGTTAGATACGCTAAGTATTTCCCTGGCCTATACCCATATTTGAACAGCCATTGTCTAGCAAAAGCAAGTTCTTTCTTTGCATTTTGTGTCAGTGTTGAATTCAAGGCAGCCCGGATGGCCGTGATCTGCTGTAGCTTAGTCACCGAAGGCCGCGCAAAATGTGCCGCCTCGGCAGCTTTCAACCTCGTCTCAAGTAGACGCTGCTGTTCCTCCTTCTGTCATTTCCAGCTAGCCAAATAGGAAATAGCTAATCCCCTAGCAAAGGCCTTAGCAGTCTCCCATAGCACAGATGGACTACTAGCCGTGCCTGAGTTGATAGTCAAGAATTCCTGAAACTCCTTCAAAAAGTATTCCACAAATTTGGAATCCTTAAGGAGAAATGGGTCCAAATGCCAGTGCTGCAAACCTAGCCTTAACTCTTGTTCTTAACCTCCAAGTATACTGCTGCGTGATCAGAGATAACTATATTCCCAATTTAACAACCCATAATCGAATCCAGAAGGGCCAAGGGAGCCAGAAATAGGTCAATCTCGTGTGACATTTATGTGGGGTTGAAAAAAAGGTAAAGTCCCTGCCGGTAGGGTGAAGACATCTCCAAATATTCACTAGCCCCAACTCTTTGCATAAGTCAACCACCTGCTTGGCCTGCAAAGAAATAGTTGGGGGCCCACAAGGCATCCTGTCCACTGTCAGATCCAAAAGACAATTAAAATCCCCTCTATAATAATGTGCTGTGTTCCAAAAGCACTCAACTTAGAGAAAGCACTAATCAAAAATTTGAGGGGATGTGCCAGAGGACAGTAGACAATTAAAATGCAGTGTCAATCCTATGTATCAGGGCTTTAAGTATCACAAACCATCCCTGCTCACCTTTCACCTGCTCTAATGATGTGAACGGAAGATTTTTCTAGATAAGTACCGCCACTCCCCTACTTTTAGTAGTATAGGATGAAAAGAATACCCAGTCATAACCCCCCTGTTGTAATTTCAGGTGTTCCCCATCATCAAGATGGGTTTCCTGCAACAAAGTGATATCAACCCTTTCCCTCTTAAGGCTAGAAAGCACTTTTTTCCTTTTAACAGGCGAATGACTTTCCTTAATGTTCCAGGTGCACCATTTAATAAGACACTTAGCTATATTGCCTTTCAGACACCCTTGAACCCCTCGGAGGGAGAACCCTGCTTACAAAGCACCGAGCATAAATAAATAAAGACTTATATAGTCGAAGAACTATATATACAAAAACTACTCTACCATAACTAAAACAACTATTACTACTAAAAAACTACAAAGAAAACCAACTATAAAACCTTGAATGGAAGACTCTTCCCCCTGCCCATAGGGGGCACTCACCCTACTCATCCCCTCCTTCACAGCTCCATCAAACCCGGACTGTGCCCCAGCCTGAGGCCAGAAAAAAAACAAGGAGATGATCCTTAAATCAACAGAAAAAAGACAAAGTCAGGATGAACACTCCACCCATCCCTGGCTTCATGTCTACTACTTATGACTAAAAGAGAAACAGAAATAACAAACAAAACGGGAGAAAGAAAACAAAGAGCATCCACAAAAATTCCCATCAGAAAATCCAGTTATTAAAAAATAGGAACAACTTATTCCAAAGCCTTTTCCCCCCTTTCCAAAAAGGAAATTATTAGGGAGAAAGAAAGGAATAAAAAAAAAGGAAGGGAAAACATGGGGAAAGATAGAAAAGAGAACAAACATTAACTGTATTCTTCAAGCCAATCTGTCTATTTTAAAGTGTCTACAAAGTTTTTAGCTTTATCTGCTGAGTCAAATGTATAAGCTGAGTCCTCGTGGCTGAAATGGAGCACTGCGGGGTATCTCATGGAGTACTGGATGCCCAGGTTCCTTAGCCTCTTTTTAACTTCTTTGAAGGACTTCCTCTTTCGAATTACAGCTGCAGAGAAATCCTGGAAAAACATGATTTTTGATCCATTGTACAGCAGTGCCTGTGGATCTTTTCACAGGGATCTGGAAGCTTCTATCACTTTTTGCTTGTCCTTATATGAGAGGAAGTGCACTAAGACTGAGCAGGGGCACTGCACCAGCCCTGACCTGTGCACTGTAACCCGATAGGCCCTTTCAATCTGCAGCCTACTGGACTCAATGTGAAGACCCAAAAACTTCGGCAGTCAGCTTTCAAAGAAGCTGACTGGCTGCTCACCTTCCTCTCCTTCAGGGAGCCCGACAGTTCGGAGATTTATCCATTGACCTTGATTTTCGAGGTCGTCGATATGGTCTTGCAAGGTCCGCACCTCTCACTCCAGCACCTGGATGAGGAGTCCATCGCAGTTTCCGAGGCCTTACTTTGACCTTCCACCTCATCCAGCCTCTCCCCAAGGCCCTGGATCTCCTGCTTATCCTTCTGCAGCATGGATGCGATAGGTTGGACCTAGGCACGAATCTCCCCATGGATCTCCTTAATCGCAGTCGCAACTTTCAAGGTAAGTCTCTCCATCACCGCAGCCAATTCCAGTGAGTCTGTCAGATCCCCGGGGGGGTTCAGGAGAGGCTGCTGCTGCTGCAACTGCAGTTTCTGGTGTGGTAGGTGCTGCAGGGGAGTGTCGTCTCTGCTGCTGTTGCTCGTTCCTTTTCCCTTTGGCATCCTTCCTAGTCCCAAATATTAACAAATATGTGTACTGTAAGGGTTTAAACTAATACTTCCACCACATAAGTTGACCAGGGATGGCAAAAAACACTAGTATGCCTTGGATGTTAGGCAGAGCTGTCCACAGCAGTCGACAGAATCACTGTCAGCTTGTCGAGTTCCAGATTGCAGAGTCCTCATGCCTTATTTTATCAAACTCGCCCTTAAGGGGTATACCATGTCTGTTTCAGATGCATCTTACCATTGTAACAATGCTGTCCCTTTAACAAGGTTATGTTGTTTAGGGTGTAGGTTTGCTCGCTGAGCTGTAGGTTTGATATCCAGACATTTCATTACGTGGCTAGGTAACATCATCAGTGGCAACCTCCAAGTGAAGCAAAGTTGTTGTCTCCTGCTTTCTATTTGTATGTTTGTCCTGGATGGGGTTCCTGGGGTTTGTAGTGATGTCATTTCCTGTTCATTTTCTGAGGGGTTGATAGATGGCGTCTAGATCTATGTGTTTGTTTATGGCGTTGTGGTTGGAGTGCCAGGCCTCTAGGAATTCTCTGGTATGTCTTTGCTTAGCCTGTCTCAGGATAGATGTGTTGTCCCAGTTGAAATGGTGGTTTTTTTCATCCGTGTGTAGGGCTACAAGGGAGAGAGGGTCGTGTCTTTTTGTGGCTAGCTGGTGTTGCCACAACTTCAAACTTTTTCCGAAGTTCGTCTGTGTTGCAGTGTGTGATGGCTCATTCGAATAGTGTTCTGATACAACTTTGTGTGTGTTGGGACGGTTGCTGGCGTAGTTAAGTATTTGGTCAGTGTTTGTCGGTTTTCTGTATATGCAGGTTTGTAGTTCTCCGTTGTCCTTTTTTGCGACTGTAACGTCCAGAAATGCGAAGCTGTATCAGAACACTATTCCAACGAGCCACCACACACTGCAGCACAGACGAACTTCAGAAAACAGAGAAGAACCACCTATACAACGAATTCAAGAAGAACAGATACTCAAAAAAATACAGTCCACAGATTCCTCAGGAACAAACCACGACAAGCAGACCAAACACAGCCAGAAACCCTAACCACCTTACCATACATCAAAGAAGTCTCAGAAATGACAGCCAGACTACTAAGACCCCTCGGAATCCTAGTAGCATACAAACCCACCAACACTCTCAAACAAAAACTAACAAACTTAAAAGACCCAATACAACCCATAGATAAAACCAACGTCATCTACAAAATTCCATGCAGGAACTGCCACCAACACCAGCAATCATCCCAACATGCACAAACGAAGCTGTATCAGAACACTATTCCAATGAGCCACCACACACTGCAGCACAGACGAACTTCAGAAAACAGAGGAGAACCACCTATGCAACGTATTCTTGAAGAACGGATACTCAAAAAAATAAGGTTCTCGGATTCCTCAGGAACAAACCACGACAAGCAGACCAAACACAGCCAGAAACCCTAACCAACGTCATCTACAAAATTCCATGCAAGGACTGCCACAAACACGATGTAGGACAAACAGGAAGAAAGTTAGCCACCAGAATGCATGTACACCAGCTAGCCACAAAAAGACACGACCCTCTCCCTTGTAGCCCTACACACGGATGAGAAAAAAACACCATTTCGACTGGGACAACACATCTATCCTGAGACAGGCTAAGCAAAGACATACCAGAAAATGACATCACCACAAACCCCAAGAACCCTATCCAGGCCAAACATATAAATAGAAAGCTGGTGACAACAGCTTTGCTTCACTTGGAGGTCACCACTGATGATGTTACCTAGCCAGGTAATGACATGTCTGGATATCATACCTACAGCATACCCATTTCAAATTTGTTACAGCTCAGCAAACCTACACGCTAAACCTCAACCTGAGCTACAAACCTTCGTTAAGTTGTTATAGGGTCGATTCGGTTATCAAATAAGTTAAGATTTCTAAATTCTGTTTTCTTTTAGATTACTTACAGTGTGGAAACAGGCCCTTCGACCCAACAAGTCCACACTGACCCACCAAAGCACAACCCACCCACACCCCTACATTTACCCCTTACCTAACACTACGGGCAATTTAGCATGGCCAATTCACCTGACCCACACATCTTTGTGACTGTGGGAGGAAACCAGAGCAAACCCACGCAGACACGGGGAGAACTTGCAAACTCCACACAGTCAGTCACCCAAGTGGGAATTGAACCTGGGTCTACTGGCACTCTGAGGCAGCATTGCTAACCACTGTGCCACCGGCCATCCATGGTTTAAATAAATTCTGTTTTGTTTAAAGCTGAATGGTTTGACTAGCTCCATCATTCCTGAAATATCCACTTTATGTCTGCCTAAAGAAAAAGAAAAATTTAGGATCTGAGCTATCTTTTGAAATGTTTGGAATGGGTCTGGCCTGGTCCATAACATCATGCACTATATCTCACAGCAACTTGTTACTCATCAGGTACTCCACAACACATACTGTTGTTGCAAATTCCTCATTGTTTCTAACTGTCTCTCCAACAGATCCATTCGATCTGATAAGATTTGCAATGCTGTTGGTTACAAATCTTATCAGATCAAATGGATTGGTTGGAGAGACAGTTAGAAGCAATGAAAAGTTTGCAACAGCACAGTATGTGATGGATGGCAGTTGCAGGAATGAGGGAAAGTCTCAGATACAGTCACATAGATGGGTTAACTCCAGGAAAGGTAACAGAGGTCGGCACCTAGGGCAGGAGTCTTCTGTGGCTATACCCATTTCAAACAAGTATGCTGTTTTGGAAAATGTAGGGGAGATGGATTATCAGGGGAACGTAGCATGAACAACCAAGTTTCTGGTATTGAGACTGGCTCTAATGTAACGAGGGGTATGTTGGGTTCCAAGAGATCAACTGTTTTAGGGGATTCTCTTGTCCAAGGTACAGACAGACATTTCTGTGGCCAGCAGCGAAAAATCAGAATGGTGTGTTGCTTCCCTGCTGCCAGGATCAAGGATGTCTCAGAGACGGTGCAGAACGTTCTCACAGGGGAGAGGGGCCAGCAAGAGGTCATTGTCCACATTGGAACCAACCAACATTGGAAGGGAAAAGGTTGAGAGTCTGAAGGGAGATTACAAAGAGTTAGGCAGGAATTTAAAAAGGTCTTCAAGGGTAGTAATAACAGGATTACTCTCAGTGCTACGAGCTAGTGAGGGCAGGAACAGGAGGGTAGAGCAGATGAATGCATGGCTGAGGAACTGGTGTATGGTAGAAGGGTTCACATTTTTGGATCATTGGAAGCTCTTTCAGGGTAGAAGTGACCTGTACAAGAAGGACGGATTGCACCTAAATTGGAAGGGGATTAATATACTGGCAGGGAAATTTGCTAGAACTGCTTGGGAGGATTTAAACTAGTAAGGTGGGGGAATGGGACGCAGGGAGATAGTGAGGAAAGAGGTCAATCTGAGACTAGTACAGTTGAGAACAGAAGCGAGTCAAATAGTCAGGGCAGGCAGGGACAAGGTAGGACTAATAAATTAAACTGCATTTATTTCAACGCAAGGGGCCTAACAGGGAAGGCAGATGAACGCAGGCAATGGTTAGGAACATGGGACTGGGATATCACAGCAATTACAGAAACATGGCTCAGGAATGGGCAGGACTGGCAGCTTAATTTCCAGGAATATCCTCCCTCAGTGGAGCTGTAATGCTATCCCTTATCAAAAACGCCACTCCCCCTCCTCGCTTGCCTCTCTTTCTATCTTTCCTGTAGCATTTGTGTCCTGGAAAGGATATGGAAGATATAGACTGTAGGGAAATAGATGGTGACACCTTGCAAAATGTCCAAATTGCAGTGCTGGATGTCTTGAAATACGTAAAGATAGATAAATCCCCAGGACCTGATCAGGTGTACCTGAGAACTCTGTGGGAAGCTAGAGAAGTGATTGCTGGGCCTCTGGCTGAGGTATTTGTATCATTGATAGTCACAGGTAAGGTGCCGGAAGACTGGAGGTTGGCTAACGTGGTACCTCTGTTTAAGAAGGGTGGTAAGGGCAAGCCAGCCAACTATATACCAGTGAGCCTGACGTTGATGGTGTGCAAGTTGTTGGAGGAAATCCTGAGGGGCAGAATGTACATGTATTTGGAAAGGCAAGGACTGACTAGGGATAGTCAACATGGCTTTGTGTGTGGGAAATCATGTCTCACAAACTTGATTGAGGTTTTTGAAGAAGTAACAAAGAGGATTGATGAGGGCAGAGTGGTAGGTGTGATCTATATGGATTTCAGTAAGGCGTTCGACAAGGTTCCCCATGGGAGATTGATCAGCAAGGTTAGATATCACGGAATACAGGGAGACCTAGCTATTTGGATACAGAACTGGCTCAAAGGTAGAAGACAGAGGATGGTGGTGGAGTGTTGTTTTTCAAACTGGAGGCCTGTGACCAGTGGATTGCCACAAGGATCGGTGCTAGGTCCTCTACTTTTTGTCATTTACATAAATGATTTGGATGCGAGCATAACAGGTACAGATAGTAAGTTTGCAGATGACACCAAAATTGGAGGTGTAGTCGACAGCGAAGAGGGTTACCTCAGATTATAACAGGATCTTGACCAGTTGGGCCAATGGGCAGAGAAGTGGCAGATGGAGTTTAATTCAGGTAAATGCAAGGTGCTGCATTTTGGGAAAGCAAATCTTAGCAGGACTTATACACTTAACGGTAATGTCCTAGGAAGTGTTGCTGAACAAAGAGACCTTGGAATGCACATTCATAGCTCCTTGAAAGTGGAGTCGCAGGTAGATAGGATAGTGAAGAAGGTGTTTGATATGCTTTCGTTTATTGGTCAGAGAATTGAGTACAGGAGTTGGGAGGTCATATTGCGGCTGTACAGGACATTGGTTAGGCCACTGTTGGAATATTGCGTGCAATTCTTCTCTCCTTCCTATCGGAAAGATGTTGTGAAACTTGAAAGGGTTCAGAAAAGATTTACAAGGATGTTGCCAGGATTGGAGGATTTGAGCTATAGTGAGAGGCTGAATGGGCTGGGGCTGTTTTCCATGGAGCACCGGAGTCTGAGGGGTGATTTTATAGAGGTTTACAAAATTATGAGGAACATGGATAGGTAAGTAGCCAAAGTTTTTTCCCTGGGGTTGGGGAGTCCAGGACTTGAGGACATAGGTTTAAGGTTGAGAGGGGAAAGATATAAAATAGACCTATGGGGCAACTTTTTCACACAAAGGGTGGTATGTGTATGGAGTAAGCTGCCAGAAGATGTGGTGGAGGCTGGTACAATTGCAACATTTAAGAGGCATTTGGATGGGTATATATATATATATATATAGGAGGGATTTGGAGGGATATGGGCCGGGTGCTGGCAGGTGGGACTAGATTGGGCTGGGATATCTGGTCAGCATGGACGGGTTGGACTGAAGGGTCTGTTTCCATGCTGTACATCTTTATGACTCTATGACTCTAATTCACCAGCATCCCTTGCGTCTTGTGCCATCTTTAAAATCCCATTCATGTCCAGACATCACTGTCAGTCCAGAGCTGCCTGCACATTTATCCCAGACATGGTAGGCAGGGAGAAATCTCCTTTGTGCAGGCTTCGACCTGAATGGAGATCCTTTTCCCCAGGACCAGCAATGGAAGTCAGGACAGCAGACCACACGAGCTTGGTCCAAGATTGTCACCCAAGTTAAGAGCAGTCTCAACCATCTGGACAAATGGCCAGTAGCGTAGGAAGAAGGACAATTTTCTCTTCCACTCCATAAGGCTCAGGTTTAGCATCCTCTCTCCATTACCTCATACTTACTCTACCTCTGCTACTGTACCCAGCTCCCACTAAGCTTCATGCTCTACAATTTTCACTATTGCCTGTAACACTTTATCCACTCACTGTCACCCACCACACCCTGACACCACTTACCTCTGCACTGCTTACTCACATATTTGGGACACCTGTCATCTGCACCAACACTAATAGCTCTGCAGATCAATTTTACCTTCCATAATACCTGCCTTTCCCTCATTTTAGGAGGAAAATAGCACACGATAGGGCACAACAGTAAAGACAGATGTTAGGCTCCCCCCCTCATTCAGCTCCTCATCCCTTATAAAGAGGGCATCCTGACTCTGACCACCTCAAGCAGGCCCTGGACTGGTATCAGAGGCTGTTTTTGTCTACTGTTCCCGGACCCTCTGAGCAAAGGCTATTCCCCTTGATTTGACCGATGTCTGCTGGCAAGTATATAAGCTTCCTGGTTTCGTGTCTGTGCTGAATAGAAAGGCAAGACAGGAGTAATATAAGTGTTGCAAGTAGGGATGCTGTAAAATCCAGGTAGGTTCAGAGTGGGTAAGCAGCATGAGAGCTAGTGTAATAACCTGGAGACGCAGCTTGATCCAAGCTGCAGCACTACAATGATAGTTACCAGTTCAGCCTGAACTGAAGTACAGAAGGGTAATGGAGGTGGATCAGAGATGTATCATGAGGATTGTTAGAGGCTGGTGCATATTGAATGTCAACGTCTGCAGACATGTCACCTTGCACACAATGAGATATTTCAAAACAGAAAGTAATGACAGCAGTAAATTATATGTTGGTAGTTTTACAAGATCTTTCACTGCCTCTTAATGCTGATTAGGAAAACTAATTTTAACAATTTTTTAAGTATTTCCACAAACTAACAGAAAAGATTTACAAGAAAATTGCAGGGTTGGAGGGTTTAGGCTACAGGCAGAAGCTGAATAGGCAAGGGTTATTTACCTGGAGCATGAGAGTTTGAGGGGTCACCTTACAGAAGTTTATAAAATGATGAGGGCAACGGGGTGAATTGTAAAGGTATTTTTTCCAGAGTACGGGAGTCCAAAATAGAGGGCATTGGTTTAAGTTGAGAGGGAAAAAATATAAAAGGGACCTAAGGGGCAACTTAATCACACAGAGGATGGTGTATGGATGAAATAGGCTGCCAGAAGAGATGGTGGAGGCTGGTACAATTACAAAATTTAAAAGGTATCTGTTGGGTACATGAATAGGAAAGGTTTAGATGCATATGGGCCAAATACTGGTAAATGGAACTACATTAATTTAGGATACCTGTTCAGCATGGACAAGTTGAATTAAATGGTCTGTTTCTGTGCTCGCCTCTATGACTTGAAGACATGGACAACATGCCTGTGATCATCGACTATGGAACATGCCCTGAAACATTGGTGCCTGCTTACCAACATGGAGGGCACTCGCATCAAGTGTCAAACTAAATCCAACAGGTGCATGCTCAGGTTTCCTTGCTGAGTTTTCCTGAAGTCAAACTTATTCAGGGAGTTTAATAAATTGGAAGACTGAATATTAATGAGGTGAGTTGGGCTGTTAACAAGGCATTTAACATGTAATAATGACTGTCAATTGGCAACTCATTACTGTCTAGTGAGAATCTCACCACACCACTAGTGAAAAGCATAAAAGATTAATCAAAATGATCTTGACATCAAGATAAAACTGGCTTTTCACCCAATTCTGCCACACATCATGTCACTGGCCTTGTCAATTGGACCACGGCAAAATTCCACCCATGTTCACAGAAAATTGCAATCCCACACCCAAAAACAAGGATAAACTAGTTTTTAGTCCCATAAATTTGATTATTTTTACTATCAGCTTATTAATAATGACACTTAACACATCTCAACGTGGATCATTTCTCTTCATATACTTTTAAACAAATTCTTCAATTGTGTTTCATTACTTAAATCCAAATTCAAAATTAATCTGTTTCACATCGAGTCGAGATATCAAATTCATGTGCATTTAGGCTATGAATCTACCATTCCTGGTTGAACCCTGCTATTGTTCATGTTTCAAGATGTTTTAAGTCGCTCTTTAATTTTCCCACTATATGCATTCCATTCATTTATTTATCCTTGATTTGGGAGCCCTGAGTTGAGAGGGACAGTGGAATGGAAGGAATGGAAGCACGGAGGAAAAGAATGACACATGTCTGACAATAGACATATTTGCACCTTACTTCTGATGAGCACACTGCAGTTCGTTAGTGTTACTTCCTATCCTATTATATCTACTGAAAGATTAGATACCTACAGTGTGGAAACAGGCCCTTCAGCCCAACAAGTCCACACCAACCCTCCAAAGAGCAGCCCATCCCCCTCTGAAGAATGCACCTAACAGTATGGACAATTTAGCATGGCCATTCACCTGACCTGCACATCTTTGGACTGTGGGAGGAAGCCCACACAGGTACAGGGCAAATGTGCAAACTCCACACAGACAGTCACCCAAGGCTGGCATTGAAACTGGGACCCTGGTGCTGTGAAGCAGCAGTGCTAACCACTAAGCCACTAAGCAGGCTTGTGTAATTCTGATTTTAAATCTAATGTTGACCTCTGTGTTCAAAACAAAAATTACTGCAGAAAGTCAACAGGTCTGGCAGCATCTGTGGAGGGAAAGCAGAGTTGACCTCTGCCTGATTGGAATTGTAATAGTAAAGAAGTCAGGCTTCAGTTTGCTTTATTTACTTATGCCTCCCAGAGATCACATTTTGCAACACAGGCATGAATCTCGCTATTTTTTTCAAGGCAACACATGAAGTAAAATACATTTTGGGATTCCACACAGAATTAGTAGAATATATAATTTTGGGAAAGCAGCAATCTCTATGTCAGCCATTTAGAAGCTGGCAAATGAGGATGTCACAGTGACAAAAATGAGTCAGCATGTGGTCATCTAAAATACACTTATAAATTCTTCAGATGTGAGCTGTCCTGTGTTATAACAGAACCAAAGTGGAAAGAAACAAATTCAAGCCATGTGGATGGGCTTCACTCCAGTGATGTAAACATGGTATTTGGCAATTTCCCCCCACACACACACACAATCACAAGCACCCTGGAGAAAGCTACAATCTATGACTACAGTCATACTGTACTCTTGGTTTAAGACTGGTAAATGTAGAATGAAAAATGCAGTGGACAAGATCCAAATAAAAAGCAGGCAACTGATGACTGCCATTCATATTCTGTGCCTTTGCTAACTATTTTATGTTTTAAAATTGCACATAAAACATTACCGAAAAATATGACACTACAGTAAAGTTATACAACACCCAAGAAATACAATGGATTATCTGAGTAATTTTTAAAATATTACATGTCACCCACCCGAGTGACACTCGGGTGGTACAAAGGAGCCTAAAGGGTAGAGATCACTTCCCTTTAGCTATCTCTGTATTTGTAAACAGCTGCAGCCTGCTATGTGTCGGTGAAGCAATTGCAATAGAAATGTAAATATCTACCGCAAGCCAATAGTTCAAATGATTTGCCTTGAGTTCTAAACAGAAGGTTAAAAGTTCAAGTTCCAGGGTTGACTGTACTCTAAATCATTTGCTTCACTGAAATGAATTTTATCAGCTCTTTCTCAGGATGTGAGCTTTTCCTCTTTCCCCGAATCTGAATGAATAATATTCTACTCAGTTTGATTACAGCGAGCAACAGCCTAAGTCATTTAAACTCACTGGGCAGCTCTGAGTAGCCTATAAGGGGCTGAGTTTGGGAATTCAATGATTAGAGAAGAGTTCCAGCAATGGCCCAGACTTCATAGTCAGTGAAGAAGTAAGAGTGCTCACCAGTGCTCTCTAAAAGGTTCTTACAAGGTCTAGTAATATTTGTAGCACAAATTCCCTTTTGCTGATGTCAACACCATTATAGGGTCAACTCAAGAGAATTGCCAGTATCCAATAGCAGTGAAGCTATCAAGCAAGCTAAGCAGCCAATTTCATTGCTACAGGAAAAATACAATTAAACTTGAAAAGGTTCAGGAAAGATTTACAAGGATGTTGCTGGGATTGAGCTACTAGTAGAAGTTGGTTAGGCTAAGGTTCTTCCCCTGGAGGGTTAGAGGTTGAGGAGTGACCTTTTTATAAATATTTGTAAGATTTATAAAATCATAGAATCATAGAATCCCTACAGTGTGGAAGCAGGTCATTCAGACAACCAAGTCCATAACGCCCTTCCAAAGAGCACCCCACCCAGACACACTCCACTACCCTATTGCTGTAACCCTGTATTTCCCAGGGTTAATTCAGGGTAAAAACAATGACTGCAGATGCTGTATTCTGATGAAGGGCTTTTGCCCGAAACGTCAATTTTACTGCTCCTCGAATGCTGTCTGAACTGCTGTGCTTTTCCAGCACCACTAATCCAGAACCAGGGTTAATTCACCTTGCCTACATATCCCTGGACACTGTTGTAAGGGGCATGGATAGGGCTAATAACCACTGCCATTTTCCAAGTATAGGTAAGTCCAAAACTAGAGGGCATAGATTTAAAGTGAGAAGGGAACGAATTAAAAGGGATCTAAGGGACAACTTTTTCACGCAAAGGGTGGTGCATGTATGGAACGTGCTGGAGGTGGAGGTGGGTACAGCTGCAACATCTAAAAACATCTGGATGGGAACATGAATAGGTAGGGTTTAGAGGGATATGGGCCAAATGCAGGTACTAGATCAGTTTAGGGTATCTGGTCAGCATGGACGAATTCGACCAAAGGCTCCATTTCCATGCAGTATAACTCTATGATTCTAATTCTCACAGATGGCAAATATGGAAGTAGAAATTAAAATTCTGTAAATTTTTAAAATAATTTTACAAACAGTCAAATAAAAACTTTGACATGGCCATGGGATTATGTTAGAATATGGAATATTATTAGCCAACTTAATACATTTATTTTTAACATATACATATTTGTTTATCATAACAGATACATTTGACATTCCAAAGAATATTAAATTAGGCTCAAATCTTCTGGTCTCTGGATAGTTGGAGACTGCACATACCCATAAAGGTTTACATCAGGATTCCAACACAATGATTACATGACAATTGTTTGGGAAGTTTAAACTCCAAATGGGCAACTGCCCAAGATTTGTAATCTTACCAAAAAGCCCCAAATTCCGTATTAAATTTGTAGACTTGTAGGATTCTTACTTACTTACCCACTTAATTGTTTGGCAGGACATGTTAGTAGGATGAAATATGCTCTAACTTGTGGGCCAACTGCAAAACTGATGGCCCAAATCACTCGTACTGGCTCTCACCCTGAACATCTGACCAGAGCCTCCTCAAGCATAGTTCTCCAACACCTGTTCACCACTTCAGCAAGTGTCACTGCTGAGATTTAAGATGCCCCCACATCCATACCCCCAACACTCAGCCCCAGCACTCAAACCCTGAAACCCCTGTCACCCAACACTGCAACCTTTGACTCCTGACATCCTACACTTGACCTCAGCTACCCCCAGCACCTGATCCAAAATACCTTCTCACCTAATTACCTGTTCCATGTAACATCTCTACTGCCTCCCACCCTACCTGACATCCAGCTCACTTGCCACTTTATCCTCTCACCCACTGGGCACGCTATCCCCTCATCTGGTTTTCTGCTGAACTTAATCCTTCAGCTTCTCATCTGCCACATCATCTGCTTACCCACTTGGCATACTACCACCTTATCCACCAGCCAGCCAACCAACTTGCCCAATTACCTGTCTTCCAACATCTACCATCTGCCGGCTTCTGCCTTACCACTTTCTCGTCTCACCCCTCACATACCTATCAGATAACTTACCCTTTATCCAACCCCTTATCTATCTGGCATCCTACACTCAACCAGAGAAACCATGGACAAATGTTTTAGCTCACATTCTATGGGTATAAAAAGAATATAGATGAGTTAAACAAAATTCCAAAGAGCGGAAGTCCAGGCCACAAGACAAAAAGTTGTTTTCTTGTCACAGACTTTTTGCAATGATAACATACTGTGTCTACATAATAACAGTCGGTCTTGATTTGATGATTGAATTTAGGTATTTTCTTTAATTATTTATTTTAAGATTTCTTGTTTTTCTCTATCTTTTCCCTACCAAGCATTGATCTCCCTAGCTAAGGAACGATCTGTGGTTGGGCAAGTCTACTTGGGTTGGATAAGCCATAGATTTACTCTCTCTCTGCTGCTCTTGGCATTTACAAGCTTTTTATAACACTTAACAACTCAACCAATCACAGAGGTGTTGCCTGGCAGAATTTCATTTACTTGAAAGCTTCTTAGTACCGTTCAGTCTCAAATTCTCCTTATTACTTTCAAAAATCAACGAATTTTGCCCAGCTGAATAACATGCAAACTTTAATTTTCAATTTGTAAAATTTTCTTTTTATTTTCGGTTTTAGCAATTTGACTTCCATTTCTGATATCATTCCAAAAAAGATTTAAAAAGTGGGAGGAAATTGGGATCCCAATCAGGATTGTAACACATGGTTTGATATTATCAGAACCAAAGAAGTTTTAAAGCTCACCTTATGTATTTGGTGATTGGTTAGCTTGTTTGGCTGGATGGCTGGTTTGTAATTCAGAATGATGCTAATGTTGTAGGTTTAATTCCCACGCAGGCTAAGGTTAACCTAACAGATTCACCTTCTCAACCTCTTATCTTGGCTGAGGTATGATGACCCTCAATATAAACCACTACCTTTTGATGAGAACATGGGACAACTGTGATTTTACCCTGCCTTTTAATGCTGCATTAAAACTCAACTACATGTCATTCAACAAGGTACAACTTTTTCCGGGGTTTCCACTATAGCTTCAATTCAAGTGGAGTAGTAAAGAACTGCCAACACCAACTTCCGGGTTTCTGCAATTTGTAGCATGCAAATTAATGGCAGAAGTTGCAATTAGTTTCACAGTTGTAATGAAAGTGAGTCCTGGTGGTTTTGTTGCCATTTCAATCACAAAATCCAGGCCATTGTGCATGCTTTCGTTCCTTTGTGTAACATGCTGACGCTGTGCCACTCAACACTGATCTCCTAGCTAATATTTCTAAACCAGCCTATAAAGCTGAGGAGACAGTTTACAAGTTGGCTTTAATTAACAATCCAAGAGCAAATTGAATAGGTTTTGATTCATATTTAACTCTAGTTTCAGCACAAACTCAATTCCATATAGATGAATCAGCTAGGATTTTAAAATGCATGTTTTTTTTAAAATAAGAATCCTTACTATCCTACAGTGATGACCAGTTGCAGTTTTATTAATACAGCTAAAAATGGATTATAAATTAAAAAAAAACATTTTTGTTAATTATCTAGACTACCAAATGAATGTAATGTGATTATGAGTAAGTGAAAATGACTGATATAGCTCCATTTGCTGGTTTAATTGGTGTATGGTAGATTTTTATTTGCTATTTCAAAGCTATTAAATATATGTATTAGCATCCTTGCATCAAAAATAAACTTGACCTTAGGAGCCTCTTTTGAATTCTGCAGAATTATCCCGGATAGCAGAAACCTGTAATTGTCATTAACTTATTTTGGTGGTTGGCCAGTTTTGTATCAGGGCTTCTTCAGTGCACCATTTTAAATTCTCACTGAGTATTACAGAGCTGAGTTTGATGAAGTCATAAACCCAGAACTGGGAGGATTGTGAAAAGTTGGCACAGTGAGGAAAGGAACTTTACTGGCATTTTGTAAGACAATGAATCATTTGAGATCTGGAGCACGAGATGAGTAAGATCTGAAGCTGAGGTCTCAAAACATTCATTAGTGCGTGTTTCATATGTAAATTTTATACTTTCTCTCTCAGCTAGTGAAATAGTTATACTGGGACTGGGAAGATATACTAACTGCAGTAGATTTATTGTTTGATTAGTCAAGTTACTTAATGTCTTTAAAAATTGTTATTGATAGTTTGAAACATGAATCCTGAATTCACTTATATAGTGCAGTAGAAACTGGGGCAGGGGAAGTGATGTGTTTCAGCGGTAACACATGGAAACTGATGAACACCAATATGATTTGCAACAACCAGTTAGAAACACTGGAGCAGAAGTTAGCCATTCAGCCGATCAAACCTCTTCACTGTTCATTACAATCATGACTGATTATCCATTTCAATGTTTTATAGCCACATTACCTCCATGTCTTTTTACATTATTGGTATTTTGAAATCTGACAACCTTTGCTTTAAACATACACAACGACTGAGCTTCTCCAGACCTCTGATAGAGAGGGTAGAGAATGGGAAACATTTACAAACCACTGTGTAAAAGAGTCCTCCTTGGCTCATTCCTAAGTGGTGTCCCCTTTATTTAGGGATTGGGCCCCTGGTTCTAGACTCCCCAAATAAAAAAAATTCTTACCTACATTCACCCCATCTATCCCTTTAAGTTCTTTGTAGGCTCAATAACATCACCCCTCATTCTTTAAAATTTCAGAGAAAATAGCTCCCATTTCCCAATCTCTCTTCATAAGACAGTCCTGCCATTCTGTGAAAAATTTTGTTGAATCTTCACTACATTCCTCTGTAGAAATAATATCCATAATAAAGTAAAGGCGTGAAAACTGCACTTGGAATCCCAGGAGTGGTCTAATCAATTTCACATACATTCGAAGCAAGACTTTGCTACTCCTGTACTTAAATCTTCTTCTGATAATTGTTAACATGTTGGTATTTGTTGGCCACCTACATGTTGGCCTTTAGTGACTTATCCAGGATGATGTCATGGTTCCTTTATGTAACTCCACTTTATAATTACTTATAATTTAAGAAATATGTTCCTCCCACTAAAGAAATAATCTCAATTTTTTCTATACCATATCTCATTTGCCATCTTCCAGCCTATTCATTAGGTCTGTCCAAATCCTCTTCAAACCATGGTTCATCTTCCTTACAGCATACATTCCCACCTAGCCATGTGTCATCAGCAAACTTGAAAATATTGCATTTGGTCTCTCCAACCAAATCATTGATATCACTTGTGAATAATTGGGCCCCAAATACCAATGCTTGTGATACCCCAATTGTTTTAGCTTGCCAGTGCAAGAATGGCTCATTCATTCCACCTCTCTGCTTTCTGTCTGTTAGCCAATCTGTAATCCTTGCCAGTACATGACCTTAAATTGCATGTATTTTAATTTGATAATCAGCCTCCTGTGAGGTCCTTATGAAAAGTCTTCTGAAATTTCAAAATACATGACATTGTTATGGGTAAATCACCACAAATTACCTTTAATTCATGTACATATTGCAAAATCTCACAAGTATTGAAACAATAATTTAAACTTCATTGCACATAGCAATGAAAATATGACCTCTCAATGAAACAAGACAAAGCCTCCCAACTCAATTTGGTTATGACTTGATCAATGATGGAATTTAACTACGATTCCAACCAACAGTGTCTGTCTCTGGAAATGTCCAGTGTTCAATCTTACGCAGTGTTGTTCTTCGAAGTTCTGCTTAAGGACAATTTTGGAGTTGCTTTCTTCAACAGATCTTTTGTCCTTCGAATCCATAATGTCATATGATTGATGATTCCTTAAACTTTTCATCCAAAATATTGAAAGCCTGCAACTTTCTTTCTTATTAGGAGTAGCCTCCTTGAACCTTGTTACATTTGCCTTGTTTAAAGACATAACTTTTGTGTGATTAATTCCTTAAGCTCTTCTGAAGGCAATCCTCTGGCCTGTGCATAAAGCAGCCAGTTATCAAGCAGATGTGAAAGTAGTTTTCCTCATGCAGCTTCAACTGTTTCTTTTCCCAGATGTCGATAATCGTTTTGAATATCTTCAAAAATTTGTCTTTGTCCCTTAATAGTTCATTTCAAACAGTTATTGCTGCTTCTTTCAATAAAAAAAATTAAAGCTCTGAGGATTTCCCATTCACAGATTGTTGTTGACCTATGCTCAGTTGGATCATTATGATAAATCAGGTATATCCATGAAATCATTAATCATGCATCACAAATTCTTTGATCTGTGCCAATATATAAGTAACAACAAAAATCAACATCTGTGGGCAAAAACTGCATATCCATAATTTTGAATCAATTTTTAATGAACTCTGCATTTGAACATTTCATCATTCACAGGGTTTCTCAGGAACGGATATGGAGGAAATAATTGTCTATCCAAGTATTCATTTAACACATTCTTTATAAGTTTTCAACAGCTCCCCTACTTTTGATGTAAGGAAAACAGGCCTGTAGCTATCTGTTTTCTTGCTCCCTCCATTTTTAGATAGTGGAGTGACATTTGTTTCCACGGTTTACAGGAACTGTTCCAAAATATATATTTTAGAAGATGATTGCAGTACATCGATCATTATATCGCATCTCTTTCTCCACTCTGGGAAATAAAATATTAGGTCCAGGAAACTCATTAACCTTCAGTCCCATTAATTTCAGAAGTGCATTTCTACAATTAGTGCAATTGACCCACTTCCACATTCCTATTCAGCACCATCATGAATGGCACCTGTGCCATAGTTTATTCATCCTCTCTGCAAACACTGCTCTCATTAACTCTTGCATAGGCAAAGGGTTAATGTTCCTCCATACCTGACTCATTCATAGTTATGCTTTGTCACTATCCATGGAACAAATCTGAAGTACTTAACTAAAGGACGTGACTGTTCCTTCGAACAAAGTCTCCAAGTTCTTGCTTTCTTGTGTGTTGCAGTATCTAAACTAATTCCTTTCAATTCCTCATTTTTCATAGTTCTTTCTATATCTAATTCTGGGAGATTTCTTTTATCTTGTTCAGTGAAGACAGACACAAGATATTCTTCTTTTCTCTTTCATCACTGTATATTCTCCTGATTCTGCCAAATGGATCCAAATGTCTTTGCGAAATGTGTCACTTTTACATACTAATAGAAACTTTTACAACATTTTTTTTTGCTAGTTTACATTCATATTCTATTCTCCCATTGTTTATCTATTTCTTGGACCTATTTTTTCTATATTCTAAAATATTGACAATCCTCAAGCTTACTCGTATTTCTGTCAACTTTGTATGCAGCTAAAATATCCACAGCTCAAAGAACTTAGGCTCAGCATTGATGATCTGCGGCCTGAGTTTTGGACTCTGCATCTTTCTAGTGCTAGTTGAGTCAGATTGGTTGTGAATTTTCCTCTTTGTAGTGCTGTTGAAATGAGACATGAGACTGAATTGGCTCTTGTTCCATTCAGTGGGCAAACTCTGAATTGGTTGCATAATTAAATAAAAAGACAAAGCAAATAAGAGTTGCAATCCTATTAATAGTGTTGGGGAAAGGATCCCATAAGTTGTTTTGCATCCTGGATCTCACTGACGAACAGAGAACACAGGCAGGGGAGATTTTGACATCTTTGAAACTTAGGTTTCCATAGAAATGTAATTTATGAAAAATATTTATTCAACGTGTGAGTTTAAAGGGAGACAGATGCTTTTAGAGTCTGTGATAGCATTGAAAACTGAACCTTTTAGAGATAGGATTGCCTTGGGAATAAAAGACCTATTATGACGGTCTAGGTTAGAGTGGTGCTGGAAAAGCACAGCAGGTCAGGCAGCATCCAAGGAGCAAGAAAATCGATGTTTTGGGCAAAAGCCCTTCATCAGGCTGAAGGTGGGGAGCCTCCAGGGTAGAGAGATAACTGGGGAGGTGGGGGGGTGGGGGTGGAGGTGGGGGGTGGCTAGGGAGAAGGTAGCAAACAGTACAATAGGTGAATGGGGGTGGGGATGGAGGTGATAGGTCAGAAAGGAGGGTAGGTGTGGGTGGAGATGGGAATGGAGGTGATAGGTCAGAGGGGAGAGTGGAGCAGATAGGAAGGAAGGGAGATTGGCAGGTAGGACAGTACTGAGCTAGAAGTTAGGAACTGGGGTAAGGTGAGGGCAGGGGAATTGAGGAAATTGGTGAAGTCTGCATTGATGCCCTGGGTTTGAAGTGTTCCGAGGCGGAAGATGAGGCGTTCTTCCTCCAGGCGTCGGGTGGTGAGGGAGCAGTGGTGGAGGAGGCCCAGGACCTGCATGTCCTTGGCAGAGTGGGAGGGGGAGTTGAAATATTGGGCCACAGGGCGGTGGGTTTGATAAGTGTGGGTGTCCCAGAGATGTTCCCTAAAGCACTCTTTGAGGAGGCGTCTGGTCTCCCCAATATAGAGGTTTTGCCTAGTTAATTTTAACCCATTATGAGGATCTATGTACTGAATGAGGAGAAACTTGCTCTCAAGAAAATTATCCACATGTGCAGCAGATCGGAGGTTGTCAATTATTACCGAGAGCACATTAATAGAACAGGTTACTATTAAGCTAATAGACATTTCAGGCAGAACAAGAACAATATATTTGAGAAAAAGAAGTGTTTGCAGAATAGTCAATTAAAAAAAAAACAAGAGGCCAGATAACAGGGTATAGATATTGAGAACATATCACACAAAAAAAAATGTCCAGTGTGGGGAAACACAATGCTTTTATTGTAAGAGGATGCAGTACTTTACTAACAAGTACTTTTGACTGTACCATTTATTTACATTTGGTGGGTGGGCTATTGATTTCTGTGCTCACCCGATATTATGGGGGTATGTGAAAAAGTGATAGGCTGGGCACCCACATTATGTTATATGGTATCCTCTGGAATCACTCCTAGAAGGGGCATATACAATTTAGCCTTATTCGAGAGTACTGTAAACAGCTTTAGTTTCCTTATTTAAGACATGACATAACTACATGATAGCAGTTCAGACAAGCTTCATTCTAATGATTCTTGGGATGAGGAGGTTGTCTTATGACAAAAGATTGGACAGTTGGGCTTGTATCTGTAGTGACTGTAACAAGGTCAGCCAGCTGGACCTGATAAAATAGCACTCTGTGATTGGGCTGTTAATTTGGTCCAATTTGGGAGCCCTAGACTGACAAAAAAAGGTTGAGGCAGTACAATAGTCAAGGACTGTTCATATGTAAATAAAGGATGACTTCGTCATGGGATACCAGTCTCTGTACAGTTATTTCATGGCAATGAGAGTAAAGCATGATCCTGAAGAAACCTGCTCCCAACAGTCATCTTTGAATTTGGGTCAGCATTTTCTTAAATCAAGCCTTTGTTTGGGAAGGTTGACTGCTCCCTTTTTCCAGACAAGTAATATTGTGGCAGACAAAAGCAATGAATAATTCTCCTGACAGCCTGTGGAGCTGCAGCTTTTTCTGTGATTAGAAGCCTGATTTTCCATAGGCACCATATATGAAACATAATTAAGGAATATTATGACTCCAAACCTCCTCTAATTCTGAAATAATATCACTTTTACTTGGCAATCTGAGAATCGGGGAATGCATATTGGGGTTTTGACTAGGTTAAGAGAGCCCCGCAGAAGACTGTGAATTTGGCTTAACCCTTAGAGAAGCTTAGAAATCATCTGGTATGCGAGATTATTAATGTAACCGTGCAAAAATGCCTGCTAACTGAAGCTCAGCAGGCCTTCAAACAGGTGCTGAAATGGCTTTATCATTGTAAAACGCAGCAAGTGGAGCATACATGTTGCAAGGTATTTCAATGGAAATGGATACCCATATGAAGTTCAGGTAGGTGCAACAGTCCTGAATATGCGTGTGGACCATATGAAAGCTGAGACTTGGCAAGCCATGCAGGAGAAAAATGTGCCTTGTCCCTCAGAACATTCAGAAATGCTGCTGGAACCCATGGAGTCACCCTTTCCATCAAACATTGTCAAGTTCTCTAAATCCTTGATGGACATGAGAGTGGTAAGAGCGTGGAATGCCTTATCTGCCAATGTAGTTAACTCAACCACATTAGGGAGATTTAAACAATCCTTGGATGAGCACGTGGATGATGATGAGATAGTATAGGAGGACGAGCTGAGAATAGTTCATGGGTCGGCGCAACTTCGAGGGCCAAAGGGCCTGTTCTGTATTGTATTGTTCTATGTTCTATGTTCTATGTTCTATGTTCTAAGAAGCTGCCTTGACATCTTTACTACCAGAAGAAGAGAGTGAAACTCTACCAAGACACTCCTGGCACAAGAGGTGAGTTCACTTGTATTACACACCGCCTGTATCAGGCAGCAAGTCAGACAAACCTCACACAGTGCTAAAACACCCCAGGAGAGTCCCCAGGATAAAGAATGGACCTATGCCTATGGACCCAGACGTGGAAAGATGTGGTGATTATAACAAGATCAGCCGGGTGGATCTCATAGAATACTATTTCCCCAACTAGCGCTGTTAATCTGGTCCAATCCGAGAGCCCTGGTTGACATAAAAAGGCTGAGTGTCAGAGATACTGACACTCTGGTACCTGACTCTGTATGAGGCAGTGCTATAGTCAAAGGTGTGGTACTAGAGAAGCACAACGGGTCAGGTAGCATCCGCGAGACAGAAGAATCAATGTTTCGGGCATAAGCCCTTCATCAGGATTCCTGACCTGCTGTGCATTTCCAGCATCACATGATCGACTCTGATCTCCAACATCTGCAGTCCTCACCTTCCCCTCGTACTATAGCCAAGACTGTTCATACATAAATAAAGCGTGACTTGGTTATAGGAGAAAGTGAGGACTGCAGATGCTGGAGATCAGAGCTGAAAAATGTGTTTGCTGGAAAAGCGCAGCAGGTCAGGCAACATCCATGGAGCAGGAGAATCGACGTTTCGGGCTTAAGCCCTTCTTCAGGAGTGAGGAGGGTGTGCCAAGCAGGCTAAGATAAAAGGTAGGGAGGAGGGACTTGGGGGAGGGGCGTTGGGAATGCGATAGGTGGAAGGAGGTTAAGGTGAGGGTGAAGACTTGGGGGGTGCAGTGAGAGAGGGACTCACTGAAATCCTTGTAGAGTGAGGAAGAGAGCTTCTTCAAGGAAGGCATCCTTGCAAGAGGATTCGCAGTAGGTTAAAATCAACCAGGAGAAAGTGAGGACTGCAGATGCTGGAGATCAGAGCTGAAACATATGTTGCTGGAAAAACGCAGCAGGTCAGGCAGCATCCAAGGAGCAGGAGTATCCTCACCTTAACCTCCTTCCACCTATCACAGTCCATCCTGACTTGGTTGTAGGACACCGATCTCTGCAGAGTTTTTTTTCAGTATCCATTTGAGTTTAAAAAAATGTGAGGTGATCTTATTGACAAAAGAAGATCCTGATGGGGCTTGACAGGTTAGATGTAGGAGAACTTCTCCCTTTGTGGGAGAAACAAAAACTAGCAACACAGTTTAAAAACAAGGGGTCTCCTATTTAAGACATCAATGAATCAGGAAGTGTTGTGAGTTTGTGGAAGAAAGTGAAGGCTGCAGATGCTGGAGATCTGAGTCAAGAATGTGATGTTGGAAAAGCACAGCAGGTCAGGCAGTATTCGAGGAGCAGGAGAATCATTCCTAATGAAGGCCTTATGCCCAAAAAGTCGATTCTCCTATTCCTCAGAAGCTGCCTGACCTGCTGTGCTTTTCCAACATCACACTCTCGATAGAGACTGGTAGAGGCAGGTTCATTGAATATTTTTTAAAGTCAGAGATAGATAGGTACGTTTCTGCCAAACCAGTCAAAGTTTGGTTCAGACAGGAAAGTGGAATTAAAACTAAAATTGAATCAGTCATAATCTTATCAAATGGCAGAGCAGGCATGAGGGGTCAAGTCAAGGTTAGAGTGGTGCTAGAAAAGCACAGCAGGTCAGGCTGCATCCGAGGAGCAGGAAAATCAACGGTCCGGGCAAAAGCCCTTCATCAGGAAGACTCCTCGGATGCTGCCTGACCTGCTGTACTTTTCCAGCACCACTCTAATCTTGACTCTGATCTCCAGCATCTGCAGTCCTCACATTCGCCTCTGAAGGGTCAAGAGTCTTACTCCTCCCCCTATTTAGTATGTTTCTACGTAAACACTCTATTCAGCAAGCCTTTTCCTGCAAGCGAAACTTTATTTTAACCATGGCATTAAGCATTCAATTGTACCCATGAACATGGCAACTGCAATTTTCTACATAACTGCATAAACAACTTAATAGAACTTTGGACAATACAATCATTCAACTAAGCAAATAATTATTACAAAATCAGCTTTTGGTAAACAAACATAGGTATTAGCAAATATTTTCACAGCATCGTTATCCAAATTAGTAAGTATGAAAACAAGTCGCTTTTTTTACATTGATCAATTACAGATAATTTCTGTACTGTTAATTTTAAACATTAAGCTTCAATGTGGCGCCATCTCGCTGTGATTTATGTGCCACTTCACTGCAGCACAACATGCTTTCCAGTCAAAGTATTACTTCATTATCATTGCACTAAAATTTGTGAGCATTCTTTATGATCACCAGCAGCAGAAATCCATCACTCCGGCTAGTTATGACAAGTTATATGACTCATAGTTGGCTCTCCACCTAGTGACATTGAAAAACACAGAGGTAAGAATCAAATAAAAGAAAACAAACCAAGGCAGAGTATAAGAAATTAAATGCAGTTTACTAAGACTATAATTTGGAGTTGTGTTGCAATTTATGCATTATGTAGAACAATATACAAAATGTGCTCACTGCTAAATAAAATCAGCATGCAAATACTTTCACTAATTTTTGTAACTCCCAATCTTACTGCAGAAAATTTTACTTTGATATCCAAAACCTCTATCTATACAATTGGAGTCTTTGTTCTCAAAGTTTGTGAGAAGATTTGTAGCTCGGGTGCTCCTTGTTGTGGTTCTGTTTGCCAAGCTGGGAAGTTGTGTTGCAGACATTTCATCCCCTGTCTAGGTGACATCCTCAGTGCTTGGGAGCCTCCTGTGAAGCGCTTTTGTGATGTTTCCTCCGGCATTTATAATGGTTTGTCTCTGCCGCTTCCTGTTAGTTCCAGCTGTCCGTTGCAGTGGTCGGTATATTGGGTCCAGGTCGATGTGCTTATTGATTGAATCTGTGGATAAGTGCCATTCCTCTAGGAATTCCCTGGCTGTTCTCTGTTTGGCTTGTCCTATAATAATAGTGTTGTCCCAGTCAAACTCATGTTGCTTGTCATCTGCGTGTATGGCTACTGAGGATAGCTGGTCGTGGCGTTTTGTGGCTAGTTGGTGTTCATGGATGCGAATCGTTAGCTGTCTTCCTGTTTGTCCTATGTAGCATTTTGTGCAGTCCTTGCATGGGATTTTGTACGCCAAATTGGTTTTGGTCCTACCAAAAGAGGGAGTTTGACCCCACCCCACAGCTCACCAATAGGATAAACAACACACTGAGGAACCTACAAAAAAACGGACAGATAACCAGGTTTGACCTACACAGAATGAAACCCGAAAGCAACAACACCCCCAGCTTCTATAGATTACCTAAAGTGCACAAACCAGACATCCCACGCCAACCAATAGTATCACTGCAAGGGACACCATCACACAAACTGGCTAAAGAACTCCAGCAGAAACTGGAACACCTGATCAACAGATCCAGACACTCTATACAGTCAACACAGGAATTCTTGGACATCATCAGAAATATACACATAGACAAGGAAGAAACTATGGTCTCATTCGATGTAACGGCACTGTTCACCTCTATCGACAAAACCCTAGCCAGAGAAACAATAGCCAACCTGCTAGACATACAGAACAGACAACAAGATGGTGAACCTATCAACAAAGAAGGCATACTCAAACGACTGGACTTGTGCCTCACAACACACTTCACATTCAACAACCAAATATATGAACACATCAACAGCACACCCATGGGCTCACCCATCTCTGGACTCATACCAGAAGCGGTAATGCAAAGATGAGAACAAACACTCTTCCCGCAAATTCAACCCAAACTCTGGGTCAGATATGTGGATGACACCTTTGTAATCATTAAAAACACAGAAATAGAGAGCACACACCGGATCATCAACGCCACACTCACAGGAATCAGATTCACTAGAGAGGAAGAAAAGGACAACCACTCCCATTCCTAGATGTGATGGTACAGAGAACACCTATCGGAGAATTCACCACAAAGATATATAGGAAAGCCACACACACAGACCAAGTCCTGAACTACGAAAGCAACCACCCCAACACACACAAAAGAAATTGTATCAAGACACTGTTCAAAAGGGCCACAACACACTGCAGTACACCAGAACTGCGAAAAGAGGAAGAAGAACACCTATACAATGTATTCGCCAAAAACGGAAACCCCCGCAATTTCATCAACAGTTGCCTAAGGGAAAGACAACGGAATGAGGACATGCCACAACCCAAAGGACTAGCCACACCAACATACATCAAGAGCATTTCCGAACTGACAGCCAGACTACTGCGACCACTAGGACTCATAACAGCACACAAACCAACAGCCATTCTCAGACAACAACTCACCAGAATGAAGGACCCAATATCCAGCATGAGCAAAACCAATGTAGTGTACAAAATCCCATGCAAGGACTGCACAAAACACTACATAGGACAAACAGGAAGACAGCTAACGATCCGCATCCATGAACACCAACTAGCCACAAAACAATACGACCAGCTAGCCTTAGTAGCCACACACGCAGATGATAAGCAACATGAGTTTGGCTGGGACAACACTATTATTATAGGACAAGCCAAACAGAGAACAGCCAGGGAATTCCTAGAGGAATGGCACTCATCCACAGATTCAATCAATAAGCACATTGACCTGGATTCAATATACTGATCACTGCAACGGACAACTGGAACTGACAACAGGAAGTGGCAGAGACAAACCACTATAAATGCCAGAGGAAACATCACAAAAGCGCTTCACAGGAGGCTCCCAAGCACTGAGGATGTCACCTAGACAGGGGACAAAACGTCTGCAACACAACTTCCCAGCTCGGCGAACAGAACCACAACAGTCTTTGTTCTATCCCAAATCTCAAATTTCTTCTAAAGCTGGTCAAACTGGCTATTTAAGTATTCTATTTTAAGTAACAATGTTATCAACTATCTGAGTGACTGTCTCAACTATCAGCAGTAGTCTTAATAAATAAGGAATGAAGCTACTTCAAGAAGTCAGAAACAGCTTCTTATATGTGCATTTTTAAAGTCTTCCGCTGCAATCTACATGACAAAAAAAAAGTTTATCTGCTTTACCATGATTTATTTCTTCCCTTTTCTTAAACTCTGCCTCTTCATCTTCCTTTCCTTCAAGAACCCATCTTGTTGGCCACACTCTGGTCGTATTTCCAAAATGCTTCCTCTTTGGATTGGATTCTTTTTGTATCTCATATCCTTCAAACATATCTTGAAGCAGTCCCCTACAATAGAGGCGTTCCTTTGATCTGATTCCTACTAAGCCATTTGTTATTAAAAGGCAACAAAGGGCCAGGCAAAAAGTGTACTAGGAAATGATAGCAGAATTTTGGATTGTGACCAAATCAAATGCAATCCTGTTTAATGCATAGAGGACAAATCTAAAGGTAAATGAGGTGGGAATTAAATGCTGGCCTAGTGAATGGTACCCAAATTCTGTGAGAGAATAAAAGAAAGGCCTTAGGAGGTTAGTGACAGAACAGTCACTATGTAAAACGCAATTCTCACGTGAGATGGCAAGATTATCTGTATGGACACCAGCGAGATCCCCAATTGAGGTGGGTGAAGAGAAATGGTACCTACCAGCGACCTGTGGGTTTAATGTAGAGCCAGATGAGCACTCCTACTCTTCCTGTCGTCACAATTGATAAGTAAAAACTTAATACCGTCTTTCAAATGGCAATTTATTTCAGATTTGATTTAGAAGCTAAGCAACTGAAGAAATCAACAGCTACATGAAGGATGGATGCTGTGGCCATTCAAAGTCCAATTTGGTAAAGGAACCTGTATCAATATTAAGCCTTCATTGACATATGTTATAGAGTCAATGTTAATTTTAGGTATAGATGGTGAATGATATACATGATATACAAGGAAACCCTAACCAATAGAATGGGTGGTGCATAATAGTGCAGACACATTATCCACTAAATTGGAAACTTAGGTTTTGATTTTATACTTGTCAAAACAGGCACTGAACAATTAAATTTCTGGACCTGTGAATGCAAATCCCTGGGCACACTCTGAGATTCAGTGCCTTAGAGCATCATTTGGCATGGAATTATTTATGACTTGCTTGCTGCCCCACCCCTGCCCTGATTATTCTCCCATTTTCCCATTTCCTAAGGCATTGTATTTTCAGAGGATGCAATTCCACCGGAAATCAGCAGCTCCTCAATCACAATCGACCTGGATTATTTTTGACCATTCAAAGCTGTCAGAGAAAATTTTCACAGATTCAAATTAGGTTTTATTTCACCCTTGACAATCAATGTTGAAAATTATGTTGTTGTGAGGAGTTCTCTTACCAAAATGATCCAGTTCTTATCCAATATCATGCAAGTGCACTTACCAGTTATTGACTAGGAATCAGAAGCATAGACTTTGTCTGATTGGTACTGAGTCCAGATTAAAGTGGTGCTGGAAGAGCGCAGCAGGTCAGGTAGCATCCGAGGAGCAGGAAAATCAACGTTTCAGGCAAAAGTCCTTCATCAGGAATGGAGACAGGGAGCCTCCAGGGTGGAGAGATAGATGGAAGTGGGGCTAGGAGAAGGTAGCAAAGAGTAGAATAGGTGAATGAGGGTGGGATGGAGATGATAAGTCAGAGAGGAGGGTGGGGGAAGTTAGCAAAAAGTAGAATGGGTGGATGGAGGTGGGGATGGAGGTGATAGGTAGAGAGGAGGATAGGGGAAGGTAGAAAAGAGTAGAATGGGTGGATGGAGGTGGAGATGAGGAAACTGGTGCTGAGACAATTGTGGCAACTGCCATCACGTCTCACTCCATTTTCCAACCAGGCTGTGATCAGTAAACTTCACAAACATAGATATTGATTTAAAAATCAAACACCACCAGGTTATAGTCCAACAGGTTTATTTGGAAACACGAGCTTTCAGAGCGCTACTCCTGCATCAGGTGGTTGCACATGTTGTGTGATTTTTAACTTTGTACACCACAGGCCAACATCGGCCTCTCCAAATCATAGATATTGATGCAACCTGAGATTCCCTGAAATGTATGGCTCATTGAGCAATCCATTTACTAAATAAGTTATCTGTGAATTTAGTCGGATTTTATTTTAGTATTAGTAAGCTATAGAATGATGGATGCCACACTTGTACCAGTTCCAGTGTCCTATTAAGCCTTTGATATCAAACATTTCCATTTATATGCACATTTAAAGTAAGAAAACATCCAAAGGTGCTTGGCCGGAAGCATCAGAGAAATAAAAATTAACCCAGAAGTTGTTCATAGGAGGATGACTGTAAGCATGGTCACAACGATAGATTTCAAGGAGTGACTTAAAGAAGGAAGGATTCAAAAAACAGAGAATTTTGGAGATAATTAATTTACTGGAAGAGAGATGGGTATATATTTTAGATAGAGGTAACAGGGAATGCAGATATTTGATAAGTTAACTTAATTATTTGTGCAGCACCCAAGAAGTTTCATTACTGTGTCATCTAAGTCTGTACATGATTTAAACAATCTTAAGAACTGAGTGATAATTAATATTCATGAAACTACATTGTTGAAGACTTTGAGCATTTTTTTAAACTTCAATTCTCAAAACAGAATGTTTTTCTTCTAAAAACTTTCAATTAAAATGTTTGGGACAAAATTCTTAGAGATATGACAAGGTAGGTGTAGATAGGATGTTTTCCCTGGTAAGTGATTGTAGAACCAAGGGATATAATCTCAGAATAAGCAATAGGCCATTTAATACTGAGATGCAGAGGAATTTCTTCACTCAGTGGGTGTTGAATCATTGGAATTCTCTACCTCAGAGAGGTGTGGGAGTTCAATCATTGAGCAGATTCAACACAGAAATTGTTAGACTTATGGAGACTAATTACATCAAGTGATATGGAGATAACTTTCTTAAGCTGAGGGAGTCATGACCTGATTGCATGTCAGAGCTGACTCCATGGATTCAGTGGCTGAACTCTGTCCCTAAGTTTCTATTGCTCTATAGAACAAAATAATGTGTTCCGAGACTTTCCCTCAATTAAATAAATACAACTATACAATAATGTAAGGTTTGAATCCTACCATGGCAGTTAGTAGAATTTGAATTCAATTATAAAAATCTGAATTAAAACCAGATGACAATTACTCCATTGTCAATTGTCAGAAACACCCATCTGGTTCACTGATACCCTTTAGGGAAGGAAACTGCCATCCTTACCGGGTCTGGACTATATGTGACTTCACATGGTTGACTTTTAGCATCCCTCTGGGCAATTAGGGATGGGCAATGAATGCCTGTCTAGCTCACAAGGTCCTCATCCTGTGAATGAAGCTTTAAAAATGCAAGGTGAAAAACAGTAATGTTCTTTCTGATATATAACCTCACCATTAATGATGCAGCTTTGGCACTCCAACATCCTATTTGAAGAAATTTTCTAGCATATCATAATTATGAATCATTACATTGTTCCTGTTGAAGCTATCAAATTGAATACTAGAGGTCTGTTGTCTCATCAGCTCAATTTCCTTAACTTGCAATTGCAGCATTTGATCAATAGGTGGAAACACTGAGTTAACGATAAGGGAAGCAAGCACTAAAGTAGTTAAAAAGAAATCGTTTTAATCATCCAGATTAATTTAAGCAAAACTAACAGTTTTGAAAATTACAGCAGATGTATAAAGTACAATAGCACTTAAGTTCACAAGTTTGTTCCAATCAAAACAGTTCCAATCTTTTATACAAACAAATGTGGCTCATCTACGCTGGCTAGAATTGACATATATCTGTATGCGGTGACCTGAATTCTGCAAACAAAGGAATATATTTTAGCCTTGTACTTTTTAGAATATTGGCCAATCAATGTTGACATGCCAAACAACCAGCACCTTTTCCTCCTGAAATATAAATTCTGATTGCTTGAAATTTGGTCCTCTTGCATCTGTCAAGTGCAAGACAAAAAGCATCAGCAACATCTTTTTTCCGCAGAATTTATGATATATTCTTTTTAAAAATACTTGTTATATTGTTATACTCTTTTAAAATGTAAGGTATTAATTAACACTGAACTCCCTAGAAGTCAGCTTCAGTTACATTAAACTATAAAGTAGGGACATAAAAGAAAAGGAACTGGAGGAAACCTTTCAGAATGGGCCATCATTCAATAACTCTTATCAAACACTGGCTCAGCAACAATTTTGGGCAATGCAATTTTGGAAGATTTAGAAGGCTTCAGAGAGATCATGGGAATGATTTAAGATAATCAAGTCCCTTATCCCTGGTACCGGTTCTGTGGTGGATTGAAGAAGTTGGCATTGTTCTCTTGAGATAAAATTGAAAGTTGATATGATAAAAAGGCCGAAGTATAGTTCAGGAGAAGCACAGCAGGTCAGGCAGCACCCAAGGAGCAGAAGATTCAACGTTACGGGCATAAGCCTTTCATGACCTGCTATGCTTCTCCAGCACCACACTCTCGATTCTGATCTCTTGCTCTGCAGTCCTCACTTTCTCCATGATTTCAGAAGAGTGGTCCTGAAAGCCAGAACCAACCTGGTTCAGAGGGAGTAGGTTTCTGGAATGGTAGTTGGCCAATGGTAGCCAATTAACAGGGGCTATCAGGGCTGCCATCCAATTGAGAATAGGGGCACACTCCCAAAGCAATCAGAGGACCAACAAACCAGCAGCCTTGGCAGCATTGACCTTCATGGAAGCCATCATGAGGCTGCATCATGAAGGAGTGTCCTCAAAGACCATGGAGATTTTCTGAAGAAATTTGGACCAGGCAGGATGGTCCCTTTCTCTGGTTGTTTTATTTTGGATGCATGGGCTTGTTGGAAAGGGGTTTCCAAGGATTCCCTGGCTCTGGGATAGACTGGAGGGCTGCCAGGGTTTATTTGGCAGACAACCATGCTGTGATGGACACTCATAATCCAAGTAAAGTGCAGTCATGGGCAGAACATGCTCCATGATTGAATAATTAATTAACTCGACCACCTAGCAGACTGCCATGCAATTAAAATTCCAGCTATTATGAAAATGCCACAGTATTATAAAGTCTTCCCATAATGTCCTAGTTTCAACGATGAAGATGTTTTATAGCTGAAACCCAATTATTAATCCGTGCATGACCCCTCTAATTATGCGTTGCCATTCTGAAATGGATTCATGTATTCCTACTGTGTTTTCTGTCCGTTAAACAATTTTCTTTGCTTCCTAATATATTGCCCTAAATGCCTTAATCATCAATAACAACCTTTTGTGATGCACCTTATCAAAGGCCTTCTGAGGATGTAAATATACCAAATGTTGTCTACTATTGAAAACCAACACATTTTTGTCTTGCACACAACAGCTTCAAAAAATGTTTTTTTCAGCAATACTCACATTCTGCAATACTAAATGAATATTTACATATCAAATCTACTCAGCTAATTACATGCTCAAAAGACTTTTAGTAGATTTGAACATTCAATTTTCCTTTTATGGAACCATATGATGCACCTAATCATTTTATGTATTTCAGAGTGTGTTGTGACCAACAGCTTAAACAATAGCCCACCCCCCATCACTGATATCAGGCGAACTGTTTTCCTGTTATTTCTATCCTTTCTTTCTTGAACAGCAGGGTACACTTGCTAATTTCCAATCCATAGCAAACATCTAGAATTGAGGAAGAGAATTAGAGTCATAAAGTACCTGCACCCATAGGTTCTTCTGTTCTGCCACACTACCCAAGGCCCTACCATTAATTACCTCAGTCCATTCGCCCATCTGACCAAGGTCACATTGTACTCCAAATAACCTCTTCACTATCCACACCACCAATTTTGTTGTTATCTGCAAACTTACAAATCATAACCTACTATATTCACATCCAAATCCTTTATATAAATGGTGAAATTCAGTGGACCCATCACCAATTCTTGCAGTACACTGATGGTCACAGGCCTCCAGTCCAGAAAACGCACCTCTACCACCACCCTCTGTATCCTACCATCAAGCCAATTTTGTATCCAATTGGCTAGCTCCCCCTGGATTCCATGTGATCTAACCCTGCTAACCAGTCTACCCAGGTAGAACCTTGTCAAATGCCTTGCTGAAATCAATATAGACAACGTCCACCATTCTGCCTTAATCAATCTTCTTTGTCATTTCTTCAAAAAACTGAATCAAGTTAGTGAGACATGATTTCCCACGCACAAAGCCTTGTAGACTATCCCATATTCAGTCCTTGCTTTTCCAAATGCATGTATATCCTGTCCCTCAGAAATCCTCTCCAACAATTTACCCACCGCTGACGTAGTGCTCACCGATTTATAGTTCCCTGGTTTTTCCTCACCATTTTTCTTAAATAATGGCACCACATTAACCAAACTCTAGTCTTCTGGCACCTCATTCATGGCTATCAATGATACAAATATATCAGCAGGGGGCCCAGCAATCACTTCCCTAGCTTCCCACAAAGTTCTGGGTTACACCTGATCTGTTCAAATTTTCTGCAAACATTTTTTCAATGTTCATTCATGTGTCTGTCAGTGTGTTTTTGTGTAATGGAAATCTTGCCTAATAATTATTAGAGTTCCTTGAGGAAGTAACAAGCAATGTAAATAAAGGGGAACTAGTGTTTTTTTAAATTTAATCATGGGATGTTTTCACCATTGGCTAAGCCAGCATGTATTGCCCACCCCCAATTGCACAAAAGAAGGTAGTGATGATCTGCCCTTTTCAACCGCTGCTGTCATTGGGGTCTAAGAACACTAGCAGTGCTGTAAGGAAGGGAGTTCTTGGAGTTTCACACAGCGACAGTGAAGGAACAGCAATATAGGGGATGATATTGTGCAGCTTGGAAGGGACGTTTAGGTGGTAATGCTCCTGTGCGTCCACTTCTCTTGATCTTCCAAGTCTTACGAAGATTGGTGGCCCAAGGACACGGTCCTGAGGCACTCCTACAGGTACTCTCTGAGGCTAAGATGGTTAGCCGCCAACAACCACGACCATCTTCCTTTACACTAGGTTTGACTTCAGCCAGTGTTGAGTTTTCCCTGATTCCCATTGAGTTTAATTTGCTAGTGCTCCTTTTTGTCACATTTCACCAAATGTTTCCCTGATGTCAAAGTTGGCTATGTTCATCTCATCTTTGGAATTCAGCTCGTTTGAGCACGTTTGGGAAATACATGTTGAAATTCTAAAAATCTTTTGGATTGCTTCTTGATCTTTAAGTAGCTTGTGTTTCTAAAACATTTTTGTTGTTTTTCTTTTTCAGTTGTGTTAATTCAAAACTGTCTTTGACTTGTGGATTTGCCAGGAAAGTTTGCACATGTCTGGTTATAGAAGGAATTCAATTGCAGAACACAATGTTCTCTGCTGTCATTAGAAGTGAAATAACTGCACCAATTTTGTAACATCAGTTGAGAATGTTTGGGTTGAGTTTAATAGCATTCTTGTGCCACATTCTCCACAGGATGCTTGCATAATTTACAGATTAGCATGCTTGCAAATTATATAACATAAAGAAAGAATTGCATTTATATGGATCATTTCAGGAATATCCAGTAAACTCTATAGCACTTTTATGAAATGTAATCACTGTTATAATGTATGAAATACAGCAGGGGTTGGCATTCAGCAATTTCCACAAGCAGGAATGTGATAATGACCAGATTATTTGCTTAAGGAATAAATGTTGACCATGACACCATGACACAGGGAGAGCTCCCCTGCACTACTTCAAATCACTTCATGGAACCTTTTATGTTATCCTGAATATATGAATATGAAATCTATTCTGAAACATTTTGATCCTAATTCTGGTTGTTTAGCCCAGGTAGGACTGAGAAAACCGTTACATTAATAAAGCAATTGTTATGCCAGAAACATTGGGACTGAATGATATACCACTAAGTAGTTCTTAAGAAGATGAAACAAACTATGTCAATGCAACATTTTAAATGAAATAAAAAGAACTACAAAGGGTAACATTCTAGATTCTGTGGGCTGGTGTTGAATGCAGAAAATTCAAAATCTTCATTCTTCTGGGAATGAGGTAGAGATCTTCTTTACTTGACATGCAGTTAACTCAGTTGTCTCAGATTACAACAGGATCTTGTTCAGATGGGCCAGTGGGTTGAAAAGTGACAGATGGAGTTTAATTTAGTTAAATGTGAGTTGCTACATTTTGGGAAAGCAACTCTTAGCAGGACTTATACACTTAATGATAAGGTTCTTGGGAGTGTTGCTAAACAAAGAGACCTTGGAGAGCAAATTCATAGCTCCTTGAAAGTGGAGTCGCAGGTAGATAGGATAGTGAAGACGGTGTTTGGTATGTTTTCCTTTATTGATCAGAGTATTGAGTACAGGAGTTGGGAGATCATGTTTCAGCTGTACAGGACATTGGTTAGGCCACTGTTGGAGTATTGTGTGCATTTCTGGTCTCCTTCCTATCGGAAAGATGTTGTGAAACCTGAAAGGGTTCAGAAAAGATTTACAAGGATGTTGCCAGACTTAGGGGATTTGAGCTATAGGGATAGGTTGAATAGGCTAGGGTTGTTTTCCCAGCGTCGGAGGCTGAGGGGTGTCCTTATAGAGGTTTATAAAATTATGAGAGGCATGGATAGGATAAATAGACAAAGTCTTTTCCCTGGAGTGGGGGAATCCAGAAGTAGAGGGCATAGATTTAGGGTGAGAGTGGAAAGATATAAAAGAGACCAGAGGGGCAATATTTTCATGCAGAGGGTGGTATGTGTATGGAATGAGCTGCCAGAGGAAGTGGTGGAGGCTAGTACAATTGCAACATCTAAAAAGCATCTGGATGGGTATATAAATAGGAAGGGTTTGGAGGGTTATGGTCCAGGTGCTGACAGGTGGGACTAGATTGGGTTGGGATATCTGGTCGGCATGGACGTGGTGGACCAATTGGACCGAAGGGTCTGTTTCCATGCTGTACATCTCTAAGACTCTATAACTGTTCTCCAATCATCAAACCTACTAAGGATGACAGACCAAAATCATATGTCGCTTCAAAGTTGTTCTACATCAACTTAAACACTCAATTGAGAGAGTTGGGTGGATTGTGTGTTTAAACCAGCTGTTTGATAGAGCTATCTTATTCCTCTCCTTCCTGCATACTTAGATATTTGAACTCAACCTATTAAATCTCCATGAAACCTTCTCTGCTCCAAGAACAAACTCAGTTTTCTTCACATGAGCGACGTCTTTCTGGTCGTCGCTGGTATAATTTCACTAAAAGAAAACCTGCACATATTCAAACTTTTGATATTCTTCCCAAAGTACGGAGCCCAGAACTGGACACAATGGCCTGGATATTTTGTTCTAGGTTCTTAATCCCAACGAGAGGGTGAATTAAAATCTGATTGAAGATTTGTAGCTCTGGTATCCGTTGTTGTGGTTCTGCTCGCCGAGCTGGAAGTTTTTGCTGCAAACGTTTCGTTCCCTGGCTAGGGAACATCATCAGTGCTGTTGGAGCCTCGTGTGAAGCGCTGCTTTGATGTTTCTTCCGGTATTTATATTGGTTTGTTCTTGCCGCTTCCGGGTGTCAGTTTCAGCTGCAGTGATTTGTATGTGGGGTCCAGGTCGATGTGTCTGTTGATGGATGTTCTTGCCGCTTCCGGGTGTCAGTTTCAGCTGTAGTGGTTTGTATATGGTGTCCAGGTCAATGTGTCTGTTGATGGAGTTTGGGGATGAATGCCATGCCTCTAGGAATTCTCTGGCTGTTCTCTGTCTGGCTTGTCCTATGATAGTGGTGTTTTCCCAGTCAAATTCATGTTGATGGTTGTCTGAGTGTATGGCTACTAGAGATAGCTGGTTGTGTCGTTTTGTGGCTCGCTGATGTTCATGGATGCGGATTGTTAGCTGTCTTCCTGTTTGTCCTATATAGTGTTTTGTGCAGTCCTTGCATGGTATTTTGTAAACTACGTTAGTTTGGCTCATGCTGAGTATTGGGTCCTTTGTTCTAGTGAGTTGTTGTCTGAGCGTGGATGTTGGCTTGTGTGCTGTTATGAGTCCTAAGGGTCGCAGTAGTCTGGCTGTCAGTTCTGAGACGCTCCTGACGTATGGTAGAGTGGCTAGTCCTTTTGGTTGTGGCATGTCCTCGTTCCTCGGTCTATCTCTTAGGCATCTGGCAAATACCTTGTATAGATGTTCCTCTTCCTCTTTTCGCAGTTCTGGTGTACTGCAGTGTGTTGTGGCCCTTTTGAATAGTGTCCTGATGCAGCTGTATTCGCCAAAAACGGATACCCACGCAACTTTATCACCAGATGCCTAAGAGATAGACCGAGGAACGAAGACATGCCACAACCAAAAGGACTAGCCACTCTACCATACGTCAGGAGCGTCTCAGAACTGACAGCCAGACTACTGCGACCCTTAGGACTCATAACAGCACACAAGCCAACATCCACGCTCAGACAACAACTCACTAGAACAAAGGACCCAATACTCAGCATGAGCCAAACTAACGTAGTTTACAAAATACCGTGCAAGGACTGCACAAAACACTATATAGGACAAACAGGAAGACAGCTAACAATCCGCATCCATGAACATCAGCGAGCCACAAAACGACACAACCAGCTATCTCTAGTAGCCATACACTCAGACAACCATCAACATGAATTTGACTGGGAAAACACCACTATCATAGGACAAGCCAGACAGAGAACAGCCAGAGAATTCCTAGAGGCATGGCATTCATCCCCAAACTCCATCAACAGACACATTGACCTGGACACCATATACAAACCACTACAGCTGAAACTGACACCCGGAAGCGGCAAGAACATCCATCAACAGACACATCGACCTGGACCCCACATACAAATCACTGCAGCTGAAACTGACACCCGGAAGCGGCAAGAACAAACCAATATAAATACCGGAAGAAACATCAAAGCAGCGCTTCACACGAGGCTCCAACAGCACTGATGATGTTCCCTAGCCAGGGAACGAAACGTTTGCAGCAAAAACTTCCAGCTCGGCGAGCAGAACCACAACAGAGGGTGAATTCAAAAGCTGGTCACACTGGTGGTGAGACCCTGGAAGATAATTAGGAGTCTGTTAATTAAAGGGCTATACTTCCTGTATCTCTTAAAAAGAAATTCAGATGGACTGTTGAGTCGGGGGATCAATAAAAGACATTGAAAGATTGACATACCCATCGTCAGAGCTGGATGTTGCCAATTTAGGTAAGAAAATCAGAGGAAATGTCATCAATATTTCACTTTATCCAACTTTTGAATATTCTAAAGCATTTCACAGTCAATTAATGACTTTTAGTGTAGCCATTCTTGTCACATGTTAATTACATCAACTAATTGGCCCACACAATATGAGTAATAACTTAAAATCATTTGATGGTAGTGGTCAGGAGGAATTATCCAGAACACTCAGACCTCAGTTTAACATTTCAGTCAAAAGAAAACATGTTGAACAGAGCAATGTCCCTTCAGTGTTGAGTATTGGCCTAGATAATGTGCTAAAAAATTAGGCAATGAAACCTATCAAGTTCTGAATCAAAGTGAAATGGTCATCAACTAAACCATCAATTGAGTTTACAGTGTGACCATAATTCCTCCTAATATAGTTGCACAGACTCTGTTACCATTGGTTAGATTAAGACAGCTATAGTTCAGATGCCTGAATTCTACCATCTTCACAAGGTTGCAGACTGAGGGCAAAAACAGGAAACCACACTAATAAAGTCAAAATACTGGAATTTCGAGGGTTAAATATGTATTGTTCTTTGCGAAGCAATTACATTCCTTTTGGCTTACATGGAATGTTCATTTGCAATCAACCTTATATCCCAAACTGGACACCATCTGCAAAAAAAAATGTAATTTAAAATATAACAAAACATTGGTCTGAAAAAACATATTTGGCAAGCTGTTTCTCATTATTTGCCAAATAAAACAACATGAGGTGCAGTTCATGTTAAACTGTATCAGTACATTGTGAAATCTCAATGGCCTCCTTTGCACTTGATTGCAATGTGATAAAAAATTTGTATGGATGTTTCTTCTGTTCTCTACCTCAGTGTCAAGGACAGTTCCCTTTAAAGAACGAATGGTTGATATGTGGTCTTCTAACTTAAAAATCAATAACTTTTAAGTAAAATGGAAATTATTTTATCAATAGGATAAAAGAACAGACAGAGAACATCTTGAGTGGATCAAAATGAGCAACTCATAAGATGGACTGCTAGGGCTCAAACATATAAAGAATAATCCCAGCTAAAGTGGCATGAAACGTATGTGGAAAAGTTTCTATATTGAATAACATCCTGTATCAGAAGTTAGTCAGTGACATAAAGAGAATATACAAGCTGCAAAAAATACCAATGCCAAAAATTTCTAAGCATCAAAACATTTGCTTTCAGTAGTTGGAAATTCTGGCAGAATTTACCTTGTTTTAAAACATATCATAGTAGTTCTTTTACATTTACATCAGCAAGATGGTACTGGAGATTAGCAACATCTGACACACTGTCCCCAGCAAATTGTCTCCTTACAGCTATTATAATCTTTCTATTCTTTTTAATCTCAACTCTAAGCCTGTCAGAATAACTAGCAATGTTAGAACATAGAACATGGAACATAGAACAATACAGCACAGAACAGGCCCTTCAGCCCACAATGTTGTGCTGAACATTGGCCCTAGCTTAAGCACCTATCCATGTAGCTATCCAATTGCCGCTTAAAGGTCACCAATGATTCTGACTCTGCCACTCCCACAGGCAGCGCATTCCATGCCCCCACCACTCTCTCGGTAAAGAACCCACCCCTGACATACCTCCTATACCTTCCACCCTTCACCTTAAATTTATGTCCCCTTGTAACACTCTGTTTTACCCGGGGAAAAAGTCTCTGACTGTCTACTCTATCTATTCCCCTGATCATCTTATAAACCTCTATCAAGTCACCCCTCATCCTTCGCCGTTCCAATGAGAAAAGGCCTAGCACTCTCAACCTATCCTCAACCTATTCTCCATTCCAGGCAACATCCTGGTAAATCTCCTCTGCACCCTCTCCAAAGCTTCCACATCTTTCCTAAAATGAGGTGACCAGAACTGCACACAGTACTTCAAATGTGGCCTTACCAAGGTCCTGTACAGCTGCAACATCACCTCACGACTCTTGAATTCAATCCCTCTGCTAATGAACGCTAATACACCATAGGCCTTCTTACAAGCTCTATCCACCTGAGTGGCAACTTTCAAAGATCTATGAACATAGACCCCAAGATCCCTCTGCTCCTCCACCTTACTAAGAACCCTGCCATTAACCCTGTATTCCGCATTCTTATTTGTCCTTCCAAAATGGACAACCTCACACTTGATAGGGTTGAACTCCATCTGCCACTCCTCAGCCCAGCTCTGCATCATATCTAAGTCCCTTTGCAGCCGACAACAGCCCTTCTCACTATCCACAACTCCATCAAACTTTGTATCGTCTGCAAATTTACTGACCCACCCTTCGACTCCCTCTTCCAAGTCATTAATAAAAATTACAAACAGCAGAGGACCCAGAATTGATCCCTACACAACTCCACTTGTAACTGGGCTCCAGGCTGAATATTTACCATCTACCAGCACTCTCTGACTTCGACCAGTTAGCCAGTTCTCTATCCAACTGGCCAAACTTCCCACTATCACATGCCTCCTGACTTTCGCATAAGCCTACATTGGGGAACCTTATCAAATGCCTTACTAAAATCCATGTATACTACATCCACTGCTCTACCCTCATCCACATGCTTGGTCACCTCCTCAAAGAATTCAATAAGACTTGTAAGACAAGACCTACCCCTCACAAATACGTGCTGGCTGTCCCTAATCAAGCAGTGTCTTTCCAAATACTCATAAATCCTATCCCTCAGTACCCTTTCCATTACTTTGCCTACCACCGAAATAAGACTAACTGGCCTGTAATTCCCAGGGTTATCCCTATTCCCTTTTTTGAACAGGGGCACAACATTCGCTACTCTCCAGTCCCCTGGCAACACCCCCATTGACAGTGAAGATGAAAAGATCATTGCCAACGGTTCTGCAATTTCCTCTCTTGCTTCCCACATAATCCTAGGATCTATCCTCAAGTTTTTCAAAATGCCCAACACATCTTCCTTCCTAACAAATATCTCCTCTAGCTTACCAGTCCATTTCATACTCTCCTCTTCGACAATACGGTCTCTCTCATTTGTAAATACTGAAGAAAAATACTCATTCAAGACCTCTCCTATCTCTTCCGACTCAATACACAGTCTCCACTACTGTCCTTGATCGGACCTACCCTCGTTTTCGTCATTCACATGTTTCTCACATACGCATAAAAGGCATTGGGGTTATCCTTGATCCTACCTGCCAAAGATTTTTCATGCCCTCTCTTAGCTCTCCTAATCCCTTTCTTCAGCTCTCTCCTGGCTATCCTGTATCCCTCCAATGCTCTGTCTGAACCTTGTTTCCTCAACCTTATGTAAGCCTCCTTCTTTCTCCTTACACGACATTCAACCTCCCTCGTCAACTAAGGTTCCCTCACACGCCCATCTCTTTCCTGCCTGACAGGTACATACATATCAAGGACATGTCGTATCTGTTCCTTGAAAAAGTTCCACATTTCAACAACATCCTTCCCTGACAGTCTACGCTCCCAATTTATGCTCCTCAGATCCTGTCTTGCAGCATCATATTTACCCTTCCCCCAGTTGTAAAACCTGCCCTGTTGCATGGATCTATCTCTCTCCATAACCAAGGTGAAAGTCACAGAATTGTGGTCACCATCATCAAAATGCTCACCCATGAACAAGCCCATCACTTGTCCCGGTTCGTTACCAAGTACCAAATCCAATATGGCCTTCCCTCTAGTCGGACAATCTACATACTGAGTTAGAAAAGCTTCCTGGACACTCTGCACAAACACCGCCCCGTCCAATCTACTTGATCTTAAGAGCTTCCAATCAATTTTTGGGAAGTGGAAATCGCCCATGACAACTACCCTGTGGCTTCTGCACCTTTCCAAAATCTATTTCCCAATTTCTTGTATATCTACTTACAATTTTGGCCATCTTTCAAACTTTCAGACCAGACTGGATCTGCCCCGAAAAAGACTGTTTGCCAGAATACCAGTACTGTGTGAACAGACGGAGCCCAGCTGGAACCACAAACAGGATAGCAAAGAGACCAACCACTTACTGGCTTCTCAAAGGCCCAACCCAAACATCAGTTGATAACACCCTTTCCAACTTTGTGACATCGAGGCCCAACTGGACCAAGAACAAGACTGTCCAGAGTGCCCAAGACCAGTAACCAGGACCTCACTGGATACACCTACATAACTTCTACAATGACAAAGTATCCGTACCAACTCCTGAACACAACGAGAAACAGCCACTTACCCAGGAAACATGGGAGACACACTGGCCGGGAGGTGAGCTTGAAACAGCACAGTTTCAAGCCCCACCTCCCCAACAGATTGCTATACAAGCCATTGAAGATAAGGTGGGGGGTGAACTTAAAGCCAGATTTATATAACAAAGGGAATTGAGAGATTGCTGTGTGTTGTGTTTTACAGAGACATAGTTCACTCCTGCCACAACTGATTGTGCCTTACTACCTGAGGGTTTCTCAGTTCACTGTATGGATAGCTTGGTATCCTTGGGCAAGGCAAAGGGCGGTGGGGTCTACCTCCTAATCAGCACCTCCTGGGGCTCAGAGATGGTGACCCTGTCAAGTTACTGCTCCCAAGACCTAGAACGTATAACAGTGAAGTGCCATTCCCTACTACCTGCTGTGGGAGTTCACCTCTCCTATCCTGATAGTGGTCTACATTCCATCCCATGTGGAAATCAAGAGGGCACTTGATGAAATATATACACCATCAAAAATACCTTGGAGTACTCCATCCTTGAGATGGAATACCCCGAGGACTGGTTCATCATAGCCGATGACTTCAACCAGGGCAACTTCAAAAGTGTGCTACCAGGGTACCATCAACATGTTTCCCATCCCACCAGAGGAGCAAATACCTTTGGCCATAGCTACACAACCATTAAAGATGTCTACAACTCCATGCTGTGCCTGAATTTTGGTAAATCAGACCATATGTAATTGGATTAGATTCCCTACAGTGTGGAAACAGGCCCTTTGGCCCAACCAGTCCACACCGACCGTCCAAAGAGTAACTCACCCAGACCCTTTTCCCTCTGACTAATGCACCTAACGCTATGGGCAATTTAGCATGACCAATTCACCTGACCTGTACATCTTTGGACTGTGGGAGGAAAGCAGAGCAAACCCACACAGACACAGGGAGAGTGTGCAAACTCCACATAGACAGTCGCCCGAGGCTGGAATCGAACCTGAGAACCTGGTGCCGTGAGACAGCAGTGCTAACCACTGAGCCACTGTGCCACCCCAAGAAGGGAATAGGGATAACCCTGGGAATTACAGACCAGTCAGTCTTATATCAGTGGTGGGCAAACGTTTGGAAAGAATTCTGAGAGGTAGAATTTATGATTACTTGAAAAATGATAGTTTGATTAGAGATAGTCAGTATGGCTTTGTGAGGGGCAGGTCATGCCTCACAAACTTTATTGAATTCTTTGAGGATAATACAAAACACGTTGATGAAGGTAGATGTGTGTAGGCTCATTCAGAATCCCCACGGTAGGTTCATTCAGAAAATATCCCATTCACAGGCATGGGATACAAGGAAACCTGTCTGTCTGGATATAGAATTGGCTAGCCCATAGATGAGAGAGGATGGTGGTAGTTGGAAAGTATATAGCCTGGAGGTCAGTGACCAGTGGTGTTCCACAAGGTCAGTTCTGGGACCACTATTCTTTGTGATTGTTTTCAATGACTTGGATGAGGAAGTGGAAGGGTGAATTGGTAAGCTTGTCATTGACACGAAAGTTGGTGATGTTGTGAACAATTAGGAAGGCTGTTGTCAGTTGCAACAAGACATTGACAGGATTCAGAACTGGGCTGATAAGTGGCAGATGGAGTTCAACCTGGAAAAGTGTGAAGCCATTCACTTTGGAAGGTCGAATTTGAATGCTCAATACAGGGTTAAAGGTAGAATCCTTGGCAGTGTGGGGGAACAGAGAGATCTTGGGGTCCATGTCCATAGATCCCTCAAAGTTGCTACCCAAGTTGATAGGGTTGTTAAGAAGTCCAATGGTGTGTAGGCTTTCATTAGCAGAGGATTGTATTTAAGAGCCTTAAGGTTATGCTGCAGCTCTGTAGAGTCCTGGTTAGACCATACTTGGAGTGTTCTGTTCAATTTTGATCGCCTCATTACAGGAAACATGTGGAAGCTTTCGAGAGGGTACAGAGTAGATTTATCAGAAATTTGCCTGGACTGGAGGGCAGTTTTCTTATGAAGAAAGGTTGAGAGGGTTTTTCTCACTGGAGCGAAGAAGATGAGAGCGACTTGATAGAGGTGTACAAGCTGTTGAAAGACATAGATAGGGTGGATATGCAGAACCATTTTCCCATGGCGGAAATATCTATCATGGGGGGAGTGGGCATAATTTTAAGGTAATTGGAGGAAGGTTTAGGAGAGATGTCAGAGGCAGGTTCTTACACTGAAAGTGGTGGGTGCATAGAATGCACTGCCAGCAGTGGTAATAGAGTCAGATACATTAGCTACATTTAAGCAACTCTTGGATAGGAACATGTAAGATAGTACAATGATGGGTATGTAAATTGGTCTGGTCTTTGAGTCAGATAAAAGGCCAGCACGACATTGAGGGCTGAAGGGCCTGTACCGTGCTATACTGTTCCATATCCTATGTTCCATGTTCTATAAGGCTGTGCTCCTCTTCCTAGCTTACAAACAGAAACTGAAACTTTAGGATTCGATACACAATGTCATACAGTGCTGGTCAAGGGTAATGTATGAGTTCCTAAGTAATTTCTTGGAGTCAGTGGACTAATCCATATTCAAGCAGCCAAACTAAATGAGTATGTCACTACCATCATAGACTTCATCAATAAGCGTGCAGAGGACTGCATGCCAACAAAGTTAATCCTAATGTTCCCAATTGGAAACCAATGGATCCACTCTCTACTGAATTCCAGGACTGAGATGTTCATGTTGGATGACCCTGAACTATACAGGAAATCTAGGCTCGATCTTTGTAAATCCATCAGGGATGCCAAGAGACAATACCAGACTAAACTAGAGTTCCAGACTAACCACACAAACACACATCCACAATGACAAGGTTTACACGAGATAGCGGGCTACAAAGCAAAGCCGAGTATTATTGCTGGCAACAATGCATCCCTCCCAGATTAACTCAACGCATTGTATGCACATTTTTAATGGAAGGACAGTGAAATTAACTAATTTGGCCAAGTTTTTTTATTTCTTTTTCATTGTGTTTTGATTTGATGGCTGTTATGATGATCTGGCTGACTTGAAAGATTTCCAATGCCAACATACCTGCCTCTATTCCCTGAAATATTATCAAAAAAAGACATTTTACCCTTCTACAGCAATCTTGGTTTATATTTCCTTGTAAAGGATATTTCTTCCCATAATCAATCAACGTAATCCCACAAAATGACGATATCATGCTCAAAATAGCATGTTTCTCCTTACACCAAGTCCCAATCTGTTTCCACCCCTGTACTCACAGAATTTTATTAGATCATGGTTGAAGAAAATTTCTTGACTTTAAAATCCCAATCATTCTTTCCCAATCACTGTGTAGCCTTACCTCTCTCTATTTCCATAAAGTTACCTCGGCCCACAACTCCCTGAGGTATTTGCCCATCTCTAATCCTGTCCTCAAATATTTGCTGATTTTATTCACTCCACCAGTGCAACCCTGCTATTTTTGTCATATGTGTATTTTTTTAAGGTCATGTCTGTGAGTTTGGGCTCAAGACAGACTAGTTGAGGAAGGAGCAACGTCAGGAACTGTTTTTAAGCTTAAACTTCCATAAAACTCCATTTATTGCATGTTAACATTGTTACATTGCTAAAAAACGGTTATTAACAATCTTCAATTCTAATCTACCTATTTTATATCTAACTAAATCACTCACATTCAGCCATTTCTATCTTTTAAAACCTGCTCCATGACATCGCCACAATGTTGCCTGCTAAAGTCCTTACACGATTCTCTGTTCTTTCCCTCTGTCATAGATATTGATTCCATTTTTTTATACATTCTCACTGGTTACTCGAGGTTTCTTTTTACAACATTTTACCTTCCATTTTCCTCCTTTATATCTCTCAACCCTCCCAAGCCTTTGACATGATCACCATAGGGGAGTAAGGAAAGTCTGTGGTAAGGTATCAATACACTTGAGGCAAAGTCAGTGAGTTTTCTTTCTCTCTGCTGGTTTTTGTATGATCAGAAATTTAATCAATCTGGTAGCCACAACAGACATCTATAACTTGTAGTACTTGCTGAAGGGTCTTATGTTGATGTACTGTGAGAAATATAAGTTGTTTTTCCTTATCCATTAATAGCATTTGGTTCAGGTGAGTGTTACTTCTCCAAGAAAAGAGTGTTGCTGTTCATTTACAAGTACTTGCTCTCCATACAAAGAAATTTGGAATATTGACCTGTTCTTCAAGGTTCTGTTCCAAAGCATGAACATATAATATTGGCTTAGAAATTATTTGGTTTAATGCTTGGTGTGATCTTTAGAGTATAGCACATCTTCAAGAAATGACATCTTTTTCTAATGAATATGTTGTTAGAGTAAAGTGCAACAATTTTGTTTTCATTGATGTGGAGTTTTGCAAACAAACCTGTCACAATGTGCCACAGCATTAGACTGTTTAAGATTTCATATTGAAGTTGTCACAGTCAGTATACCTTTTAGTTGAGAAGACTGGTTCATTTGGTCTGATGGTCTGTTATGCTTTAAGTAATCACCAATTTCTGAAAAAAATGTTCAGCATTCAATGGAATTTTTGCTTATAATACTTCTTAAACAACTTTCCAGCCATTATATCCACTGCTAGTCGAACAACTCCTTCTAGAATTGCAAGCTCTTGAGTGAAAAAATTTATTGACTGGTTTATCTAAGTGACAAATGGCATTCTGTCACATCTGAGCTCTTTTTGTAGGTTTCCAATGTTGTATGGCTCAGTTAAGACACACTGGTCATTAATAAAGCTATCTACAGATACTTCAGGGAGTTGCTATCAGCTACTGATGTGAACTTTCTCGTGTCTTATTTGTTCTTGAAGTAAAATATTGATCAAGTGCTATTATGAGTTCATCAATTGTAATTTCTTTTTCTTTGACCTGTTGAGAACTAACATGTGATCTGGCATTCTTCCCATGTGGTAGTGAAGTATGTTAGTCTGTTCTGTATTTAATTTGGTATCCAAAGCTTAAGCTGTTCAAAACCATTGGATTTCTGCTTTCCACATTTGCTAATTTCCTGATCTATCAAATGGACCTAATAGTTCAAAATTTTCCACAGAGGTGAATAAAAATATCTTTCTTTTTTCCCAATAACAAAAGGATATCTAAAGATCTATGAATTGAAAACATCTTAAAGTAGCTTCAATCAATAAGATGTCATGACTTTTTAAAAATGATTTGAAGATGGCTACCAGGACTTCAATTGCATATTGTCTGTGCCTGATGTATTTTTGTGCTGAATCCAACACCACAAAATCATTTTTGCATTCTTTTTCTTTCTTCTGAGGTTTTTTTAAAAAAATAATTGAACTCAATAGGACAATTTATAATACAGTTCAGGACAGGAATGGGCCCTTCAACCCACCAAGCCTGCACCAGTTCTTCATCCTTATTTAGACCCACTACTTATTGCCCATGCCCAGTTTCTATCCCTCTGTTCACTTCCTGTTCATGTGTTTATCAAGATAGCCTTAAACATTGCTAACATACCTGCTTTCACCACCTCCACTGGTAGTCTTTTCCAGGCAACCACCACCCTCTATGAAAACTTTTCCCCAGGTTTCTCCCCTAGGCTCACCCCCTCTCACTTTGAATCTATGTTCTCTTTATTTGACCTTTCCACTCTGGGAAAAAGCCTCTGACTATCCACCCTATCTATGCCTCTCGTAACTTTGTAACCCTTTATCAGGTTGGCCCTCAGCCTCCATCTTTTCAGTGAAAACAATCACATTTATCCAACCTCTCCTCCTAAAACTCTCCAGACCAGCCAACATCCTTGTAAACCTTCTCTGCACTATCTCCAAAGCAGCCATGCCAGTGTGGCAACCAGAACTGGATGCAATATTCCAAATATGATCTGGGGGATACAGTGACTCAGTGGTTAGCACTGTTGCCTCACAGGGCCAGGACCTGGGTTCAATTCCAGTCTCAGATAATTGTCTGTTTGGAGTTTCCATGTTCTCCCCATGTCTATGTGAGCTTTACTCCAGGTGCTCCAGTTTCCTCCTGCAGTCCAAAGGTGTGCAGGTTAGATGGATTGGCCATGTTAAATTGTCTGTAGTGATCAGGGGTGTGTAGGTTAGGTGGATTGACCACGGGAAAAGTGGGGTTAAAGGATAGGATTGGGGGGGTGGGGGGGTGGGTGGTGAGTCTGGGTGGGAAGCTCTTTCAAGGGTGAGTGTGAACTTGTTGGTTTAAATGGCCTGTTTCTACACTGTAGGGATTCTATGATAACTAAAACTCTCCAGACCAGGCAACATCCTAGTAAACCGTTTCTGCACCCTTTTGAAAGCGTCCATGCTCTTTGGGTACTGTGCCAAAAAGAACTAGATGCAATATTCCAAGTATGGCCTAACTAAAGTTTTGTACAGCTATAACATAATTTGCCAATTTTTAGATTTGACGCTCTGGCCAATGTGGTAAGTATGCTGTATGCCTTCTTGACCACTTAATCCATTGTCAGGGATCTGTGGACCTGGATGCCCAGATTCCTCTGTATGTCAATGCTTCTAAGGGTTCTTCCACTTATTGCATAATTTGCACCTGAATTTGATCATCCAAAAGACATCACCTCTCATTTCTCCAGATTAATCTCCACCAGTCATTTCTCTACGCAAATCTATAATCTATCTATATCCCACTGTGTTAGTTGATATTTCTCTTCGCTATCTGCAAATCCATCAATTTTGGTGACATCCACAAACTTATTAATCAGACCAATTTTATTTTGCTCCAAGTTATTTATATATGTTAAAAATATCAAAGGTCCCAGCACTGATCTCCCTGTGGAACACCATTAGTTACTGTTAGGGGCCAAACCAAGCCCCTACAAATTGTATTAAGAGGAAGGCCTAGACCCGAACTTCTTCATATTTTAAAGGTAAGTGCCTGTTACATTCCAGATGCAATTCAATTGGTCAAACTACCAGTTTTGGAAAAACATACTTTATTCATACTTTACACTATAGTTAAAGTATAACAAAATAAAGAATTGGAACAGCTTAACTCTATTGGAAAACCTAACAGAACAATAGGTTAGTTAACAACTAAACAGTAACTATTCCAATATCATAACATCCCATAATCACACCCATGGCAAAGGCAAATTCAGTAAAATAGATTGTCTCACACGCAATTCGAGCAGAAAGAGAATCCTCAGCTTTTAGTTCTAACAGAGAGAGTTTAAAAAAAGCACATTCAGCTTCACGACCCTAGCAGTAACTGCTACTGAAAATTTAAAGCTAAACATCCTGGTCCTTTGGGAATTTGACCTCACCCATTCAGTTTGCTTTTTTAAAATTCATTCAGAGGATGAGAACATCACTGGCCAAGCAACATTTATTGCCCAGAAGGCAGTTAAGAGTCAACCACATTGCTTTGGGTCTGGAGGCACATGCAGGCCAGACTGGGTAAGGACAGCAGTTTTCTTCCCTAAAGGACATTAGTTAATCAGAATAGTCTTTCCCTGGCAATCAATTCATGGTCATCATTAGACTCTTAATTCCAGATATTTACTGAATTCAAATTCCACTATCTGCCTCACTATTTTTTTTATTTTTAAAATAAAAATCTTAAGACCTCCCAGGCTGCTTGCTTTATTGACTTTGGAGCAGACTGCTTGGGACCTCTGTCAACAACTTTTCTGCATAAAAAATACCTGGGCACCCCTTAAAGCCATGGTATTATCATATTACTGATCTCCATTCCAAAAAGCACCTTCCACTGCTATTCTCTGTCTTCTATGAGCAAGCCAGCTTTGCATACATCTAGCTAACTCACCCCAGCTCCTATGCAACTTTATTTTCTGTACCAGTCTGCCATGAGGAATCTTAACAAATTCCTTACTAAAGTACATGTAGACAACATCCACTGCTCTTCCCTTGTGAATCATTCTTGTCACCTCTTCAAAACACTCAATCAATTTGGTGAGACATGACATTCCCACATAAACTCATTCTGCCCATCACTAACAATTCCATTTGCTTCTAAGCATGAATAAATTCTGTCTCTCAGTGTCTTCTTCACCAGCTTCCTTACCAGTGACACCAGGCTTACCAGCCTAAAATTCCCAAATCATCTCTGTTTCCCTTTTTAAACTGAGGAATAATATTGGCCATTCTCCAGTTCTATGGAACTTTGCCTGAGGCCAAAGAGTATGCAAAGATATCTATAAAAGCCCCAGCTATTTCCTCCCTTTCCTCCAACAGCATCTTGGAATAAATCCTGTTTGGCCTTGGGCATTTGTCTATATTAATGTATTTCAGACATCCAACACTTCCTCCTTCATTATGTTCACCTGCCCAAGATTATTCACACACCTTTCCCGAACCTCAATATCTCTTTCTTTCGTGAAAACCAATGTAAAGTACTCATTAAGTGTTTCACCCATTTCCTTTGGTTCAACACATAATCTTCCTCCTTTATCTTTGAGTGGCCCTATTCTTTCCTTAACTATCCTCTTGCTCCCAAAATACATATAAAATGTCTTGGGATTCTTCATAACCCTGTTGGCCAAGAATATTTCATAGGCCCTTTTAACCTTCCTAACTCCCCATTTGAGCTCTTTCCTACTGTCTCTATATTCTTCAAGGGCATTGTCTGCTTTTAATAGTCTAGACCTTCGATATCCTTTTCTTTTGAATAAGCTGTTAATTTCCCCTGATGAAGAGCTTTTGCCCGAAATGTCAATTTCACTGCTCCTTGGATGCTGCCTGAACTGCTGTGCTCTTCCAGCACCACTAATCCAGAATCTGGTTTCCAGCATCTGCAGTCATTGTTTTACCTCAATTTTCCCTGTAGTCCAAGGTTCCCAAATCTTGCCATTCTTGTCCTTCATTTTCACAGGAATTTGCCTGTACTGCACTCTAATCAACTGATCCTTAAAAGAATCCTATATATCAGATGTGGGATAAACTCAAAAGGTTGCTCCCAATCCACATTCTCCAATTCTTGTTGATTTCTGTTATCGTTGGCCTTACACCAATTTAAAACCTTCATTCAATGTCCTTATTCATAAGCATCTGAAAACTATGGAATTTTTGTCACTGTGCCGAAAATGTTCCCACAGTGAAACTTTGATCACCAGGCCAGGCTCATTTCTCAATAACAGGTCCAGTATGGCCCCTTCCCTCATTGGACTATCCGCATACTGTTTTGAAAAGACCCTCCTGAACATACCTAACAGATTGCTCCCAATCCAAAACCCTAGCACTAAGGAAGTTCCAGTAAATATCGAGGGACTTAAAATCACCCACTACAACAACCCTGTTATTGCCATACCTTTCAAGAATCTATCTACATATCCGTATTTTTTTTCTCCTGCTGGCAGCTTGGAAGTCTGTTGTACAATCCCATCATTATGTCTGCATCCTTCCTATTCCACATATAATGCCTCAATATACAAGATCCCTCCAGGATGTTCTCCCTCAAGATGGCTGTGATATGCTCCCTAACCAGTAATGCAACTTCCCAACCTCTTTTGCTTCCTCCTCTGTCTCATCTAAAACATTGATATCCCAAAACGTTAAGCCTCCAATCCTGTCCCACTTTCAACCATGTCTCTGTGATAGTAAAAACACCAGAATTGCATGCACTAATCCAGGCTCCATATTCATCTGTCTTACCTGTTATGCTTCTTGCATTGAAGCAAGTACAACCCAAGCCTCCAGCTCCGCTGAGCTCAACATCCTCTCCCAGACTGCCCTTCCTCTGAGCTATATTTGCCCTATGAAATCTCTCTGCTAGAATCTTGATGCACCTCCACTTAAAGTGCAATGTGTGCTTCTTGTAGAGGTCCCATCTTCCTGAAAGACATCCTAATATCTGAAGCTCTCTCACATACACCAGCTCTTTAGCCACAGGTTCAATTATGCTGTGCCTCTGTTTGTAGACTCATTAGCACATGGCATGGAGAGTAACCCCGAGATTACTACCCTGGAAGTCTTGCTTTTTAGTTTACCAATTAACTCCTTGAAATATCATTGCAGAACCTCGTCACTCTTCCTACATCTATACCTACATTGTCAATGACTTCTGTCTATTTACCCACTCAGAGATATCCATGATCCTGTCATCGGGGAGTCAACCTACCATACTGAAGTCTCTCTTGTGGCTACTGAAACACATCTCTGTGGCCCTGATCAGTGAATCGCCAATTACTATTGCTCTACCATGCTTTGTCCCTCCCCTCTGTGTAGCTGTGGTGCCACTCCTCTGGTTGCTGTAGCTATTGCCATTTGTTGGGCCATCTCCCTCATCAGTGTCTGTAATGGAACATTTTTTTTGACTGGGGGACTGCTGCAGGGGTCTCCTGCACTGACTGCTTGCTCCGGCTAATGGTTACCCATCCACCTTCCTCAATAACACCTCCCGTCCAAAACTCCAAAAAAAAAGATAATTAAGTAATTTGACTATTAGGGTTCTGAAACCTCAAATTCCAAAATAATTCTTGCTCCCAAATCTTACAATCAATTGATGTATGTTGAGCCTGTAACTGAATAATCTTCTTAACTTGCTCGGTGATAAATCTTTCCTTGAGTAAATAGTTTAAAGCTTTCAAATAACTGCCAGAAATCTGAACTCTGTTTCCCAGCTAAGTTTTCCAGAGTGTTTTTTCATGAAGGGATCAGTCTGCTTTGGGTGTTTCGTAACTGGTTTCCTTTCATGGGTGCTCAATCCCATGGGTGCTTGGCTGTGTTTACTGTCCTCAATGCTTTCTTTTCCCCTCAAAAATTTCTTTCCACTATCACATCTTGTGAAAGTCTCCTTTAAGCTATAATTGTCTCTGGTGATTTCTCTCCAAGAAATTTCTGTTCAGAGATTTTTCCTTCATAGTAACTGTTTAGCTCTATGGTTCTTCTGACTGCTTGGTGGTGTTTAAATTGTAGCAATGTTTTTTTTTGGAAAAATTTTTTGTTGCGTTCTTTTCTCCAGATCTGTTTCTGAAATAACTCCAGTATCCCATCACCAAGTCATCCTATATTTAGACATGAACAATCATTTACTTTAATACTGCCTCTTCAGAGTCAGCTGTCAGACTATCAGTATCTCTGACACTCCTCTTTTTAGATGTCAGCCAGATCTCCATGATTGGATCAGATTAACAGCCCCTAGATGTTCATGGAAGACTTCTGAATATTTAATTAGGACTTCAGAATTGAAGTTGTATCCTTGATTTGAAAAGGTTTCCCAGTATAGGTTCGCAGTATAGTTGAGCACTTGCACAAGCTTACGGGCTGGAGCCCAGAGCAAATTTTGTTAAAAACTAGTTCTGCGATCACTGATATGGTTGCACCAGTTTCAACCTCCATTGGAACCAGATGACCATTTAACCAGATGTTTATTTTGACTGGTTTTGATTTAGATGTTGCTAAGCAACTTAACTGTTCCAAACCACATGTGAGTGGACTTTCCAGGTTATGAACTCTCCTGGATATGCCCCTGGATACCAGCCTATGAGTTACCTTATGCAATTTACGTCTAGTAGGATTCTTTAGCTGTTTCAAGTCCGCATACTGGCAACAACTACAATAGCTTTCCAGTCAGGATTCTGAAGAAAATTTTAACCATTTGGCTGCAGCTTGGCTTTATTTTGCGGTTTTGATGTGGACCAATTGAGGGTCTCTCTGATCAGAATATGCCTTGAGTGAGATGATGCAATTGCCTGCACGCAGCTGGTGCTCTCCAAGCTCAGTCAGACTGGCAAGGATGTCCATTTCCATCAGAATACACTGCAACTCATACATCCAGTTGCCACATTTTCCAATGATAAAGCCAGTTGTAGTACTTGTTGAAGTCCACTTGCGCTTCAACTAGTTGGCATTTTTACATGGTTCCATCATTAATCCCACATACCAAACAATCTCGCTGCATCTCATTAAGGGTTAAACCAAAGTCACAGGCTTCTGCCAGTCATCTCAATATAGTTAAAAATCCTGATATCGATTGCCCTAGTGTTCGAATAGCCGAGTAAAAACGACAGCATCTCAGTATTAGAGGAGGCTTGGATTTGTAATATTCCTTTATTATGTCTGTCAATTCTTAAAAGGTTATAGTATCTAGTGCATCAGGGAAAGTTAGGCTTCTAATAACAGAAATAAAATGTGGCTTCACAGGCTGTCAAGAGAATTATTCGTGCTTTTCATCTGCCACAATGTTGTTTGCCTGGAAAAAGTATTGCATTCTTTCCACATACAGGGCCCAGTCTTTGACAGCAGGGTCGTTCAAGTCAAGCTTCCCAAACAAAGGCATGATGCAAGAAATGCTTACCCCAACTCAAAGATGACTATTAGAGGATTTCTTCAAGAATGTGCTTAACTCATATCGCCAATGAAACAACTCCACTGAGGGATGATACCCTGTCATCTAGTCACCCTTTATTCACACGAACAATTCTTTAGTTTAATACTGCCTCTTCAGAGGCAGTTATGTCAGTATTTCTGACACACTCCTTTCTATTTGTCAGCCAGGCTACCTGATTGGACCAGATTAACAGCCCCAATCAGGGAACTAATATTCTATGATGTCCAGCTAGCTGATCTCTTTAGAGTTATGACAATTTCTACCTTGATTTTCTTGGCAGTCGATCCCAATGCTGCCACCGTCTTTTGTCATGTGGACATCAATGTGTGGTCTTCAAGAGGAGGCATCTGTAGAATCCTATTTATTATATGTTCACATTAAAACCAATTATCCATACTAATCTGAGATAAACTAAATTCAGCACTTATTGTTAAACTATTTAAAAAATTATTCTTGAATTCTAACAATCTTCCGTCTTTGATGTATTTACTTTCAATCTAACTGACTCTGCCCACACTAAGCTATTTATGCCATGAGGGAAACAGTTCCATTACATCTTAGGGTTGTTTCTATGGTCCTGAACACCGCCTTCAGCTGCCTAGGCTTTATGTTCTGGAATACATTTCCTACATTCTCCAATTCTCTACTTCTCTTTCCACCTTTAAGACACTTCTTAAACATTTGATTTAAGCATTTGTCTTTACCTAATAACTCCTTATGTGACTCAATGCTATATTTTATTTCATTACATGCCAGTGAAATTTCTATAGAGACATTTTATTATGTCAAAGAGACTATAGATGTGATTTTCTCCTTCCTGAAATGGTGAGGATAATGATGAAGCGAGATTTCAAAATTCAGGTTCTCACAATCAAGAAAAATGATTGCAATTAAATTGTCTCTTTAAATAAGATAAAATTCTCACCCTGATATGACTAATTGCACACCTTGCCATAATATCCAAAGTATCCATTTAACTTATCACGAGTTGAGAAGCTCAATGCTTCAAAACTGGAGAGTGAAAACTGAGCAAGGACCTGTCGGGTTGAGTCCTCTGCCTTGACTCCAGGTGAGTTCACAGCTGTGCTGGTCATTTCTTCTCTCTTGACTTTAGATGGAACTGTTACAATTACAGCAGTTTCCTCTTTGTCAGAGGCACAATGTCTCCCTGGGCCCTCCATCTGCACAACGAACAATGGCAATGTGTTAACTACAGAACATCAGGTTGCTTGTTGTTGGTCAGGCTCAGCAGTATGTGTTCTCTCAAAGATTGCTCAGGCTCAGGCAGTGGCTTCTGGCTGAGGTAAAACTTGAGCACAGAGGAAAAGGCAGGTGGCTTGTGGAAGTAGGAAACAGTTGTAAAGGGGTCATATTTCGCGGTGTGATATCGTATTGCATGAAAGTTAGAATACTACAAATTTGTCATCGTACTTTAGCTTATGCAGCAAACATGTTGCTTATGTTTTGAAGAGAAGGTGGTGTATTGATCACTGGATTTGTGACCCATTGCTGTTTCTCCCTTCCCACAGAAACAGCTCTGGTCTTCCCCAACTAACTCTTTGCTCCAGGTTATGAGGGGCACGATGTCCACTAACCATCTATCAGTCTTGGATCTCGTGCCTTTTTGAGCACATTTTTTCTGCAAGTACATAAAAGACTTGATTCTGATGAGAATGAGCATTGGAACATTTTGAGATCATATATACCATGTGAGGTGATGAGACATCCCAAGTGAATGAGCAAGAAACATTAAGGGCAAAAAGAGTGTGGTAGTTTGAGAGGATGAGGTAGTTTAAGCTCTTAGGTGGACCTAATGCATGTGATGCTGAGACCCTTGGTGAGATGCATTTGCAGTGGCAGAGTTAGACTGAGTGATGTCCCTTTGAGTGTGAGTTAGCAGAGAGCAATTGGTGCCACTGAACTCTTGCAGGCACAACATATCTCAACCTTCTTGCAGCCCTATTTACTATCCGTTTGTTAAATAACACTGCACCTTCACGTACTGCTATCTTTGCTCAAGGTGGACAGGTTAGCTGGGATAACCTTCTGATGTGGTCATCTGAGAAGAAGATAGACCATCATACACTCCAGCAATTTATCATCTGGATGAACCTAGTTGCCAAATTTTCTTTCTTTGAACCCATTACTTCAGCTGTACATGCCCACCAAATGTTGAGGGGATGCTTCTGGCTTGCAGCAATTGAAGTGTTGGCTATCCGGCTTTTAGATATGAGACCAGAACCTTTGAATGTGTATGGTCCTGATAAGTACATCCAGCTCAATCACTACACAATTTGCCAATTAACTTACACATTCACGCTTATAACATCACGTTTATAAATGAGCGAAGAAGCTTGTGTTTGGGTGAAATAACTCAGCTCGGCGTTAACTGATACAAAGCCATCCAACATGTTTGTCATCGTACTTTAACTTCAAAGGGAAAATTCTACCCAATTAAATATAACTGTTCATGTTATTACTGATGACATTTCTGTAATACTTGTTAACTATGCCATTTTAAGGATTCTTTTGTTAATAAAACTTCCTAAATTTCCATTCAACAATAGTTTCTAACTACTTTTCACACCCAAAATCAGATCTGCCCAATTGCCAAATTGTTGGGTGCCAAAGAAAACAGCCATCCATCTTGAATAAAATCAATACAGCGACATGCATATTAATCATTCCGTACTATTCTCATGTCATGCCAACAGTAACTGTTCCTCTAATTGCATTCATATTTGACATTCATTTCAACACAAGTCTTTTGTTCCCTCCTCCCTTTCAGTCTAATGCTGGATTATAATTCCATGGATGCAGACCTCCCTCAAGTGGTCATTCTTCATGCACAAAACGTAACAGTGAGTATTGACAAGCTGTTAATCTGAAGAGACATTAATCTCTCCTGATCAGATATGCACACACAATTACCTACTAATGTTTCAATTAACAATGAGCTAATATGGGCCCTCAAAGCTGAATAACTCCTTTCACAGGGTACAGGATTGTGAAGGTTAACTGTAGCTAAAGTCAGATTGAATCTGACTTTATACTGACTTTGATCTTTATACTGCTCAATGCATTTGTACATATTTGCATAAAATTTACAGCCCAACTAGTCTATGTCAGTAAGTACGCTCGATGAACCTCCTCCCACATCTCTTCAGGTAACTCTCAATTGGCATATCTATCTATTCTTTTCTCCCTCATGCATTTATGTAAACTTAAATGCATCTATTCTATTTGCTTCAACTAACTGAGTTCTTCAGGCAGCTTTGAAGTGTTGATCTTTAAATAACTTAAGAAAAGGAGAGCTTATTTCAGTTCCAGGACAAGGTGTGCTACATGTTGCACATGTTTTACCACATTGTTACACAGTGGTTGACATTGTATTTTTTAAATCAATGTTTCTTGATAGAGCTAGTTCCAAACATGTCATATTCCTCCAAGAGATACACATTGATTGACAACTTGCAAAAGGCAATCTGAAGCAGGCCACTGACTGACCCAAACAAGTAGTTATAACTTATCTCACGCAATTGAAAACTGCAAAGTAATGTCGGTTGGAGAACTCTGTGTGCAGTACATTATGTCCTTACTCCATAATTCCTCAATGGGAGAATGGAAAACATCCATAAAGTAGAAGCTGGCATTAGCTTACATACTGTCTTGGTGCAAATAAACTGGAAAGGCGTCAGAATTTTAAGTAACTGGGCAGAACTGTCCTTTTCTGATTTGAAATTCCTGTAGTGATATCTTGGGACTGAGATAGCTAACCGCCAACAATCATAATCATTTTCCTTTGTGCTCGGTATGACCCCAAGTGCTGCGAGTCCCCTATTCCCACTGACTCCAGTTTTGCTAGGGCTCGTCTGATGTCACATTTAGGCAAATGCTGTCTTGTCAAGAAAGTGCAGTAATTCTATCCTCATTCTCAACATTCCACTCTTTTGTCCATTATCCTAATCAAGGCTGTAATGAGTTCAAGAGCTGAGTGGTCTTATCAATGCTCAAACTGAGCATGAGCGAGCAAGTTACTGTTGAGTAAACATTGTCAACATCCTTCATCAGGATTGGCATGATCAAGAATAGACTGATAGGGCAATAACAGGCCAAATTGGATCTATCTAGATTTCGGGGGAAGGATGTGTCTGGGTAACTTTCCATATTTCTGGGTGAGTACCAGTGTTGTACATGTACTTGAGTATCTGGGTCAAGGGCACAGCTGATTTTGGAGCATAATCAATACTGATACCAGAATGTTGTCAGGCTCACTGAATTTGTAACATCCAGTAATTTCAGCTATTTCTTGATATCACATGGAGTGAATTCAGTTGGCCGATGTCCAATATCTTTGATGCTGGGATGTCACGAGGAGGCCAAAATAAATGATCTATTGTGCAACTCTGGCCAAAGAAGTTACAATTGCTTCAACTTTCTCTTTTGCATGAATATGCTGGGCTCACTCATCATTAAGGATGGGAAACTAATAGAGCTTCCTACTTTTGTTATTTAATTTTCCACCACCAGTTATGACTAGATATGCAGAGCTTAGATCTGATCAATTCATTATGGGATTGATAGCTCTGCTTGTTGCATGCTGCTTCCACTATTTGGTCTTCGAGTGACACACCTCTTTTTAAATATTCCTAGTGCTGCTCTAGACATTCCTTCATGCACTCTTCAATGAACCAGGATTGAGCTCCAGGTTTGGTCATAATTGTAGAGTGGAAAAGATGCTTAGCCTTGAGGTTACAGACTGAGGTTGAATATATTTCTCCGGTTGCTGATGGCCCATAGTGCCTCATGAATGCAATTCTAAGTCTATCCCATTAGCATAATGGTAGCACCATATCACATAATGGAGGGAATCTTCAATGTAAGAATGGTACTTTGTCTCCGCAGGATTGTACTCACTTCAATCAATATTGTATGGGGAGATGTACCTATGACAGGCAGATTGGGGAGAACAAAGTCAAGTGTGTTTTCTTCTCTTTAGGTTCCCTCACCACCTGTTGCAGATCCAGCTCAGTAATTATGTCCCTTAAAACTTTGCCACCTCAGTCAGTATGGATGCTATCGAGCTATGTTTGGTGCTCGATGGTGAAGTCTCCCACACAGAGTACATTCTGTGCCCTTGTCACCTCATTCCATTTAGTGGTCAATGTGAAGGAAAACAGATTCACAGATGGCAATGGGTGATGGCAACATGTGGTAATGAGCAGAAGATTTCCTTGCCAAGGGAACACTGCCCCCAACAGTATATCATTTGGTCCCGTCTTGCTGGGTCTGTTTTGCTAATGGAGCAGGAACAAATGTAGGGAAGGTGGTGATGGCATCTGTGACACTGTCTGTGAAGCATGATTCAATAAGTATAGCTATGTTCGGCCATTGCTTGACTAATTTGTAGATAGCTCTCCCAGTATTGGCATTAGCAACCCTACTAAGGGGGATTTTGAAGGATTCTTTTTGCTTTGTTGTTTCGTTTGTCATTTCTAGACCCTATATTAAATTCAAGGTGGCCCATCTTTCATTCCTTTTTTACTACAAGTGAGTAACTTGCTAGGTAATTTCACGTGGCATTGAAGACAGGGCATTGCTGTAACTCTGGTGTCAAACGTCAATCATTTCATTTCCTTAAAGGCACTAGTAGAGCATTTTTGTGACAATCAACCAATGGTTTGATGATCATAAATAGCTTTTAATTCCAGATATATTAATCAAAATTAAATTCCACTAGCTGTCATGCTGGGATTTGTCACATCCCCAAACTGATAGGAAGGATATAGTAAAACTTGAAAGGATTCAGAAATTATTTATAAGGATTGCCAGGATTGGAGGGTTTGAGCGAGAGGGAGAGGCTAAATACTCTGGGGCTGTTTTCCCTGGAGTTTCAGAGACTGAGGGATGACCTTACAGAGGTTTATAAAATCATGAGAGACATGGATTGGATAAGTAGACAAGGTCTTTTCCCTGGGGTTTGGGAGTCCAAAACAAGAAGGCATATGTTTAAGGTGAGAGGGGAAAGATTTAAAAGGGACCTAAGGGGCAACTTTTTCATGCAGAGGACAATGCATGTATGGAATGAGCTGCCAGAAGAAGTGAAGGAGGCTGGTACAATTATAACATTTAAAAGGCAGCTGAGTGGGTATATGAATAGGAAGGGTTTAGAGAGATATGGACCGAGTGCTGGAAATGGGATTAAGATTAGTTTAGGATATCTGGTTAGCATGGACAGTTGGACCAAAGGATCCGTTTCTGTGCTGTATATCTCTATGTTCTATGACAATAGCCTGGGCCTCGGGGCTATTGCTCCAGACATACCTCACTGCATCACCAATGTGGCTGTATTAATCACTGGCTGGAGCTGTTAACGTATGTTGTCAATAGTTACTGCTCCAGCAAACTTGACTGCTTTGATCTTGATTACTTGACAATTGGTTCAAAATTTGTCCAGATATTCTTCATCTGAATTATCTCATCCTTAATTCCAAATGTGACAGTTGTTGACAAGTCATAACTTTGTCCAGAAAGAAATGTAGAAAAATATTTGCCTACAGCTTCTTTTTGAGAAAGAGAAATGTGTTTGGGTGTATGTCTTGTTCTGTTCGATTCTCAAACTAAGTTATGAGGATAGAGGAAACAAATCTATGGAGACTGTTGTGTCACCCAGAAATAAGAGGGGAATTTCAGGAAACAGAAAGACGAGGTTATCCTATCAGAATGAGATAATACTGGACATGAAACAATAATTCTGTTTCTCTCGCCAAAGATGCTGCCAGACCTACTGAGTTTCTGTTTTTTTTTGGTTATAATTTGTGTTTCCTTATGGCTGACTGTGGGATATTTGAAGGAAGATGGCGAACAAGCTTTGTGCTCACCAAATGAGTTTCAGCTATCAAGACTGTTACACCATGAAAATCTACACTTTAGAAACACAAAATAGAAGTAGGAAATTTACCCACAAATTTTACAAAAGAACTCACCGACTCGTTCAAAAATCTAACTAAACGAAATATTGCCCATTTCCATATCAGGTCCACCAAACTGAATTTCAGTCAACATTTTATTTCTCTGGTCCTCATTTTCCTTGAAGTACATCACAGAAGAATAAACAAATTTGTAGCAGTGATAATGCATTACTCATCTGAATCTAGAGATATGCTGACGTTTTGTTCAATAAAATTCAAAGGTTATTTCCCTGAAGGTCATTGTCATGGCATTGCATGAAAGGAATTGTATGAAGAAAAAAAGTGATGTTTTTCATTTTGAACAAACTCTGAAGGACAAAGTTGCACAAGAAATGATCAATATAGATGTCAAAAGTTTGTGAGTCAGAGTTAAGTTAGAAATACATTAATGATTGACTCTAATGTTTGAGGTACTAAATGACTGCATCACAGAGAACATAGTACAAAATGGATAACCTATGGCATCCCATTCAGTTGCAGTAGTGTCACAGCATTCAAAACACCGTGTTGCATATTAATCTGCACCTGCTCATTGTAAAACAGATGGCAACCAGAGTATTTAAACTCAGATATTTTAAGCAATTTTCAAATTGTTAAGTTCCTTATTCAAATCCTGCACATTAAAACTCTATTATGTTTCCTTATTGGACAAAAATATCCAAGGCAAATGCATGTTTTTGTAATGATGTTAAATGTAAGAGAGTGTGAATGCAGTTTTGCACTGAGAGCTTATAAGCACTTGGCGTATGACTAACTAGCAGTCCCAGTGTGTAATGGAAAATTGAAAATATGTAACATCTGGCTGTGAAATAGATACCTGAGTTGGTTACTGTTTTGACAACAATTCAAGTTTAAATTATGCCCCAGAATACTAAAACCCAGATGCGTTTGCATTTATTGTTTTGCCAACATCGAATCAATGAGAGGATCTGATGTTGGGGATATAAAAAAGATAGGCAGTTTGATAGTCAGAATCATAGCTGCCATCGACAGAGCAACTGCCATCAACAGAGCAACTGCTATTTGGAACATTCTCTATCAAAGGTTTCTCATATGAAACGTCTTCACAGTAAAAAGCAAGAAAATGACCCAGGGAGATCTTCAGCCTTAGAAGAAAGATACCAACAACATCAGCCACTATGTGGTTTGAAATTAAGCTTGTGTAATTTTATTAAATGTTTTTTTTGGAACATTAAATTGTTATAGAATTGGAGGGAGATATAAGGCAGTTAAGAAAAAGGGGGTCTTAGAGTTGTGTATAGTTGTTGTTTAATGTTCACTTTTAGAGTTAAAGAATAAATTGATATTATTTTCTTGAAATAGTGGAATTTGGGAGTTCTTTGACACTCTTATTTTAACAGATTATGAGGCAAGGTGAACTTTTCTGAGTGTTTAGTTTAATTAGTTCAATAGGGGTTCACCACTGTGTCGTAATAGCCATGTATATACTGGTCATCATCTTCGCAAATTTCAATGACTATGAATCACAACCAGCAGGATGCCATTGTCAATTGCATAACAACCTGTTCATACCACACCTCAGACAGCAGCAGAAAATTAATTTACGTTCCAAACTCCTCAAATAATTGTAATATTTTACTTTAGTGGATTTTACTTTGCTATAGCATTTAGCCAATCAAGCGAGTCTATAAAGTACTATTTCTCACTTAGAGTCATAGAGATGTACAGCAAGGAAACAGACCCTTCAGTCCAACCCGTCCGTGCCGACCCAATCTAGTCACACCTGCCAGCACCCAGCCCATATTCCTCCAAACCTTTCCTATTCATATACCCATCCAAATGCCTCTTAAATGTTGCAATTGTACCAGCCTCCACCACATCCTCTGGCAGCTCATTCCATACACGTATCACCCTCTGTGTGAAAAAGTTGTCCCTTAGGTCTCTTTTATATCTTTCCCCTCTCACCCTAAACCTATGCCCTCTAGGTCTGGACTCCCTAACCCCAGGGAAAAGACTTTGTCTATTTATCCTATCCATGCCCCTCATAATTTTTTACACCTCTATAAGGTCACCCCTCAGCCTCTGAAGCTCTAGGGAAAACAGCCCCAGCCTGTTCAGCCTCTCCCTGTATCTCAGATCCTCCAACCCTGGCAACATTCTTGTAAATCTTTTCTGAACCCTTTCAAGTTTCACAACATCTTTCCAATAGGAAGGAAACCAAAATTGCATGCAATATTCCAACAGTGGCCTAACCAATGTCCTGTACAGCTGCAACATGACCTCCCAACTCCCGTACTCAATACTGTGACCAATAAAGGAAAGCATACCAAATGCCTTCTTCACTATCCTATCTACCTGTGACTCCACTTTCAAGGAGCTATGAACCTGCACTCCAAGGTCTCTTTGTTCAGCAAAACTCCCTAGGACCTTACCATTAAGTGTGTAAGTCCTGCTAAGATTTGCTTTCCCAAAATGCAGTATCTCACATTTATCTGAATTAAACTCCATCTGCCACTTCTCAGCCCATTGGCTTATCTGGTCCACATCCTGTTGTAATCTGCAGTAACCCTCTTTGCTGTCCACTACACCTCCAATTTTGGTGTCATCTGTAAAGTTACTAACTGTACCTCTTATGCTCGCATCCAAATCATTTAATTAAATGACAAAAAGTAGAGGGGCCCAGTGGTACTCCACTGGTCACAGGCCTCCAGTCTGAAAAACAACCCTCCACCACCACCCTCTTCTACCTTTGAGCCAGTTCTGTATCCAAATGGCTAGTTCTCCCTGTATTCCATGAGATCTAACCTTGCTAATCAGTCTCTCATGGGGAACCTTGTCGAATGCCTTACTGAAGTCCATTTCGATCACATCTACTGCTCTGCCCTCATCAATCTTCTTTGTTACCTCTTCAAAAAACTCAATCAAGTTTGTGAGACATGATTTCCCACGCACAAAGCCATGTTGACTATCCCGAATTAGTCCTTGCCTTTCCAAATATAAGTAAATCCTGCCCCTCAGGATTCCCTCCAACAACTTGCCCACCACCAAGGTCAGGCTCACCAGTCTATAGTTTCCTGGCTTGTCTTTACCGCCCTTCTTAAACAGTGGCACCACGTTTGCCAATCTCCAGTCTTCTGGCACCTCACCTGTGACTATCGATGATACAAGTATCTCAGCAAGAGGCTCACCAATCACTTCTCTAGTTTCCCATAGAGTTCTCAGGTACACCAGATCAGGTCCTGGGGATTTATCCACTTGTAACCATTTCAAGGCATCCAGCACTTCCTCCTCTGTAATTTGGACATTTTGCAAGATGTCACCATCTATTTCCATACAGTTTATATCTTCCATATCCTTTTCCACAGTAAATACTGATGCAAAATATTCATTTAGTATCTCTCCCTTTTCTGGGCTCCAAACAAGGGCCTCCATGCTGATCTTTGAGAGGCCCTATTCTCTCCCTCGTTACCCTTTTGTCCTTAATATATTTGTAAAAACCCTTTGGATTCTCCTTAATTCTATTTGTCAAAGCTATCTCATGTCCCTGCTTTGCCCTCCTGATTTCCCTCTTAAATATACTCCTACTTTCTTTATACTCTTCTAAGGATTCGCTCCATCTATCTTGTCTATACCTGACATATGCTTCCTTCTTTTCCTTAACCAAACCCTCAATTTCTTTAGTCATCCAGCATTCCCTATACCTACCAGTCCTCCCTTTCACCCTGACAGGAATATACTTTCTCTGGATTCTTGTTATCTCATTTCAGAAGGCTTCCCATTTTCCAGCTGTCCCTTTACCTGCAAACATCTGCTTCCAATCAGCTTTCGAAAGTTCTTGCCTAATACCGTCAAAGTTAGCCTTTCTCCAATTTAGAACTTCAACTTTTAGATCTGGTCTATCGTTTTCCATCACTATTTTAAAACGAATAGAATTATGGTCACTGGCCCAAAAGTGCTCCCCCACTGATACCTCAGTCACCTGCCCTGCCTTATTTCCCAAGAGTAGGTCAAGTTTTGCACCCTCTCTTGTAGGTACATCCACATACTGAATCAGAAAATTGTCTTGTACACACTTAAGAAATTCCTCTCCATCTAAACCTTTAACACTATGGCAGTCCCATTCGATGTTTGGAAAGTTAAAATTCACCTACCCTAACTACCCTATTATTCTTATAGATAGCTGAGATCTCCTGACAAGTTTGTTTCTCAATTTCCCTCTGACTGTTGGGGTGTCTCTAATACAATCCCAATAAGGTGATCGTCCCTTTCTTATTTCTCAGTTCCACCCAAATAACTTCCCTGGATGTATTTCCAGGAATATCCTTCCTCAGCACAGCTGTAATGCTATCCTTATCAAAAATGCCACTCCCCCTCCTCTCTTGCCTCCCTTTCTATCCTTCCTGTAGCATTTGTATCCTGGAACCTTAAGCTGCCAATCCTGCCCATCCCTGAGCCATGTTTCCATAATTGCTATGATATCCCAGTCCCATGTTCCTAACCATGCCCTGAGTTCATCTGCCTTCCCTGTTAGACCCCTTGCATTGAAATAAATGCAGTTTAATTTATTAGTCCTACCTTGTCCCTGCCTGCCCTGACTGTTTGACTCACGTCTGTTCTCAGCTGTACCTGTCTCAGATCGATCTCTTTCCTCACTATCTCTGTGGGTCCCACCCCGTCCCCCACCTTACTATTCAAATCCTCCCAAGCAGTTCTAGCAAATTTCCCTGCCAGTATATTAGTCCCCTTCCAATTTAGGTGCAATCCATCCTTCTTGTACAGGTCACTTCTACCCTGAAAGAGATTCCAATGATCCAAAAATGTGAATCCTTCTCCCATACACCAGCTCCTCAGCCAAGCTTTCATTTGATCTATCCTCCTCTTCCTGCCTTCAGTAGCTCGTAGCACTGGGAGTAATCCCAATATTACTCCCCTTGTGGACCTCCTTTTTAAATTTCTGCCTAACTCTCTGTAATCTCCCTTCAGAGTCTCAACCTTTTCCCTTCCAATGTTTGTTGGTTCCAATGTAGACAATGACTTCCTGCTGGCCCCTCTCCCCCATAAGAACATTCTGCACCATCTCTGAGACATCCTTGATCCTGGCACCAGGGAAACAACACACCATTCTGCTTTTTCTCTGCTGGTCACAGAAATGTCTGTCTATACCTCTGACTACAGAATCCCCTAACACAATTGATCTCTTGGAAACCGATGGACCCCTCGTTGCATTAGAGCCAGTCTCAATATCAGAAACGTGGCTGTTCATGCTACGGTCCCCTGAGAATCCATCACCCCCTATATTTTCCAAAACAGCATACCTGTTTGAAATGGATATATCCACATAAGACTCCTGCACTAGGTGCAGACCTCTCTCATCCTTCCTGGAGTTAACCCATCTATGTGACTGTATCTGAGACTTTCCCCCCTTCCTATAACTGCCATCCATCACATACTGTTGCTGTTGCCAATTCCTCATCGCTTCTATCTGTCTCTCCAACTGATCCACTCGATCTGATAATATTCGCATCCAACAGCATTTATGGCAGATATAATCCACAGTAACCCTTAAACTTTCTTTAAATTCCCACATCTGACAAAAAGTACATATCACTGCAAAGGCCATTTTTGCTCCTTCATAATCTACAAACCCAACACTCTACCAACACTGCCTCAGGTTAAATTAATAGCTATGGCTTATATTTTAAGTTTAATCAAGAGACTTGTCTCCAAAAACATATAATCAAGAAAGAATCCATTATACTCACTACTGCAGCCTTTCTGTTGGACAGACTTAAAACAACAATTAAGTTATCTGATTCTGTGCTGTGAACTTTGCCCAACAGTTCCTCCAAGATTAGTTGTGATTTTCACTGTTCGTTAATTTTCCCAGATGAGCTCCGATGTCCAGCGATACACGAATTCAAACTGCAAAGGCGGTAACTGTGCAGGTTCTCTCTCTCTCTCTCTCTCTCTCCTACACTGTCCTCACTTATTGAGAAAAAGTTTTTTTGCTGTATCCTAAGCATTATATTTTTATGTATTGTTGGCAAGTATAATCTGTTGCTCAGAGGAAATCAGGATTTGTCGTTAATTTTCCTTATTATCTCCTTCCCTTCTCTGTTTCTCCAAAATACGTCAGTGAGCAACCTAATAAATATTTTACATAAAAATCGAAAGAACTGTGTATGCTGTAAATCACAAATAAAAATAAAAGTTGCTGGCAAAGCTCAGCTGGCCTGGCAGCATCTGTGAGGAGAAACCAGAGTTAATGTATCAGGTCTGGTGATCTTTCTTTAGAAATGCTATAGAAAGGTTTTGCTGATGATTTCCTGTCCCCATTCTCTTCAACTTTTTCCATCTACCTAGGACGGAAATTTATAAGCATGGCCCTCATGCTTAAACTAAAGACTGTAAAAACATTAGATGCAAACTAATGCTTAAGAGTCAAAATATATATATATATATATCGAGGATGTTGATGACCAGTTAATGGTTTAAGACATGCAGCTTACTAGTACTATAAAACATTTAGCTAAATTTTCTGTGCTTGTCTGAATGGAATTATCTCACAGCTAAAGTATTAGATGGCAGAATTATCTAAATCTATTCTAATGCTTCAGTGACAGATCTATCCCTGAGGAGCCCCACAAATAAGACAGTTTGGCTGAGCAGTCATCAACAATGCCCTCCCAAAAAAATTGCACTTAAAATAAATTATCAAGTTTCAACTGAAATTTTGTTCCAATTTGCCATAATCAGATTTGCTACCTTGACTCCAAAAGATACCATATACCACCCATCTTTCCCAAGGAAGGATGGGTATTAGTCCACCTTTGGGCAATTGCATCAAAGACTTTCTAAAAGAAGGAAGGAAAATAGAATTAGTCAAGTCTCTAATGATGTATACACTAAGCAAGAAATTCAAAATCACAAAAAAAGGTTAAAGTAAGAAGGGTATAGAAAATCATAACAATATGTGTGTACGCGCAGAGGTAAAGAGGCTGAAACGTCAAGCACTTACAGTGCCAACAGGCAATGTCTATGAGGTTATCATATTGCAGAAAATACATAAACCATAACTACACCTGTTCAGGGCTTGGATGAAGGTGAATTTGTTAAGTGTGTATAAGAAGATTTTCTGATTCAGCATGTAGATATACTTACTAGAGAAGCTGTAAAACTTGACCTACTCTTGGGAAATAAGGCAGAGTGAGTGACTGAGATGTCAGTGGGAGAGCATTTTGTGGCCATAGAACATAGAACAGTACAGCACAGTGCAGGCCCTTCACCCCTCGATGTTGTGCCGGACTTTCATCCTACTCTAAAATCAGTCTAACCCACATATCCTTCATTGTACTATCTTATGTGTGCCTATCCAAGAGTTTCTTAAATGTACCTAATGTATCTGACTCTACTACTACTGCTGGCAGTGCATTCCACACACCCACCATTCTCTGAGCAAAGAACCTACTTCTGACATCTTCCTTAAACCTTCCTTCAATTATCTTAAAATTGTGCTTCCTTGTGATAGACATCTCCTCCATGGGAAAAAGTCTCCGTTATTCACTCTATCTATGCCTCTCATCATCTTGTACACCTCTATCAAGTCAAGTCTCATCCTTCTTTGCTTCAATGAGAAAAGTCCTGGCTCCCTCAACCTTTCTTCATAAACATGTCCTCCAGTCCAGGCAGCATCATGATAAATCTAGTCTGCATCCACTCTAAAGTTTCCACATCTTTCCTGTAATAAGGCGATCAGAACTGAACACAATATTCCAAGTGTGGTCTAACCAGGGCTCTATAGAGGTGCAGCATGACCTCGCAGCTCTTAAACTCAATACCCCTGCTAATGAAAGTCAACACACCATACACCTTCTTAACAACCCTATCAACATGGGTGGCAACTTTGAAGGATCTATGGATATGGACTCTATGTTCCTCCACACTGCCAAGAATCCTGCCTTTAACCCTTTATTCTGCATTCAAATTCGACTTTCCAAAATGAATGACTTCACATTTTTCCAGGTTGAACTCTATCTGCCACTAACCAGCCCAGTTCTGCATCCTGTCAATGCCACACTATCCACAACTCTGCCAGCAACCATAATTCTATTAGTTTTAAAATAGTGATGGAAAAGGATAGACCAGAACTAAAAGTTAAAGTTCTAAATTGGAGGAAGACTAATTTTGATGGTATTAGGCAAGAACTTTTAAAAGTTGATTGGGAGTGGATGTTCATAGGTAAAGGAATGGATGGAAAATAGGAAGCCCACAAAAATGAGATAACAAGAATCCAGAGATAGTATGTTCTGTTAGAGTGAAGGGCAAAGCTGATAGTTATAGGAAATGCTGGATGGCTAGAGCTTTTGGTCAACAATAAGAAGGAAGCACATGTCAAGTATAGATAGTAGAGATCGAGTAAATCCTTCAAAGTGTATAAAGATAGTAGGAGTATACTAAGAAGAAAATCAGGAGGGCAAAAGGGGACGTGAGATAAAGGAAAATAAATAATGACATCTTGAAAACTGTCCACATTACAGAGGAGGAAGTGCTGGATGTCTTCAAATGTCATAAAGGTGGATAATCCCCCGGGACCTGATCAAGTGTACCTTAGAATTCTGTGGGAAGCTAGGGAGGTGATTATTGGGCACCTTGTAGAAATATGTGTATCATCGATAGCCACAGGTAAGTTGCCAGAAGACTGGAGGTTGGCTATTATGGTGACACTGTTTCAGAAAAGTGGGAAGGAAAAGCCAGGAAGCTACAGACCAGTGAGCCTGATATCAGTAGCAGGCAAGTTATTGCAGGGAATTCAGAGGGACAGGGATTTACATGTATTTGGAAAGATAAGAACTGATTAGGGATAGTCAACATGGCTTTCTGCGTCAGAAATTGTTTGAGTTTTTTGAAGAAATAATAAAAGACGATTGATAAGGGCAGAGCAGTGGATGTGATCTACATGAACTTCAGTAAGATGTCCAACAAGGTTCCTCATGGTAGACTGGTTAGCAAGTTTAGATCGCATGGAATATAGAGAGAACTAGCCATTTGGGTACAGAATTGGCTTGAAGTTAAAAGGCAGAAGTTGGTATTGTAGGGTTGCTTTTCAGACTGACCTGTGACCAGTGGTGTGCCAGAAGGATTGGTGCTGGGTCCACTGCTTTTCATAATTTATCTAAATGTTTTGGATCTGAACATAGGAGGTATGTTTAGTAAGTTTACAGATGACACCAAAAATGGTGGGGTAGTGGATAGTAAAGAAAGTTACTTCAGAGTACAATGGGACCTTGATCAGATGGGCCTGTGGACTGAGAAGTGAAGGATGGAGTTTAATTTATATAAATGTGAGGTGCTGCATTAGGGAAACGCAAATCAGGGTAGGACTTGTACTTAATATAAGGTCCTGGGGAGTGAAAAAAGAGACTTTGGAACTCAAGTTCATAGTTGCTTGGTAGTGAAGTTGCAGGTAGATCGCATAGTGAAGAAAGCATTTGGTATGCTTGTCATTATTGGTCAGTATATTGATATATGAGTTGGGAGGTCATGTTGTAGCTGTACAGGACATTGGTTAAGCCACTTTTGGACTACTGCATGGAGTTCTGGTCACCCTGCTATAGGAAGGATGCTTTCAAAGATTAAAGGGTTCAGAAAGGATTTACAAGGAATCCCCCAGGGTTGGAGGATTTAAGCTGTAGGGAATAGACTGGGGCTTTTTCCTTGGAGCATCGGAGGCTGAGGGGTGACTTTATAGAGGTTCATAAAATTGTGAGTGACGTGGACAGGATGAATAGCTGAGGTCTTTTCCTGGAGGTGGAGAAGTCCACAACCAGAGGGCACAGTTTTAAGCTGAAAGGAGAAAGATTTAAAAGGGACCTAACCGGCAACCTTTTCACGCAGAGGGTGGTGCATGTATGGAACAAGCTGCCAGAGGTAGTGGTGGAGATCAGTACAATAACAATGTTTAAAATCCATCTGGATGGGTATATCAATCAAAAAAGTTTAGAAGGATGTGAGCCAAATGCTGGCAAATGGAACTAGTTTATTTTAAGATATTTGGTCAACATGAACAAGTAGGACCAAAGGGTCTGTTTCCATGTTGTACACTTCTGTGACTCTAATTGCAAGCATGGACTGATTAAGGATGAGTCATTTATGCCAATGATGGGTCAAACCATTAGCATTCTCTTCTGATGTTGAATAAATTGGTGTTCCTTTTTAAAATGTATATGTAATGAGTCTTGCGTACCTCTTTTAGAAATGCAGAAGTATTAAACTATTCTACTCAATGACTAGTACAGGCAAATGACAGTAAAAGAAAAGCAGTCTCTTCAGGACAATGTCAGAATTGGTGAATATGCTGGGAACAAAAGTCACTTTGGGTATTTCAGTGCCAGATGGACTGAGAGGGATAGAGGATGGGGTGGTTGTGGGTGTGGCTTTGGGTAAACTGGCAATGGTAGGGAAATTCAAAGTGACATTCTTTATAAGAAGATCTCAGCTTGAGATCAAAGAGGACACCATGGTTGCGAAATAACAGCCTGAGAGGGTAGTTGAGGAGGGGCAAAAGTTATCGAGATACAGTATATGTAGTTAGGGTTAAATAAGATATTTTTCATTTTCTTGAAGTTTAACTGGAGAATTTGCAGCTTAGCTAAAACTGATTTGCAGACAGTCAAACATCACAAGATACATTGGAGGGATCAAATGATATGACAAGAGTGATCAGGCTGGGTGGAGAGAATGTGTATATAGAAGCTGATCCATATACAAGAATGATGTTGCCAAGGAACAGCATGTTAGTGCGAAAAGAGGAATAAGTCAAAACCAGGCCCTGAGGAACTCCAGGAGTGAATATTTGAGGATTGAAGGCAAAGTCATTACCAATGGGCTCTTACAATGATCAGAGATGTTAAAATAAGACCAAACAAAAACAATTCTATCAATATGGTCTACAGAGAAGGGGCATTTGTGGAGGATGCTGTGGTTAACCAATTCCAAACAATAAGAAAAAATAAGGCCATAAACCCACAGTAAAAGGAAGATGCCATTTGTGACTTTATCTAGAGTTATTTAATGCAATGGAAGGAATAGAAACATCCATGCAATGTCTTGCCAGTCAACTATGGACTGCAAGTCTCTGAGGCTAGGTTTTCCTTTAGTTATGTTGCCACTTTTGACATTTTATCAGCTTTTGAATGATATTGTAACTACTGAAAATATCCTAAATCACTCCATAATCCTTTAAAGGATGGCCTATTGTATTTTATATCATTCATTATTCAAAACATGGCTAAATTATTATTTATTTTTGATCCTGAAAGATGATTAGCATCATGTATGTCATTTATCTTGAGTCAGTGGCAGACTGCTGTTGAAATGATATTATCCTTTTCATCCCTTAAATTGAACAATTGATTTCTCATTTTCTGTGAAAGACAATTGTTTTATTGGCTTTTCACTTGCCTCTGTAATATTTTTATTTTACTGTGATGTGATAGCTTCACGTTCATAACCTTTTAAGCACTTTTACTTATATCATTTGCCAACTCTGCATACTCAGGAATATTGGTCAACCTACTTTTTGACATTGTTGTAACCATGCTTGTATTTTTTTTTGTCATTTGAGCTACCATTTCCCAACATTTACTGACACCAGTGTAAAAAGTCATCTTATTTATATTGATGAAGTGGATCATTTCTATTCAGTAATGTATTCAATTTGAAATTCTGAATTGATTGGCTTTTAGGAAATAAGGAAGCAATAGAAGAGATTATGGAGCCTCACCAGTGCAGCAGTAACCATATTTTAGCTTTAGAAATTTTCCACTAGTAGCTATTAATTAGAGTGAACAATCTGTAGATAGACCCATAATCTCAGAGTAATTTTTCAAATGTATCTTTGGGACATGGACATTGCTCACAAGTCAAACATTTATTGGTATTCCCCAAATACCTTAGGGAAAGTCATAGTGAGCTGCCTTCCCAAATACAACAGAGTGGCTTGCAAAGCAATTTTAAAGTTTAGTGAAGACTCAATCATATTGCTGTAGGTCAGAGCCACACAGGCCAGACTGAGTAAAGAAAGCAGATTCCCTTTGCTAACGAACATTAGTGTACCAGATAGCTATGGCAAGATGCACAAAACAAAAATTGCTGAAGAAAATCAGTAAAGTCTGTGGGGAGAAAGCAGGTTTATTATTTCAAGTCCAGTGACTCATCTTTTTATTTGAATTGAATTTATTGTTACGTGTACCAAGGCACAGTGAAAAGCTTTGTCTTGCGAGCAATACAGGCAGGTCACAGAGTTAAGTAGCACAGGTAAGTAAATAATAGGCAAACACTGGCAAAAACAAAAACACGGGTACAGGTGAATGTTAAGAGTTTATGAGTCCATCCAGTATTCTAACAGCAGTAGGGTAGAAACAATTTTGAAACCAGCTGCTGCCTGTGTTCAGGCTTCTGTACCTTCTCCCATTTGGTAGAGGTTGCAGAAAAACATTGCCAGGGTGGGATAATAGACAATAGACAATAAACAATAGACAAAAGTGCAGGAGTAGGCCATCCTGCCCTTCGAGCCTGCACCACCATTCAATATGATCATGGCTGATCATCCTTAATCCGTATCTAGTTCCTGCTTTATCTCCATAACCCTTGAAAACCCTTGGATGGATCTTTGAGAATGCTGGCAGCCTTGCCTTGACAGCAGGCCTGGTAAGTGGATTCTAAAGAAGGGACGTTGGCCTTTGTGATTGTTCGGGCCGAGTTCACCACTCTCTGTAACAGTCTCCAAACTGAATGGTACAGTTGTCATAGGTGGTAGTGACACATCCAGACAGAATGCTCTTGATGGCGCACCTATAAAAATTGGCAAGGGTATTCACCATCATGCCAAATTTCCTCAGCTGTCTGAGGAAGAAGAGAAGCTGTTGGACCTTTGTAACCAATGCGTCCACATGAAGAGCCCAAGAAAGCTTGTTATGGATGACCACTCCCAGGAGCTTGACTCTCTCCACTTGCTCCACCTCTGTGCTATTAATGTGTAGAGGGGCATGAATAACATCCTGCCGAAAGTCAATAATGAGTTCCTTGGTTTTGTTGGCATTGAGAGCTAGGTTGTTCTCAGTTCACCATTTTTTCAGGTCTTCCACCTCCCGTCTGTAGTCTGTTTCATCACCATCTGAGATTTGACCGACTATGGTGGTGTCATCAGCGAACTTGTAAGTGGCATTAGTGTGGTATTTGGCAGCACAGTCATGGTATGCAGTGAATACAGTAGAGGGCTGAGTATGCACCACTGGGGGGCTCCAGTGTTGAGTTTAGTGAGGATTAAATATTGTCCCCAGTCTTCACTGATTGTGGCCTGTGGGTCAGGAAACTGAGGATCCAGTTGCAGAGAGTGGGGCTTAGTTCGAGACCATTAAGCTTAGTAATCAGTCTCGCAGGGATAATAGTGTTGAAGGCAGAACTGTAGTCAATAAGTAGGATTTTTACGTAACTGTTCTTGGTGTCAAGATGTTCTAGGAAGGAGTAAAAAGCAAATGATATGGCATCTGACATGGATCTGTTGGTCCAATAGGCAAATTGCAGTGGGTCAAGAGTAGTGGGGAGGCTGGAGTTGATTAATGCCATGACCAGCCTTTCAAAGCACTTTATGATAGTCCTATAATTTCTTGCTCACCATTACTGACACTAGCCATTAAGTCTTATTTACTTAAGTAATTAAATTTAAATCTACTTTTATTATGGTTAGATTTGAACTCATTTTTCCAGATCATTAGTTGAGATCTCTTGGGTTACTAGTCCACTAATATCCCCACCATGTGTAGTTGGAATCATGTTGCAAAGTAATTGCAAAAAATTAGATTATTAAAGCGTTTAAAAACTGTTCAATGTAGGACAACAATGATTATGGTGCATATGTGTAAATCAATTCTTAGATTTGTAACATGTGTTCCATCTATTTCTGATAGCTAGAAAAATATAATGGCAATAAGAAACCAACCACATGATTCATTGCTATGCATGGATTAGGGCTCTAGTTCCAGAGCTCTGACTCAAGATAGACCTCTTAACATAAACAAATGTCTGAGATTATTCAACCTGAGGAAAGAGCTTTCAGAATTTGTTGCCCCATAATTCAGTTTATATTAAGGGACCTTTAGCAATGAGGGAATCCTTTGTATTCTGTGGTAGGCCTTTTGTGCAAGAGACAAAGAAGTTGGCTCTTGTTCCAACTGTCTAAATTTAGATGTATTGAATCTATTTATGGGAATTTCCAAGGCATACAACTGATCTTTCAAGTAAATCCAGAAGATACATTTTAGATTTAGTAAAAATATTGAGGTTTTGATCTATTAATGACAAGTATAAGTATTCTAATCACTCTGCAAAGTATAGTTGTCAGTAAATAAGAATTGTATGAGCTTGTAACTTAATTAACTGGTAGGTCTGCTGTTAGAAAGATTCAATGATAGACTTCTCACACTTAAAAAGGGTTTGTACCAGATTGCAGATTTACTTTGCCTTTGTTAACATATTTAAACAACTTGATACCGATTGAAAGCAGAAGTAAATTTTGGATATTATAAATTAAAACAAATTAAAGAAAATTTTCAACCAAGTGACTATTGTTGCTGAAATTACTTTGCAGAAAAATAAAGTCTGTAGAGGTATTTAAGCTGATTGTGGCATATACTGCTACATTTGTTATATCTTTTTTACAGCATGAGTTTATACTTTCCATCTCACTTATGACTTGCAAAGTTGTGCATCAAGAAAGTGTAAAACTAAATGCACTGTTTTTACCTGTAACAACATATTGTAAACACAGATTATCGGGAGTGTCTGACAAAGCAGTGTCAGATGAAAATGAATCTTCAGCTATAGTTACAAGTAAAGAGTTACTCTGTTCTTGGCCATTGTTGCACTGAATTGGATGGGAGTTGGATTACTCTCTGATGTGTGACTGAAAAGCAGACAGGTACTTGAAGATGAAACAGAATGCAGAGTTTTAAAACTAGATAACAAAGTTGTATTATATCCCTTGGAGACATGATCTATAGCCATGATCTTCACTAATCTAACATCCTGTCCAACGCAGTAAACCAAGATTTAATGAAGCAGTTGGAAATCTTACAAGTTATTTCTGACTGTAGTCACAGTAAACCTGGCAGAAAAACTGCAAAACGTTTACATTTTTTGGAAGAAGTAATTGAACAATTGCAAATAGGTTTCATCCCAGTAGTTTATCTCAGTTCCACTTGTCAAAATACAAATGACTTTTTTCCTCAAACTGTTCACAGTTCATGAATTGCCCTACAGACATAAATTCTAAATCTTTTGATATTAAGAACCACAGCAAAAATGGAAGAGCTGAATTTAATTTAGCCAAAGACCACATTGCCATCTACATTAGCTGATAGCTGAACAGAGATAAGTACAGTATGCGTATTCATATTTATATAGCTTACTTGCATATACAGTTTTTTCCAGTTGTCCCGTTGCAATATTACCATGCTGATTGGTTATCAGTGGGTCTATGGAAAACCACAGCAGGTTAGGCAGCATCCGAAGAGCAGGAGAGCCGATGTTTTGGGCATAAACCCTTCATGCGGAAAGCGGCTTGTGGGCTGAAAGATAAATGGGAGGGGGGTGGGGCTGGGGTGAAGGCAGCTGAGAATGCAATAAATAGATGAGGGTGGTGGAGAAGGTGATAGGTTGGAGAGGAGGGTGGAGTGGATAGGTGGTAAAGACGATGCACAGGTGAAGAGGGGGGTGCCGAGTTGGAGGCTTGGGACTAGGATAAGGTGGGGGGAGGAGAAATGAGGATTCTGGTGAAATCACATTAATCCCGAGTGGTTGCAGGATTTTAAGGCAGAAGATGAGGCGTTCTTCCTCCAGGCATCCGGTGGTTAGGCTTTGGCGATGGAGGAGGCCCAGGACCTGCATGTCCTTAGTAGAGTGGGAGGGGAAGTTGAAGTGTTCAGCCACAGGGCAATGGGGTTGGTTGGTGCGGGTGTCCCAGAAATGTTCTCTGAAATGATCCGCAAGTTCACATTCTGTCTCCACAATGTAGAGGAGGCCACATCGGATGCAATGGATACAGTAGATAACATTTGTGGAGGTACAGATAAAGTCCTTGGATGCTGCCTGACCTGCTGTGCTTTTCCAGCAACACACACTTGACTCTGATCTCCAGCATCTGCAGTGCTCACTTTCTCCCAGGAAGTCAAAAAGGAGAGACGTCAAGGAAAGTGGCAAGAAAAAAATTAAAATAAAATAATACTATGGCAAACAAAATTCATAGAATTTAACAATGAAAACTATTGCAATATTAGAGCACTTTTCAGCAACATGATGCAAAAAATGTTACAAATTGGTCAAGTTTCTAAATCACCACCTAAAAATGAAAAATGCAGCAAATGAAAAATAGCAGTTTTTCAACATTTACACATTAAAAGCACTACTTGTGAATAAAACATACAGATATTATCTGGTCAAATACAACAACAATCATTGACATAGTGCCTTTAACATAGGAAAGACATTTGACATTATCCAATAAAAATAAACATAGAACTGTACAAGATATGAAGTCAAAAGACCAAACACCTTGTGAAAGAGGTTGGTATCACTGATCAATTTAAAAGGATGAAACAGAAGTAGAGAAAAAGAGAGGTTTAGGGAGAGAATTCCAGAGCTTAGGTCTCAGGAATTGAAGGCATTGATATCAAGAAAGCAGAAGAGGTCAGAATAGGAAGACCACTGATATCTTGAAGGATTGTAAAGTTGAAAGAAGTTGCAGATAGGAGGTAACAAAGCCATGGAACTACTTGAAAATGAGACTGAAAATTTAAAAAGCAACATTACTTAATGGGGCGTTAATGTTAGTCAGCAAGCACAGGACTTGGTGTATTGTCTAATATAGGCAACAGAGTTTATGGAGCATGAAAGCTAGAATACTGGCCAGGAGTATATTGGAATTGTCAAGCCTAAAAACTAACAAATGCATGGATGTGTTTCCAGCATTGGAGGAGCAGTGATTGATGTTATGAAGATGCAAATAGGCAATATTAATGATGGCACAGATCCACATTGGGCAGCTCATCTCAGACTCAAACATAATGCTAATATTGCAAACATACTGTTTAGACTTGAGACTGTTATCAAGGAGATGGATGTCTTATAATACAGCAGCATCTGTATAAATTACATTTAAAATTTGACCTAATTCTAAAAAAAAATTTGTTGTCAAAATTGGAAAGTATCTAACCAAGACTTCTCAATGTTCTAAGTGAACAAAATACAATAAATTCTTGCCAAATAATATAATCCTGATCTTTGTGGCTTATTCAGTTACTTTGCGACATGACTCATGTCAATATCACTGCTAAAAATACAGTCAAACAGATGTTTTTGTATTAACTGAAGTGACCTGAACCAAGATTGACATAAAAGGGACAGTATTATTTACATCTAACTTTGTTAATAGATTACTAGAAGTTTTGGCATTAAAAGTAATAAGGAAAACAGATGTAAGGAATTAATTCCCAACATGGGCGGCACGGTGGCACAGTGGTTAGCACTGCTGCCTCACAGCGCCTGAGACCCGGGTTCAATTCCTGACTCAGGTGACTGACTGTGTGGAGTTTGCACGTTCTCCCTGTGTCTGCGTGGGTTTCCTCCAGGTACTCCGGTTTCCTCCCACAGTCCAAAGATGTGCGGGTCAGGTGAATTGGCCATGCTAAATTGCCCGTAGTGTTAGGTAAGGGGTAAATGTAGGGATATGGGTAGGTGGTGGGTCGGTGTGGACTTTTTGGGCCGAAGGGCCTGTTTCCACACTGTAAGTCTAATCTAATCTAATCTAATTGGGTAATTGGATTAACATCAGTTTAAAATAGAGCCATTCCAGAGAGGGGCTGTGCATATTTAAAAGATGTAGTACATTCTGCATGGAAAAATAAAGAAGTTGTTACAAAGCATATTGGTCTCTGTGTTTCATTCAGAAATAGGCTTAGGTCGCCCTTAACAATAGTAGCAGAGGGTGGTTGCCTAAAAGTGAAGATGTGAGACTAACATTCACTTTCAGATAGAAAGTTTAGAGTCACTTTTTAAGAAGATGGTGTTAGGTGAATCTTTGAAGAATGAAGACTGAAACTAAGTATAAGGTGTCAAGATATTTTTTCCCTGCCATTATATGAAGCAGGTTCTTATGACCAATGGGAAAATAATTCAATGAATGGACATGTGTTATATCTCTATTGTAGGAAAAATAAAGAATAATCTTGTCATAGAGTCATAGTCATAGAGTCCTAGAGCACCAAAACAGGCCCTTTATCCCAAACTGATCTATGCTGACCAACATGTCCATTCAAGCTAACTTCATTTTCCTGCACTTGGCCCAAATCCTTCTCATCCTTTCCTATCCATGTATTTGTCCAAATATCTTTTGAATGTCATTAATATACACACCTCAACCATTTCTGCTGGCAGCTCATTCCATATGCGTACCACTCTCTGTGTAAAAAAGTCGTCTCTCAGATTCCCTTTTATTCTTTCCCCTCTAACCTTAAACTGATGCCCTCTAGTCCTCCATTCCCCAACCCTAGGAAGAAAACTGAGTGTTTTCACCCTATCCGTGCCTCTCCTGATTATATACACCTCTAGACGGTCATCCTCAGTCTCCTACACACTAAAGAAAAAGTCCTAGCTTGTCCAACCTCTCCCTCTAACTCAGCTTGGCCCAGCACTGACTCCTGAGGCACTTCAGTCATAGACCTCCAATCCAACAAGTATCCATCTTCCACTATTACCCTCTGCTTCCTACAATCAAGCCAATTTTGTATCCAATTTGCTAGCTCCCCCTGGATTTCATGTGATCTAACCTTCCAGAGTGACGTACAATGTGGAACCTTATCAAAGGCCTTACTGAAATGCATATAGACTACGTTTACCACCCTTCCCTCGTCAACTTTCCTGGTCACTTCATCAAAGAACTCTAACAGATTTGTTAGGCACATCACTTTTGCTTCCTGCCAGAAACAGGTTCAACTGCAGAATATTCTCCTAGCTAGAAGCTGAGCAGCTGGTTAGTGAAGAAAGTTTGGTGTTACTGTTAAATTTTTTGAATAAAATTTATGTGAAAAATGACTTATCAAAGGCCTATGAGACTTCGACAGAAATTGAGAAATGCAGAAAATAGGATGATATTTTCATGGACGAGTATAATTACTATATAGTTTTAATATCCTTTGGGATATATATAGATTGAACCAGGAAAGGTCACAGAAAATGCAAATTAAGGACAAAACATTACAAAGAAGGAAGTGAAATGTGGAAAGCCAAGAGACACAGTTTAAGCTTAGGTGGTGAGCCCAGTGTTGAGCTTAAATCAAGGAAAAGATTAATAATGCCTGAAAGGAAATCTGCGAGCAGAAAGTGTGAGTCATGTAGCAATGGTCCAGAATGATCATGAGGATCTAGCAGAGTGTGTAGTTTAACATGAACCTGGATCAAAGAGCAGGTGAAGAGCACAAAAAGTAAGAGTGCTCATAAAGGAAAACTTTTAATGGACACCAACAAGTTTGATGTAAATTTGAGGAAGGAAGTGACACAAAATAAAAGCACCTTGGTACTGGAAAGAGTATGGGGTATACATGGAAATGCCAGATATAATCCAACCAACATTGTCCCATAGGTGATACATATGTACAAAGTATTTCCTAATGGTATATATAAGGCTAAGGCCAGTCTTGTTACTCAGGGATTTGAGGTATAACTGGGTGACCAGGAAGCTCTTTCGTGGTGCACTTTGGAACTCATTGAAGCTCTTTAGTGTTTCATTTTTTCAGCAGTCTGTTTGAGAATTTAGAATAGTGGGAATGGAGGTTAGAGCAGCAGGCCTCCTGCAGTAAGTGTGAGGTAAGGGTCACCCTTAGTGTCCCTGCTGACTTCATTTTGGGAATTGTACCCAATTCCAGCTCCTCGAGGATCTTGTCAAGGAACTGGAGCTGGAATTGGTTGAACTCAGATCATTTTGGAGGAGGAGCAGATTATTGAGAGGAGTTACGGGGAGGTAGTTACTTCACAGCCATGTGAAGAAGGTAGATGCGTTACCATCAGGAGTAGGAAAGGGTACCAGCAGGCAGTGCAAGGATCTCCTGTGGTGGTTCCCCTCAGCAACAAGTATACCATTTTGGACAACTTACCAGGGATGAGTAATGGGGCACAGGTCTCTAGCACTGAGTCTGTCCCTGTTGCTCAGAAGGGAAGGGGAAGAGGAGCACAGCTTTAGTCACTGGGGACTCCATAGATAGGGAGAAAGATAGGAGGTTTTGTGGGATGTTCATGATATCGCTGATTGTGTTTTTTGGGATCTTTGAGGGGAAGGGGGAGCACCCCCAAGTCATGATCCACATAGGCATCAATAACATAGGTAGGAAGAAAGGTGGGGATCTAAGGCAGAAATTCAGGGAGCTCGGATGGAAGCTTAGAGCTAGAACAAACAGAGTTGTTATCTCTGGTTTGCTACCTGTGCCACATGCTAGTTGAGCAAGGAACAGGGAGAGCACGGAACTGAACATGTGGCTGCAGGAATGGTGCAGGAGGGAGGGTTTTGGATTCTTGGATAATTGCAGTTCTTTTTGGGGAAGGTGGGGCCTCTACAAATAGGATGGTCTTCACCTGAATCAGAGCGGTACCAATATCCTGGGGGTGATGTTTGGTAATGCTCTTCGTGGGGGGTGGGGTTGTGGGGGGAGGTTTAAACTAATGCAGCAGGGAGATGGGAATCTGAATTGTAGTACAGGAGGTTGAGTGTAGTGAGGTCAAGCATAGGTTTACAAGGTCGCGAGAGGACACCGGCAATCAAGATGTTGGTTTGAAACATGTGTACTTCAATGCCAGGAGCATCCAGAAGAAGGTAGGTGAACTTGCAGCATGGGTTGGTACCTGGGGTTTCAATGTTGTGACCATTTCCACCATGGTTAGCGGAGGCACAGGAATGGTTGTTGCAGCTTCCGGGATTTAGATGTTTCAGCAAGAACAGAGATGATGGTAAAAGGCAGGGGGTGGCATTGTTAATCAAGGGTAGTATTACAGCAGCTGAGAGAACATTTGAGGACCCATCCACTGAGATAGTTTGTCTGAGGTTAGAAACAGGAAAGAAAAGGTCACCCTGTTGGGAGTTTTCTATAGGCCTCCGAATTGTACCAGGGATGTAGAGGAAAGAATAGCAAACATGATTCTTAATAGGGTCAAGAGTAACAGGGTAGATGTTATGGGGCTCTTTAAATTCCCAAATATTGACTGGGGATATTATGGTTCAAGTAGTTTAGATGGGTCAGTTTTTGTTCAATGTGTGCAGAAGGGTTTTCTGACATAGTATGTAGACAGGCCAATGAGGGTAGATGCCATATTAGAATTGGTACTGGGGAATGAACCTGACCAGGTGTTAGATTTGGAGGTAAATGAGCACTTTGGCGAAAGTGACCAAAATTCAGTTATATTTACAAAGCAGGGACAGGTATATACCACAGGGAAAGAGGTATAACTGGGGGAAAGGCAATTATGATGCGATTAGGCAAGATTTAGGATGCATAGGATGGGGAAGGAAACTGCCTGGGATGGACACTCTTGAAATGTGGAGCTTATTCAAGGAACAGCTACTGCAGGTCCTTGATAAGTATATACCTAACAGGCAGGGAGGTAGTTGTTGAGAAAGGGAGCCATGGTTTACTAAAGAAGTTGAAGCTCTTGTCAAGAGGAAGAAGAAGGCTTATGTGAGGATGAGAAGTAAAGGCTCAGTTAAGGGGCTTGAGAGACACAAGTTAGCCGGAAGAGATCTAAAGAGAGGACTAAGAGGAGGCAGGAGGGGACCTGAGATGTTTTTGGTGGATAGGATCAAGGAAAACCCTACGGCCTTCTCTAGGTATATCAGGAATAAATGAATGACTCGAGTAAGATTCAGAGCTGCAAATGTGTTGCCGGAAAAGTGCAGCAGGTCAGGCAGCATCCAAGGAACAGGAAATTCGACGTTTCGGGCATAAGCCTTTCATCAGGAAAGGCTTATGCCCGAAACGCCGAATTTCCTGTTCCTTGGATCCTGCCTGACCTGCTGCGCTTTTCCAGCAACACATTTTCAGCTCTGATCTCCAGCATCTGCAGACCTCTCTTTCTCCTAGAGTAAGATTCAGGCCAATCAAAGAGAGTGAAAAGTTTTGTGTGGAATCTAAGGACATAACGGAAGAACTTAATGAATACTTTCCGTCAGTATTCACATCGGAAAAGGGCAATGTTTGTGAGAATATGGGGATAGAGTCTACAAGATTAGATGGGATTGAGGTTGACAAAGTGGAGGTTTTAGCAATTTTGGAAGATCTGAAAATAGATGAGACTCCTGGGTTGGTTGGGACTTATCTTCAAATTCTCTGGGAAGCCAGGAAGGAGATTGCAGAGCATTTGGGTTGGATCTTTATGTCATCGCTGTCAACAGGAGTCGTGTCAGAAGACTAGAGGATAGCAAATGTTGTTGCCTTGTTTAAGAAGAGGATTTGGGACAGCCCTTGTAATTGTATGCCAGTGAGCCTTACTTCGATTGTGGGTAAGGTGTCAGAAAAGGTTATAAGAGATAGGATTTATAATCATCTGGAAAGGAATAATTTGATTAGGGTAAGTCAACATGGTTTTGTAAAGGGTAAGCCTCACTAACCTTGTTGAGTTCTTCAAGAAGGTGACAAAACAGGTGGATGATGGTAAAGTGGTTGACATGGTGGTATATGGACTTCAGTAAGGTGTTCCATAAGGTTCCACATGGTAGGCTTTTGCACAAAATACAGAGTTTTGGGAATGAAGGTGTTTAGGGTGATTGGATCAGAAATTGGCTAGCTAAAAGAAGACAGAGGGTGGCGATTGTTGGGAAATGTTCATCCTGGAGCTCAATTACCAGTGGTGTGCCGCAAGGATCTGTCTTGGAACCACTGCTGTTTGTCATTTTTATAAATGATCTGGATGTGAGCGTAGATGGATGGGTTAGTACATATGCCGATGACACTAAGATAGGCAGAATTGTGGATAGTGCCGAAGGATGTAGTGCGGTGCAGAGGGACATAGGTAAGATGCAGAGCTAGACTGAGAAGTGGCAAATGGAGTTTAATGCAGAAAGGTGTGAGGTCGTTCACTTCGGAAGAAGTAACATGAATGTGGAGTATTGGGCTAATGGTAAAATTCTTGGCAGTGTAGATGAGCAGAGAGATCTTGGTGTCCTGGTGCCTAAATCCCTGAAAGTTGCCACCCAGGTTGATAGGGTTGTTGAGAAGGCATATGGTGTGTTGGCATTTATTGGTAAGGATATTGAGTTTCAGAACCACGAGGTCATGTTTCAGCTGTACAAGACACTGGTAAGGCTGCACCTGGAGTATTGCGTGCAGTTCTGGTCGCCACGTTATCAGAAGGATATGGAAGCTTTGGAATGGGTTCAGAGGAGATTTACAAGGATTTTGCCTGGTATGGAAGGGAGGTCTTGCGAGGAAAGGCTGAGGGAACTGAGGCTGTTTTCGTTGGAGAGAAGAAGGTTGAGATTTGACATAATCGAGGCGTATAAGATAATCAAAGGGTTAGATAGCGTGGACAGTGAGAACCTTTTTCCTCAGATTGTGAAGGCTAACACGAGGAGACATAGCTTTAAATTGAGGGGTGATAGATTTAGGACAGATATTAGGGGTTGTTTCTTCACTAAGAAAGTAGAAGGGGTGTGGAACGGCCTGCCTGCAGCAGCAGTAGACTTGCCAACGTTAAGGGCATTTAACTGGGCATTGGAGATAAAAAGGGATAATAATGGAACAGTGTAGGTTAAATGGGCATCAGATTATTTACACGGGTCAGCGCAACATTGAGGGCCAAAGGCCTATACTGCGCTGTAACGTTCTATGTTCTATGTTCTATGAAGTGAGTGGCAACTTCTGAGCAACAGAGAGGTCAATTTGAGGGTTCCCTCAGCACCTTTAGTAACACACCTGTGGGAATGTCAATCAACTGATGTCAAAGTAGCATTTCTACATGGGAAGCAATTTAATTAGAAGCATTTTTAAGTCTTCCAAAAGAATTTGGAGATATAGAAGGGAAATTATGGAAGTTAATTGAGCATGTTTCTGGATTAAATTTTACAACTAGGAAGTGATGCTTATCAATTATGTTTTTCCCACTAAAAATTGATCACGTTCAGATAAATGCAGATCCAGCAATGTTTTATTGAATCTGTAAAGAGAAGGTAGAAGGTATTTTCTTAATGCATGTAGATGATTTCCTATGGGAAGATTCTAAGAATTTGTAAAACTAATGATAGCTAAAATTAAAAAGGAATTTAAAATTGAAAGTCAGGCTTTGAAAGTTTTAAATATGTAAGATTGAATATAAATCAGACTGAGTTGTGAATCAATAGTCTTGTGGACAGATTAATAGTTTCCTGATAAATTAAGCTAGATGCACACCAAAAAAAGGTTCCACAATCAAAAAAAATTAGATAATTGACGATGTTAATTGGCTATGTAACCAAACTAGACCAGATACATGCTATGACGTATTTAAACTAAACACCATGAGGAAATAGTGGAGAGAGTGGTACTGGAAAAGTACAGCAGGTCAGGCAGCATCAGGCCTGATGAAGGGCTCTTGCTCAAAACGTCGAGCACCACATTCTCGACTCTGATCTCCAACACCTGCAGTCCTCACTTTCTCCTCGCATGAGAAAATATGCCATTATTCAAGAACTGTTTCAATATTGCAATAAAGCAATGAAGAAATAAAGTTAAGACCAGCGCCCATTCAAATTTCCAGCCCTGCATGATGTAGAAGGAAGGAAATTAATCATTTTTAGTGATGCTCACTTGTTAAACTTCCCAATATTATCAAGTACAGCAAGATCCATTATATTTTTAATGGGAAAAATTATAAACATTGTCTGTTAGCCAGGTGTAAAACCATATCTTTTAATATTACTTTTTTTTAATCATTCCTGGGATGACGACATTATTGCCAAGGCCAACATTTATTGTTCATCCCTAATCACAACAGGGTAGTGAAGAGCCAATCATATTGCTATAGGTCTGGAATCACATGTCGGCCAGACTGTTCCCTTTCCTAACAGACATTAGTGAATAAGATGTTTTTTTCTGACAGTTAACAATGGTTTCAAATTTGTCATTATACCCTTCATTCAGATTTTTATTGAAATAAATATGCTATGTGTTTTTGATTGCGGACTGAAATAGGGAAAGGATTGTTTTAAAAACCATGGACTGTAGAAGGGATTGCTGCACTTTTTAAAAGCAGAATACCAGCACTTATTGGAAGTGTTGTTTGCACTGTTGTTTGTTCAACCAATGGGGAAGTTTATTTGCACACAAACTGGAACCAGAATTTGTTACAAAATGAGATTCAGCAGTAACAACTAACTAATTGGTCTTTGGAATAATGATCAATGACAAAGGCCCACACCCTACCAACAACTATAAGATTAGCTCCCAGGTAGCTGAGCAGTTTGGGGGTGTGAACAAAATAGCTAAAAGCTTTCGGACCTCTAAAAGGGAACTGGGTGTTCTTTTCTCTGCAGTAAAAAACATCTAAAGTATGAAGAAAGCCAATTTATTTTCCCTTACCAGATGTTGTAAGCTGTTGCTTTTAACTAATAAGTCGAAGACTTTAAGCTGTGCATTAATTGCTGTGTGCGTCTTGCAAACCAAAAGGACTAGTGAACGACTTCCCAGTTTTTTTTTCATCTATCCATGTGTTTTTGTCTGTCTGTATGTATTTTTAGGGCAAGTTTATAAAGAAGTTAACATTCTTATCCGTAGAGTTATATGTCAATGGTTCATAATTACTGAGCTGGAGCTGGAATTTATTTGTTTGTAATAAGTGGTGATTCGTCAAGTACACAAACTTTTTTTTTAAAGATATTTTTATTAGAAATTTAATATTTTGACAAATTTACAAAAATAAACAGAACTTTCAAGCACAAACATTAATATAAAAGTAGATCTTAAATATATAATCATCAAAATTCAAAGGAATGATACTAAAGAAGAAAGAAAAACAATGAAACTCAGTTAACTACTAATCTAATCCACAATTATCCAGAGTGTATCGTTAAGTCACTTACATCCTTCAAACAAGAGAAAATGTTCTCTAATACACTCATAACAGTATAATAAAAAGGAAACTATTTCCAAACAATAAGAACAAAAAAAAATAAAACATGTTTGAATGGAGATCCTCCCCCTTGTTCTCAGGGGGCCTTACTTCCTTTCTAAAGGTCCACCATATCCTCTCCCAAACAGTGTCCCACCCTTGACCCGGGCGCTCCTTAATAGGATTTAGATATAATACCGAGCTAGAGTTAACAGTGAGCGCCCCACCCCCACCCCTCCCCACCCATACCTGAGTATATCTGATAGCATCAATGCCACGTACAAACACACATAACTATAAAATTACAACTCCAACAGATTACAGTTAAGTATAATAACATAAAATAGCAAGGGAAGACAACCCTGCTCCCAGAAGCAAAAGTAAAGTAGAGTAAAGTATCCACTTCTCCCCACAGAGTGTGGAAGAGGCAAGCCAACATAAATTGTCTCTTACGATTTATTTAAACGAGTCTAAAAGTTCCTTAGCCTCTTCTGGTGATCTAAAATTATACTCGGATCCTTCGTGGGTAAAGCATAACGTCGCTGGGTAGCGTAAGGTGTATTGAATATTTAAGTTCCTTAGACATTTCTTCACCTCATCAAACGCCTTCCTCCTTCGTGCCAAAGCCGGGGAGAAGTCCTGAAATAACATAATCTTGGATCCTTCATGAATCATGGCTTTAGGATCCTTTCCAAGATTTCTGGAGGCATCCAGGAGTATCTGCCTCTCCCTATAACTCTGCAGCCGGAACACGACTGGGCGTGGGCGCTGGTTTGGGCCAGATCCGCGTACTGCGACCCGGTAGGCCCACTCCACCCTTACCCGGTCAGTTTCAGCCCCCAGGTTTAAAAGCTGGGGCAGCCATCGCTCCAGAAATACTACTAACTGTTCTTTCCCTTCTTGTTCAGGGAGGCCCAGAAAACGGATATTCTTTCTCCGATTTCTATTATCCAGGTCATCCATGTAGATTTCAAAGGCCCTGATTCTCTGCTCCAGAGCTGCAGCCTCGGAGGTCGTGGCCTTTAGCTCCGCCCCCTTCACTCGGCCCTGTAATTCCTCGAGAGCCTGGCTGTGTTTCTGCAGCTTTTCTTCGAATGAGTTCCATCTCTGTCTGGATTCTGCGATGAAATTGACGAGTGTCGTTTCCAGCCTGGCAATCATCTCTTCAAGGCCTGTTTTTACATCAGCTGCAGCCGGAGGAGGAGAGGAGGGTGGGGGAGGGGTCTTTGTTTTCTGAGAGCTGTGGGATCCCTTTGGTTTACTCATTATCCACTTAATATTAAACTGCTTAAATATAATAGTAAGCAGCTAATTAAGGTTAGAAAATTTTTTTGGGTGGTTTGGTAAGTGTGGTGGGGTGAGTAACTCACTTTACCCAGGTTTTGGGAAGAGCACTGTAAACTCAGACTTGCTGAGTCGCCGCCATCTTGGATCTCCAAGTACACAAACTTGGTCCATGCTTCCTGTCAACCTGGGTCTGAAAGGCAGGTAAATTTGGGAATTTTGCATACTTTACAAAATATTTAGCTTTTGTGATGACTCTGGGAATAGCAGAATTTGATTTCCAGCTCACTATTCCAGTGAGGCGCAACATTAGGCATAACCATCTTTAATTGCTTCACCAATCACTTTCCCTTCATCATAAGGTCAGAGATGGGAATGTCCATTGATCATTGCACAATGTTCAGTACCATTTGTGACATTTTATGAACTGAAGCAGTCCATGCCTATTGGCAGCTGAACCCATCAATTTTCTGGTTCACGCTGGTAAGCGGCAAATACCTGGCAAACAAGTATTAGACAATGACTATCTCCAGTAAGAGAGAATCTAACCATCTCCCCTTACCATCATTAAATATTCTTCCCTGCTGACCAGCAAAGGAGGCTATGTCACCAGACATAGCCAGTTTGGACCCAGATAGCACCCTGGGTCAGTGCTGTTTCATGAACAATAAGAAACATCCAGCAATGAAGGAAGAAAGTCAATGATTTTGAAAGCATAAGTGTCACCATCCTCTCTGTCTGATACCGCACACTTACTCTAACTCCACCACTGCACAATAAGATCAACAAGGCTAATGAACTATAACTCAATATTATGTGTTGCATCTCCACTCAATGGCTCTGACCCACCTCTTCCTCACGAACCACTAACCCCATCTGACTTCCACACTTCCTACTAACTCACTGGATACACCTCACCCACTCTTCTCCTCCTGCACCATCAGCACTCATTAACAATTCTTCCATCTGGTTTCACTTCACTCAATCACTTTTTTTTGTCTCATCGTAATAGAAAATATCTCATAAGCCTGTAGGGAAGTCCAAGATAGGAGGCAGTTTGGCTAATACAGTATATAGATCCTCATTCACTCTAAGAAGAGAATCCCCAAGCTAACTGAAGAGGCTCAAAGTAGTTCATGTGAGATCTTAGAGTCATAGAGATGCACAGCATGGAAACAGACCCTTTGGTCCAACCCATCCATGCTGACCAAATATCCTAAATTAATCTAGTCCCATTTGCCATAACTTGGCACATATGCCTCTAAACCCTTCCTATTCAAAAACCCATCAAGATGCCTTATAAATGTTGTTCCAACCTCCACCACTTCCTCTGGCAGCTTATTCCATACAGTCACCACCATTAGGTCCCTTTTAAATCATTCTCTTTTCACCCTAAACCTATGCCCTCTAGTTCTGAACTCCCCAATCCCCAATCCTTATCTATTTACCATATCCATGCCCCTCATGATTTTATAAACCTCTACAAGGTCACCCCTCAGCCTCCGACACTCCAGGGAAAATAGCCCTAGCCTATTCAGCCTCTCACTATGGCTTAAATCTTCCAACCCCAGCAATGTCCTTGTGAATCTTTTCTGAACCCTGACATTTCATTGTTGAGGCAACCTAGTAAACTTAATTTCATTTTGCTGGTCTCCCATTACAACTACAATTGCACAACTAATAACACTCCAGTCTTATGTCACCACCAGCAGCACCCATATAGTGGCCATCCCATAGAGCTCCACTCGCCATCATCTCCTCCTCCAGCTCGGAGGAAGAAGACACAGATCCCTCAGAGGATACACAGGAAGGATCTTCACCTGTACACTTCATCAGAATAGAGATGGTTTCTCTTTCTAAATTCAATTCAAAGGAAAATCTCAAGATGATGTCACTGATATATTGCTACAACTCATTGATGCAGAAATGTGCCAAGTCTCCAATACTCAGAGCACTAACAGAGGCAAGTACCTGGGCAGCACAGTGACTCTGTGGTTAGCACTGCTGCCTCACAGCACCAGGGGTCCAGGTCCGATTCCAGCCTTGGGTGACTGTCTGTGTGGAGTTTGCAGATTGTCCCTGTGTCTGCATGGGTTTCCTTTGGATGCTCTGGTTTCCTCCCACAGTGCAAAGATGTACAGGTTAGGTGAATCGACCATGCTAAATTCTCCATAGTCCAGGGTTGTGTGGGCTGGCCATGATAAATGTGGGGTTATCAAGATAGGGTGGGATGCACTTTAGGGGGTTGGTCCAGACTCAATGGGCCAAATGGCCTCTATTTACACTGTGGTGGTCTATATCTATTTAATAATGGTATTGGCCATTATTAAATTCATACAAAAGCACAACCAGACATGGGAACAACAGGCAGGTTTGTCAGACATACTCTGTAAATTGGATTGAAGTTTGAAACAATCCACCAACATTACCAGTGCTTAGATTAGATTAGATTACTTACATTGTGGAAACAGGCCCTTCGGCCCAACAAGTCCACACCGACCCGCCGAAGCGCAACCCACCCATACCCCTACATTTACCCCTTACCTAACACTATGGGCAATTTAGCATGGCCAATTCACCTGACCCGTACATCTTTGAACTGTGGGAGGAAACCGGAGCACCCGGAGGAAACCCACGCAGACACGGGGAGAACGTGCAAACTCCACACAGTCAGTCGCCTGAGGCGGGAATTGAACCCAGGTCCCTGGCGCTGTGAGGCAGCAGTGCTAACCACTGTGCCACCGTGCTAATACATGCATGCCTCTGTCTGTCTCCGTGGACAGGTTGTTGGCTACCAAAGTTGCGCAACTACATTATTGCTCAGCATCAGAGACAAGGGACCTCATCTTCACTCATTGTGCCTCTTCTTCACAATAAGACAGGCACACAAGCCCCAGAGATTTCCTCTTGAGACAGTCATGGATGCCAGGCTATAATGTGTCTACCCTGCCTAAGATTTGCAAACCTGTTGAAGTTGCAACCAACACAGGTAAGTCTGCAGCTGGATAAGACACTCTCAGCATGTCTGGATCTCAACCCACAAACGCCCTTGGTATCATCCATCCAAATAGTCTAGACCACGTTTCTCTCTGCCCAACCTCAGATATTGGGAGTATACCTCGATGTGGTGAGAGTCAAAGGAAATAAAATACTGCGAGCATTATGGTCGTATGGGTGACACATCATTGTAAGGACCCTTTAATATCTGGAAATATATATGCATTATCATTTGATTGACTGCCATTTTAGCAGTAGAACCTGGTTAAGTGGCTATCAATCTTTGTACATCCTAAAGATGTTAGGAGTTATATTGGTGATGCATTGCTTATATGTAAGATAAGGGAATCTTCAATCCTTACATCCACGAGTTCAGTGAAGACAGCATTTTGTTGTGGGAATGATCAAGGCTAAAAGTAATGCGATGACCTTGTAATTGGGCTTTGCCTACCTTCATGTCCCACACATTTGGCCACTTTGTGTATGTGAGTACATGGTAATTCATGAGTGAATATTTCTTTAGTGACAAAGTCTTATTCTATCTAAAGTTCCTCAACTGAGGATTCCTGACTACCAAAGTTGACAGGGCTGTTAGCTATGTCAAACTCATCTCCCACTCTTTTGCCCTCACCCCTTCTCTTCCTTCCCATAACAACAACTGGGTCCTCCTGGTCCTTATTTACCACATCACCATCCTTTATATCCAAAGCATCATAAGCCACCATTTCTGTCACCTTCAACTAGACCAGACATACATTCCCCTTCCCTCCTTCATCAGCATTCCACAGGGACTGTTCCCTCAAGGACACCTTCATTCACTCTTCCTCAACACCCAACATCTCTCCACGCATCCACAGCACATTCCCATATAACACCTGCCCATTTATCTCCTCCCTTCCAGGCTATTCAAGCCTCCAGTCATATCTTCCAGGTGAAGCAGCGATTTACCTGCAATTCACTTAGTCTAGTCTCCTCTGTTTGGTGTTGGGGAGACAACATGCAGACTGGGTGACCACTTTGCAGAACAACTACACTCTGTCCCAGTTTCAGTTGGCTGCCATTTCAATACACCACCACGTTCCCACGGTAATACTTCCCAAATGTGTGGGATATGAAGGTAGGTAAAGCCCAATTACAAGGTCATCACATTACTTTTAGCCTTGATCATTCCCACAACAAAATGCTGTCTTTACTGAACTCATGGATGTAAGAATTGAAGATTCCCTTATCTTGTATATAAGCCACAGACCTGCTGTGGTGTTTCAGCAAAGGTCAGCAAAAGCTTGAAGGACAGCATCTCATTTTCCACTTGGTGACCCTACAACCTTTAAGAGTCAACGCTGAGTTCAAAAACTTTGCAGCCCATTTCCAACCTTCCATGATGAGTACCCGCCTCCACATCCTGGTCCTTTCATGGCTTTTAGCACAGCCAACCTGTTCTCACCCACTCTCAGACTTTACTTCACATGACATGGGTTACGCGCAGCTGAACCTACGCATTCTCACCTACTTTCAGCTCTCATTATCATTAATTCAGCTTCTCTTCTGTCCTGGCCTACTATCAATAATTACTTCAGCTTCTATCAGTTCTGATGAAGTCACTGGATTCAAAACATTAACTCTGCTTTCTCTCCACAGATGTTGCCACATCTGTTGAGTTTCAATAGCAATTTTTGGTTTTGTTTCAGATCTCCGGCATTCACAGTTCTTTGTTTTAATTTCATTCTATCTGTATGGTTAACAAGGGAGCACACACTCATTCAAAGAAAATGGTGAAAACCCATTACCTAAAGAGGAGCGGGAGTAGCATTGTTAATTGGAGAGTGCATCACAGCTGCAGAAACAGAGGTTGTTGAGGATGGTTTGTCGACTGAGTCAGTATGGTTGGAAGTCAGTAACAGGAAAGGAGCAGTCACCTTTGTTGGATGTTTTCTATAGACCCCCCAATAGCAGCAGAGAGATTGAAGAACAGGTCAGACAGCAGATCTTAGAAAGGTGCAGATGTAACAGAGATGTTATTATGGGTGACTTCAATGTCCCCAATATTGATTGGAGCCACCTTGGTGGCACAGTGGTTCAGTGGTTAGCACTGCTACCTCAGAGCATCAGGGACCTGAGTTTGATTCCAGCCTCAGGCAACTGTGTGGAGTTTGCATGTTCTACCCATGCCTGCGTAGGTTTCCTCCGGGTGCTCCAGTTTCCTCCCACAGTCCAGGTTAGATGAATTGGCCATGCTAATTTGCCCACAGTATTCAGGGATGTATAAGTTAGGTTCATTAGTCTGGAGTAAATATTTAATAGGGGAATCTGTCTGAATGGATTACTCTTCAGAGAGCCAGTGTGGACTTGTTGGGCCGAAGGGCCTGTTTCCACACAGTTGGGATTAATTATATTTATATATGTAGTGCAGATAGTCTGGATGGAGCAGATTTTGTCAAGTGTGTCCAGGAAGGACTCCTGGCTCAACATATAGTTAGGCTGCCCTGTTAGAGGGCTTATTAGATTTGGTACTAGGAAACAAGCCAGGCCAGGTGTCAGATCTCTCGGTGGGAGAGCATTTTAGTGACAATGACCACAATTACCTCACCTTTGCCATTGCCATGGAGAGGGATAGGAACAGACTGTACGGGAAGGTATTTAATTGGGAGAAGGGAAATTATACTGCTATTTGACAGGAGTTGTGGAGTATAAAGTGGGAACAATTGTTCTAAGGGAAATACACAACAGAAATGTAGAGGCTGCTTTAGGAGCATTTGTTGTGAGTGTTGGATAACTTTGTCCCACTGAGACAGGTAAGGAATGTTAAGGTGAAAGCCTTGGATGACAAGAGGAGCTTCTCGTCAAGAGGAAGAACGAAGCTTACTTCATGCTGAGGAAACAAGATTCTTGCACAGCTTTAGAGGATTACAGAGTAGTTAGGAAAGAATTCAAAAATGGACTGAGGAGAGCTAGGAGGGAGCACGAGAAAGCCTTGGCGGGAAGGATTAGGGAAAACCCAAAGTTGTTCTACACTTACATGAAGAATTAGAGAATGATCAGAGAGAGAGTAGGGCCAATCAGAAATAGTGAAGGGAACTTGTGCCTGGGGTCTGAAGAAGTAGGGGAGGCCCTAAATGAGTTGTTTGCTTCAGTATTCACGAGAGACAGGGACCTTGTTGATAGTGAGAATGTCGTGGGCCAGGTTAATAGGCTTGCACAGATTGATATTTAAAAAGTGGATGAGCTGAAAATTCTGGGAAGCATCAAGATAGATAAGTCCTCAGGGCTGGACCAGATATATCCAAGGTTACTATGGGAAGCAAGGAATGAGATTGCTGCACTTCTGATTGGATGGAGGCAAATGTTGTTCCTCTGTTCAAGAAAATGAATAGGGAAATCCCTGGGAATTACAGGCCACTTAGTCTTATGTCTATGGTAAGCAAGGTACTGGAAAGGATTCTGAGAGATAGGATTTATGACTATTTGGAAAAACACAGTTTGATTAAAGATAGTCAGCATGGCTTTGTGAGGGGCAGGTTATGCCTCACAAGCCTTATTGAATTCTTTGAGGATGTGACAAGTTGACTAAGGTCGAGCACTGGATGTGGTGTATATGGATTTCAGTAAGGCATTTGATAAGGTTCCTCACTGTAGACTCATCAACAGAAAGTTCAGCGGTGTGGGACACAGGGAAATTTGTCTGTCTGGATACAGAATTGCTGGCCAAAAGAAGACCGGAAGTGGTAATGGATAGAAAGTATTCTGCCTGGAGGTCGGTGACCAGTGGGATCTGTTCTTGGGCCTCTGCTCTCTATAGTTTTTATAAATGACTTGGATGAAGAAGTGGGATGGTGGGTTAGTAATTTTGCCGATGACACCAAGTTCAGTGGTGTTGTGGACAGTGTCAAGGACTGTTGCAGGCTACAATAGCAGATGGAGATTAACCTAGATAAATGCAAAGTGATTCATTTTGCAAGGTTGAACTTGAATGCTGAATACTGGGGGATTGAGTTTAAAAGCTGTGAGGTTTTGCTGCATCTCTATAAAACCCTATTTAGACCACACTTGGAAGGTTGTGCCCAATTCAAGTTGCCTCATTATATGAAGGATATAGATGCTTGGGAGAGAATGTAAAGGAGATTTACCAGGATGCTGCCTGGATTGGAGGGCTTGTCTTATGAAGAGACATTGAATGAACTGGGGCTTTTCACACTGGAGAGAATGAAGATAGATGACTTGATAGAGTTGTACAAGGTAATGGGAGGCATAGGGAGAGTAGATAGCCAGAGACTTTTCACCAAGGCAGAAATAGCTGTCATGACTGGCCATACTTTTAAGGTGATTGGAGGAAGGTATGGGGAGATGTCAGAGGTAGGTTCTTTGCGCAGAGAGTGATGGGTGTGTGGAATGCACTGCCAGCAGTGATAGTCGTAGAGTCAGAGACATTGAGGACATTTAAGTGACTGCTAGACAAACACATTGATTAGATTAGATTAGATTCCCTATAATGTGGAAACAGGCGCTTTGGCTCAACATACCCACACCAATCCTCTGAAGAGTAACCCACCCAGACCCATTTCCCTCTGACTAATGCATCTAACAGTATGGGCAATTTAGCATGGCCAATTCACCTGACTTGTACATCTTTGGACTCTGGGAGGAAACTGGAGCACCTGGTGAAAACCCACACAGACGCAGAATTTACAAACTCCACATAGATAGTCGCCCGAGGCTGGAATCGAACCTTGGTCCCTGATGCTGTGAGGCACCAGTGCTGACCACTGAGCCACCATGTCACCCCATGACAGCAGTAAATTGAGGGGTGTGTAGATTAGGTTAATCTTAGATTGAGACAAATACTTGGCACAACATCGTGGGCCAAAGGGTCTGTACTGCTCTGTACTGTTCTATATTCCATGTTCTAAATGGAGAGAAATCCCAAAAATAATGTAGTGCAGAGTGAGCTGTGTGTTCTCATGTGTGAAACACAAGAACTTAGTATGCAGATACAGCAAGTAATTGCAAATGAAATGTTTGTCTTCATTGCTAGGGGCTTGGAGTTTAAAGATAGAGAAATCTTATTATTACTGTATATGCTATTGGTAAGGCTTCACCTGGAGTCCTGTACATAGATTAGTCCCCATATTTATGAAAGGATGTATTAGCACTGGAGGTAGTTCAAAAGAGATTCACTTGGTTAATTCCTGTGATGAAGGGATTAATTTATCCAGAATGGCTGAGCAGGTTTGGCCTTTCGTCATTAGAGTTCGAAAGGTTTTAAGGTGATCTTATTGAAACATACAAGATTCTGCTCAGATTTGACAGGGAATATGCTGAAAAGATGTTTCTACTCATGGCAATATCAGAACTAGAGGACATAGTTTTAACTAAAGGTTACCTTATTCCGTAACTAAGATGTGAAGGAATTTCATCTCTCAGAAGTAGAGAATGTCTAGAATTCCTTACCTCGGAGAGTTGTGGAGGATGGATCACTGAATGAATTTATAAAGAAGGTAGATAGATTTTTGAAATATTGGGGTGTTGAGATTGATGGTGAGCTGGCAGAAAAGAGTTGAGACCGGAACTGTTCCACTGGATCTCCATGAGTGATGTAGCCCAATCTTCAGACTGCAGGAACATAGATCCCAAGACCTGTTCACACCAATCACTTGACTGATGGTGACCAGCCCCCAGCACTGAGATTGGACAATCCCTGAACTGAATGTTGTGGCACATCCTGACTGGCCATTGACTATTACATTCCACTTAGGGCTCATCCCCCTTGACATTTAGACTTGCCCAGTTGTTCGAAACACATGCAGGTTTTGGGAGTCACCTAGATTGATCACCTGAGCATGAAATTAAGTCCATAATGAGCCATGTGGCTCATCTATATCCTCTGCTGGGAAATCAAAGATTGTCTTTTCATATGGAGTTGGGAAATGGAAGTTGGACATCCTATCAATTGTCTTGGCCCCTTCAACTCTATAACAGGCATTTTTCATCTGCAACATGGCAAAATGAAGGACTGAGATAAAACAGTAGTTGCAACATTAGATTATAAAAATTGGGCTGAACCTTTCCAAAAATCAACTCAGTCTCAGTTTCCAGGAGTTACATGCAGTTATCTTTTGGAGATTCTTCAACATTAATGGCATTTAAATGGTCATGAGATAGGCAAATGGGCGAGAATGGAATAGTGTAGGTTAGATGGGATTCAGATTGGTTGCACAAGTTGGTGCAACATTGAAAGCCGAAGGGCCTGTACTGCGCTTAAACATTCTATGTTTTATGAAAGTGCTGGCAGGTGGAGGAAACATAGTGACATGCCTCCAGTAAGTAAGTACAGTAAGAAGCCCAGGGGCGAGTAATGATAATGCATCTGAGGGGAAAAGATGAATGCGAACAACTGAGAGAAGACGCTGCATGCAATAGTGAAAGTGGTGGTTTAGGAGCTTTGGTGGGAGTTAGCAGAATAACAGTGAGTGAGATCGAGAGAAGCTGGTGTGTCACTTACACTTCAGGGTACAGTTCATTAAACTCCTTCTGTGCTGCTGGGTGTTCCTCCACACTGAAGACATCATAAATGACCTGGGTGGCAATTTCAGAGCAGACTAGCATCTGGTGGCATGGCCCTCCTCTCCATCACCCTCTCTACCAGGTACCTTCTCTGTTGGGCAGTTCTGGGATAGATCTCCCCAGGCTGCAACTGTGAAGGGCTTGAGGCATTTGAACTGATCATAGCTGGGATTTAAATATGGCACCAGCTCTGGGAATCCAAAAAAGGCCTCAGCAGCGGTGAGTACGTCTGCCGCAGGTTGGCATACAATAATGCCAGTGCCACTGAGGTATGGTGCATACATGATAAAGTGAGCCATGATGAGATAATTGGTTAGAGCTCTCCAAGAGATAACTGCATGTAACTCCCGGAAACTGAGACTGAGTTGATATTTGGAAAGGTTCAGCCCAATTTTTACAATCCAATATGATTCTTCTTCAGAACCCTTTCACAGTTGCTGCCAGACTTACTGAGCTTTATGTGTTGATTTTGGATTTACAATATTGGCAGTATTTTTGTTTTATTCATTTAAAGGAATACAGGAGCCTATGATGTGTTGAGCAGGAGTTGAAACTCTTCGTATTACAACATATTCACATACAGTTAATCTGAGAAAAGATCTTCAGTGAATCTTCAATTACAAAATTATAGAGATATTTAAACAAATTATTGGCCTCTTTCTCATGCCAAACAAGTTGGGTTCTGAGTTGGGAGGTCATGTTGCGGCTGTAAAGGCCACTGTTGGAATATTGCATGCAATTCCAGTCTTCTTCCTAATGGAAAGATGTTGTGAAACTTAAAAGGGTTCAGAAAAGATTTACAAGGATGTTGCCAGCGTTGGAGGGTTTGAGCTGTTGGGAGAGATTGAATTGGCTAGGGCTGTTTTCCATGGAGCATCAGAGGCTGAGGGGTGACCTTATAGAGGTTTAGAAAATCATGAGGGGCATGGATAGGATAAATAGACAAAGTCTCTTCACTTGGATGAGGGAGTCCAGAACTAGAGAGCATAGGTTTAGGATGAGAGGGGAAAGATGTAAAAGAGACCAGAGGTGCAACTTTTTCACACAGTGTGGTGCGTGTATGGAATAAGCTGCCAGAGGAAGGGATGGAGGTGAGTACAACTGCAACATTTAAAAGGCATCTCGATGGGTACGTGAATAGGAAGGGTTTGGAGGGATAGGGGCCAGGTGGGGGGTGGCACGGTGGCACAGTGGTTAGCCCTGCTGCCTCACAGTGCCAGAGACCTGGATTCAATTCCTACCTCGGGCAACTGTGTGGAGTTTGCACATTCTTCCTGTGTCTGTGTGGGTTTCCTCCAGGTGCTCCGGTTTCCTCCCACAGTCCAAAGATGTGCAGGTTAGGTGAATTGGCCATGCTAAAATGCCTGTAGTGTTAGGTGAAGGGGCAAATGTAGGGGAAACAGTCTGGGTGGATTGCTCTTTGGAGGGTCGTGTGGACTTGTTGGGCCGAACAGCCTGTTTCCACACTGTAAGTAATCTAATCTAAAGTGGGACTAGATTGGGTTGGGATATCTGGTCGGCATGGACAAGATGGACCTAAGGGTCTGTTTTGTGCTGTACATCTCTGTGACTCTATGACTCTATATTGGACGCAAAACGTTAACTCTGATCCGCTATCTCCATAGGTGCTACCAGACCTGCGGAATTTCCCCAGTACTTTCCGTTTTTGTTTCAGATTTCCAGAATCCTAGTATTTAATTCTTGTTTTAGGTTTTGATCTCTTTACAAATCTTCACAATGCACCATTCACCAGGGGCTACGGAAGCAGATTGTAAACGAAATCGCTTGCCTTTACTAACAGAACGAGCTGAAATGCACAAAAGAATCTCTGGCCTAGACAAAACATTGGCACCTTACAGATGATTATCAAAGTCAACAGTAGAACGCTTCCCTGGCCCCTGACTGCAGTGGTAAAGACAGATGACAGATGAAGATTCTCTTTTAATCCTGTTCTCTGGCGGAGTCTACCTTGCCACAGTTGTGTGGATATCACATGCCCAGGGGTAATATTGAAATCTGTGTTTTGGCTGCATGAAGGTGGCCGAATGTTAATATTCTCATCGTTTTCCCCTTCTTTCGAAATGGATTTGAGTGAACGAAGACAATCTAAGTTCGTATTTCATGTCGGCTAATTAAGACCCTTTAAAGCCTTTGGCCAGGAAATAACGCGGAGTTGGAAACGTAAGTAACATGCCCCCTCATCCTGACGAAGGATTTCGGCCAGAAATGTTGGCTTGCCGGGTTCTCGGATGCTGCCTGACCTTCTGTGCTCTTCCAGCTTCACATCTATTGACTCTGACTTCCAACATCTACAGTCCTCACTGCTTCCTCTGCCCCCTTTTTGTCTGGTTTTGAGTTTGTTCTCCATGCAGTCTACAACAATTAACGCAACCATTTCTAATGAAAATAGAAAATGTTGGTAACACTCAGCAAGGCCATTTCAGTTCGTCGTTGATCTTCAACAAAATGTTACGGTGAAATCATTTGTTCAGTAACGTTATTTTATTTGGAACAACGTGGTAACACCTATACTGTAAAATGTAAGAATATGATACGGTAGTGTCCACCTGTACACAAAATGTCAGTACATTGTTAAGGGGAATCAAAGTTGCATGATCTGTATAAAACGTTTAAGAATTAGTCTGGTCTGTAAACGTCATTAACCTCAGCAGAACTCGTACTTGCCGCATAACGTAACAAATACCGCTTCGTTTAACTCAGTGTCAGTGAAAATCTAAAAAAAAGTATAAGGTCATGTAAATGTGTATTTTCTGTAAACTACAATCCTCTGGAAAAACTATCAGCCTAGAATTTAATATTGCTAATATGCAAGACAAACAAGGCACATTCTGCGCCTGTTGTTGCAACCGAGGTGTTAATCCGTCGACTTTAAATTGATTTCTGCGAAAATAGTGGACAGAGGAATATGATACAAAAGTACGGATATTTGTCTACTAATATCTATTAACAATGTACAGAATACACGTCAGAATGTTGGAGGGACAGAAGAGTTCATCAGGTGTGGAGCTTTGGCAAACACTTTTTGAATGCATTTAGAATGTCAATTTACATAAGAAGAAGCAACTTCTCTACTCTATCCCTCCCCATGCCTATAGCATGTTTTGGAAAGTGTGTAGTGACTTGAATAGACAGGTCAATGTTTCTTCTCAAATCAGATTAGCCTAAGCACAATGCCAAAAGCTTTAGGGCTAGGGGAATAGTAGAGTGGGACTTTCATCTTCTGAAGCAACATTCAATTTTAGACAGTTGCCAATATAATTAAAGGAAATTGAAGACAATTCAGAAACTTGAAAAGATAAATGATCAAAACAACCATTAACACAAATTCACATAATGTTGGCATTAAAATGGTCTCCTTCTGTTTTCTAATGTTCATTGTGCCCACTAATCAAATGAGTCCTATACCTGATTCTCTATCTCAAGAGTCTTAGGAAGCCACCCACTTCATGTGTTTATCTGATTATCTTTTAAAAGTTATTAATGAAAGTGTTTCCAGTATTCTTTCAGGCACTGTATTCCAGAACAAAGTAAAAAAAAATTGACCAGTCTGATATGTTATGACACACCTCCATAGTGTATGGGACTCGAACCTCCTGGCCCAAAGGCAGAGCCATGTCTATTGCTCTTCAAGAGATTTTGCAGTCCAGACCATAACAACTTGCTGAACAATTTACATTTTCCTCATGTTGCCTCAGGTTATTTTGTCAATCACTTTAATCTACATCTTTTGTTTATTGACCCCACTCTCATTTGGAAACAGTTTCTCATATATATTTTATCAAAGCCATTTTTAATTTTGAACAATTCTCTCAAACATCCCCTTAACCTTCTTGGCTTGAATGAAGGAAAGTCCTGTTCCTCTAGCCTTTCTATTCTCTTTTGTACCATTCTAATGAATTTTATTTCTCTCTTCTCCAATGCCCTAGCATTCCTTCCAAATGTTGATCACAATTGGACACTATACAATTTTCAAACTTTTATCCTGGATGGCAGGATTTTCTACGATGATGGGGCTTCCCTTCCTGCCAACCAAAGAGTTAGTGGTTAACATTGCTATTAATATTGGCTGTCCCACTGCCAATTAATGATTTGAAGAGTGTTGATTAACAGGAGATGGAAATTCTGTCCCTTTTTGGAGAAGAAGTCTTGCCTCAGAGATCTGCTAGCCAATCTGACTGTCAGCAGCTCCCCAATCCCAACAGAAATATAACTTTTGGCAGATAGGTCTGGGACTGGAACCAGTCTCCAAACTTGAAATCCCAGAACCAGGACAATCTAAAGGCTTCAAGGGGAGGGGGTGGGGGGGAGTTTATGCCCAGGGGCTTGGTTGGCAATATAGGTGTAGGTGTTGGAGGAAGGGGTGTTGATGGGCAAAAGAATATGTGGGAAGATAGATCATGGTGGGGGAGGGGTTGCCAAATGTTAATCAATGGAGATGCCTATCTCCCTCGGGCTCCAGATCTGATTAAGATCACTTTCCGGTATTTCCCCCCAGCTCTCTCGTCCAAGCCCTGAACATCAGCTAGCAAGCTGAAAATTGAAGCTGAATGGGAAATGACTCATGAGCCATAATTAATTGGCCGATGAATGGCGTCACAGGGGCAAGAACAATAGGGGCAATCCACAGCCTCGCTATCCCACTGTAACATTATGGAGAGGTTGGGTAGGCAAAGTATCCACTAGGGCAGCTGTGGAGTTATATGGCCTCCTTTCTACCCTCATTCTCCAGACCTGAAAGCATGTCAATGGCAAAACATAAAGTTCTGCCGTATGTGTTTCTATATAAAGCAATGGATCAAAAAATAGTTTAACAGCTTCCACAACTTGTCCTACTACCTTCAAAATCTTATGATCATATTCTCCAGGTGCCTGTTCCTGCATCATCTTTAAAATTGTACAATTTGGTTTGGCTTGCCACTGAGTTTCATCCTATCTAATAAAAGATTGTTTCACACTTCTCTACATTAAATGTAATAGGTCATATAACTGCCTATGTCATAAATCGATGTCATAAATCAATGCCTATGTCAAAAATCAATCTATGATCATCCTCACTGTTTACTATATCAGTACTTTTGAAATTATTCCATTTTACCAAAATTGAAACGATTAAAATATATCAAGAAGAGCAGTATCCCAACACCAAAATGAGTGCTCACTTCAAATCCTAGAAATTGGAAAAACAACCATTCACCACAATGATCTGCATTCTGGCCCTTTCTCCTTAAAACCACTGAGTTTTTGTCACTTGGACCTTCATTTTCTTAGAAATATATAAATGGATCAGTGATCTTCAAGTGGTGTTGCACAAGATAACCTGAAAGTTATAATGACTAAACATTATTAGACCAGCTAACTCATTGATTGTATTTTGGATGAAGTGTAACTGCACTAAAGATAGCTTGGCCTCTAGTGCCAAAGGTCTTAGAATGTGTTTTGATATTGTCAATGAAAGGCTCACAGACCAGTCTAAGAGGGCAAAGTAATTCAGGAGAAAATGACCAGCTATGGGATGCTGGATAACATTCCTGCTTCAGACAGAGAATTGAGAGTCGTTCTCCAGAGATATGTATGTATTATATAACCTTGCAGTTGCATCTAGTACAAATGGATCTGCACTGCACTGTCAGAGCTGTCTTTTTTTAAATGTGATCTAATCTTAGCTAACAAGAGAACTTCAGTATTGTGCTCGAAGAAAGAGGCTTATAAAGTTACCAAAAAATAGCAAACTTGAGGATTGGGATCATTATAGAATTTGACAAAGGTGGACCAAGAAATTAATAAGGAAGGAGAAAATAGAAAATGAAAATAAACTCACAAAAATCTTAAAAACAGATCATAAAAACGTCTGTAGGCATTTGAAACGTTAAGGTCAACAAAGACAAATATAGGATCATTCAAGTTAGAAATAAGGAAATTTATAATTGGAAATAAGGAAACAACAGAGAAAAAGAACAAATGCTTCTTCTCTTATCTTCACAGGTGAAGGTGCAAAATACCTAGTGGAAATATGAGAGAATCAAAAGACTTACTGAGAAAGAAGAATTGAGAAAAACTATTGTATTAACAAAAAATAGTACTATTAGACTGAAAGTTGGGAAATCCCCTGAAATTGATTATTTACTTGCTTGAAAGTTAAGAAAGGTCATTGTCAAAGTAATGGATTATTTTGTGATCATCTTTCAATATTCTAATCAATTCTGAAGTAGCAAATATAATCCCAATATTTAAGAAATTCTGGAGAGAGAAAAAGGGGAACTGCAGAGCTGTTAGCCTAACATTAGACAATTGGGAAAATGAGATAAAAACAATGACTGCAGATGCTGGAAACCAGATTCTGGATTAGTGGTGCTGGAAGAGCACAGCAGTTCAGGCAGCATCCAAGGAGCAGCGAAATCAACGTTTCGGGCAAAATCAGGAATAAAGGCAGAGAGCCTGAAGCGTGGAGAGATAAGCTAGAGGAGGGTGGGGGTAGGGAGAAAGTACCTGGGAGTTGCAGTGGGAGAGGGACTCCCTGAAATTTTTGTAGAGAAAGGAGGAAAACTTCTTCAAGGCAGGCATCCTTGCAAGAGGATTTGCAGTAGGGTTAAAATCAACGAGGTAAAAACAATGACTGCAGATGCTGGAAACCAGATTCTGGATTAGTGGTGCTGGAAGAGCACAGCAGTTCAGGCAGCATCCAAGGAGCAGCAAAATCGATGTTTTAGGCAAAAGCCCTTCATCAGGAATAAAGGCAGAGAGCCTGAAGCGTGGAGAGATAAGCTAGAGGAGGGTGGAGGTGGGGAGAAAGTACCTGGGAGTTGCAGTGGGAGAGGGACTCCCTGAGATTCTTGTAGAGAGAGGAGGAAAACTTTTTCAAGGCAGGCATCCTTGTAAGAGGATTCATAGTAGGGTTAAAATCAACAAGGTAAAAACAATGACTGCAGATGCTGGAAACCAGATTCTGGATTAGTGGTGCTGGAAGAGCACCAATGTACAAGTTATTATAAAGGATTTGCTAACTGGTCACTTAGAAAATATATAGAATTAGGCAGAATCTACATGAATTTGCAAAAAACAAAATTTGTGCTTATAGAGTTCAACTAGTTTGATGCAAGCAGAATATTTCCCTATGCTGGAGGCCCAGATAAATGGAGTATTGTCTCAAAATATGAGTGAGGTTATTTGGGACTGAGATAAGAAGTATTTTAGAATTCTCCACCCATAGATGGCTCAGTCTTTGAGTATTTTCAAGACAAAAATTTTCTAAATACCAAATACATCAGGATTTGGTTGGGATGGTGTGAGAAAATTGTGTTGAAATGGGAATATCAACAATGATCCAGCTGAACAATGATGCACTTTATACTTAGTTCCTAAGTTCCAATGAGATGTTACTCTGAGGACCTCCCTGTCTAGTCTAGAGGATGCTAACATGATTATCAGTATCACAATCTTATTTGTGGCCCTTGCTATGCATAAGTATTAACTAAATTTACCATATTATAACATGGACTACAATTAAAAGGCAATTAATTGGCTGCCTTTGGGACATCATGACTTTCCAAAGGCAGTGTCGTCAGAATGCATGATTGTTCTTTCTTTTGTGCTGTAAAATGATTCTTGAACAGAAAATACAAAAATCAGTACAAATTAAAATGCATGCACTAAATACTGACTTTAGGTCAAAGCAATAAACTAAAACCATACTCGTCTTGAACCAAAAATATACACATAAACTTCAAATTTAGATAAATAACCATGACGCACAAATTTGTTTCTGTATTAAACATTAAAAAGTCGACACTACACACTATAAATCACCAGTTAACTTGAGTATTGCATCTAAATATGGGTACTGCACTTTAAAAATCTCAAAGCCTTGGAGAGGTTGCAGAGGTCATTCCCCAAAATTGTATTAGCAATCAGGAATTTTGATTCGTTGTTTATAGTAGTGAAGCTGCGCTTTTTCCCTTACAGCAGGGGAGCTTACAAAGGGGAACTGTTACTGTTCAAAAACAGGGGCGTTTGACAAGAGTAAATAATAAGAAACCATAATCATTTTCATTGGAAGATGGGTTGGTAACCAAATTTGAAAAAGCAGGAAAGATCGATATCCAACGTTAGTATTTGTTATAGAATAAGTTTGGATTAGCCTTGTTCACTAAAATCATACAACACTTTGCTGCATGTTCTACATTTTCACAGTTGTGTCATTCCAATAAATAATTTTCAAGCTTTAGTAACCAATATAAGCTTTACTTTTGAAGAAATAGCTAAAACCCTCAGAAGTGCAGCAAGCGAAAGAGAAACAACGTTTTATGCAATTCCATATAACAGTTTCATTTCTACTCCCGGGATTCCATAGTGACTTCAACAATAATGAACACAACATTAATATCAAGTTAAAGGAAAAGAATAATCACAAAGTTATGGTAACAGAAGCCCAGACATAAATAAAACACTCTCAAAGCAAGTTACTTGGTGAGAACAATCACCTTGACAACATTTTACATGTATCTGCAACAAGGATAAACAGAAACTGACAGTAATAGCAATCGCTCGGAGTTGTATTTGACAGGATCCACAGAGGAATATGGATTAGATACCCACATATTTCTGACAAGATATTCACCAAAATACTGAATCGTACATAAAAAGAAGTAGAACGTTCTGATTTTTTAAAAGCTTTTGCGCAAACGATCATTGTTACATATACACAGCTAATCACAGCTCTGGACAAACCCATTTGTTCGCAGGTCAATTACAAACAATTGTGTTCAGTTGCTACATTTCTTACTCTTTCATAGTGATTTATTTACCTGAATTAAGAAAGGCACATTGTGATTTCTATCTAATTATTGATTATTATGTAGCTATGTCTGATTCATAAACGGAAAGTCACGATCATTGTGGGAAAAAAAGTCAGATTTTGTTTTGACCGACACATCGATGTGATAACCCGACATTAATCTACTAATCACTCAAATCTAACTGCAGTCAGACATCTACTGGGAAGTATTGCCCAGCGTATATTCATCTTTCTTCAATATTAATCTGCCTACGAGTTTGATCCCACATCCGGATCGGGTATGTGGACACACTTAAGTCGGACTCTGTTAAATGTAATGGAACTGCGTAAACAATGATTGACCCCAGATATCTTGTGAAAAATAAAGTGTTATTTTGTGTCTGTTAGCATATCACTAGAAGTTCAGCATCTCTTTTCCATTGCAGCAAATGGTGTTAATGACTTCCTCGGTAATCTCGTGCTTCACGGACAGTAATGTCTTTATAAATACACGAAAATAACCTTTAAGCTCCAAATAGTTAAGAAATACTTACGTATCGTTCACCGGCTACAATACAACTCCAGAGAACCGAACGCTCAAAATCTTTTCCTGGCCTTGGAGGGTTAAATCCTTCTCGCTGCTTTGGACAAGCATAACCCGTCAGTCAGGTATGGACTTATCCCAATAGTCTCTGCAATAGTCATTGCGTCAGTGCAATTCTGAGATTAATTCCAAAATGGGAATTCAAATTGTCCTGAAAACCACTCGCACGTTATTTCATCGCCCTGCTGGGATTTAAAATATCGGCGCGGGAAGAAATTGTTTTCTGTAACGAGTTCTATGTATAGGAAATCAGGTCCTGAAAAAGGAATTTATCTCAAACGCATATTCTTTCGGGAATAGTTATTCTTATTCGATTTAAATCAGTATGTGAAGATTTTAACTCCTTCACCAAGTATTGTCAATCCAGCACATGGTTTCAATCACTGGTAATGGTAGCTAGTCAAGGTATTCGGCCTATAGTAGTAGAAAGACCTTGCATCCCAATCCAACATGGATTCGTTCATATTTCTCTCCATCTTTTAATAGGCCAGTCATGTTTAATTGCTGCAGCATCAGGAATTATTATTTTGAATATTTAATTTGCTGTTCTAATTTTTGAATGAGTACTCTTGCTTTCTTTATTAAATTGGTGAAATCATTTGTTGATTTAAAATAAAATGTATGAAAATAGAGTTTCATGTATGCAACGCATTTCAATTCAGAAAACTTTAACTATAAAAATGCTTCAATTCCTTTTTCAGCACATGGCCTTTTGCAGTAAAGTAAGAACGCAACTGGATCGATCAGTATCTGATAATGTAGATGACCTCCCCGCTTCTGACAACCAAATACTTTTCACTAAGACAAAATAAAACTGACATAATGTTTGAAATTTGTCTAGAGTTACTTTTAGATAACTAATAGTTACAGATTCGGAGGTCCCATAAAACGACTTTTTTTAAATGAATAAAGACAATTATGTGCAAAGTGTTCTAACACGAATATTCTCGCAAAGACTACTCTGCACGCGTTTACAAGAAAATTCAAAGTTGGAACATTTGGTGGCTCGGCTGTGGGTACTTGAATCGCAATTTCTCGAACCATTATTGTCCTCTTGATCCTCGGATACCTAGCAAATCTCTCTGGGAAACAAAACATAAATAAACAGTGGCCAAACTCTTCGAAAATCAGTGTTTGGACGTACATGTTCAAAACTTTATTCTACACAGAATTATTTTACATATGCATTAGATACTAACTACTCTTTCAACAATCCAAATGATTTGTGTAAATTAATCCTGAACCCCCCAAAGAGAAATAAATCAACAAACAGCTACTAAGAAATTTATCAACGAGCGGTCGTGCAGAAGGCAATCGCCCATCATGTGTTTGACCTCCTGGGTAATGTATGCAACAAGGACCTCGCGTTTTGACTGTTGTAATCAGTTTGTTCTGTTTTCGAACTCTTTGCAGAGTGTAGAAGAGAGCAATTTACATCCAAGTGATTGGCACGCGGTGAAGAGTGCGGAAAGCCGACAGTCTGGGTCCTAATGCGTGTGGCGTCTTTCTTTGTTGCTGTTAGGGACAGTGTAATAGATGAGATAAAATACCAAGACAGATTTTAGAGGCTAGAGTTAACACATCGCACAGCACAGGAAGTTTAAAACAAAAGACTTTTCTTTTTAAGAGCTATAAATAAAAAGCCACGCATCGATGGGGCTTCCAGTAAGAATAATTTGATGAATTATTTACCTCGTGAAATTGACAGCGAAGCAAAAGAAAATCTGCGCTTCTCCTAAATTTGTGTTTTGGTATTTCTCTTCTTTTATACGAAAAATACGACTGGAAACTACCAACTAAGGTGTATTATCGTATGTAGAGCGTTGTTTTTGTTCAGTTCACGAGGCGACGCTCGTCTACATTCCAAAGGTGTGCAGGTTAGGTGAACTGGCCATGCTAAATTGCCCGTAGTGTTGGGTAAAGGGGTGAATGTCGGGGAATGGGTGGGTTGCGCTTCGACGGGCCGGTGTGGACTTGTTAGGCCGAAGGGCCTGTTTCCACACTGTAAGTAATCTAATCTAATCTACACTGTAGAGAGCAGGGAAAAAGTGGAACGATGTCGTTTTCCAATATTTCACAAGGTTCACATTCTTGCAGTCCTGCAGTGATGTTTTCTATGTATGGTTTGGATGAAGCACCGCTGTGTTCCTGTGGTAAGACAAATTAACCAATATTCACACAACAACAGCTCAGCCTTATTTGAACAGTTATGCTGTTGTCAGCCGTCCACCTAGAGATGATGGGCACGCAGCAAACAACCTACTGAGCTGCATGGGGTGTCCTAGTGGTATCTTCCTGTGACGTATTTTTGCTCATGGCTGCGATGGACAATCTTGAGAAGCAGCTTCTGCCACCAGCCTGAACCTGAAGCTACCAAATGATACTGTAAGTGTCTGTTGCCAAACCACGATAGCCACTGATCATGGCAGTACAAGAAAGTGCCACCGTTTCTCCTTTTTCTTTTCGCAAATGACTCTGACGTGATGGTTAATGATTAGGGCCTCGAGTGGTGCCTGTAACCATCCTTGAGGCAGATCCTTGGGTTCTCTCTAATCACCTAGCTCCTACTACTTCCCATGAATAAGGTCCCAGGGTGTGACCATCTTCTATCCTGTGGATCTGCTCAATCCACCAACACACATGGGAACGAGAGCACCTTTGTCCGAACAGGGTTAACACACAATACACTGCAGACAATGAATATACGAATTGCTGATCTCCTTTTCCTTGTTCTCATAGCCATACAACAAGGTGTTGGCAACATAGGCGTTATAAGCCATCCACTTGGCACTAAGGGTTAATTGTTATTGTCCCATGAGCAGTTTGCCAGTGGGCCAAAGATGGTAGCTGCTTTCCGTATTGCGTCAGGAGCTGCATGTAACATAAGTAACATTGGTAAAAATGAATCTATAATAAATGGACTTGTTTACAAGACAACCGTGTCCGAGATATTCGATTTTTGTTTTTTCTCCCCCCAAAATTGAAGTACACAAGTATTGGTTCATGTAGCATATTTTTTTTTCAAGAATCCAGGTAAATAGTGCAGTGAAGAAAGCATTTGGTGTACTGGGCTTTATTGGTAGAGGAATTGAGTTCCAGAGTCCTGAGGTCATGTTGCAGTTGTATAAGACTCTGGTGCGGCCTCATCTGGAGTATTGTGTGCAGTTTTGGTCACCATACTATAGGAAGGATGTGGAGGCATTGGAACGAGTGCAGAGGAGGTTTACCAGGATGTTGCCTGGCATGGTAGGAAGATTGTATGAGGAAAGGCTGAGGCACTTGGGGCTGTTCTCATTGGAGAAAAGAAGGTTTAGGGGAGATCTGATAGAGGTGTACAAGATGATTAGGGGTTTAGATAGGGTAGACACTGAGAACCTTTTTCTGTTAATGGAGTCAGCTGTTACTAGGGGACACAGCTTTAAATTAAGGGGTGGTAGGTATAGGACAGATGTTCGGGGTAGATTCTTTACTCAGCGGGTTGTGAGTTCATGGAATGCCCTGCCAGTAGCAGTGGTGAACTCTCCCTCTTTATGGTCATTTAAGCGGGCATTGGATAAGCATATGGAGGATAGTGGGCTAGTGTAGGTTAGGTAGACTTTGGTCGGCGCAACATCGAGGGCCGAAGGGCCTGTACTGCGCTGTATTTTTCTATGTTCTATGTTCTATGTTCTATGTTCTAATCAAGTTATGGCATCTTTGACCCTTTCCGATTAAATTCTATTTTGATTGTACAAGTAACTGCATTTACAGAAAATTAGCTGCTTACTGACACCGATTAAAAAATTCCAAATTGGCCGCCAACATTGTAATTTAGTACAGGGATTGAGATTTACTATGGTCCTGCATGTACATTTTTACTGCTATGTTTACATTATTGGAAATAGTGTTATTGTTTTATAATTCCACATCAATCATTAATCTCCAGATTTATAATGTTTCTAAACTACTATATTCATCAATATATCCAGATGATCGTGTCGCCCGATTAGAGTCCTTTCATTACTGAGCCATTATTTTGTCGCGAATTATTTAATCAATTGAATTCAATTCTCAAATGATTATAATGAGGCTAAGAATGCGTATCAACTAGACTACTGTTACAATAACACAATAGTATGCTGTGTATCCGCTACGCACAAATACAATACTAACCCTAACCTTTTCCGTTTTAATTCAAAACTGCATAGCCCACATCCCAGAACAGAGAAATACGTGTTCGCCATTTCAAGGAGCTAGACGTTATCCAACGCAAATCGTTGGGAACTTTTGCGGTTTTTAAAATCCAAATTTAACTGTCTCACTAAGTAGTAAATTATTTCATAGAAGCCCTACAGTGTGGAACCCACTATTCCCCTGACCCTGAGCGCTATTGACAATTTAGCATGGCCAATTCACCTAACCTACACATCTTTGGACTGTGGGCGGAAACCGGAGCACCCGAACACAGACACAGGGAAAATATTTAAACTATACACAGAAACCCCAGGCTAGAATCGAACTCGAGTCCCTGGCCCTGTCAGGCACTACTGCTAACTGCTAAGCCACGGTGGTTTTATACTTATGAATTCAGCAGAAGTATGAACCACAGTTCATCTGTTGTGAGAAGTCTATATCCCCCAATTTGGTGCCCATCATGTATTGATTACGATAAATGTGAACATTTGCCGAAACACCAGATCAACTCCAGTTAAGTCGCTTCTTTTTGTTTTCACCTCGTTATGATTTTCATTTTGACAATGGTTATTGTGGCGAGGTTGAATGACTGAGGTATTTTACTCGAGCTATATAATACTGTTAAAGCCGGACAGGTCAAATTCACGGTGCTCCCCGCAGCAATACTTCTGACTCCTGTCACTCCCACACCCTCCCCCGCATCCTCCTTTCTCCAGGAAGCGGCCATAGTAAAAATGACCCGGAAATAGACCGATTCCGTTGTATTTAATGGGAAGAGCATCAATCAGTTTGACAAAAAGCAGCGCAATAACACTTCAATCTGTGTTTGCTTTCTCAGCAATTATTGCTCCAAAGCAGCCCAGTTGTTGATACAGTAGTCCTGAAAGTGCCAACCGACATTTATCACTCGGTCAAACCCTGGACTCCGATCTCCTGGTTGCAATAGGTGAGCACCATAAACACAATACGGTTTAACGCTGAATGTTGGAAACAACAATAAAAATTGTGCATTCGTTTGAATAATGTCAGCCACTGAAGTGATTATTTTCTTCGCATCCAGTTGGATTCCGTGCTGTTTATAATAGTGTGCTACAATTTTGACACAATAGTGTATTTTTAAATCTTATTTTAGAGAGTATTCACTGATAATAATCCTGACCCCACTCAAGTTTTGTCAACGCGCTAATAGTACACTTCTGTAGACATTTCACGTACAATGTTCATTCACAACAGGCATTCCCGGAGGATTTGACTCTTGTGTTTTCTCCTTAAAGTATTTTCATTGTTTAGGTTTTTTTTTAGCAAGTGTCGCTCAATTGCCGAAGTTGGTGATTTTGCGTGGCTCCATTTAAATTGGGAAGATGAAATCCTGGAATAATGGGAACACTAGTAACTGTCTGAAAACTGTCAGCACAGACACGACTAATACAGGAAGCCTGATGCACTCTGTCAGAAGCTATCGTGACACCGCCATTAATTTTAACTGAGGAATTTTAATTGAAACGGAAGTCAGCACTTCACGTGATAAGAGAATTTTATCAGATATTATTGTAACTATCACCCAGTTGGTTCGATCTCGCAGTGGTAATGTTACTGCTGAAACGCTATTTATGAGACCATGAGAAATAGGTGCAGATATCGGTTATCGATTTATATCGAGTTATTTGTGATTTAGAATGATCAAGATCCTGCAAGAACTTTCCTTTTCTGTGTTCAGTGACCATCTCATCCGTTTTGCTCTTTAAAAGGAAACTGATCCTTAAAATTAAATTAACTTTTTAAAAAATCATCCAATGCAGAATAATTGAATCAATCCGTCTGAAGGGTGGGCGACTCTCAGTGTCACGTTGACAGAATCAATTGTCTCCACTTAATTAAGCATCTACTTAACAAAAAATCAAAATAAAATTAAATCACTTTGTAAAAATAAGATAAACTTTACCTTACGTGTTGGTTGAAGTAAATTCGTGTAGTTTACTCAACCTTATCTTCCGATCATTTCAGACTTGGGCCTCCAAAAAAACGGCTTGTTGGAGCCTCTCAGAGTGGGTCTGAACCTGGGCTCAGAGGAACTGATGACCTCCCTTTGTTTCGTGTCAATTACATGAGGTAAGAATCACTCTTGAAGAACGCATAAATGATTGCTGGAGTTAATTAGCAATTTGCAACCTTATCCAGTGACTCAGGTGATGGTCGCTAAAGAGAACTTCAGCGGATCTATCAATTAAGACACTGCCTCCTCGCAATTAAGCTAATTTATACGTAAATTTCTAAACTGTCAATACCTGGGGTTTACCATTGTCGTCTCACTCTACTCAGTGGCATTCTGACTGAACTTCGAAATATGCGATTGTTGATCTTTGAACGAAATAGTGAATTTGATGTTAAAGTTGAGGCGATATGAAGTTACTCTTCCAATGGTTGCAAAGCGATACAGCGTAATATCCTTAATCTATGTATGTGTATTCTATTACAGCAAAGTAATCCCTTAATACTGTTGCAGCCTTTGACTTTCTACCACTGCATACTTTAAAACAGGAGCATTTAAACCGCGTGTGGCTGCTGCTAATTGCCTTGTCCAACTTCCATTACTTCCTAACATTCATAACTTGGAACCCATTAGTGGTTACCGAGTATGTGATTAGTTCCTGCTGTTCTTAAATTGCTCACAAGTTTTATCAAGAACGAGATAACCTCCGGCCAGTGTCTCCCAATCCCATGCCAATGTCTGGTCTAATGCCACAATCTAGTTGCCGAGATTGAATAAGAAGCTTGCTGAATGTGCACCCAATTATCAGAGTTTCCCACTCAAAATTGGCATTTTCGGTTTCTTTCTCATTCCGCCCAATCTTCCCAACAGAACTGGATAAATCGTGTCATTTCTGTCTGGCCTTTCCCCTCGGTTCTTTTAATTCATACGCGTACATTTATAATGGTAATTGTCTATAATTTTGCCTACTGAGTTAAACACCAGGGGAGATAAGTTGCTTTTGCAGACAGTTGGCACGGACTCGGCAGGCCGAATGATCGAATCATTCCTTGATTCAATGACGTACCAACTAATAATTCCTCATGACGAAACAATTTATCTCAATTACACTGCTGAATTTACCGCGTTACTTAAAGGGCCACCCAGATTTAAAAAAAAACACTGGCATTCTTCAGCTTTCTTAAATAGGTAGCACTCGAGCTAACTTTTCGAACTTGCAAACCTGTCTGTTTGTTCATCAGCTGAAGGAGCACCCTCAAAATCCCGAGCGCATTAGAAACTAGAAGATGGCAGAGTAAAGTTACTGTATTCTATCTTCATGCTTTATGATATTTCCACCGTCTAATTATACACAACTCAAACGCTAATTCAGTCAGGAATTTATTGAAAGTGTTGATCGTGTCGCGCATTCATTCAGTTTGCTGACAGAGATCGAACTTCCCAATATTTGCTATGCTATGTGTGGAATCCAGAAAAACTGGCAAAGGATTTCTTACCCAATGGATGCGTACGGAAATCACACTCAAAGTGGATGTTAATCTGATGTGGAACTCAAAGGAAGCTTGCTAAATATACAGTCTAATGACTTTTTGTTTGATTTTTGTTGTGGATTTGTCTATACACTGTCTTTTGATCACAAGATTAGAAATATCCTGTGATCTCCACCTTTTCATGTTGCACTGTTTCTTGTGAGATTTGATATGTTTCCACCTGAACACTCCAAACGAGAACATCTCCTGAAACACAAAGGGACTCACTAGGTAGACGCGATAAGGCTGTCAAATGTGTCTGTTATCCAAGTACCGCACACCCGACTGAAAAATTCCAATGTTCAATCAGATTTTTCCTACTTTCCTCAAACATGTATCTTGTTGCCATTGCAATAAATATAGTCTGTCGAATTTTAATTTCTTTCGTGTCATTTTTATATCCAAGACCTTCGCAGTCTTTTTTGTAAGAAAATGAAACATGGTTTGCAAATGTCACTTGACTATAAATTGAGAAAACCTTCCTTAGACCCACGTTTAATAAAGGAAACCATCCGCATTAACATTACGACTTTATCTAAAAATAGCAAATCCAAGCAACAGAGCCAATATCAAAAAAATACCATATGTGTTTTATTTACGATAGTTTCGATAATTTCACTTATTCGGCAATGAAAGGCTCACCTACCAGTTAGTCAGTTTGCGAAGACAGTGGTGCCAGACTCAGATATACACATTGAACAATATTCCAGAAGCTGATTTTGAGCAGAAGAACAGAGCCGACGAATGTAGACTGTTAAAAGGAAGGATAAATTTTCTTTATGTCTGTAATCATCTGGGAAGACAGCACTCAATGATAAAAGAAATTGGGGAAAGAACACCACCAATAATTCACAAATATATCTGCAAACTTTGCCACTGCTGAGGATATCAGTCAACAATCAAGCAATGGTGGTTTCAGGTTAAAAATGTGCAGCTTCAAGGATTGTAACAACTTTAAAACTGGGCAACTTTTGTTCTTACAGTCTGCCTTTTGAACTCTTTATCCTTTTTGTGTGTTTATCTTTGATGTATTTTGGGGATAAGTAGATAATAAATTCTTATTTCTTTCACCTAATAAGTCATTGTAAACGATTGATTTGATCTAGCAACTAAATCTTTAATTGAAGCATGATACCGTTGTGTGCCAGAAGAAATAAAAGTATCTGTTGCAACTAACTGAGGGTTCAAAAGAAGGAAGTTGATAACACACCCTCGCTCCCCATCCCACCAATTGGACGTAATTAATCTTTATAACATGGATTTATTAACTGCTACGCTGGACAAACCGATATACCTTGTTTGGTATGTAGAAACTATACTGCGCTCTAGACCATTATGGCATTTTTCCAATGCTTGGAATAAATGCGCGGTAAGAGCAACGCGCATTTATGACGGATAAACATAAACTGGCATCAATAAATATCAAGGCCTCAGTCTGGCCCTTCAGCCTTACCTGCTGTGCTTTTCCAGCACCATTATAATCTTGACTTTAGTCCAACCTGGACGACATTCCAATTTAGGGAACATGGTCAGCATGGCCTAGCTGGACTGAAGGGTCTGTTTACATGTTATATATCTCTATGACTAAATATGAGGATGAGAAATCTATGTTCTATTGGTACAAATCAATGGTAGTCTACAGTCGAAATGATGAGAGCAGTTTCAACACCAGTTATAGGAAAGGTGTTACAGATATGGCGTGAAGTGAATATGCACTAGAATTATGATTAGAGTAGTGCTGGAAAATCCTGATGAAGGGCTTTCGCCCGAAACGTCGATTTTCCTGCTCCTCGGATGCTGCCTGACCTGCTGTGCTTTTCCAGCAAATACAGTACCCACTTTCTCATACACTAAAATTATGTCAGGAAAGAGATTGGGATACTGAGTAGAGACGTAAATAATTTCGTTTTTTTTAATAGATCCGTTTACGAAACTGCTAACAGAGATTTTCAAAATTCAAACATGTTCGAAAGGAACACTGTGGGAATTCACGTTTAGTAAAGCAGTACAAAATTGACAGCTACTCTTAGAATTCTTGTCCAAATGCAAGACATTTTCTTTTTCAAGAATTCTTAGAGAATGAAATACTTTCACCCCAGTGATTATTGAACGTGAAACTACAATTAAAATGAGTTTTGGAAGTATTTTAAAAGTAAGGATATTTAAATAGCCCCTTTCATGGCCACACGATCATCCAAAACGCCTTTACAGCCAACGAAATTATAATGTAGGTAATTTTATTCAATGTACATGGCAAGTTTCCACAAACAGCAGAGATGACCAAATCACCAGTCATTATTGCAGTTAGTTGACGAATAAATACTGTTTCGAACTTGGTAATGGGGCGTCTGCTCTTCATGACCTCGCGCGCTGAAATATTTCTCATTCAGATACGGGGATAGATGTGACCTCGCTTTAATCTTCAAAAGGAAGCAAATAAAATCACACCGGGAAAAAGCAGGGAATATATTTAATTATCTCGATTTGAATGGTTCCCTTCCGTGGTGAAATTTCTATTCTTTCAGGATTCTCTATCAGGTGTTGCAGGAGAAAATCCCTTCCATAAATGGGGACCTGGGTATCACAGAGATTAATATAATTCCAACATATTAATTCTGAGCTTTGAACAACAAACGTCGTAGTTGGTTTCGGAAAACAATAAATGCTGGGAATCACAGCTGGTCAGGCACCATCCATGGAGAGGCTGCAACCTAACGTTTGAAATCGAGATGACTCTTCAGAGCGGACGTGAAGTTTGGAGAGGGCAGCATTGATGCTCTAATGGGGGTGGGGTGGGGTGGGGGGGGGGAGTGGTGGCACGGAGTGTAGAGTGCTGGGGGAGAAAAAATGTTGGTAGTTGAGATTAAGTAATGTGAATGTGAGAATGGTAGAACAATGATGCGTCTAACTGCCAGACAGGGAAGAACAGACAGTCTCTTTGGGCTGGGGAGGAAAGACCTGATGATAGAGAATGTAACAGGCTAAATGGAAGGACTGGGAGTTGTTTCACAATTTGAAGCTGTTGAACTCAACATTAAGTCCTGATGACAGCCACCTGATGAAGGAGCAGCGCTCCGAAAACTAGTGCTTCCTTAGAGACCAGATCATCTGTTCTGATGTTGCTTGGGGGATGAATATTGGACACTGAGTAACTCTTCTGCTGTTCTCAAAATGGTGCTTAGGAATCTTTTATGTTGACTTGAGAGGGCAGGTATGCCCTCTGTTTAATGCCTCATTGGAAATACCCTAAATTGGAATATAGACCAGGTTGGACTATAACCTGGTGTTGTGTGATTTTCAACTTTGTATGTCGCAGTCCAACACCAGCATTTCCAAATCAGGATTACGTCCTGAAGGTTGTAAAGTGCTTAGTCTGAAGATGAGATGTTCCTCCAGTTTGCAGCTGTGGTTCATTGGAGCACTGCAGTATGCCCAGGACAGACAGTGGGCATGCGAGCGGGACTCTGTGTTAAAATTACCGGCTACAGGAAGATCAGGGTTATGCTTGCACACAGAGTTGGAGGTGTTCTGCAAAACGGTCATCCAGTCTACATTTGCTTTCTCCAATGTAAAAGTCGCTGGAACGGCCAAAGGCGTCTTAACCCTGTTTACACGATTTCTCATCTGGGGCTTTGCAGATCAAGGACAATAGAGCTTGCGCTGAGCATGCAATCTGACAGAAACCGAGGTATCTAACTGCTCCAGTTGGTCGTCAAAATCTGTCAAAAAGTACTTACATTTGACACGTCACTCCAACCAACTTTCATTGATGTTAGAGATGCATCAAATTGTTTCAAGCATGAAGCTGCCTGAATGGTGGCGTCTGCCGCGGGTGCACAAGTGTATGCTCTAAAATGCTTCCATTACTGTAGTCGGCTTGAAAACCCGAGCAGTTTTACATTCAAGTCTTAATGAAAAATGAGTAACAACCTCTACATTTTCAGTGAACAAAAAACAAAAGAACGGTGGAGGCTGGAAAGCAAGATCTAAAGAAGGGTTACCGGACCTACGCTGCTGTCTTCCCCGCTGTGTTTTCCCAGTAATTTCCGTGTTTGTTTCTGAACTTTTAGCTTCATTATTGGCTGAATTTTCGTTATTTGCAAATCCTGTCATTGTAGATTTCTCTCTAATTTTCCAAATCCTAATGGTTATATTGTTGGATGCAACTGTGTATTAGAGATCGCCAGTCATTCCGATCAATCAAAGCTCTCAAAGCTGGAGGGAAACTATCTGGCCAATGATGAAATCAATTCATCTCCACCGATAGCCTTGGAAATATCGCCTCAATTATTCTGAATAGTGCATCCAGCTTGGTCCCAAAGCACATGGCTCTGTGAGCAGCACTCTGACTTCTAACCTATAACTTGGAGGTGCCGGTGTTGGACTGGGGTAGACAAAATTAAAAATCACACAACACCAAGTTACAATCCAACAGGTTTGTTTGGATGTACTAGCTTTCAGAGCACTGCTCCTTCTTCAAGCAATTATCCAAACTACCTGATGTTGAGGCAGTTCCTCGAAAGCCATTGCCTTCAAACAAATCTGTTGGACTATTACCTGGTGTTGTGTGATTTTTAACTATGTAAGTCATAATGTGTGCTCAGGTCCCCCTTCAGAGAGTTTACCACACAATTTAGGGTATTTTCAATGAGACATTAAACAGAGGGCCTATCTGCCCTCTCAGGTCAACATAAAAGATCCCTAGGCACCATTTCGAGAACAGCAGGAGAATTACTCAGTGTCCAATATTTATCCCCCAATCAACATCCGAACAGATAATCTAGTGGCTATCAAATTGTTAATTTTGGAGCTTGCTGCGTGTTAATCGGTTGCTGCGTTTCCTCGCTCATCACCTTGAAAAATGTGGCCACGATTTCATTGGCTGCAAAGCGCTATCTGAAGTTTTGACGTCGTTAAAGGCGTTATGTCATTCAATTTTCTTTTTCCGAATGGATAAAGAGAGAGAAAAAACAATCTTTCCATTAACCTTCAGACGAATCTTTATGCGCTTATTTAGGTTTTACAAGCGGCACAATTTCAATCATTATCTTTGCGACTGGTGCTGCAAATCAAGATGAACCAAGCCATCAGGAAACTGTTTTATAAATGTAACATAAATCGTGTTACGTTTACTATTCTTTGATCCACTTAATCAGAACACGTTGAATATCTAAAATATTGAGAAACGCTTATCGGAAACTTCTGGATGTCTTGTTAACAAAAGTTGACAGCTCGAAAGACCCGTTCAGAATCCAGAAATATCCTGTCTTTTTTTATCTATTTTGTCGAAAAGCAGGCTGCAATGAATTAATGTTGACATTGTGCATCGCCTCAATCCCAGAGTTGTCTTGTGTATTCTCTTATGTCATTGTTCTGAGGTTAAAGTCATTTTCACATTTAAAAAAACGAAATGATTCACAGACGGTATCAGGAAGGAGAAACTGAGTTTGTGTGGAAAATGGCCCGGAATAGATAACAGCAGACTGTGTCTTGTCATTCCGTCTTTCGGATTGTAATTCTCAATGTAACGACCGGTGCATAAAAATGTTTCGCCGCTCATTGGAGAAAATATACGGACACCAATTTCTTACTCAAACAGATCAATGCTTCAGTCCTGGATCAGTAACTGATTCACCACCTTATTTCAGTTTCATTACACTCAATGGGATAACTAAGCACGTACATTCCAGCAAAGTCAAAATGACAGTTCATGTTCCATCCAAAGCCGGTTTTTTTTATTTGTTTGTTTTCTGTCTGTTAGCACGTTGTCTCCAATTTCCTCCTTGCACTTGCAGTCCTCCTAATCGTCCCTTATCCAAACCCTTTATCAGCAATCGGGGAGCCTGAAGTGGTTGCCGGACCACAGTTTCCAACTTCCAGCGTGTTGCCCCTGGTGGTTCCGATCCCCTCTGCCCCCAGCCCCCAACCACAAAATCTCAAAACAATCCAGCCGAGTTCAGTGGTTTGATTGTCCCGTTCCTCATAGCTTACTGGGAAGCAGCCGCTAAGTTATTTTCTGCTGGACTAAATTTGAAGGGGTCGGACCTCTATTGTTTGAACAAATTCAGTTTAAATTGTTAACCTTCAACATTCCACATATTAATGTTATATTTACTTTTTTTCCCAATTTTCAACAAACATCTGTTGTACATGTTCCATTTTCCCAATTAGGCCTGAGCCAGGGAAACAAATCTTTAAAATAGTACTCCTGTGTCAGTGTTCAAATTGCAGTGCTGAACGTTCCTGTTCAAACATCATTCTCTACAAAGTATTATGCAATATGAAACGAATTTTCACACAAATATTGTCTCAATTACAAGAATAAGTTTCATCAAAGTCACATTTACAGACAGTAGGTAGGATTTTATGCATCAAATCAATGGGTTTTTTTTTGTTAATGCACTTTAGTTTATTAATAGGCCTTTTTTAGTCATCCTTAAATTTATCTAAGTAGTTTACCTTCAAAATAAGACAAAGACAAAGCTCATAATACAAATACAAATGCAGATGAAGAAGGTACATTAATAAGAAATGCGCAGGTGATTCAAATTACGGATTCAAAAGGGGTTTTATCTAATACTTAGCAACTTGCTACTGAAGGCAATGTCAGGGTGCGCTGGGGCACACAGGTGCAAACCCACACGCAGAGGCACACATAATCATGCTCAGGGACACATACCCACACCATTATACACCGATACACACATATTTCCGCTCAGGGAGACTCAGAGACACACAACCACACACACACACACACTTTCAGGGACACAGACAGATACATATCCACATCCAACGACACCGGCGCGTATTCACACACACACACGTTTATAATTGTGATGTCTAGTTCCGTCGGACAGACGTCTATAATGTGTCCTATAATTTCTAGCCTCAGCTTGTCTGTTTTCATGAGAATACACTGGGTCACCGAAAGTGAAAAATAAAATATTTCACTTGAGTAAGAAAAATAAAATGTTACTTTCTGTACGAATTTGTTCAAATTAAAATTGCCATATAATGAAAGTGTAGCATATTACAAGCAATTTTGAGGAAATGCAGGTATGAACAAGAATAATGCTCAATTCGGCCATATTAGGAGTATAGCAGAACGTTTATTGTCGATGCACAGAGCGCAGCACCTCAGGCCAATAGCTGTTTGTATAACACGTCGGTCTCAGTGATCCAATGCCGCCTCGCAGCCCCCTCCCCCACACCAATATACTGATGTCAGATAGCACCAGCACATCCCAGAACTAGATAGTTTAGTCAAACTGTTAGGGGAGATGAACGGCTCACCACCGAATAACTAAACTGAACGGTTATTACTAATTGTTTTTTGCTTATTCCGATGGTGAAATATACCTCTAACTATAACCCTCTCAAGACCTCCTCTTCTGGACACTTAGTACGCAGTAGTTGGTTTTCAACATGTTTGCCGGCTCAACAACTTCGACTCCATTCTCAGTAAAGGATATTTTAAATCTTCAGCATCATCCTGACATGGCGTCTCTTGGAGAGTCGGCGGAGTTCGATTCGCCTCCCTCCCCTGCTTCCTGTATGCTGGCAGGGAGCAAACAACTGCACTTCAGTGAAACACAATCTCTAGCGACATACAATGAGCCGCTGCCCAAACTGAATTCCTGCAAAAATCATCCCAATTATTCCAGTAGTTCGTTCGGAAACAATTATTTGGAAATCGACCGCAGAGAAGCAAAGGCAAGCAACGGAGCGACGGGAAACATTAAGGGTAAAACTTAATTTTACAGATAATTCATCACCTTTTACTTCATACATAATGTTATTAGAGTGCCTACAATTATTAGTTTTATAATATATATGCAGATAAAACGATCTCTGGTAATCTGCACGCGTGTTTAGGATCCAAACTAGTAAAATGTCTGCATAAAATGTGTATTGGAACTGGATTTTTAAAAAAAATTCAATTTAATTCAGGCAAGTGAGCTGAGTTTACAATAGACAGTAAGTATAGAAAAAAATAACAATTTTACATAAAATGTTTATTTCACGAGCGCTCCCAGGAAATCTTCACATTTCTAATAGATATCTACGAACTTCCTTCGCACATATATTAATTGGAGTTTCATTCATCGTTCAGATAACTCGCGATGTATTGATATGGACTAAATAAATTGAAAATAGAGGAGCAAACTATGGGCAATATAAATAATGTGATCGTCATTGAATGCCACGTTTTGAATTATTATTCAGTTTTTTTGCTATTATTGCTCTAGTTTCTATATCAGTTGCAGATTTAAAGTATGATGGAATTCGAAAGGACAATGATTTATTTTAAAAATATGGGTTGTTATTTCCTTACTTTCTGGTTCAGGATTAATTTCGTGCCATACTAACGGGATCATCTCACATCTCATTCTTTCTTCCCCTGGACTTCACTCTATTAATATTGCCTCCCAAAGTAACACTAACCTCTCCAGGTTTGGATTTGTTACGCTATTTTGCTTTAATCTTTCAATGCCTGATTTTACTATGTTAACATTCTACTTCTCAAACTGACAGAGAATAGATCCGCCTTTTCTTCAAAAATATCATGCAGTATGTTTGTTCATCTATCTTTTCAATACATTTTCCAATGGGAAGGACAGAGATTTTAAACAGTTCGTTTTTTACACCTTTCCCACAGCGGCTGAATTAATTATTCTACAAAGCTGCTCAAAACACCCAATTTGAGAAGGGCGAACTACAGACTTTGCAAACCTTTACTTCACTGTGATTCGTTCCACATCACCCTCTAACTCTATTCGCCCATTGTTGTGATACGACTTTTATATTTAAACAGATATCTTGATGTGTAGAGAATATTTTTACACAGAATTTCAGGTAAATCTTATGGGAGAAATCGTTCAATTTAAAGTGTTCCATATCCTGTCATTTATGAACGGGCTGGTGTTGACCTTGTCAAGTACCTCCTCTGATCTTCTGTTAACGATTTAGCCCGCATTGTCTCAAGTTAAAGTTGAAATCCTGTATCTGCAGCTCCTGGACGTGTCCAGCCTTCCATTGAGATGTACACAGATTGTACCTTCAGATTAATTATTCTACAAACCAGGCATTAATGCTAATATCTCCATCAGACTTTATACTGTTCCTGTAGTATTTGAGAAATCTGATTCAACGTTAGAAACGGGTTTAGCAGAAAGTTGCAAGGGACAAAGGTCAGTTTTGCACTAATGATGTGGTTTTGCAATTTAGAATGCCGAGTGATGGGGGTGAACGCGGAGAAGGAAAGAGAGAAAGCTGATGAAGCCGAGAGGCCCCGGCGAAGAAGAAGGAAGCCAAGAGTGCTTTTCTCCCAGGCTCAGGTCTACGAGCTCGAGAGGCGGTTTAAACAGCAGAAATATCTCTCCGCACCCGAGAGAGACCATTTAGCAAACATACTGAAGCTCACCTCCACCCAGGTCAAAATTTGGTTCCAAAATCGCCGGTACAAATGTAAAAGGCAACGCCAGGATAAATCTCTGGAGATGGTTGGCCTCCCGCCTCCCAGAAGAATCGCGGTACCGGTTCTCGTTCGAGACGGGAAGCCGTGTCTGGGAGAGTCTTCATCTTACCACTCGCCGTATAACATGCACCTCAGCCCTTACGCTTACGGCACTTATGCCAACTACACCAACTACAGTGCTGCAGCCTCCAACGCCAACTATGACTGTAACTATCCCAGTGTTCAAGCCATGCCCCCTTCGACAGCGGCCAGCAGTTTTATGAACATGAACTTCACCGTCAATGACCTGAACACTGCGGTACAGACTCAAATCCACCAGAACACTGGGGTTTCCACATTGCATGGAATTAGAGCCTGGTAATGTTAGTGATGACACTGATTGAGCATAGGACAATATTCGCACTGAATTGTTGTTGACACAGGTCATCTATTACTGAAAGGCGAGAAAGTGCAGTCTGTCTCCCTGTTATATGGGTCACATTTTTTTTAACGGGCAGCTCAAGGATACAGTCAAAGACTGCTAATTTAGCATTAGCGCTAATAAAAAGTATTATTGCATCTTCGAACCAAGGACTGGGTAAGGAAGATGTGAAATCATAATTCCACACACTTTCAGGGCTTTTATTTTAGTGTTCCAGATCACTGATAATGATCACCTTATCATTATTTAATCCCCAAATGTTCTTTGACACGGTAGACTCACTGCCCCTGTCTGAACCAAGCAATGAGACTGACAACAATGTCGCAGATGATGATGTAAAGGGACTGATGTCGGTCGTTAAAAGACTCGGGCAAATACATCCGTCATTTTATGTCTTTTTTTTCATACAACTTTTGATCTCGTATTTTAAAGTAGCTTTGTATTTGAGCCTGTCTTCCGTTATGCAGTGTTATTATGGTAAAGGGTGGGTGGATCATTGAGATTTGAAGGATACACATGAATAGGCGGTTTTGGTGATACCGCAATGGACAGAATGTTAGTAGCCCAAGTTCAGAATTCGGTAGTAACAGATCAAGTAGAAAAATCGCACCTTGAAATCATGCACTAACACTGCCCACTTATTTTTTTACGTCATTATGCGAATTACGACGACGTTATTTGCAATTTTTAAAAATTGTAAACCGTCTTCAAATCACTGCAGTAAATATGTACAGTTAAATGTGTGCAATGTTGCTTTCTGTTTATTTCGTTTTGCGCGTGGGTTACAAGACTATGTAATAAAAAAGACATATACTTAACGCATCTGAATGATATTGGGAGAAAATCATTTTATCTCTCCTATTTGGTTAAATCTCATTAGATTAAGTATTAAAACGCAACGCTGCCTTCAAATCCCCAGGCAGGTTCCTTTAAACGTTCAGTTCGTTTTTAACCGAACAGAAATGCTTTCAACCATACCAGTGCTGTACTTTGTTTGAAATATTACTCTGGATATAAAACCATGAGCCCAATATGACGCCGTCCTTCACGAAGTTCTGTCCTGACAATCTTTCAATGTCTGCCGGTTCTAACCAGATAGAAAAAGCAATGTTTTTTTTTGTATTTGGTTAGCAGGCTTATTAGCGCACGGATACATTCTACAAGTCAAATATTTCAACCCCAATTACACCCTATTTAGAAACGTGCCATTAGAAATAAACGAGCACTGAAAATTAAACAGGGCGCCTCTGCATTCCCGACCACTGTGACATGCCACGTTTTCACGGGAATGGCTAAATCAACATTCAGCAACACACGTTTGTTGATCAGAGCGGGTGATGCCAAATGTTGGTAGCGCTGAGGATTCAGAATGAAGATTGAGTACATTTATTTTACTTTTGAAATGAATTAGATTGAATTACGATTAGTGGATGCCCTCTGAAGAAAAAAGTTTTATTTTGCTGATGCGACACTAGAACATACTTGTATTTGAGAGAGATGTCGTAAAGCAAATGGGTATGCGACAAACTGATAGAATGTAAATGTTATGGAGAATTAAGTCTCTTACGGGTCTAGAAGAGGCATAGGTTACATGTAGGTTATAGCTATCTTTCTCAAACCAATGGCTGCACGTCGCATTTCAACGGCACGACTTTGCAATCTCACTACATGAAGAATTCTGTCGTTCAAAGAATACAGGGTGTTGGATTGAACTGATCACGTAGAGTTCTGTCGTTGTAAGAACGAAAACAGCCCATTAGGTCCAACTATGCTATGTCAAGCCTTTTTACTCCTCCAATACCTCCTCTATCTTTGCCTCTTCTGATTCAGTCAGCATAGCATTCTATTCCTTTCTCTTTCATGCACTCATCTAGCTACCCCCAAAACTGCATTCATTCTAACCCCCCTGCAACAGTCTATTTGTTCCATACTTTAACCTTCTAAGTATAGAAATTTCTATTGAATTTCTTATTAGAATTATTCATATGTATCCCAACCATAATCCCCAATGATGGATTCTCCCAGTATTTAAAAAGTGAATGTTTAGTTGATTGGAATAACTATAGGCGAAAGTGGGTGCTGCAGATGCTGGAGATTAGAGTCAAGATTAGAGTAGCGCAAGAAAAGAACAGCAGGTCAGGCAGCATCTGAGGAGCAGGAACAACCATAGTCACCGTGTTTCATACTATCAACTGATCGGTTAAAAATTGCATTAGAATATCCAAAATATGCTTTTGGCATTTCTTGTGAGTATATTCTTTGCGTTTCAAACCAAAGCTTTGTGAAACTTATGTCTGCCATGACTCTCACATGAAATCTCAGCTGGATTTGCAATGCAATTTAATATCTGGGTATAGCAGCAAGCAAAATTACAATGTAAATACACCCATTGTCAGTGTCTCTCACAGAATGAAGCAAACCATAACTCCAGTCATCAGAAAATGTCTCATGGATATGAAATAAAATCAAAACTTGCAAACACTCAGCAGTTCTAAAGACATCTCTGAAGAGAGAAAACTAGAGTTTCAGATTGATAGTCTGTCATCAGAATTGGGAAAACATTTAAATGGAAATATTTTTAAGTGAGTGAGGGGCATGGGAAGTGGAAAAGGGAAAAAAAAAGAAACCAAAGGGATTAAATGGCAGAAGTGTTGTGGTGCAGGGCCAAAGACAGCAGTCAATGGATGAATAAAAAAAAATGCAGTTCTGGAGATGTGAATGATTGCATGTGAACAATTGCCATCCAAATACAACAACAAGAGAAAAGTGAGAATAAAACCAAAACCTTCCACAGTTTTGTTCCCGTAAGCCCACCTCAATGGATTTCCATCTCCTCTTCCATTGCTTTTTCCTCTGCGTTCACTTATTTAGTCAGGGGTTCTCCCCCACTCAGTGAATGTTTTTACCTATTTTCAGTATTCCCCTTCCATATGTGCCACTCTATGGGTCACTCTTTCTCTGTCTTGATCTATTCAGTATGACCTGCTCGCATGATATCAACCATCTCAATGTCAGTATTTTCCTCCTTGTATAACATACACACAAAGTTGGCTTAATGACAAGAAATAAAAAGGAAAGATAACAGATGTCTTTCAGATTGGACGAAGGATGCATTGAATTCATTGAGGTTTCCTGAGGCTTGGTACTGAGACCATTGTTTTGCTTGTTTTATATCGATGATCTACTTTTGATTGTATAGCACACAATTGCAAAATTTGCAAATGACACAAAATTTGGAGGCATTTTGAGAAGGATAGTGATAGATAATGAGTGATTGATAAGCTAGTGGAATGGGCTGACATATAGCCAATAAAAGTTAATGCAGAGAATGGTGAAGTGATCCATTTTGGTAGGAAGAACAAGAAGAGTCAGGACAAAATAAAGGGTACAAATGAAATGTGGTGCACAAATAGATAGAACAGGGAAGTGGCAGCACATGTAACATTAATCGAGATTGGTAGGGCAAGTTGAGAAAGTGGTTAAAATATATAAAGGAACTGAGTTTATAAATAAGGGTCAACAGTACAAATACAAGCAAGTTATGGCACACTAATCCACCTCATTTGGAGTATTGTGCCCAAAGCTTTGACAACACGCTTTAGGAAGAATGTGAGGACATGACAGAGTGCTGAAAACATTTATGAGAATGGGTGCAGGGCTTCAGTTTCATGGATAAATAAGAGAAGCTCGGAGTGTTCATTTCAGTGAAGTGGAGGTTGAGAGGAGATTTAATACAAGTATTCAAACTCAGAATACAACAGGACAATTACACCCATTTGTGGAAGGATCAAGAAACAGATGGCACTGATTCAATGACAAACAAAACAATGAAGAACAGCACTTTTCTGCAGCAGTGGTCATGATCTAGAATTCAGTAACTGACAATGTAGTGGAAGCAATACAATCAAGGTTTATAGAGAAGTGCAGTGTAATAGGGAAAGGGAGGCAGGGGTAGAAGCAGCTGTGTTGCTCTTGCAGGGAGCTGGCACAGACATGGTAGGCTGAATGGCTTCCTTCTATGCTATAATCATTCTGTACATCATTAATGCAAAGCTATAGTTGTTTCATTCTGATATTTAATAAGAAATGTGGTCCACAACAGCTCAAAAACTACTGCAGACAAAAAAATTCTGAAGAAGAAATAATGTTGATCATTAGTAAAGGACAGGTCCTCACACCTTTCCACACTTCATGATCTTGGACGTTCCCCTTTAATTGCTGATAGGAAACTCCTATTTTCAAGTTTTCTCCCTCTTGATCTGTATCCCTCAAATATTTGATCATTCACCTTCTTCAACAAATTCTCATGCCTCAGAATCTGACCAACCCAACATTGCTGCATTTTCCTGGTGATATTTTCTGACTAATGAGCCAAATAAAATTTATTCATGAGTTACATTCCTATAGCTTAAAAACCCCAAAGCTAGGCAATTACAATTCAAAAAGCCCTGATTGCTTTGTTATATTCCATCACAGTAACTGATGGAACTTAAATTCACTTCTTAAATCTGCAGTACGAAAATATTGGTCTCAGTACTAGTGCCATGAAAGTGCCATCAATTCTTATAAGAACCCACCAGGTGTACTAATGTTCTTTATTGCCCAGTAAGCTACCATGTTTAAAAATATTTAGGACTGACCTTTCCAGCAAAGACATACCCAATGGAAGAATAAAGATAAAAAAAAGTTCACAAAATCATCATTGATCCATAGGTATCAGAAGGTTCAAACAAAGTGCATAAAGTTTGATTGAAGATTTGCAGCTCGGGTATCCGTTGTTGTGGTTGTGTTCGCCGTGCAGCAAAAACTTCCAGCTCGGCGAACACAACCACAACAAAGTGCATAAAATTTTTAATCAAGGAAGAAAAATAAAAGATGTGGAGGCCATTAAGGCTGATTAACGTTGGGAAATTGAAAGATGTTAAATAATGTTTTTTACATGTGAGGAGACCATTCAGCCCATCCTGACTGTTCAAGTTCTCTACAAGAGCAACAACACTCCTCCCCTTCCCCAAGCATAGTCTTGCAAATCTTTTCTCCTTTTCCACTATTATCCAATTCCTTTAAAACAGCCGTATTGTGTCTGTATTAACTACATTCTCAGATAATGTATTCTATATCCTAACTACTATCTCCCTAAAAAAGGATTTCCTCATGCCACTTTGATTCTTCCGGCAATCACTTTAATCCAGCATCGTGTGGTTCTTCAGTTGTACACCAATGGGGACAGATGAAGTGAAAACTTGGGAGTCAAATATGAAATTAAAATTAATTTCAAAATGATATTATAAATAAAGTATAACCATAAGATCATAAGAAATATACCCTTGACTGTAATTTGTCATTCAATAGAGTCATGGTTGATTTGAAATTCCTCATGTCCACTGCCTTGCATTTTCCCCCATAACTCTTGATTCTCCTTCTAATCAAGAATTTATTTCAGCTTTAAATATATCCATGGACTCTGCTCCTATAGCCCTTTGTGGCAAAGAGTTCCAAAGATTCATAACCCTCTCAGGGAAGAAATTCCTCATCAGCTCAGTCTTAAATTGGCACTCCTTTATTTTAAGACTTTGTCTTCTGGTCCTAGACTCACCCATGAGGGGAAACATCCTCTCAGCATTTACCCTGGCAGGGCCCTTAAGAATCCTCTATATGTCAATGAGATCACCTTTCATTCTTCTAAATTCTAGTGCATAGAGTCTCAAACTGTTAAGTCTTTGTTCATATGACAATCCCTCCATACCATGGATCATCCCAGCAAACCTTTCTGAACTGCCTCCAATGAAATTATACCATTCCTTAATAAGTGGACCAAAATCGATGGTCAAAGGGATTCGATGGTTCTATGAAAATGGCTTACAGTACTCCAGATATGGTCTCACCAATACCTTGTACAGTTGCAGTAGGAATTCCCTACTTTTATGCTCCAACCCTCTTGAAATAAGAGCCAACATCCATTAGCCTTCCTAATTATTTGCTGTGCCTGTGTACTAGCTTTGTATTTGTGCACAACCAACCCCAAGTCCCTTTGTGTTGTAGCTTTCTGCAGTTTTTCTCCATTTAAATAATACCTTGCTCTTTTGTTCTCCCTTCCAAAATGAACAACTTTACATTTTCCCACATTATACACCATTTGCCAACTTCTTGCCCACAAACCTAACCTAACATTTGTCTGTAAACTCTGCATTCCTCTCACAACATGCTTTTCCACCTATTTTTGTGTCATCTGCAAGTTTGGCTGCAGTACATTTGCTTCCTTCATCCACATTTTCCAAAGTCTGAAGTTACTAAAGGAATAAATGTAAATAAATTCCATGCCTACGTTGCATGGAATTATGATCCATATGCATTATGAGACGAAGGTGAGAGTTTGTCTGGATTTTGCATTTATTACAGTGATTAAGAAAATCTTGTAAAGCCACAACAAGTTTGAGAAGCATTTTTTAATACACTTTCTTTTGATGTTGATTTCTGACATTGACCACTTTAAAATCTTATAAATTCATGAGCTAACTCTCATGAAAGTTTCAGATTTCACAATAATCACTCCACAACACAACTAAATTAAAGAGTTTACTAACCTTTATGCAAGCAAGTTTTGTTGTTGTATCTTTAAAATGAGTCACGTGCATAGAGTGAGGAACTTTCAGCTAAGTGGTCTAGTTAGGGGCCAGACAAATGCACTAAGAAGACAACAAACAATGTAAATCAGTTTCCATAAAACATCCCTCAAACTGCTGATGACTATCTCTGCGTGAAGGGAAATAGAGTGCTTCCAACATCAGTGATACCTGCCTATCAGGCTGGTTGTAGCTCAGATCAATAAATGAGAAGAGGGACAACCAAGTGTAGCCCAAGGGCATACTCTGGCATCTTTTCAGTCTCAAATGAAATCTGGAGCCAACCTTAACCTGAAGCATGGAGATCTTCCCTTATAAATGTACAGACCTCTGGGTGGTCTAGTAGTTTGAATGAAATTTACATTTCACTGCTAATATTCCCCATAAGCAACTGTTCCCATTTTGTGAAATTTATCAAAAATAAGGATGATAGTGACTTTAGAACAAGTGAATAAAACATATTAAACATATTTTACTTCTCCTTTCCCTGAATTACTTTAAACACCTCTGGTATATTCAAAGAATTAAACTGGAAAATCTGTTGTGCCTAGGATTTAGAGAATGGAATTCCAGAATAAATATTGAGAGGTAGAGTTTCCATTTCAGTCACAATCAATGATCCAGACATAAATTGTGTCCAAAATTGTATTAGTTTTGATAAATGTTTTCTTTTGCAAGTTTAAATCAAATGGATTTGTATATTGCTAAATATAAAATATGTAATGAATCAGCACCGTTGGGCTACAATTTAGAATGTCAACATTAAAAAAAACTTTAAACAATATCGCTTTCTATCCTTAAAAGTGGTGATAGTGAGACTTGGTTGGTGTAGCTTAAGATGGGTTCATCGCAAAAACAAAGTATTTGAAATCAGACCATCAAATGTGCATAAGAAGAAATTAAATTACTTTTGTAAAGCTAAGCAGAACATTTCCAAGGAAAAACTATTCCCATTGATGTAAGGGTCAAGAGCAAGAAAGGATAGATTTAAGGTAATTGGCAAAAAAGCCAATGAGACATGAGGAGAAACTTTTTCAGACAGCAAGTGTTGGGATCTGGAATGCATTGCCTGAGAGTATGGTTTAGGCCAATTCTATCAAAGCATTCAAGAGGGATTTGGATTATTATCCAAAAGAGAAGAATGTGCAAGGCTGCAGGGAGAATGCAGGGGAGTGAAACAAGGTAAATTGCTCCTTTGGACAGCTGGAGCAGGCATAAAGGACCAAAAAGCCTCCTATGCTGTGTCTGCCTAAACCAAATTACATTTTTTTACATAAAGAAGCTGAGGATTACCATTCCTCTGTTTTCCAGTATGTGTAGAGTGGGGCAGGCTGCACATGTTTAGGCTAGCATTCAGTCCTATCTTCAGGCAGCTGCAGATAGCAGTGCAACTATTATGGCACGTAAAACCCAACACCAGATAAATGTTTTGAGTATAAGTAAGTCCACAAGACTGGGTGTCTTCTGCAGCACAATAACTGCAGGCAAACAAGGCTCATAGAAGCCCTGGGAGCCACTAGTTGCATTAAAATGTTGGCATAAGGGCTCAGAAGAAGCATTGGGCACCAGTCAAAGCAATTGGAGTATAGAAGATCCTATGATCCATTAATAATTCAGTGCAGTTGCAAGCATGGATGTAGGAACCCCAAAAGCAAAATTCTCAGTGCAGCTGAGAAATGCTGGAGCTTAGAGAAATCCCAGATGTAGTATCAGCTCAGTGCAGTTAGCTGTCCATGAAAGAGCTGGAGTTATTCCTGTGAACCAATGCTGGAGTGTAGTCTCAGGAATTCAGTGGGCTGCAGTCTCAGCAAAAGGCATTGAACTATCAAGACATGAGCAAGCATTGAGATAGTCCATGATAGAATCATGTTTGACAAGGTTTCAAAGCTATGTATTTAAAACTGAAGAACTAGAATCCTTTGAATAGGAGACAAAGTTCTAATGAGATTTGGTTGCTCAATATCACATTTGTCTGCGTTGGTTACTGCAAAAATCTGAGGGATCTGTCTTGACTTAATTCCTGTTTGATAAGCTTGGTGGGATGATTGACCATGGTTCATCTATTAACTCATATATACCTTGTGTTAGATCTGAGTGTTAGAAATAAGTTGCATGTAGTATGGATTGTTTTACATGATGTTTTCAAAACTTGAACCGTGTAGCTTTACTCTCTTAGTAAGAACATGGGATCTCAAACAAAAGCAACATTTTGTGAATGCTGAAATTCTGAAACAAAAACTGAATGTGTCGGAGAAATTCAGATGGCCTGGCAGCATTTGTGGAGAAAGATATAGAGTAAATAGTTCAAGTCCAATCTTAATCTTCTTTGAAACTGCAAAGAGAGTTTGATAAGTAACGTGATTTATACTGTAGAAAAATGTGGAAAAGAGCAATTAGAACAGTAGGGAAGGAAAGTGGAAGGTTAGATGACATGCAGGAGGTGCCACAGATTACAGGCAAAGGGAGTGGTAACAGTTGTCAAGAAGGCATATAGTTCCAGAATAGATGTTCCTAGTAGGTGTTAATATAGGTTAGTTCTGGTGGGAAAAAAATTAAGAAAGCCAGACACTGGGTTTGAATGTTGAGGCAATGAGTGTTGAGTCCAAAAGCCTGTAAGGTGTCTAAGCATAAAATTACTTGTTGTTCCTTCAGCTTACGATGAGTTTCATGGAACATGCAGCAGGCCAATGACAGAAATGTAATCAAGAGATCAAGATAATGTATGGAAATGGCAAACAACTAGAAGGTGAACGTAATGCATGCTTCTTGATGTGGGTGTGGGCCTGCAGTCTGGGGCTTTAAGTTCCTGGTATAGTAAAATTACCACTACACCACTGCCTCCCCAGCGATCACTCATTCCGTATTTGTTTTCTTCCATGTAGAGGTCACCTTCTGAGCAGCAGTAGAACTAAATTGAAAGAGGTACAAGTAAATTACCGATTCATCTGAAAGGAGTGTTTGAACTGTGAAAAGGGAGGAGGTAAAAAGGCAAGTGATGAGAAGGAGCAATGGAAGGAACATGTGGTGTTGGGTGTGATAGAGGGTGCCACAGAAGGAACATTCACTTCAACACGCTGAAAGGGGTGGGGAAGATATATTTGGTGGTAGCATCAAGCTGGGGGTGGCAGAAATGTAAAAGGATTATCCATTTAATATGTGGGCTCACATGGTGCAAGGTAAGGACACAGGCAATTTTATCAGTGTTTTGGAAATGGATCAGATATTATTAAGGGTTCTGTGTACCATGGCAGAAGAATGAGCGTGGAAACCTCAACTGAGCAAAAAAAAAACCTGAATCTCAAACTTTGTCTATTTTAAACAAAAAGTTAAAGCTTGCTAACCATCCCCTCACATAAATTTAATGTACCTAGCTTGGATTATAGCATTGTAAGAATTCTGTGATTCTGTGATATATCAACATTCAGTAACTAGTTTCAGTTTTTTAAAAAATCCTTGTTCAACCCATCCAAACCCCCACAAAAAAAGTTGGGGTGGCATGGTGGCTCAGTGATTAGCACTGTTGCCCCATAGTGCTGGGGACCTGTGTTCAATTCCATCCTCAGGTGACTGAGAGTGTGGAGTTTGCGCATTCACCCTGTGTCTGTATAGGTTTCCCCTGGGTGCTCTGGTTTCCTCCCACCATCCAATGATGTGTTGGTTAGGTAAATTGACCATGGTAAATTGACCATAGTGTTCAGGGATGTGGAGTTGAGGTGCATTAGTCAGGGATAAAGATCGAGTAATGGGGAACAGTTTGGGTGAGATACTCTTTGGAGGGCCAGTGTGGGCTTGTTGGGCCAAAGGGCCTGTATCCACACTGTAAGGGTTCTATACCTTCTTAATTTTAGGGGTCTCCTCAAAATTTTGTTAATGGTCACAATAAGCAGAAATTGCAATGGAGATCAAGTTGGTGTAGAGACATGGCGTTTTGTGGTTACAGCCTGTATCGAGATTATTCCTTTTTAAAATATTGTTGGATATAATTTATGCTTTAAATTTCTTTTGCATTAGTTTGACCAAATTGGACTTTACAAGAATGCACAACTGAGTGGAAATACATTGCCATCAATCATTAATGCTGGTAGCCATTTTGACAAAGTTTTGATTCTACTCTTCAGTAGCCAATTTGATATCAACATTTCAGCACTGTTGGTTAAGAACACCTGGAAGAGACTAGATACAGTCAGGGAGATGCCTCAAATGTGGATTAAAAATAAACAATTGATACAAAACCATTCCCTTGGCTTTAAAAAGAAGCAAAGTGTCTTTAGGTTGAGAGCAATGAACAATAGTCCATAATTCATACTTCAGCAATTAAAAACTGTAATAATCTAAACATAACTGATACTACAACAGATAAGTAGGACTGTGTGCAAATTACAGAACAACCTGCACTAAAATATATACATTCATCTTACATTTATGTGAGTGGACAGTGAAAATACAGTGAACAATGGTAACACGTTGCAACCTTCAGTGCCAAGTCAGAGCAAGAACGCTTGAAGGGACTGGAACCCCTATATAAACCCAAGGTTGTATGTTTGTCATGAAATATAAATTGTCAAAGTAACTGTAAGCATTGTGAGACACATTCTGTCATGAAAATAATTGAACAGTTTTACACTCCACGCAAAGTCAAATTTGAACTGTTATGATTCTTATAAACTTTGTGAGTAATATATAACTTTATAAGAAGAAGGATCATCCACTTATATGAGTAACTCCTGTTTGGTTCTTCTGAACATGATACACACGAGGTCAGGATAATTTAAATTAATTGCATTTTTTATATATCTTTGTAACTAGGGATCATTTCCTGGCTAGTTTTGTAACACTTCAGTAAGGTTCTATATGGTAAACTGATTAGCAATGTTAGATCACATGGAATACAGGGAGAACTAGCAACTTTGATACAAAATTGGCTCGGAGGTAGGAGACAGAGGGTGGTGGTGGAAAGTTGCTGTTTGGACTGGAGGCCTGTGACCAGAGTTATGTGTCAGTGATTGGTGTTGGATTCACTGCTTTTTTCATTTATATAAATGGTTTGTATATGAATATAGAAGCTATGGTTACTAAGCTTGCAGATGGCATTAAAATCAGTGGTATAGTAGAAAATGAAGAAGCTTACCTCAGAGTACAAAAGGATCAGATGAAAAAATGGGCTGAGTAGTGCCAGATGGAGTTTAATTTAGATAGATGTGAGGTGCTATATTTTGGAAAGGCAAATCAGGGCAGAACTTATAAACTTAATGGTAAGATCCTGGGGAGTGTTATCGAGCAGAAACCTTGGGTCGTAGGTTCATAGTACTTTGAAAGCGGAGTAGCAGGTAGACAAGAAGGTGTTTGGTATGTTGACCTTTCTCGGTCAGTGCATTGAGTGCAGGAGTTGGGAGGTCACTTTGCGGCTGTACAGGACATTGTTTGGAATACTGCGTCCAATTCTGCTCTCCCTGCTATAGGACAAATGTTGTTAGACTTGAAAGGATTCAGAAAACATTTGCAAGGATCTGAGCCAAAGGGAGAGGCTGAACAGGCTGGGGCTATTTTCCCTGAAGCATCGGAGACTGAGGAGTGGCTTTATAAAAGTTTATAAAATCATAATGAATGCATGGAAAAGCTAAATTATCAAGCCATTCCCCAGGATGAGGGAGTCCAAAACTAGAGGGCATAGGTTTAAGATGAAAGGGGAAAGATTTAAAAGAGACGTAAGGGGAAACTTTTTCATGGAGAGAGTAGTACATGTATGGAATGAATTGCCAGAGGAGGTGGTAGAGGCTGGTGCAATTACAACATTTCAAAGGCATCTGGATAGGTGTATGAATAGGAAGGGGTCAAAGGGATATAGGCTAATGCTGGCAATTAGGACTAGATTAAGTTAGAATATCTGGTCAGCATGAATGACTTGGACGAAAGGGTCTGTTTCCAAGCTATACATCTCTATGACTCTACTTCCAGAATATGGGAAATGTGTAATAATGTTTAAAATATGAGTAATAAAAATCTATTATCATGCAGTATTGTGAATGCTATATTATAAAAGCTTGGTTTTCGGCATTACTAAGTATTCAAATTACATAACCTTTAAACACTGGAACATCAATAATAAACATTTCCTAGTCACCCTCTCCTAAAGATAATTGAGAATACCCATGGAATATGTATTTTGTTATACAACTGATTGAATTCCATGATGCAATTATATCCACAGTTCAAGAATTAGCATTTCCTATATTTTACTCACTCATCTCTATCCATATCTATTTGTAATCTTTAGCCTTAGATCATCGAATCACAAAGTATACCTGTAGATTATTCAATTTTTCATGCTTATTGTCATTTTGTTAACAGCTATCCAATTAACTGCACACATCCCCATAGTCAAGAATTTTTCCATTTACAAATACATATTCAATATTCTTTTGCAAGTATAATGTTGTGCTTTACTCCTAATTAAGTAGTTAAACACCCCTTTGCATAAAGGTTTCTGCCTTTGGAATAATTAGCTTCAACAATAACTTATTATAATACATCAAATTTGCCTCTGAATGGCCAAAATGAATTAATCTTATTCGGTAATTCTCTCAGAATGTCAGGTCATCCCTACGTAATGATCTTTTGCAGCTCTTGTAGTTGCTCCTCTTTAGCAGTTGCCATTTGTATTCATACTGGGTCTGGCCAAAGTTCAACAGATCTGCCTTGAGCAAAGAGTTTTCAAACCAAAGGCAAGACGTTTCTTGTGTTGCAAAAGACATGCAACTAGATCTTTTTTGTGAGGCATCTACTTAAAAAATCATGACCTCCCATCTGTCACAAATTTGTAATAGGTAAGACTTTGCTAACAAAATCTGCTTGAGAGAATCAAGGACACATTGGTGCTTGCTTTGCCACACATAGAGGCTGTCCTTCTTGGGCATATAACTGAGTGAAGATAGCTACCTACAATGTTGGCAGTATGTGGCAGGACAAAATTAGGCATCTAATGCTGCGTTATCAATGCTCTTTATCCTGTGGTGTTGACATTTAGTTAACATCCTTGATCTTGCCTGGATTGGTGCAGACTCCCTGGGAGAGTAAACAGATCCAAGGAAGTTTATCTGGCTGATGTTGACTGGTACATTATGCTATTAAATATTAATCCATGTCTTTGTGATACAGACATCACCATATGAATGTGTGGTCATGTTCTGCCTATGTCTTACTCATGATCATGATATCATCAGCTATGTCAATAAAGTAAAGTCTCCTAAACTCACATTAGAGGGACGGCTGGCTGTGGTTTAACCTCAGGGTCACCACACCACAGGGTGAGAGGGAAGTTTGAGAATGCGAGACCATCATGGTAACCTAAGCTGCTACAGGAATTGAATCCACGCTGTCCACATCATTCTACATTGCAAACTAGTCATCCAACCAACTGTAGTCATGCAAATACAACCAGCCTAAATTCTGAATAATCCTATACATGTTTTGCTGAAGTATGTCTTGCTTTACTGATAATCTGGACATTCTTGCTCCAGAATCTTACTTGAGAAAGAATTCAGCATTTCATTCTATCAGCGTTGTATTTTGTGTGGATATTTTTTAACTGAAAGGTTGAGGTGCTTTGGATCTAGGCATATCCTTATGATGCTATCTTTCTTTGAAACAGACATGATGGAGCTACATAATCTGTGTTGGTTGATTTATCAAATTATACCAATTCACTAAATTTCATTCAGTTCCATTCAAAGTTTCTCCTGAAAATAAAGCCTTAAAAATTTCCGATCATGTTAAACCCATTAAGATACAGTTCTTTAAGCTTTAACCACTGGGAGTATTGATCGAATCTCATGAATTGTGACTATACCTCGGTCTGACTGTAATGGCTATCCTGCAGCTGCTGGACTTTGAATTTCATCAGGTAGAAGATTTCTGGAAACAAAGACGTGCTTGCATTTTGGCACTGCATTATGATAATGCAATGCATGAAATTGATGAGCTATTACAAACAATGTACAACAGATGCCACTTATTGAGGTACATAACCTTCAAGATGCATAATAGTAATGTGTTGTCACTGGTTAATGCTTTGATTTCAGGTTTTACTTTGTGTCACCCTACTATTACAGGTTGTATTATGTTAATGGCTGTAAAAGCTTCAGATCACTCATTGACATGTTGAGTCAGGTTAACAACGCAGAAACCTTGATAATCTTTTAAAATTTTCCTTTTACCTTGTTTGAATTTGAACTCTGATGTATTTGCATTTGTGCACCTTCTTGTACTTTCCTTGCTGCCAGTGTTATATAGTTGTATTATCTTGTTGGTCACCTTTGTTTTGTTCAGGTATCTGACTTCGCTTATGAAACCAGACGTCTATGACATGCACGCATGCCTTATGCTGTGGGTAGGTCACTTAGCTTTGCTCAGTTGGCTAAGTTGCAATGACCATAAGGCCATAAGATGTAGGAGAAGAAATTAGGCTATTCAGCCGACCGAGTCTGCTTCACCATTCAATCATGGCTGATAGGTTTTTCATTAACCGCCTCAACCTGTCCACCCCTCTTACCCACTCCAACCCCTCACCCTCGCACATTCAGCCCTCCACTTCCTCTGCTCCAACCCCAACCTCACTATCAAACCTGCAGACAAGGGAGGTGCGGTAGTAGTTTGACGCACCGACCTTTACACCGCTGAGGCTAAACGCCGCTCGGGGACACCTCCTCCTACTGCCTCCTTGACTATGACTACACCTCCCATCACCAAACCATCATCTCCCAGACCATCCATAACCTCATCACCTCATGGGGATCTCCCATCCACTGCCTCCAACCTCATAGTCCCACAACCCCGCACCGCCCGTTCCTACCTCCTACCCAAAATCCACAAACCTGACTGCCACGCTGACCCATTGTCTCAGCCTGCTCCTGCCCCACCGAACTCATCTATGCATACCCCGACACTGTCCTGTCCCCCTTAGTCCAAGAACTCCCCACCTCCGTTTGGGACACCACCCATGCCCACTACCTCCTCCATGATTTTCGCCGCCCAGGTCCCCAACGCCTTATCTTCACCATGGACATCCAGTCCCTGTACACCTCCATCCCTCATCACGAAGGATTCAAAGCCCTCCGGCTCTTCCTTTCCTGCGTACCAACCAGTACCCTTCCACTGACACCCTCCTTCGACTGACTGAACTGGTCCTCACCCTGAACAACTTCTCTTTCCAATCCTCCCACTTCCTCCAAACCAAAGGGGCAACCATGGGCACCCGCATGGGCCCCAGCTATGCCTGCCTCTTCGTAGGATATGTGGAACAGTCCATCTTCCGCAGCTACACTGGCACCAGCCCCCACCTTTTCCTCAGCTACATCGATGACTGTATCAACGCTGCCTTGTGCTCCATGAGGAGGTTGAACAGTTCATCCACTTTACTAACACCTTCTACCCCGACCTCAAATTTATCTGGACCATCTCAGACTCCTCCCTCCCCTTCCTAGACCTTTCCATTTCTATCTCGGGCGACTGAATCAACACGGACGTTTACTATAAATCGACCGACTCCCACAGCTACCTAGACTACACCTCCTCCCACCCCGCCCCCTGTAAAAATGCCATCCCATATTCCCAATTCCTTCGTCTCCACCGCATCTGCTCCCAAGAGGGCCAGTTCCAATACCGTACAACCCAGATGGCCTCCTTCTTCAAAGACCACAATTTCCCCCCAGACGTGATCGACGATGCCCTCCACCGCATCTCCTCCACTTCCCGCTCCTCCGCCCTTGAGCTCTGCCCCTACAATTGCCACCAGGACAGAACCCCACTGGTCCTCACCTACTACCCCACCAACCTCCATGTACATCGTATCATCCGTCGTCATTGCCGCCACCTCCAAATGGACCCCACCACTAGAGATATATTTCCCTCCCCTCCCCATCAGTGTTCCAAAAAGACCACTCCTTCTGTGACTCCCTCATCAGGTCCACACCCACCACCAACCCAACCTCCACTCCCGGCACCTTCCCCTGCAACCGCAAGAAATGCAAAACTTGTGCACATACCTCCCCCCTTACTTCCCTCCAAGGCCCCAAGGGATCCTTCCATATCCACCACAAATTCACCTGCACCTCCACACACATCATTTACTGTATCCGCTGCACCCGATGTGGCCTCCTCTATATTGGGGAGACAGGCCGCCTACTTGCAGAACGTTTCAGAGAACACCTCTGGGACACCCGGACCAACCAATCCAGCCACCCCGTGGCTCAACACTTCAACTCTCCCTCCCACTCCACCAAGAACATGCAGGTCCTTGAACTCCTCCATCGCCAGACCATAGCAAAACGACGGCTGGAGGAAGAGAGCCTCATCTTCCGCCTAGGAACCCTCCAACCACAAGGGATGAACTCAGATTTCTCCAGTTTCTTCATTTTCCCTCCCCCCACCTTGTCTCAGTCGATTCCCTTGAACTCAGCACCACTTTCCTAACCTGCAATCTTCTTCCTGACCTTTCCGCCCCCACCCCACTCCAGCCTATCACTCTCACCTTAACCTCCTTCCACCTATCGCATTTCCAATGCCCCTGCCCCAAGTCCCTCCTCCCTACCTTTTATCTGAGCCTGCTGGACACACTTTCCTCATTCCTGAAGAAGGGCTCATGCCGGAAACGTCGAATCTCCTGCTCCTTGGATGCTGCCTGACCTGCTACGCTTTTCCAGCAACATATTTCCAGCTCTGATCTCCAGCATCTGCAGTCCTCACTTTCTCTTGATAGGTTTTTCAACCCCATTTTCTTGCTTTCTCCCCATAACCTTTGATCCTCTTGGCAATCTATCTTTGTTTTAAATATACTTAATGACCTAGTCTCCACAGCCTTCTGTGGCAATGAATTCCACAAATTTACCACTCTCTGGCTAAAGAGGTTTATCCTTATCTTCATTCTAAAAGGTCTTCCCTTTACTCTAAGGCTGTGCCCTTGGGTCCTTGTCTCTCCTACTAATGGAAACATCTTCCTAATGTCCACTCTGTCTAGACCGTTCAGCATTCTATAAGTTTCAAGCAACTCCCCCTCATCCTGCACAACTCCATTGAGTATTGTCCTAGAGTCCTCAAACGTTGCTCATATGTTAAGCCTTTCATTCTTAGGATTATTCTTGTGAACTTCCTCTGGACCCACTCCAGGGCCAATGTATCTTTCCTGAGGTATCGTGCCCAAACGTGCTCACAATTCTCTAAATATGCTCTGACCAGATCCTTATAAAGCCTCAGAAGTACATCCCTGTTTTTATATTCTAGTCCTCACGAGATGAAAGACAACATTGTATTTGCCTTCCTAACTACCGACGCAACCTGTAAGTTTATCTTGGACTAGAACTCCAAAGTCCCTTTATACTTCAGATTTCTGAATTTCCACCTCATTTAGAAAATAGTCACACTTTCCTACATTGTATTTCATCTGCCACTTCTTTGTCCACTTTCCTAACCTGTCTAAGACTTTCTGCAGCCTTCTCACCTCCTCAATACTATCTGCCCTTCCACCTATCTTTGTAGCATCTGCAAACTTAGCCAGAATGCCTTCAGTTCCTTCATGCAAATCATTAATGTATAAAGTGAAAAGTTGTGGTTCCAACACCGATCTTTGTGGAACACCATTAGTCACTGGCTTCCATCCTGAGAAGGACTCTTTCACCGCCACTCTCTGCCTCTCTGCAAAGTGATGTCAACAATATGGATACAAATCCCCTACTGCTGGGGTTACAATAAAGGACTTTGCTTCTGAACCTTGCCCGTCACCCAAAATTAGGAGTCACCAAATATTTCTCTCCAATGATTTATTGAATAATTGATTTATTGTTGTCACACATACCGAGATACAGTGAAAAGTGTATTGTTGTATATGATACAACCAATCGTACCCATACAAAGTGCATCAAGAAAGCAGAACAGAGTGAGAATATAGTGTTGCAACCACAGAGATGGTACAGAGAGAGAAAAAGATCAGAATTAACATTTGAGAGGTCCTTTCAAAAGTCTGATAACCGGGGGGAAGAAGCTAGTCTTGAATCTATTCATGCATGTCTTCAAATCTCTATGCTGTATCTTCTGCCCTGGATGGAAGAGAATATAACCTGAGTAGGAGGGGTCTTTCATTATGCTGGTTGCTTTCTGAGGCAGCGGGAAGTATAAATGGAGTCAATGGATGGAAGGCTGGTTTGCGTGATATACCGGGCAATGTTCACAACTCTCTGTTTTTTTTGCAGTGCAATTGGTATACCATACTGTGATCCATCCAGATAGAATGCTTTCTATGGTGCATCTAGAAAAATTAATAAGTACTCATAGAAATATACAGCATGGAAATAGACCATTTCGTCTAACTCGTCCATGCTGACCAAATATCTTGAACTTATCTAGTTTCATTTGCCAGCAGTTTTCCCATATCCCTTTAAACCCTTTCCTAATCATATACCCATCCAGATGCCTTTCAAATGTTGTAACTGTATCAGCCTCTGTCACTTCTTCTGGCAACTCATTTCATTCATGCACTGCTCTCTGCATGAAAGGTTTGCCCCTTAGGTCCCTTTTAAATCTTTCCTCTCTCACTTTAAACCTATGGCCTCTAGTTTTGGACATTCCCCATCTCGGGGAAAAGACCTTGTCTATTCACCCTATCCATATCCCTCATGATTTTAGAAGCCTCAATAACATTAGCCCTCAAACTCCAAAGTTCCAGAGAAAATAGTCCCAGACTATACAGCCTTTCCCTATAGCTCAAATCCTCCAACCCTGGCAACATCCTTGTAAATCTTTTCTGAACCCTTTCAAGTTTCATGACATTGTTCCTATAGCAGGAAGATCAGAACTGCAAGCAGTATTCCAAAAGTGGCCTAATCAATGACCTTTACAGCCGCAACATGACCTCCCAACTCCCATACACAATGCACTGACCAATAAAGGTAAACCAAACACTTCCTTCACTATCCTGTTGACCTAGGACTCCACTTCCAAGGAACTATGAACCTGCACTGTAGACATGTTAAATTTCCTTAGCCTTCATGATTGTCATGTCAACGTGGATCAGGACAGATTGCTAGTGATTATCATTCCCAGGAATTTGATGCTATCAACCATCTTCACCTCAACAGCATTGCAACCCTAATAATTCTGTGCAATATCACATGCTTTATAGATAACACCTGGGTAGACAAACTATGTTTTGGTTTATGCAGTTTACTGATCATAACAGTTATGTTAGTGGCACCTGAAACATGTAATTCCCATTGGCCTGCCATGATAACGTCATACATGAATTTATCCTCAAGTAATATGCCAATGGTATAGTCCCTTTTAGTCCCCAAAGGTTCCTTCTTAAAGGTGTAATTTGGAATTGGTGTAGAGTGACTCAATGAGCATCTCTGATAGTTCCTCTTTGGAAAAGTCATTGTCCTGCCTTACACTGCAGCATTTTTCCACAAACTGGCCAATAGACTCTTGGAGTTGCTGTCGTATGACATGGGTTGGTGTCATTTAATCCTGAAGTTATTTCTTAGCTTCAAAAAGATCTTTGAAAAACTTCCAGATCATTTCTAGATATTTCTGATCATCAGTGGAAAGATTGAATGTGTTAATTTTGTGAAACTCCTTCTTATGAACGGCATGCAGGATATTTAGAGCTCTTTTCTCGGGATCATCTATCATTTGATCTGCAAATAGAGCTGCATATACTGCTTGCCTGGTATCAGTTCAGTAAAGATTTCATTTGATAATGATTCTATGATGAGTTTTATGCGACCCATAATTCTACTGTAAAAAGAATACCACCTTAAGCTGTGTGTCCCTTTGTGTCAGTATAAGTTAGAACTGCTGCTTCACAGGCCTTGGCCCCTTTAGAACAACTGCTACATTGGCTTTCGTCTCTTTAAAACTGAGTATTTCAGGTTTGCAATAGCATATTTCTGCAAATATGTGACATTCATGTCTAAAAAGCAGTCCTGACATCAAATGGTGATTTTCTTTTTCTCATTTCTGTGTCAACTTGGAGAAAGAAAATAACAGAATTGACCAACATCTGGATGCAGGTAATGTAGAAAACTATTTTTAAAATGATTTCAATCTGTATTTTCTGAAAGAAGCACTTTGGAGGTCTTTTTAATTAGGTCAGTAATCTCTCATTTTGTTTTAAGAGAGAGGTGTGACGTGTGCATTGTGCTTCAGTATACCTTTAATTTTGGTTGCATTTATAACTTCAGCCATTTTCTTGTTTAAGTAATGCATTCTTAGAAATTTCTATACCTTGAAAGAACTTACATTCTAACCAAACCAAAGCAGTACTGTTTTCTTCGTGTTAATGTTATGTCTATGTTAATCAGTACTCACAGAAATTTATGCTGCATAACTATGAGGAATATTCCCATTGTCTGAATTCCCTGTTGTCTAAAGCTGTTGTATGGCTGGTCTTCAATTAATTTCTAGATATCTGCCATGAAGTTATTAGTGTATTTCATAGATAGCCAGCATGGTGTGAGTTTGCCTCTCGTCGTGTTTTATCTGATGCTTCAATGTTTATGCTGTGCTTCATTACAGTTCAAACCTGGCTGTAGATGTCATGACATTGAAGAATCCCATAGATATCTTTAAAGCAAACTATTATATTCAAATATTATATTCCTCAGGCATATGTGTGATGGAGCTAATATTAAGCTATTAGTTTAAAACAGAACACATGTGTCATGTTCTAACGTAAGATGGATTATGAACACTTTATACCCTCAGGTCACATGCTATGAGGTAATGCTGTTTTTATAAGCATGTTTCTTAAAGATATACTGACTTTCTTTTTATTCATTGCGGGATTTGACATCTTTGACTGGCCAGCATTTACTGGCCATCCTTAGTTGCCCTCATGAAAGTGGTGGTGAGCTGCTTCATTGAACCTCTGCAGTCCATGTGCTATAGGCTAAACCACAATGCCCTTCGGGAGGGAGTTCCGGACTTTCACTCAATGACACTGAAGGAAGTGCAATATATTTCTAAGTCAGGATAGAAGTGGCTTGGAAGGGAACTTGTTGTTGGCAACGTTCCCATGTATATGGCCCCTGTTCTTCGAAGTGGAAGTGATTTATAGATAGTACGGATAGAGTCAATAGCCAGAGAACTTTCCCCAGGGCAGGATTGACTGGCACAAGGGGTCATAGTTTTAAGATATTAGGAGAAAAGTATACAGGGGATGTCAGAGGCAGGTTCTTTATGCAGAGAGTTGTGAATGCATGGAATGCATTGCCAGCGGTAGTGGTGAAAGCAGTCATTAGGGACATTTAGGCAACTGCTGGACATGCACATGGACAGCAGTGAATTGAGGGGTGCGTAGGTTAGATTATTTTATTTTACATTAGGATTAATCCTTGGCACAACATCATGGTCCGAAGGGCCTGTTCTGTGCTGTACTTTTCTATGTTCTATATGTTCTACACATTACTGCTACTGAACCTCCACGTGGAGGGACTGGATGCTTCTGAATGTGGCATCAATCAAGTGGCTGCTTTGCCTTGGATGGTGTTAAGCTTCTTGAGTGTCATTGTATCTGCACCCGTTCAGGCAAGTGGGCAGTATTTCATCACAATCCTGACTTGCGCTTTATAGATGGTGGATAGGCCATTGGGAGTCAGGAGGTGTGTTATTCACCTCAGTATTCCTAGCCTCTGACCTGCTCTTGTAGACACTGTATTTATATAGAGATTTCAGTTGAGTTTCTGGTCAATGATAAACCTCACAAAGTTGATAGTGAGGAATTCAGTGATGGTAACACTATTAAATGTCATGGGGTTGTGGTTAGATTGTCGTTTATTGGAGATGCTCTTTGCCTGGCATTTGTTGTCAGCCCAAGCCTAGATAAGGTCCAGATCTTGTTGCTTTGGAACACAGATTGCTTCAGTATCTGACAAGTTGCAAATGGTGCTGAACATTGTGCAATCATTGATGAACATTCCTAATATTGGCATTATGATTGAGAGAGGATTATTGATAAAGCAGCTGGAGATAGCTGGATCTGGGACAATACCTGAGGAACTCCTGCAAAGATATTCTGGAGCTGAAATGTCTGACTTCCAACAATCACAGCCATCTTCCTACATGCCGGGTATGACTTCAACAATGGAGAGTTTGCCCCTTGATTCTCTGGCTCCTTGAATCCACACTTGATCAACCTTGATGACCTCAGCTTTGATAAGAAGAGTCAGCACTCTCACCTCATCTCCAGAATTCAGCTCTTTTGTCCATGTTTGAACCAAGGCTGTAATGAGGTCAAGGATGAATGGCCTTAGTGCAACCCAAACTGGGTGTCACAGAGCAGGTTATTGATGAGCAGGTGCTGCTTGATAGCACATTTTGACAACTTTGACAATAGTAGACTGTTGGACTTATAATTAGTCGGGTTGTATTTGTCCTGCGTTTTGTGCTGGGATCTACATGTGCAATTGTCAATATTGAGGGGTAGGTACCAGTGTTGCAACCATTCTGGAACAGCTTGGCTACTGGAGTGGCAGATTCTGGAATACAAGTCTTTGTACTATTGCCAGAATGTTGATACTGTCACCTTTACTGTATCCAATGCCTCCAACCATTTCTTGATTTAATGTGGAGTGAATCAAATTTGCTGAAGACTGGTAAGTGAGATTGAGGACTACTGGAGCAGGCTGAGATGGATCATGTATTTGACATTTCTGGCTGAAGATTGCTGCGAATGCTTCAGCCTTATCTTTTACACTGATGTGCTGGGCTCTTCCATCATTGGGGATGGAGATGTTTGGGGAGTCTACTCCTCCAATGTGTTGTTTACTTGTCCACCAACATTCACATCTGGATGTATTAGGACTGTAGAGCTTAGATCTGATCCATTGGTTGTGAATTGCTCTGCCCATCACTTGCTGATTATGCTGTTTGGGGTATAGGTAGTCCTGTTTGAAAGCTTCACCAGATTGATACCTCATTTTTAGGTCTGACTGGTGCTACTTCTGGCATGCCCTCTTGCACTCTCCATTGAAACTGGGTTGATCGTCTGGCTTGATAGTAATCGCTGAAAGGGGGATATGCCAGGCCAGCCGAAACGTCAACCCTCCTGTTCCACAGATGCTGCCTGACCTGCTGTGCTTTTCCAGTGCCGCACTTTTCTACATTATTTGAATTCTGTCCCATATTACATAGTGATGGTGTCACACAATGTGATGGAGGGTATTCTCAATGTGAAGGCGGGATTTCTTCTCCATGAGGACTATGGAGAAAAAGTCTCCATAGAAGTCACTATTATCAATGCTGTCATAGACAGATGCAGCTGCAACTGACAATTCATAAGGATGAGGTAAGTATGTTTTTCCCTGTCGTTCGTTCCTTCACCATTTGCCGTGGACCCAGTCCAGCAGCTACAGCCTTTAGGACATAACCAGCTCAATCAGTGGTGCTGCTGCTGAGCTACTCTTAGTGGACGTCACTGAAATCCCTCACCAAGAAAACATTTTGTGCTCTTGCCATCCTCAGAGCTTTCCCGAAATGTTGTTCACCATTTAGGGAGGATGGTACATTGTCATCAGTAGGATGTTTCCTTTTCCATGTTTAACCCAAAACCATGGAGTCCAGAGTCAATGTTGAGGACTTACAGGGCAACCCTCTCCTGACTGTATATCACTGTGCTGCTACCTCTGCTGGGTCCGTCCTGCCAGTGGGACAGGACATATCCAGCGATGGTAATAGCAATGTCTGGGAGACTGTAAGGTATGATTCCCTGAATATGACTATGTCAGGCTATTGCTTGACTAGTCTATGAGACAGCTGGGGCACTAGCCTTCAGATGTTAGTGAGGACAATTCTGCAGAGTTGACAAGGTTGTTTCTGTTGTTGTCTTTTCCAGTGTCTGGGCTGATGCCAGGTGGTCTGTCAGTTTCATTTCTTTGTTGAGATTTTGTGGTGATTGATACAACTGATTGGCTTGCTAGGCTATTTCAGAGGACAATTCAGAGTCAACCTCATTGCTCTGGAGTAGCATATAGGTCAGAACAGATGAGGCTGGCAGATTTCCTTCCCTGAAGATCATGAGTGAGTCGCAGGGGGTTTTCTGGCAACAGTTTCCTGGTCAACAGTTGATTCTTAATTCCACATTTTAGTTACTAAATTAAATTCCACCATTTGCCACAGCAGTATTTGAACCCTGGTCCCAAGATCATTAACTGACCTTTTGGATTAATAATCTAATGATAAAACCATTAGACAATCACCTCACTGACCATGAGACACTACTCAACAATAGTAAATTTGTAACAAGGAAAAAATTGTATACTCATACAAATCTGTTGAACTGCATCTTTGCTATCTGTGGAGCGTTGTCTGAGATTACAAAATTCAGAAGCTTGTGTTGAAAGGATTATCACTGCCTTTTCAGCATTGAAGGTTTACCTCAATCTATCTTGAATAGTAGTCTGCAACAATAAGGAAGAACTGGTCTTTAAACTTTAATTAATTCATTCCTATGTCCTTGATGGGGAAAAAAATTATTGTAATAGTGATTCCTTCCTCAGTTGAGTATTCACTATATATGAAATGCAATTACTGATCATTTAATAGATTGAGCATATAATTCTTGGCCACACACAGACAGTTGCACATTTGCATGACACTTTGGAATGCTCACTGACCTTGATATATTGTCAGAAGAATCTCAAGTGTAATTGTTCTTGGTATTATTAACTTCTCACTGAAGACTGGCAATCATTGTTACCAGTGAGATGTCGATCCTGCTCAATGACTGACATAGTAAAGCATTATTAGATATATTGTCATGATCCAACCTTCTAGCCAATGTTTCTTGATATGGAAACACTCTCGTTGTTGTGATTCACACAATTCTTGCAGTTTTCTTTCTGTAACTAATAAATGCTTTGTGGCCTCTGTCAGGTAGGCTTAAGCCTCCTCTAATCTGAATTCTAAATCTGTTTTTTTTTCTGCTGCACTTCCTGGCATCTTGCACAGTGTGCATGCCTTCATTTGGTTCCTCTACTATATGCTTTTAGTTGTTGAGACAGACCTCATTAGTCTCAATCTGAACCATTGAATTCTGGGTGTCTTGTTTTAACTTTGTATTCAGAAGGGTAACCAATGATTTATAGTAAAAAGTGAGGTCTGCAGATGCTGGAGATCAGAGCTGAAAATGTGTTGCTGGTTAAAGCACAGCAGGTTAGGCAGCATCCAAGGAACAGGAAATTCGACGTTTCGGGCCAGAGGCCTTCATCAGGAATGAGGAGAGTGTGCCAGGCAGGCTAAGATTAAAAGGTAGGGAGGAGGGACTTGGGGGAGGGGCGATGGAGATGTGATAGGTGGAAGGAGGTCAAGGTGAGGGTGATAGGCCGGAGTGGGGTGGGGGCGGAGAGGTCAGGAAGAAGATTGCAGGTTAGGAGGGCGGTGCTGAGTTGAGGGAACTGACTGAGACAAGGTGGGGGGAGGGGAAATGAGGAAACTGGAGGAATCTGAGTTCATTCCTTGTGGTTGGAGGGTTCCCAGGTGGAAGATGAGGCGCTCTTCCTCCAACCGTCGTGTTGTTATGTTCTGCTGATGGAGGAGTCCAAGGACCTGCATGTCCTCGGTGGAGTGGGAGGGAGAGTTAAAGTGTTGAGCCACGGGGTGGTTGGGTTGGTTGGTCCGGGCGTCCCAGACGTGTTCCCTGAAGCGTTCCGCAAGTAGGCAGCCAGTCTCCCCAATATAGAGGAGGCCATATCGGGTGCAGTGGATGCAATAGATGATGTGTGTGGAGGTGCAGGTGAATTTGTGGTGGATATGGAAGGATCCCTTGGGGCCTTGGAGAAAAATAAGGGAGGAGGTGTGGGTGCAAGTTTTACATTTCCCGCGGTTGCAGGGGAAGGTGCCGGGAGTGGAGGTTGGGTTAATGGGGGGTGTGGACCTGACGAGGGAGTCACGAAGGGAGTGGTCTTTGTGGAACGCTGATAGGGGAGGGGAGGGAAATATATCCCTGGTGGTGGGGTCCGTTTGGAGGTGGCGGAAATGACGGTGGATGATACGCTGTATACGGAGGTTGGTGGGTTGGTAGGTGAGAACCAGTGGGGTTCTGTCTTGGTGGCGGTTGGAGGAGCGGGGCTCAAGGGCGGAGGAGCGGGAAGTGGAGGAGATGCGGTGGAGGGCATCGTCGATCACGTCTGGGGGGAATCTGCGGTCCTTGAAGAAGGAGGCCATCTGGGCTGTACGGTATTAGAACTGGTCCTCCTGGGAGCAGATGCGGCGGAGACGAAGGAACTGGGAATATGGGATGGCGTTTTTACAGGGGGCAGGGTGGGAGGAGGTGTAGTCCAGGTAGCTGTGGGAGTCAGTCGGTTTATAGTAGATGTCTATGTTGAGTCGGTCGCCCGAGATAGAAATGGAAATGTCTAGGAAGGGGAGGGAGGAGTCTGAGACAGTCCAGGTGAACCCGAGATAGAAATGGAAAGGTCTAGGAAGGGGAGGGAGGAGTCTGAGACAGTCCAGGTGAAAGTCCATTTATACCTGAAACTGTAATGATTCACACAGTCTGAACATTTTGTACATATCTAAGTTACTGCTAAAGCCCCCTTTTTATTTGTAGTATACTGTTGTTCCATCTCTGTTAGGGATCTAGAAGTATAGTATAATGGCCTATGCTTTCTACTCTTATCCACCTGATAGAATACTACCCCTCATCATATTGAAGATTCATCAGCTGTTGTGTGGTTGCTACATGTACATGATAGTATGGTAAGATTCTGATGAGATCAGGATAAATTAGATTTGGCAAAAGCTTTCGTCTGGCCTACATCCCAATTATTAACCTTAGCATTCTAGATATCACAAAGACTGATTTACCTCTACTAAGTTTGGTAAGAACCTTCCTGTATGATTCACCATCCCAAAGAATCTTTGGAGCTCCATGATGTCTCTGTGGTGGTGGAACCAGTCTAATGACCTTGCTTTTCAGGAGTTCTATTGTGATTCCAGTGGCATGGATTATGTTCTTGGTTTATAAACTCTCACTTCTCGTTATCCTGAAGTAATTTCATGACCGGTGTAACTCTTTGGTCATATTCTTCCAACACTTTGGTCAAGTCTTTCGTCTGTGGCTTCATGTAAGTTCTCATGTGACCCAACCAATGCCTTCTATGTTCTAATCAGTTTGATATTGTTCTTTGGAAAATACCTGGGGTGGAAAATATTCCAAAGTGTAACCTGTTAAAGTAATAAGAGCCCCTCAAAAATAGTACCCATGTAATAATAAACCCCATAAATTTAACCTTAAAAAGTAGTAAAGAAAATTGACTATTACTTGTGTATATATGGTATGTTCCTCTAAATCCCTGTAATATCATTCAGAAAAGCTGCAGTGAGTGGGGAGGCATGAGACATGGCAATGTCACTGGACAAATAATCTTGAAACTCAGGCTAACAACTTGGAGCATGAGTTTGAATGCTATCATGGTGGAAGGTGAAATTTGAATTCAACCACTTTTGCTGCTTTGTCCACATTTTTACTCGTGGGTCTGGTACCTAACTCTAACTAGTCTCCCACTAAAGGATTGTTTCTTTAAATCCAGAGTAATCTCAATAAAACTCTTTTTAGTTTCTTATATGAAGATATTCTTTCAAGTCTCTGGAAGACCGTCTGCCCTCTGCTGTTTTCCCTAGATAGTCATGTGTGACTGGCATCATCATTTCATCTTATGCATAGTCAAGATCACACTTTATGTTGATGTTTCATTGCCCAAATCCTCTTTCATTACCAGCTCCAATAGTTGACCTATCAGTGTCCAAGCTACTTGGTTGATTGCTTGGATGTTGTTACAAAACTTACAGATACTATACTTTAGAATGACCTAATTGGCTCTAAAGTATTTTGGCATATCCTGAGACCACGAATGGCTCTACGTAAATGAATACATTCATTTATTTTACCAAAAGCAAAGGTCTATAACCCTCTGTCGATTGACCAATTTTTATTAGTCCAACGGTCAGAAAAGCATCAGATATTTTCCCGAATCAATCAGTTCAGAGATGTATATGATACATCTCCAGTGGGGACAGTATTTGAACTTGGCATACCAGATCAAAGGTGAGGACGGTACCACTATGTCACGAGAGTCTCAGAAAAGTTGCATGTTCATCAGCCTAACAATCTTCAGCTGTATCCTTAATGGTATCCCATCCATTACAAAAAAGAGAGTATAGATTTTTAATGATGATTTATGGGGCTTGATTTTGCAGCCTGCCCAGTGGAGCCTTTGCAAGCTGGAATGGTACCAGTTATAAAATACCAAGGGCATGATTTTCACAGCCAACTTACCTGCCCCCACCTCACTGCAATTTTACCATAAGCAGGGGCTGCTTTTGTTCAGCCCACTTATCCAATTAAGGTTCGTAAGTGATCATTTAATACCCAGATACAGGCCTCCTCCTGACAGCTGGGATTTCATCGGGGTGAGAAAGGCCCATGCCAAGTCAGCAGCTTTGTCAGCACAGAAACTGATGCTGCTATTTAAAAGGAAAGTTACAGGCTTGTTGTTAATAACCAGGAATAACACCATCAAACTACAATTATCCAAACATCTTCCACATAAACTAATGAGGAGCTTTATATGCCTTATTGTGCTTGCATGTGAAGTTCTAAAATTAAAATTACAGTTAATTACAGTGTACCACACATTAACCCTAAAGTTGCCTTCAAAATATCCCCAAGATTACAGATAAATTTCTTGGTGAGTATTACGTGCTACATTTATACTATATCTACTGAATATCTTTATAAAGGAATCTACTTTATTCCTTTGGTCCAAAGTCAACAAGAAAACAAATGTTTTAGGAACACATAGGCTTAATGACTGGAGAAGTCAATGTACAATCATTTTACAACTGAATATCCATCACAGAAATGGCATTTGACAAAATGAACGACTACACTATTTCCATAATTTTTCATTGGTTTGCTCAATGCAAGAGTGCTCACAGAGATAAAGGACTACACTACAGGTAAAAAATGGAACAATATTTTTTATCCAGATCTGTTATATCATGGAATATATTTTGGCAAAAGCAATTAATGTGTTAGAAAGGAACTGAATGAATAGCAGATGGAGAACAAGTCTGAAGATTATAGGGATAAGTATAGACAGACAATCAACTACATCACAGAACACTAGTCCTTTTGAGACAAATGAAATGTCATCTGTGATTTTAAGCTAGTCATGGTTGAATGATGTAAGTTGTAACATTACACCAGTATTGGAATTTTACTCTGTTGTCCTGAGGGGTCCAGAACAAACAATGCATCTTAATGGCCAACATCAGAAATATAAGCCTTATTGTATCACTGGGAACCTTTTCATTTTCAATATCAGTCACTCACGTGGTCTCACTGAGTTGATTTGTAGTTGTAGTGTTGATTTCAGTGTTGCATCATTCACAGTTTTATTTCTTCTTTCATTATCAATCCACCTTTTAGCAATTTTAAACACAATTACAAGGTAATTAGCATCTTTCCTATTTTTCTTTTCTACTGAACTGATACAGTCAGTAATTGAATATGTAGCCTGCCAACAGATTGAAATCAACAGAAATTGCTTCTTGATGGTCTCTGGATTGAAAACATTAACTCTGTTTTCTCTCTAACGATGCTGCCAGACTTTGTGAGTCTCTCCATTAATTTCTGTTCCTGTTTCAGATTTCCAGCTTCTGCAGTTCTTTGTTTTATTTTAGATTAAAATCAACATTGTTCTCATTGTTGCCAAAGGTTATGTTCTGACAGGTAGAGGGAAGTTATGATCTTGATATTTTAATAGGCTTTTAGGTTATATATGTGTTTCTTGTCCTACAAATTTTCAACCTAGGCTGTATTTTGGGGAATTCCATGTAGAGTGGAGGAGTGCAGTATAAAGGGCAAGTTCAGTTGAGGAATCACTGAAACTAATTTTGCACAGCTTTTGGCAGCCACTTACAAAAGGGCAAATGTGTTTATCCTTTTTGTTTTGATATAGAAGAAAGAAAAATTGAGTTAAAAGTAAATGATTTACAGCAAACAGAAAGACGTCAGTGAATTGGTGGCATGCAATTTCATTGCCCAAACCAATGGAAGTATAGATCTCAGATACATCACTATCAGGTAGTGTGAAAGCATAAAGTAGGAGGGTAAACCAGAAAGAGAGCCATTTGTAAGTCATGTGTCCTACTGTAGACCAAAAGGATGAACTATAAAAAGAAAATTACTTTAATAAGTAGAAAGAGAATCATAAAGGTTGAGTTTAGTGATGACTCTGAGTAGGAAATATGCTAAGCAGGTGAATTAACTTTACAAGAGCTGAAATTTCAAACTTAAAATGGCTAGTTCAGACAGAAAAATAAAGTCAATGCAAGTTGTGCCTCATTCCATCCTGTGGAGGGTTCCTACTTGCAACACATTTTTATTCCATGAATATTTATTATTATACAGTTGTTTGAAATTAAGTCCTACCTTTACGATTAAGTTAATCATGCACAAGAAACTCATGGCACTCAACTCACATTTGTATAAATTTGCAATGCATTAGATTTGGCTTTGTACAGATGCATCTGAGGTGAAAGAATGTCTTTGTTGAATTCTACAACTCACGGAAGGGGACGGGAGATGGCAGTTTGAATGGAGGGTTGGGACTGGTAAGGATAAGTTCAAAGGTTGGAGAGAGGATTTTGGAAATGTGGGTATGTCAATGTAGGACTGAAAAAAAGCTTTGAGGGAGATAAGCGGATAGGGCCAGACATGGAATTGTGCAGTAGAAAGGACCAGGAGACTTGTTCTGGTCACAGATTGGTGGGAGCAGTCAATAAAGATAACGGAATGAGGAACCTAAAAATGGTGGAGTCAGTGTTGTCAGGGTATTGGTTGGTATAGTAAATGTTCATAGTAACTTTGGGGAGTTTGATTCAGCAGCGAGGTCAGGTCTAGTCTGAGGTAGGAATATTCAATCCCATGGCAGATCATGGGATTTAACAGAGGTTCTAAGGATGGTACAGGCTGTGTCTCACTGAATCTTGACAGTGATAGAGGAAGGCTTCTTAATGAATATAGTAAGTCTTCGCTGAGCCCTGGGCAATCAATATGTAGATGTTTGGGACTGACATAAGGGAAATCAGGTCAGTACAACGCCCTGTTGCTCAATTAGGGAAATCCTGAGCTGTCAGTGTAAATTCTAGGCCTACCACCACTATCTTCTCCACAACAGTCCAAAAAGGCAGTAGTGATTGACGATAAACTTGTGGTGGGACTGTACAGGGGAATTTCTGTACCTGAAAATGTGTTGCTGGAAAAGCGCAGCAGGTCAGGCAGCATCCAAGGAACAGGAGATTCGAGTTTAGGGCATAAGCCCTTCTTCAGGAAAGGCTTATGCCCGAAACGTCGAATCTCCTGTTCCTTGGATGCTGCCTGACCTGCTGCGCTTTTCCAGCAACACATTCTCAGCTCTGATCTCCAGCATCTGCAGTCCTCATTTTCTCCTCGATAATTTCTGTACCTACAAAACATAAGCTTTCATTGTGCTTTTTGCACTTCTGTACTTTACATGTAATTTGGTTTAAAAATGACATTAATCATTTTAATTGGCAAGTCATTGTTTGAAATTGCAATCATACAATTTCTACAACCTGAAAATCCCTGAATTTGTTCACTGCTTCACAATCAATCAATTACTTTTGTAGTTTCTCAAGTTCCTGCAGATTGGTAATTAAGTCATGAAGGAAAGAAAAATAACTCTCTTTCAAAAAAGAAGGAAGACAAATTAGGAATTTATTGATCTAGTAACATCAAATTTGCAATAAGGAAATTGCTAGAATCCATTATTGAGGAGATTACAGCAAGATGCTCAGATCATCAGGCATCAAGGTAGGAAGGAAATTGTTTTAACCAGAAGAAGAGGTGTAGAGTCTGCAAGGATTATGGATAGTTGAAGTAAGTGGGGGAAGAAAATAAACAAATATGAGTATAAACGGGAACTTGCACACTTTCGTAAGAAGAATAGAAAAGCAGAATCTAGAGAGAGATTGCAGAACGTAGTGATACAGAGATCTGGGTGTCCTGGTAAATGATTCATAAAAGACTAGTATGCAGGCATGAACAAGTAATTAGGAAAGCAAATGGAATGCTGGTGTTTATTGCAAGGGGAGTAGAATATAAAAGCAGGAAAGCTACTGTATAGGAATGTGAGACGTCTAGAGCATTGTACAGTTTGGTTTCATTATTTTATTATTTTCATTAAAATCAGTTCAGAGAAGGTTCATTTAGCTTGTTCCTGAGGAAGGGCTTTTTTTTAAAATGGTGAATATATTGGGCCTATATCCAATGAAATTCAAAAGAATAGAAGGTAATCTCATTGAAAAATTAAGATCTTGAAACATATTGAGAGGGTGGGTACTGATTGGATGATTCCTCTTGTGAGGAAGACTAGAAGTAAGAGACATAGTTTAAGAATTAGATACCTTCATCACAAAAGGAAGATGGAAGAGGAAGACAGGGATGCAGAGATTTTGGTTTTTTTCCTGAAGGTCTTTAGAGTGTAGAATTGTCTCCCCTGGAGAACAGTGGAGGCTTTACCATTGAATTTATTCAAGGTTGAATGAGATGAATGTTTGTCCGAGAACGCAGCAAGGATTATGGAATGCTGTAAGGGTAGTGGCAGACAGGGATATGAGCTGAGGCCACATTAGATCATCCATTACCTTATTTAATGAGGGAGTAGGCTCAAAGAACCAAGTGACCTACTCCTGCATCCAAATCTACATTCTTATATTTCATTACTGTTCTTCGAATAGAGCTGTAGGAACATTTATACTAAATTGACGAGGCAGACGGGACCTCTGTTTAACATTTCATTTAAAAGCCAGGCCCTCCACCAATGCAACAGTCTATCAGTGGCTGCACTGCAATGTTAGACTAGATTATGCATGCTCAAGCTCTGGAATGGGTTTGGACCTATGAATTTCTCAGAAACAAATGTTGTAGGAGGATAATCACATAATATTCTAAGGTGTAATTGCTGTCATGCTTGTCTTCATTACAGCAATCATACATCAAAATAATTAATTGATTGTTTCATTATCCATTCTACACATTTTAACATTTTAAACATTTTAAATGCACCTAGCTGCATCTGTTAATGATTTCCTTAATTATAATACAATGCACATACTATAACTTGGTGTACTCAATAGTATATAAAGCAAATGTAAAAAATACACAACAAAGAAAAGTGCACTGCTGATTTATTAAACTGCTTGATGTAACAAACTCAAACAATCTTTGGAGAACTCCAAAGATGGAAAATTTGTATTTAGAGCTATAATTTCCAACTCTATAAATGAAGAGTAAAGTATGGTCATCTAATGTTACCAGAACAGAGTAGACACTGAAAATTTAGTGCAAGTTCTTAAATAACATTTATATATACGTTAAATCACTACCTTTCACTCTCATAAACAGAATTTGGATCAACACTGTTAATCCTTTGAGTATAATATTGCACTAAAATTAGTCAGATCCCAAATTTATCTCCCATTAAGTAATCTGCTGACAGTGTGACCTGATCATTTAGGTTCACTTACTGATAAGGTAAGTGAAGATTTGGGTTACATGTCATATTTTTCAAAGGAATTGGATTAAGATGCATTTTTTAAAAGAATAGCCTATGTAAAACTGGCATTCAAAGATATATTTATTTTATTTTGGACTAACATCAGAACAAAAGTTTTTTCTTCTTACATTGGGCATGATGACTTGAAACAGCTGCAAATTTAAGTATGGCTCCAAATTTATAACAATGTGTAAACAGGCTGTGCATTTTTGTCTGGTGTCTTGTCTATGTTAGAAATCATAATTCAGATGTACCCAGTCCCATCATGCCTCATTTCTGTAGGACTTGATATATTTCAAATGTCAAGCAGAATCCACGCGAATCACCTCCTCAGTCTCTTTCCAATTTATGTTTTGTATACCAATGGTTTGGCAGTTTCAGGACATCAGCTAGCACAGCTGGAATTTTATTGTTTTCAACCATCATAAATAATAATATATCATCAAACCAACAGAACATTCCATTCCTTCCAATATATCTTGATGGTCAGTAAAGTATCCAAGGAGGACTGGTACAAAAGGGTGCTGAAATAGCAAATCTTGTTTTCATCTACTTTAATTCCTTTCCCAGTTACTGTCTGCATTAACCTCAGTGTTTTGTATTATACTAATCAACTCAAGAAAAGTTGCTGAATAATGTCTTATTTTCTGTTCAAGTTCTCATAAACCTTTTTGTCAGAACATTAACTGTAGCAACTCCAGTGCTCAACCATCTTTTCCAGTTGTTTTGTATATTGTCCCATACAAGATATAAAATCTTGAAAACAAGTAGCGATAGTTTTAAGAACAGCTTCTTCCTTGCTGTTGACAGACCTCTCATGAATTAGAGTTGATCTTTCTCTGCATCTTCTCTGTAGCTGTAACTCTGTTACTCTGTGAAACTTATGTAAGGTAATGATTTGTCTAGTTAGCACATAATACTTTTCACTGTATCTTGGTACAGGTGATAATAATAAATCAAATCAAATCTTATATATTATTTGAGTTCATGAGTTTCTACCCCAGAAGCTTTTAATGTATCATGTTAATTTCCTCCTCCACATTACTTATATAGTTTTTTAATACCTTTTGATCCACTACTATTATCCATATTCATCATCCACTGGCTCAATCCCCTTCTCAGCATTGCAGCAAAGAACATTATCTGTCTCTCTATGACAAGAGCCTGCAAAGACAACATTATGTTCATTTGTTATTCTTCCTTTCTCTTCAACTTATTCAATCCAATTATAGGATTTGCTTATCTTCAGTTTTGAGAATAGTTTGGACATAAAGTTTAGATGACACACTCCTAGTGCATTTCAAACATTTTCTGCTATAATTTCTCTTAACAAAATAGTAAAACAATCAAAATTAAAGTAAAATGGAAATTAAAAATTGATGGTAATGTCTGGGTTTGGTAAGAGGGGTGATTGCCTCAGGGGTCACAATGCTGAGTAACAACTATAAATGCCTAACCATGAACTGAGGCCTCACAGGTAATGAAGAAATGGACAGGTGGTTCATGAGACGATTTCATAAGCATTATTCCTTATAACCAAACATCAGAGTAAACACACTCACCACCACCACCACCACCACTACCACCTCTCTTGCAACACAACTGTAGCACAACTCACTATAAAAGGTGCAATGCTTATATGAGCAGACGCAAAGTGTGGCTGAAGCATAAGAGTATCCATATGGAATATGGATATTTTGTAGTTGGAATTCACCAATCTGGATAAATCACTTCCAATGTAGTGCGTACATGGATTGTGGTACTTCTTTGTAATATTGTTCCTTGAACACCTTATTACTGAAAATTGGTTTTCTAATTTACAGCAAAATTCATTTATGTAGCAAGTTTATGTAGCAGGTTGGGAGATTGGTCTATCTGTTTCTATCAAGTGGAAGTGCATTGCCACCATTTGCACGTTAGCCCCTCATGGATCCTTACGGTTCTGTCTTGAACTACATAGTGCAATACTCTGTGCCCTCTGTTCAAAATCTCCATATGTCACTCAATATATGCGTCAATATTTTCTGAAATGAGAATTCTGGCTGTTAATAATCAGGTCAGTGGTATTTGTGGGACTATCAGGAAAATGTAACCAAGGATGGAATTGTCACTTACATAAATCGTATTGATGGTCTGAGTTGGAGTTGGACCAGAAGGGACAATTCATGATCAGTTAGTAATGTGGTGTCAGTACTACAGGCAGGACAGGCGCTGTTTGTCAGGGATGTGAAGAGGGTCTGTGGGGAAAGGAAAATATGGAGCTAAATGGAACGAACATATTAAAACACCTGGAACAGGAATGAAAGTTTAGACTTGGGGCTGTGGGGCTGTAGCTTGAACAGATGGAAGGTTTAAGCATTTTCATTGGAAGAATAAGATAATATTGTGCATTAACTGGCAATTAAGGCAAAAATAAAATAAAACTATAAAACTAAATTGAGAAATGTTACTGGTATAATTACATGACATAAATTATAAGATTTCTATGATATCTTTGTGCTTGGTATTGCCACCTTTATATCAATAATCATTTGACGGAATGCAATAGTGTGTCAGTACCAAGAAGTAAATGGCTGCTGTATGTAGGATTGATGATAAGCTGCATGAAAGCCAAGAATGTTTTATATTGTAAGACCAGTTTTGAATTAACAGCCATGCTTTGTTAAAGGCCTTTAAGATCACAATTAATGGAACTGTATTGCCATTCCTTCACTGTCAGTGGGTCAAAGTGTTGAAGTTCACGCCCACTTTCTCCAGTCTGCTTGGAATGGATGTCTACATCATGTAAGGTTCAAAATGAACAACATGTTTTTAAACTGATCAATGTATAATTGTTAAATGTTGATCAACAGCTAATTCAGGAGTTGATTAATCAAATTGTTTTAACTTGAGCATAATTGAATTAACTGAAACACCTGAAAGTATCTATTCTGCTGCTGCATAGAATTGAGTTTCAACCAATAAATAATGTATTATTTAATACACTGCAAAATGCACAATATAATCAAAACATTAGATATTCTGGTTCAAGTGATGTGCAGATAATGGCTCTCACAGAATGATACTTACAACAAAGGTAGAGGTCACAAGACTGCAGCAAGCCAACATATGTGCTAATTGTGCAATTATATTTCTCCATCCACCTTCCCATAAAAAATCAAAAAATATGAGCGATGTCATTTGTAGTTGCTAATTATTAAACTTATGAAATTTACATGGTTACAAAGAAGATTATCATTCATTAAAAAAAGAATGTGTTAACTCTAATCAGTTCCACTTCCATCACTCTCCAAACATGCATTGCATACATAGTCTTACAATCACGCAGAGGTTTCCCAATTGTATGTATGCACATGGACATTGGCTGTTCCTCTGGTATCTGCTCATGCTCAGAGTGATATGCTTTCTCTGAGAGGGAGTCCTGTTTCAGGGCATAGTGGACCTCTGGGATTTATGGTCATTCTGTACTCTGTACAGATGGGTAGTTCACTTCTGCCTGATTCTGTCTACGGTTGCGATAATGCACCTGGTATGGGTGGCACGGTGGCACAGTGGTTAGCACTGCTGCCTCACAGCGCCAGAGACCCGGGTTCAGTTCCTGCTTCAGACTGTGTGGAGTTTGCACATTCTCCCCGTGTCTGCATGAGTTTCCTCCGGTTTCCTCCCACAGTCCAAAGATGTGCAGGCAAGGTGAATTGGCCATGCTAAATTGCCCGTAGAGTTAGGTGTAGGGATATGGGTGGGTTGCGCTTCGGCAGGTCGGTGTGGACTTGTAGGGCCGAAGGGCCTGCTTTCACACTGTAAGTAATCTAATTTCACATTCACTGCATAAAATCAAGCTGACAATTGGCCTACACAGGTACCAAGCTGCCATGTGTTCTGACTTATGTCGAAAGCATTGAACAAATGTATTATGACTCACTCGTCAATGCTCAGCTCTGGTGATGACTTTGTAGCTTTATTAAAGTGAAATTTGACTTTCTGTTGTTTCACCTTGAATTTGTCACTCACACCTGTTATTATGTTTCTTTTCATTATTGGAAGATTAGTTTGTGTATAGCTTGATACCAATCTTTGGACTGGATTACTTTCCCTGCTTTCAGTATACTTATTTCTTCGCACAAGAATTGTCTTGTCCAAGTCTATGCTGGCTTGTTCAACTTCTTCATGAAACCCTCTGGCAATTTTCACTGCCACCTCAGACATTCCTTTTGGCTGGGAATGGTGTGGAGATAATATATTTTGTTGAAATTCCAACTTTTTTATGAAACACTTGAATTCTTCACTCAAAAATTGTGGGTCAATGTTGCTACTCATATTATCTAGAAATGCTGTAAAAACTGAAATATTCTTTCAACATTCTACAATCTCACTGATGATCATTGACATCTTCTAGTATAATTCTCAGTAGATCGTTATAGTAGTTGACAGTAACCGGATAGCCAATTCCGGTGATATTAAAGTGATTTACTCCTAGCTTCGGTTTGGACTGTCATATATATCATGAAATGTTCTTCAGCTTACTTATCTTGGTATTTATTACAAACACTGCACTGGTTGACGTAATCAAACAAAAAAACAAAGCACTGTACGGCACAGGAACTGCCTCTTTGGCCCATCAAGATTGCATCAACACAACACCTTTCTTAATTAAAAATCTTTTATGTTTGAAAATGTGTTGCTGGTTAAAGCACAGCAGGTTAGGCAGCATCCAAGGAATAGGAAATTCGACATTTCGGGCATAAGCCCTTCATCAGGAATGAGGAGAGGGTGCCAGGCAGGCTAAGATAAAAGGTAGGGAGGAGGGACTTGGGGGAGGGGCGATGGAGATGTGATAGGTGGAAGGAGGTAGGAGATGACCTGGGGGGTGCAGTGAGAGAGAGACTCACTGAAATCCTTGTAGAGGGAGGAAGAGAGCTTCTTCAAAGAAGGCATCCTTTTTTACCCGAAGTGATCTCCAGCATCTGCAGATCTCATTTTTTACCCGAAGATTTTAACCTACTGCGAATCCTCTTGCAAGGATGCCTTCCTTGAAGAAGCTCTCTTCCTCCCTCTACAAGGATTTCAGTGAGTCTCTCTCTCACTGCACCCCCCAGGTCATCTCCTACCACCTTCCACCTATCACATCTCCATGGCCCCTCCCCCAAGTCCCTCCTCCCTACCTTTTATCTTAGCCTGCCTGGCACCCTCTCCTCATTCCTGATGAAGGGCTTATGCCCGAAACGTCGAATTTCCTATTCCTTGGATGCTGCCTAACCTGCTGTGCTTTAACCAGCAACACATTTTCAACTAAAAATCTTTTATCTCTACATATCCACCTATTCCCTGCCTATTCATACATCTGTAAATTTGCCTCTTAAACATTACTATTGTATCAGCCTCCACCACCTCTTCTGGCAACACAATCCAGGCATTTATCACCCTTTGTGTAAAAAGAAACTTGGCTCTCACATCTCATTTAAACTTATCCTTTTTTTTATCTCAATTAAATGAATTTTCTATCCTGGGAAAAAGACTCCAACTATCCACTCTATCCATACTTCTCGTAATCTTGTAAAATTCTATAACGTCATCCTTCATCCTTCAACACTTAACTGAAAACAAACCAAGTTTGTCTAATCTCTCCTCATAGCCAATATGCTATAAACCAGGCAACATCCTGGTAAACTGTTTCTGTATCCTCTCCAAAGCCTCCAATTCTTTTTGCAGTGTGAATCTTTCTTGTAGACCAGAACTGCACCCAAATGTGCTCCTAACAAAAGATCTATTCAGCTACAGTCCTTAATCCTACTGCTCATTGTCAGCAGGTAGAACATTTCTCTTACTTTTCTCAAATAAGACTCAATTCATTGATGAACCTCAAAGATGCATTTCAATATATTTCTTTTCATGTCTTTGGGGATAATGACACTATAATCTTTGTACAAGATGTCATTTTAGGCTATCACTCCATCTTTGGGTGCCCAATACATTTATAACAACAGATCTGTCCTCGACGTTTTCCGGCCATCTTGTCATCACTATTTGCTGCAACACTTGAAGAGTTGCATCTTGTTGTGTAATTTGCTGGATTTGAGCTAAACACTTGTCTTTCAGATTCAATGTTCATGCCAAATTGATGCTTTCCAGTGAGGGTCAAGCTGTTGCTTTTCATTGAATCTGGAAAACTTCACACTCTGTGTTAGAATCTTCAACTTTCTTCATAGGGAGTTCTGCTTATGACAGCACATCAGCAATATTCATACGTCTCCACTTTTCTGTCATGCGTAGATGATATCTCTGTAAACAAAGTGACATGCTTTGGATATGCTTTGATACTGAAAGGAGCAGTTTAAGGATCATGATTTGGAGTGAATTTGTACTTGCAGAGTTACATTGTACTTTGCTCAAAAACTGCATGAATTTATGTAAATCTCTGTTATCTCATTTTTTAGATTAGAATCAATCTAAACATCATGGCATAGACAGATAACACAGGGGGCCAACACCTTCAACATATTGTCTAGCTATCACCATTGTTAACAGCTAACCCGAGAACGCAACTTTTAAAAAAAGGTTTTGTGATTTAACATGAAAGAAGTGAAACTATCGCTGTATTCTAACAGATGAAAGGCTTAACAGACAATCAAATTTTCAATGTATAATTTCAGTTACATTACACTGTAAATTTTTGCTATAAATTCTGTGTTACGATCGAGTCCTCCACTATCACCTGTTGAAGGAGCGTCGCTCCAAAAGCTAGTGTGCTTCCAATTAAACCTGTTGGACTATAACCTGGTGTTGTGTGATTTTTAACAGTTTAAGGATGATACTTTTAAGTGGCTTGTGATCTGACATCACTGATACTTGTGTCTCTCCCATACCGGGCCAGATTAAAATGTTCACAAGCAAAAATAATTGCCAGCCACCTTTTCTCAATCTGAATGCAGAATGATTCAGTTTGTGCTAATGTCCTGAATGCAAAAATAACTGGCTGTCTTTGCTGCAAGTTTTGTCTCGGTGGTATCACACTGTTTGATGACATTTTTATTGACATTTTATTATCGCAGCACTTGCTATCACTTTTTGTTTGATTAGAGGGAAAGCTGCATATTATTCTGTGCTCCAATACCACTGTATGTTCTTTGCGATGAGTTTGCGTAGCAGTTCACACTCTGATGACATGTTAGACAAGAATAAATGCACAATACTGCAGATGCTAGAAATCTGAAACAACACAAAGAATGCTGAAGAAACACAGGTCTGGCATCATCTTTGGAGATAGAAGCATAGCTAATGTTTCTAGTCTGGCGTGATTTTTGTTCAGGACTTTCTTCAGTGTTGACTCCAGCCAAGAGCTTTGCTACACAATTTATAAATCCAACAAATCATTGTATTGTATTCATGTCTGCTGGTCACTGCATTTCTGCTATAGTCAGAATGTGGGTGAAGTTCCTTTGCTGTCTGTATATAATAAAGCGTTCAAATTCAGCCATCCAAAACTGTGTCTGTTTGTTCTTCATCTGGAAGCTCATGATGTTGCATGAAACTTAGGTATCTAGCTTTTTTTTGCATTAACTCATGGGATGTGAGTAGCATTGGCTGTCCAGCATTTATTACCATCTTTAGTTGACCTTGTGAAGGTGGTATTGAGTTGCCTTCTTGAACCACTACAGCCAACATGTTGTAAGTTGATCCACAATGCCTTTAGGAGTGGCATTCCAGGATTCTGACCCAGCGACAGTGAAGGAACTGTGATATGTTTCCAAGTCAAGATGGTGATTAACTTGCAGCTGGTAATGTAGTCATGTATCTGCTATCCTTGTCCTTTTAGATGGAAGTGGTTGTGAATTTGAAAGATGCTGTCTAAGGATTTTTGGTGAATTTCTGTTGTGCATTTTGTAGATATTACACACTGCTGCTACCGAATGTTGATGATAGAGGGAGTGGCTGTTTCTGGACGTGGTGCCAATCAAGTGGCTGCTTTGTTCTGGGTGATGTCAAAGTTCTTGAATGTGGCTAAAACTGCACCCATCTAGTCACTCCTGACTTGTGCCTTGTATATGGGGATTCAGGATGTGAGTTACTCGCTACACTATTCTTAGCCTCTGTACTTCTCCTTAGTTACTGCGTTTATGTGGTGAGTCCTGTTGAGTGTTTGGTTAATAGTAACTCCAAGGATGTTGAGAGTGGGAGAATTCAGTGATGATAACACCATCTAACTTGACTTTTTATCATACTACCCACCACAAGCAAACTAGACTTCAAAAACTCTCAATATGGAGCTCAGAGCAGGTACCTGGTGACTCGAGTTTCCCATTGGAGTCATGATGCACCAGAATCTGATGGCAAAATTCATGGGCATCATCTACACCCTACCATGGCCATTGACATCCAATAATAGCACATTTTGAAGGATCCTTATGGAATCTCTCTGACTCATTTGCAGAATGCTTAGGAAGTTGTGGAGAAGAACAGGCATCCAGTTAAGATATTGGATCCAGCTGCATCTCAAGGCTGCTCACTTGCTCAATCACTTAGCATCATCTGGATGCTCACAGAAACCATGCCTTGTCTTGTTTATTAGCACAGTCACATGGCCACAATGGTATTGCTGGTCAACTGTCCCCTTTCAAGGGGGAGGACACCATGCTGTATGGAAGAGTAATGCATGAATTTCACACCTGAACCAGATGTTGCAGACATACTGCAAATACGACAAGCAATTATCCATGTGTTAATGTCTGAGGTAAATACTACACTCTCTATCAGGCAGCGGTTACTAACAAAGTAAGCAAAGAACAACTTCTAATACCAGTCCAGGGGATTGGCCATAGTAAAGCATCCTGTAAAGGTGTTCTCTCACAGAAGATACAAGCCCCTGCAGTAAGAGGACTGAGTCACAGTTTTTCTTATGACCTCATAATGGTCAGCCCAGAATAATGTCATCAAGGGCTATCAGCAAGGGAATCTGGATTTTCAGGGACTTACCAACACATGGAAGTATTGATGAAATCACTTCCCAAAGTATGCTCACTGTCACATTTCAAAACAGCGACAACTTCCAGACTGGGTGGGATATTTGTCTCAACTTGTAAGGGAGGGAGCTACAAGATGCACCAAAGTGAGATCCTTTAGATAGCAAGAACATTATGTACACACCTAAGCATTGCACAGGACATAGTCTTGCATGCTCCCTAATTTGGAGCAACCCTTATGCATTGGCACCCTGGGTGCTGTACAACTTCCCTGCCCCAAACTTTGCTGAACTCATCTCCTGAACACTTCATTCAGCACCAATAATTTGAACAGAGGCCAAGGAAAGAACAAGATGTGTTTGCACAATGGACAATGGTGCCAGCAGGACTCATTGCCCTGTGCATACGGTACTCTTTTTGCTCCCAAATGCTGCAGCAGGCATGTTATATCCTGTAGGGATACACGTTAGGCATCGGTAGAGGGGGGAACACAGTTGCACTCAGGGCTAGACAGAGACTCAAGGAACCAACTGCACTGAAGACCATTAACATTTATGGAAATGTGAGCATTGATATACAGTTCAATATTGCCCATGCCACCAATGGGCTCTCAAAGGTGATATTTCTTCTTTTGGCCTTGGGCATTGGTCCAACCGTGGGGACATTAATGTTTGAATGACCCAGAAATGCTGAGAGTCTCGTTTCTTGGCTTGAAACTCTACAGATCAGAGTGGGGCAAACAGAATGAAGGAGTAGGGCCTTGCCATCTCTCGACTGATAGGAGGAACAACTGTATGTTGTTCCTCCTCCATCTACGTGTCTCCCAGCACTGCCTTGTGAGCATGAGCCAAATGAAGCAAACACAAGGTTCCTGTACCCTTGTTGCCATGCCTTCAGTCATGATGACCAATGGCTGGGCCATTGGAATGCAGATGTGTACCCATATCCAACAGACCCTGAGACATGTGTTCCTGGCTTTACATGGCAGTTGCCAACCTGTTCATCAATATTGATAACTTTCTTGAGGGTAAGTTTCTGATCTCTCAAATACTTTCTCTTTGCAGAATATCTCATGCTGAAGACAATCCTAAATCTGATGAGATTATCTTTCTTTTGCCTGTCACACGGGATTTAGCCAGATGTATGAAAATGATATAATATTGATCAACAGTTTCTCCATACCTCTTGAGCTCTGATGTTAAACTAACACCATTCATAAGTAACATTAATATTGGGTTCATATGTTCTTCCCAAACTGGCAACATCTCTCCTGTCTGACTTTCCTACCTCTAAGTGAGATTTAGGCTGCCATACATTTTCTACGATTTGGAGATGCCGGTGTTGGACTGGGATGTACAAAGTTAAAAATAACCTGGACTATAACCTGGTGTTGTGTGATTTTTAACTTTATACATTTTCTAGCACTTTTTCCCCAGCACCAATAGTAGTGTTGCAATTCTTATATTCAGGTTATTAATTATTTCTGTTGCTATTTCATAATTTTGCCACTAAAAATTGAAAAAAATTGGAACTTCTTCCAATTGAAAAATTGGAAAATATCCCTTTTCATTTCCACAACAGTAGGGAATGAAAATGAACAGCCATTTTGACCTACTCAATTTGCAGACTGCTTTTTTGAGACTTGTAGTTATTAAGGAATACAGCCCTTGACTGTTGCTGGAAAAAAAGTCACATTTTATCAAAGATTTTGTCATGCTCTCATCAGAACAATTCACAAAAAAAAACAAAGAGAGAAAAGCTCCTCTATACTGTACAAGAGGCGACTGGACTTACCATTTTCAATCAAGGGCAGGGAAGATTTGAAGTTGAATTAGATGACCAGGGAAGAGCAAATGAGGCAGCCGGTTCCCAGAGTGGACTAGGCAGAAAGCCTGCCTTGGGGGCTTTGTCACTATTCAATGTTTAAGAATAAAGATGAAAAGATAAATCATTCCTCCTGCTCTCACCACTTGACTTTCCTCATTCTTCATTCCCCAACCATACCTCTACTGCTCTAATCCCATCACGTGCTTCCTTCCCACACCCTTCATTCCAACTAATGCCTTTGTGTCCACCTCCGTGGGTTTTCACGTATGAAAACTGAACCCCCTGTACCCATCCCCCCACCCTGAACCCCTTGTGCTAGCAAGATCCATTTATGCATCTTCCATGGAACCTCATACCTTGTTGCCCCAATCACTCTATAAATTTATGTTAGCTCTACTTAATCATTTTATGACATTCTCAATGCTCTGCTACCATATACCTGATAATAAATTCTAGTGGTTTCTGCACTACTTCTAGACTACCTCACCTATATTTCTCTGGTTTCTTCTTCCTCCATTCTTACATAGTAAAGGTCAATATGTTATTTTCCAAACCATGGAAACTGTTCCAGAATCTAAGAAATCGGCACCATTCCACTAAGAGTAAAAAATTATTTTGCATCTCAGCCAAAAGACTCTGACACTAAGACTCCCTCACTATTGCATGGAGGGTCAGCCTAGACTTCTATGAGTTTCTGGAGTGGGACTGGCCATGACAATTGTCTATCTCTGCAATAAGGTAACCTGATTTTCAATTAAATGTGCGTCTGGACACAGTGCTTTGAAAATCAGGTCCCAGAGCTCACCTAATCACTCCAAAGACAGTTTTAGACTTTAATTGGGTCAGCAGGAGGTAGAGAATAGGGAATACACCAAAATGATGAATGTCTCCCGGATCTCCATAGAGAATTTGTTAAGGTAGCAGTATGGAGCAGAGCAGTCTTCATTTCGACTAACCTGACCAGTTTTGTGACATAGCAAACCCAACAAGTATGCATAAATTTAGCAGGTTTTGCTACAGGGCCAAAATAACTGTACTCATTGTGGTCTTGTAAACCAGCCACTCACTCTCAGCATGGCATTGATATACCCTGTTTTGCCTCATTCACCTCCATAGCCTTTCAAGGAACAGCTGCCCAAATTAGCTAGGCAGTGGTAGCCCAACACCGTTTTTGTCTACCTTTGGCTGTGGCACTAACCTAGTAGCTCCAATCTCCTAGAAATCAAGTATGGTAATTGGACTGGAAATTCAGAAGGCCTTCCTGACCCGACATTGAAAATCCAATCCCCAGCTGATCGAGTTACCAAGTAACTTGTATGTATCAAAAAAACCCACTAATGCACAATAATAACAAAACCATAATAACAAAACCAAGCCAATTAAACTTCTCAATATTTTCCCAACTTTTCCAAAACCATGTTTGTTTTGAAACATTGACTACATAGATTTTGCTTTGTTTGCCAACTGAAATTGGATACAGTTGTGATACCAGGGAAGGTATGTTTCATAATTTCTTCTGACGTAATTAAGTGTTCAAGTAATATGTTTCAAAGTCTTTGAAAAATTATTAATGTCTACAAATGAAAACTTTATTTTACCCAGACCCTACCCTTGACTTTCTGGCTTATTGGTGAAGTTCTTTTTCTGCTCATGAATACATCATATTCTCAACACAGATTCAACAGATTTCTACTGCATTTCCAATAAATGCTCTGAAACTTGGGTCACACTATTGAATATTATTGTGCTAATTTATTCTCCTTAGCCACATACATTAAAGTCACATAAAGAAGATTTGGAACCATTATAAGATAAAAAGTCTGAGCATTCCACCAGCCTCAAAGTTTCTTCGGGCGTTGGCATGTTGTTTTCATTTTTTTTGTTTTGCGCATATATTATCTCACACAGAACATGTGCCATACATCACTTCCTGATAAACAAACTGGCACGTCTTGAAGAGGAGCTGCTGATGGTTTTATGCATCAAGCAGGTTAATACAATCATACGTTGATGGATTGTGATGGGACTTTTATTTCAGGGTATGCATCTATCTGTGTGCTTTACATCCAGATATGGACACATTGAGACAAGCTGGACTGCTTTAGGTACCAAATGACTTATTTGCTTTGACATTTATATCTTTCACGGCAATAATGGAATGTAAATGGACAGAACAATACTTTTAATACTGATGTATGCAGTGACACATTATTTGAAAACAATGAGTTAGTAATTTTTTTCCAGTTTATTCCTTGTTCCCTTACCAATGACAATCTTGACAAATAGCATTGAATCTTATGATTTTTTTGGCAAAATGTGAGTTGCATTGAGTTTTTGGACAGATTCCAACTGTGAGGCCTACAGATTTCTCGATGGTAAATATGAAGACTAGTAAATATTATAATACTCTCTTTTAAAGAGGAGTGTTTAGTTTTATTCAGCTTTCCAAATGTCAAAACATTGTTCTCATTTGGTATTAATCTTGTACATTGTTTCGATATGTTGCCAAATATTGTCTCTACAGTTTGTTATTTTAGCTTAATGACAGACACATACGTTTGTTAGTAGCAATTTCTTAAAAGTGCTCATTAAAAGACAGCAAACAAGTGGAATTATTTGATCTTCACAAGTCACACAATGTTGAACCAGAGATATTTGGAAGGTCAAGTAGTTTTTGATGTTTTGTACATTAACTTGAAGAATTTGAGAACTTGTGTTTTTCGGAAATTTAATGATCAAACATTAATCATTGAAAATTTACAGTAATCATTTATTGATTATATAAAAGGTAGAATATCCTTAACATTGAAGTGACCACTAACTCGAAAGCTTTCTCATTGCCTTTTCTTTGGATGTTTTGATATGTTTGAGCTGACATGTAGCCACTGGACAGCTGCAGCCAAATAAATATCACTTTAGATTAAATTACTTACAGTGTGGAAACAGGCCCTTTGGCCCAACAAATCCACACTGACCCACAACCCACCCATACCCCTACATTTACCCCCTACCTAACACTACGGACAATTTAGCATGGCCAATTCACCTAACCTGCACATCTTTGGAGTATGGGAGGAAACCGGAGCACCCGGAGGAAACCCACGCAGACACGGGGAGAACATGCAAACTCCACACAGTCAGTCGCCTGAGGCGGGAATTGAACCCGGGTCTCTGGCGCTGTGAGGCAGCAGTGCTAACCACTTTGCTATCGTGCCACCCACTTCTACCATGGTGAAACCTTTAAATGCATCATTGAACTGGACTTAATACAATTCTTTGCTAAGATTGTCTCATTCTGCTTGAATTCCTTTTGATGGGGTTTGTAACTGAATATTATGATGCATATAATCAGACTGTCAACAATTCTAAGATCAGGATTCTTTCCTTTATCAATTTCTTTGATTGAATGACACTACATATTATGCCCAAATACCTCAACACACCAGGACCAAGCTTATTATCTCAGTGTCTGACTGTTTCCTTATCTTATTTTGTATCATATAAGCCATCTAGTCCATTCTTTATTTTAGGCATGGTTCAATATGGTACAATACTGTATCCTGGTGAAAGGTTAAGCCCAAGATGTTGAGTCTCTTGCTCCTCAGGTGCTGCCTGACCTACTGGGCTTTTTCCAGCACCACACTTTATCGCCTCTGACTTCCCCAACATCTACAGATCTCACTATCTCCACAATACTACACTTACAAAATTACATTCAACAAACATACTAAACTATTCAAAGTAAGTAGACAATTTGGATGGCACAGTGGCTCAGTGATTAGCACTGCTGCCTCGCAGTGCCAGGTACCTGGTTTCAATTCAAGCCTTGGGTGACTGTCTGTGTGGACATTGCATGTTCTCCTTGTGTCTGCGTGGGTTTCCTTTGGATACCCAGATTTCCTCCCTCAGTCCAATGATGTGTTAGGCTAGGTAGATTAGCCAGGGTAAATGGGGGCGTTGTGGTGGGGGAGAATAGTGTCTGGGTGATATCTCTTCAGAGGCTCAGTGCAGACTCGATGGGCCAAATGGCCTTTTAGTGCACTGTAGGAACTCTATGATTTTGTGAACATTATTTTCATGAAACAGAGCCAACAATTTCTGGAATATATAAGAAAGTCAACTCACCTTTTTATATTGACCTAATTCCTCTAATTAAATGCACAAACGTTTAGTTAAAAAGAAAGGCTAAAGACTATATTATGTAAGAATGATCCAATGTGTTTAAGATTAGTTGGTTTGCCCACGAATGTTTCCCATCTTCAAAAGGTTTACTGCAATTTTTGGATTTGGTCTTTGGTTTTCCAGCCAAATGCTCATTCTGACATTCAGTGCCCATTTACCCAGGTTGCTGGCCTGTAACACTGACTAGGTTCTTTTGTCACTAACAAACTGGCATGGTACTTGAAGCCTAAGTCTTTTAGCTTAGGGGGAAAAGGGAGCTACGCACTGAGCCACTCCTGCTCCTACCTCCTGGTTTCAATAAAATGAATTAATTAAAAGTACAAAATGGCAGCTGTTACATGACAGCAATGGGATGAGTGAAGTTTGAAAAGAAACTCTAAGCCATTTAAAACAAAGCACTATGATCTCACCTGATTCACTTAAATTATTTCTTTTTTTTGGTCCAGGTATAATTACTCATCTTTGTCAATTTGTTTTCAGTAATGAATGTGTAACTTGCACTTAGTTTGATTAGCATAGAGTAATGGATTAATGAAAGGAGGAGATGTTGGACATCTTAAAATTCATAACGGTAGACAAATCCCCAGGACCTGATCAGGTGTATCCCAGAAATTTGTGGGAAGCTATGAAAGTGATTGTTGGGTCCTTTGCTGACATTTTTACATCATTAATAGCCACAGGGTGAGGTACGAGAAGACAGGAGGGTATCTAAGGTAATGCCATTATTTAGGAAAAATGTTAAGGAAAAGCCAGGGAACTGTAGACCCGTGAGCCTGACATCAGTGATGGGTAAGTTGTTGGAGGGGATTCTGCGACACAAGATTTACATGTATTTGGAAAGGCAGGGGCAGATTGGGAATAGGCAGCAGGGCTTCTTTCCAGGGAAATTGTGTCTCACTATCTTCATTGATATGGAGGTGCAGTGTTGAACTGGGGTGGACAAGGTCAGAAGTCAGATGACACCAGTTTATAGTCCAGCAGGTTTATTTGAAATCACAGTTTTCAGAGTGTTGTCCCTTCATCAGGCAAAGGAAGAAAGGACAACACTCCAAAAGCTTGTGATTTCAAATAGACCTGTTGGATAATAACCTGGTGTCATCTGACTTCAAACCTCACTGAGTTTTTTGAAGAAGTGACAAAGACGATTAATGAAGGCAAAGCAATAGACACTATCTATATGGCCTTCAGCAAGGAATTTGACCAGGTTCCACATGGTAGACTGGTGAGTAAGGTTAGATCACTTGGAATCCAGGGATGGCAAGCAATTCTGATACAAAATTGGTTTGAAGGTAAAAGACAGATGGTGGTGGAGGAGGGTTATTTTTTGGACTGGAGGTCTGTGACCAACAGTGTGCCATAAGGATCTGTGCTGGGTCCACTGCTTTTCATCATTTATATCAATGATTTAGATGTGAATATAGGAGGAAGTTTTATAGATGACCCCAAAATTGGTAGTATAGTGGACAGTGAAGAAGGTTATCTCAAAGTACAACAGGACTTTGATCAGATGGGTTGATGAGCCAAGGAGTGGCATTGGAGTTTAATTTAGATCAATATGAGGTGTTGCATGTTCATGGGCAGGACTTATACACTTAATGGTAGGATCTTGGGAAGTATTGCCAAACAAAGATATATTGGGGAACAAATTCATAGTTCCTTGAAGGTGAAGTCACAGGTAGACAGAGGACTGAAGAAGGCATTTGGTACACATGCCTTTATTGGTCAGTGTATTGAGTATAGTGTTGGGATGTCATATTGTGGATGTACAGTTCTTTGGTTGGGCCACTTTTGGAATACTGCATTCAATTCTGGTCTCCCAGTGACAGGAAAGATGTTGCGAAACTTGAAGCAAGTCAGAAAAGGTGTACAAAGATGTTGCCTGAGTTGGAGGATTTGACCTATTGGGAGAGGCTTAAAGGCTGGAGATATTTTTCCTAAAACGTTGGAGGCTGAGGTTGACCTTATAGAAGTTTATAAAATCATGAGAGGTTTGGATAGGATGAACAGCCTAACTGTTTTCCCTAGGGCAGGGAAGTCCAAAAGTGCAAGAGGGCACAGGTTTAATGTGAGAGGAGAAAAATACAAAAGGTACTTAAGGGGCAACTTTTTTACATAGAGGGTGGTGAGTGTCTGGACTGAGCTGCAAGATGAAGTTGCTACAATTACAACATTTAAAAATCATCTGGATGGGTACATGAAGAGGAAGGGTTTAAAGGGATATGGGCTAAATGCTGACAAATGGGACTAGATTAATTTAGGATATCTGGTTGGCATGGAGGTATTGGACTAAAGGGTCTGTTTCCATGCTGTACAACTCTATGACTCTATGAAGAACTCTAGTCTTTATTCTAGTCTAAATCAGCCTGCCTATACTGATGGTTTGTATTTTTCATTCCTTTTCTTGTTTCGTCCAAAGTTTTGACACATATATTACTTTGAAAATTAACTAATAGACACCTTAAGCAAACAGACTTTCTAATTTGATGATATGTATAAGTTTGCCTTGTGTTCGACATTTTTCAACAGTATTCCAGCTGATGACATATATAACTCATCACTCACACAGTCGACAGTTTGAAGTGTTGGTCTATGCAAGGACTCAGATCCGAAATGATGTGGACCCTATTTTAGAATATTTGACTGAACTAAAAGACCTGCACCATTCTTGCTTGTTCGAGCACGTACATGTCTGATATTCAGCATCAATGTGAGCTTGAGGTAAGAAGGGAGGGGAAGAAAATTTGGGAGGAGGAAAATTTCTTTCACTATATATCACATGAATCACTTGATAGTCTTCTTTTCCACCCTCTGTGAACTAAGTTTTATTCCAAATCAATTTTAGAGATAAGAAATATCAAAGTTATAAAATCATGTAGCAGAGAAGGAGACTATTCAACCCATAATGTCTATTCTTGCTTTTTGCTAGAGTTATCCAATTATGCTTGCTGTTCCCCCATAACTTTACAAATATTTCCTTTCCAAGTGTATATCCAATTCCCTTTTGAAAGTTTTAATTAAATTTGGTTTGTCTACCCTTTCAGTCAGAGCAGTCCTGATCATAACTTACCGATTACAAAAAAAAACTCAGCCCAACTCAGTTGTCTTAAAAATGGGTCATAGAATCCATACAGTGCAGAAAGAGACCATTCAGCCCCAACACTTCTGCACTGATCTTCCAAAGTGCAACACACCCAGACTCAAGCCCCGCGTTACCATGGCTAATCCACCTAGTCTACGCATCCCTGGAAAATTTAGTATGGCCAATCTACCTAACCTACATATCTTCAGGATGTGGAAGGAAACTAGAACACTGATCAGAAATTAGAAGAATGTCCAAACTCCACACAGGCAGTCAACAAAGGCTGGAATTAAGTCTGGGTCCCTGATACTGTGAGGCAGCAATGCTCACCACTGACTTACTGTGCCATTCTCCGATCACCTACTCTTCGGCTCGTGAAAATATTTTCATAAACTATCAAAACTCACATCACAGATTCAATGTTCTTTAAAATGCTCAGTTTATGTCTGCATGGTACAATATATAGAGAGAGCAAATCTGCTTCTGCAGTATTCCAGAACTATGCTCTAATTTGAATTCCATATAGAAACTTCAACCATAGATTGCTATCATCATTTCATTTCTTTTTTTTTGGTATGCATGTGCACTGTCTAAAGAAGATGGCCAATTTGTGCTAAATTATGGATAATTTGGTTTTATGAACATTTAGAAGTGCATGAATTACCTCATATCTGCCAAAACACAAATATCTTCAAAGATAGTAAAATTTCATTTTTATCTGCCCTAGCTAAATTTGAAAGTAGGTCGCAGAGATGAATAAGTAGTATTCTAAATAACAATGACACCCAGTCAAAGCAATTAACTCTTAATTTCTCACCTTAATTTAAGCACTTAATTAATCATGAGTAACTGTCAGATCACATAGACCTCGAACAGAAATGTATTTTCTCAATGTTCAGCATATTATACCATGCAATAAAGTTGAGAAACAGCTGAACAAAATCATCGACGATCACTCTGTTTATACGTTGAGAAGACAAACAAAATACAAACAATTTGATTGTCTCCATATGTCTGAGTCTTTAACATTGTTATACAGTTCATATTGTTATGATCTCCATACAGGAGAAAGTGAGGACTGCAGCTATGATCTCCATAGAGACCAGTAACTTTAAAAAAGATTTCTAAAGACTTCCCAGCAACCATCAGTATCAAAACTTCATGTTTAAGGCTATTACTGCAACATAATGGCTAAAACTCAAAATGAATAACATTATTTAATTGATAATTATCACATTGAACTATTGAACATGTACTTTCACATCAACTAAGTAACACAAGTGAAAAAAGTCATATGAATCTCTTACACTGGGCATTGCACTACTCAGTTAGGTAACATTACAGGGACAGACCTTTAATTATTTCAAACTCTCCTGCATTTCAATTCTCCTCACTTCACCAGATTCAAATATCCAGTGTCCTTTGACAATCTTTCAACTTGTTTTGAGGTTTGAAATCCCAACTATCACTAGCAAGGCACACTTTGACATTTCTTAGTTCCTAAAATCTGCCTTATTTGTTCTGTTCATTTCCCTGTAAACAGACACTCAAGCCTCAGAAGCATCCTGTCAATACCAGACTGCTCCTGCATTCTAAACTCAGTACCTCGCATAAGTATTGTGTAAAGGTCATAGAGAAGTACAGCAACGGGAACAGACCCTTCAGTCCAACCTGTCCATGCCGATCGGATATCCCAACCAAATCTAGTCCCACCTACCAGCACCCGGCCCATAACCCTCCAAACCTTTCCTATTCATATACCAATCCATATGCCTCTTAAATGTTGCAATTGTACCAGCCTCCACCACTTCCTCTGGCAGCTCATTCACTGACGTCAGGCTCACTGTCTATCATTCCCTGGCTTGTCCTTACCACCCTTCTTAAACAATGGCACCACGTTAGCCAACCTCCAGTTTTCTGGCACCTCCCTGTGACTATCGATGATACAAATATCTCAGCAAGAGGCCCAGCAATCACTTTTCTAGTTTCCCACAGAGTTCTAGGGTATACACCTGATCAGGTCCTGGAGATTTATCCACCTTTCCCCGTTTCAAGACATCCAGCACTTCCTCCTCTGTAATCTGGACATTTTGCAAGATGTCACCATCTATTTCCCTACAATCTATATCTTCCATATCCTTTTCCACTGTAAATACTGTTGCAAAATATTCATTTAGTATCTCCCGCCCATTTTCTGAGGTTCCAGACAAAGGCTGCCTTGCTGATCTTTGAGGGGCCTTATTACCTCCCTAGTTACCCTTTTGTCCTTTATGTATTTGTAAAACCTCTTTGGATTCTCCTTAATTCTATTGGCCAAAGCTATCTCATGTCTCCTTTTTGCCCTCCTGATTTCTTTCTTAAGTATACGCCTACTTCCTTTATACTCTAAGGATTCACCCGATCTATCCTGTCTATACCTTTCATATGCTTCCTTCTTTTTCTTAACCAAACCCTCAATTTCTTTAGCCATCCAGCATTCCCTATACCTACCAGCCTTTCCTTTCACCCTAACAGGAATATACTTTCTCTGGATTCTTGTTATCTCATTTCAGAAGGCTTCCCATTTTCCAACCATCCCTTTAACTGCAAATAGTTGCCCCCAATCAGCTTTCGAAAGTTCTTGCCTAATACCATCAAAATTGGCCTTTCTCCAATTTAGAACTTCAAATTTTAGATCTGGTCTATCCTTTTCCATCATTATTTTAAATCTAATAGAATTATGGTTGCTGGCCCCAAAGTGCTCCCCCACTGACACCTCAGTCACCTGCCCTGCCTTATTTCCCAAGAGTAGGTCAGGTTTTGTACATTCTCTAGTAGGTACATCCACATACTGAATCAGAAGATTGTCTTGTACACACTTGACAAATTCCTCTCCATCTAAACCCTTAACACTATGGCAGTCCCAGTCTATGTTTGGAAAGTTAAAATCCCGTGCCATAACCACCCTATTATTCTTACAGATAGCTGAGATTTCCTTACAGGTTTGTTTCTCAATTTCCCTCTGACTATTAGGGGTCTATAATTCAATCCCAATAAGGTGATCATCGCTTTCTTATTTCTCAGTTCCATCCAAATAACTTCCCAAGATAATTTCCAGGAATATCCTCCCAGCTCCTCAGCCATGCATTCATCTGCTCTATCCTCCTATTCCTGCCTTCACTAGCTTGTAGCACCGGGAGTAATCCAGATATCACAACTCACGAGGACCTCCTTTTTAAATTTCTGCCTAACTCTCTAATCTCCCTTCAGAATCCAACCTTTTCCCTTCCTATGTTGTTGGTTCCAATGTGGACAATGACCTCCTGCTCTCCCCTCTCCCCTGTGAGAACATTCTGCACCCTCTCTGAGACATCCGTGATCCTGGCACCAGGGAAGCAACATACCATTCTGCTTTTTCGCTGCTGGCCACAGAAACTTCTGTCTGTATCTCGGACTAGAGAGTGCCCTAATACAATTGATCTCTTGAAACCCGACGTACCCCTTGTTGCATTAGAGCCAGACTCAATACCAGAAACTTGGCTGTTAGTGCTATGTTCCCCTGAGAATCCATCACCCCCTACATTTTCCAAAACAGCATACCTGTTTGAAATGGTATATTCACAAAAGACTCCCACACCATATGCCTACCTCTCTTACCTTTCCTGGAGTTAACCCATCCATATGACTGTATCTGAGACTTTCCCCTCTTCCTGTAACTGCCATCCATCACATACTGTTGCTGTTGCAAATTCCTCATTGCTTCTAACTGTCTCTCCAAACGATCCATTCAATCTGATAAGACTCGCATCCAACAGTATTTATGACAGATTGTTAAAGCTTAATTTAATAATCTGTGTCACACTATGTATCAATGAGTTTTTGTTTGAGTTTCTCTTTCTATGGCAACTGGATCACATGGGTATACCTATGGAGCGAGGAGTTTAAGCCAAAATCCTCTACTTTATGATTTGGAGGAGCCGGTGTTGGACTGGTGTGGACAAAGTCAAAAATCACACAACACCAGGTTACAGTTCAACAGGTTTATTTGGAAGCACTAGTTTTCAGAGCACTGCTCCTTCATCAGGCAGTTGTGCTCTGTTTTGAGTTGGTATATTTCATAATATAACTACTGTCACAGTAGTTTCCACAACAACTTGGAAATTAGGCTGCTTTCATAAAGAAACAAAAATACTTTCCGTATACAAATTTAATCATGGATACAATCTTCAGTAAGCATGTTGTTCTCTTGCCCATAATATGGTGTTTGGCATTAGCTATGATTTTAAACCCTCCTCTCCAATTATAAATCTTTGGATCATTTTGACTTTCAGACCTAACTCAATTCTTGTGGCCTGATTAAATATACTTTTTGTTGTAGATCAAATTATATTTTTCTTTTATTCATTGCATTTCCTTCATTCCAAACTTTCTTACAACAGAGGCGGTTGAAGGCTTATGCCTGAAATGTCAATTCTCCTGCTCCTCGGATGCTGCCTGGCCTGCTGTGTTTTTCCAGCACCACATTTTTGAACTTTCTTACAATAAATACAGTCATGCACTTTGTATTCGCAACGTTGTACTAACTGGATTGGTCCATGAAGAACAGGCATAGACTCAATGGGCCTAATTCTCTCCTTCTGTACCATAACTGACTCTGGCTATGATTTTCAATTCCACATCAGGGCTCCATTGGCATGAAGATTGCAAAATATAATTTGTCACAATACTCAAAAGCAAAAATGGTAAGGGGATTAAGAGCCCATTTGCCACTGAAAGAATTGCAGCAGATGTAGAGGGAGGTACATCAAGTTTGGAGCATCTTGATTCAAAGAGCAGAAGAGACTGCTCTGCCTCCCACTCCCTGCCTCCCCCACACACCCCCCCCCCTTCCCCGTTCTAATGAGTCCCTTCAGGTATTACTGGAGGCTGTAAGAGCCACAGGGACAGTCTGTTCTCTGCTGGCAGTCACATGAGGCATTTATTGCAGAACAAGAGAGCATAGATTGTAATTTGCCAATAAGGTCAGCAGCAGACAAGTGATGCGGATGAGCAGGATGAAGTTCTGTTACACATCAATGGCTTCTCCAGATCTGGAAAAGTAATGATAAGAGAAATATGGAAGGTTTGGTTTCTTCTCAACAATCACCAGTGTGTTGGAGGAAAAATAACTTTGAGCAATGAGAGGGCCGATCACCATGGAATATGAATGTGCAGTGAGGCTTTAAAAAAACCTACTGACACAGGTATGCTGCTAGTCAGGAGGCTAGAGTGCAGTGTAATCATGTCAGTGATTGTAAGAGTACAAAAGGAGAGGGCAGCGGTGTGCCAGTTGTGTTGATCTTAAGCTTTAAGACAAACTGCAAAGTAATTGCTACCATAATGAAGAGGACATGTCTGGGAGGACAGGTACAGCTTGCAGTCCTTACTTGCATTGTGGAGCAAGCACTGAAAATGGCTGGAGTGCCCATCCATGGAGACACCAGGTACAGCATGGTGGGTTCCTTGTTTCAACCAGGTGAAGCGGAGTGATGAGCTCCCCTCTTTTTATGATATTATTAACCAACTTCTGGCCATATTATTACACACGTTTGGACCAGATGGGACTTGAACCTGGATCCTCCAGTTCAGAGGATAGGAAACGGTCACTGCAGCATATCAGTCCTCTCCCTCCCTTTTTAATGTTTTACAATCAATCTGTTCAGTGATACCATTATGGATCTCTGGTGCAGGCAAGTCTTTAACAAGGGTCTCCAGGTTCAGAGTTAAGGACATTAACACAAGAGCTTTCTCCCCTCTATTTAAACCCACACTTGGTCAATCACAACAACAGTTTTTCCATTGAACATGCTGCTACCACACCTCGATTACATCATATTTAACTAGATCAAAGTGAATGAGCTGATTAGTTACTTGGGCAGAATCTTTCCAGTTCCTAAATGCCATTGAAATTGATAAAACACTTGGTAAAATCACATGAGATGGCCAGCAAGGAACTTCCCACTGTTGAGAACAAAATGTCCCAATTTTCAACCACATGCTGACTAGCAAGATGACATTTTGCTCATGAACGGCACAGGCCTATTTGCATACATCAACATCCTTGTTATTATGTCCTGTCACCTTATTGATATGCTGTGCTTTAAAGACAGTGCTGGCACCAAGACTGGTGGGAGGTCCTGATAATGGCCAGTACTTCTGCTTTTGGCAAGGGGGAGAAAAGGAAAATTGGTTCTCCATTGGAGTATATACATAAAAAATGAGGTGAGTTTGTGTAGGGAGTGCGATAAAATCTATTAGGTCACGTCGGGAGACACTCTTCATGAAATTTGCCAAAATGACACTTCAGCTGATTTCAGATGAAATCCAGCCCAAAGTTTACTTAAGTAAAAGGAAGAGAAATGTTAATACCTGCTATCCCTGGAAAATAATAAGATGCAACATTAAAGACATCTATAAACATGATTACAAAACAAAGGGTGATGGGGTGTCTTGTATAGACAGAAAGGTAAAGGCAATTGCAGTTCTAAAGTTCTTGAGGCCTGTGAGAATAACACTATTCCTAACGTTTTAGCTATAACTTTTTTATTCAGCAGTGGCTCTCAGTGATTGTTCGTTGTTTCTATTTACTTTTCCTTTGGTTAATTTCTGAGTTTACAGGAGATTCAGAGACGGAGAAAAAAAACCTTCCAGAATTCTTGTATTTTCAGTCCATGTTACTTGTCCTCTCTTTTGCTGTTCTCTCCTTACTAAATGGTTCACTTGTGGAGGTACAGCATTTGCCATCGGTATACAAAATCTTTTGGAATCCAAAAAGAAAGGCTACTCAAGGGTTGCACCATCTCATGTTAGCAGTACATCTTATACCAACACAGATACTCATAGTTCATTGAATCTGCACACATCAGTGGAGGCAGAGGCTAAGGTGCATGTCACCTCAGAGTTGTCATATGCCCAGCATAGACAGCCACCCACCAGCAACTGAGTTGAAACTAGTGGCAGCAGGAGGCCCTTAAGTGGGCATTATTTGTTGGAAGGTGGCAGGATCCCCACCCACTACCTCTTACTAATTAAGCTTCCATGCCACCACAAAACACATCCTAGAAGAGAGGTCAAAGCAAATTACTGCAGATGCTGGAATCAGAAACCAAAAGAGAAAATGCTGGAAAATCTCAGCAGGTCTGGCAGCATCTGTAAGGAGAGAAAAGAGCTGACGTTTTGAGTCTAACTGACCCTTTGTCAAAGCTGGCAGCAGGAGGCCCTTAAGTGGGCATTATTTGTTGGAAGGTGGCAGGATCCCCACCCATAGAAGAGAACTTTAATTCCACCTTATAATTTTACACTCACATCAGAATCAGACCATTGTTTCAATACAAGTGTTTCTGTGGATCTGTGTACAATGGACAACTTTAACAACTGGTCATTAGCAAATAAATTCCCTGTTAGGGTTAATTTAAAGCTGTCTTAACAATAGTATGTTTTTAATCCATTTCCAATTGAAAGGGTAAAATTATAGCAAATGATATCTGAACAAAGTTTGAAGGTATGAGGAAGAAGTTGGTTGTGGTGAATTAGAAAGCTACATTAAAAGGTTTGATTGCAGGTAGGTATAAACATAAAAACAGACTGCAAAAGCTTCCATGGTAGGTAAAATGGGAAAAAAAGTAGCAGAAACAAATATGGATCCATTACAGGATAAGAGACGTTATAATAGAAAATAATGAAATGGCACAAATCCAATTAAATATTTTTCATCTGTGTCCACAGAAACGAGAAGTCTCCTTTAAATAATTAAAATCCAAGAGTTGAGTTACACTGTGGAACTGAAAGAAATTATTGCAAGAGAAGTATTATTGGAGAAATTAATGATTTAAAAGTTGGACTATTGTGTCCTAGTGTTAACAACCTAAAATGTTAAAAGGGATGGTTATAGAGATAATGGATCATCTTTCCAAAATCCTATTGATTCTGCAATGGTGCCTGCAGATTGGAAAGTTGTAAATGTAACTATACTGTTTAAGAAAGGGGTCAGAGGGAAAATGGGGAACTACAAACCTCTCAGCTTGATGTCAGGAACATTAATAGAATCTATTATCTATATAAAGGGCATAATCACTCAATATTTAGAAAGTGAATGTCTGACTGGACAGAATTAAAATGGATTTATGAAGGGGAAAACATTTTTACAAACCTGACAGTTTTTTATTTGAGGATATTGCTCCAGAGTCAATGAGAGGGAGCTAATGGATAGTGCTTATTTGAATTTTCAGAAAGTTTTCAATAAAGTTCCACACAGGAGGTTAGTGAACAAAATTAAAGTGTATGGGATTGTGGCTAACATGCTAGCTTTGATTGTGGATTTGTTAGCAGGCAGAACATCTGTATCAATAACTATGATATGGGGGGGCATGGCAATTGTGATATTTCCATGTTTTCAGATGATTCACAGCTTGCTAGTAATATGAGTTGGGGGGAGAAGGATGCAAAATGCTTCAAGGGGATTTACATAGCAGTCTCAGTCAAATTGTTTGGTAGTCTATGTCAATTTACCGATGAGCATATTGTCCCGTGACAATGGAAGATACATTATGTCGATATATGTATTAATTACAGCAAAATAATTAAGGCACAGGCACAAATTGTTCCACACAATTGATATGAAGTCCAATATATTTTGATAGCATTGTGTATTTGCTCTGAATGTGCAATCCTGGTTAGAAAATAATTCCATAACAAATAACTTACATTGAAAGAGCAGTATCAAAGGCCACCTTCCGAAAGCAGAAGTGACATCACATTGAGTTAACTTAAAAGGAGTTCGATGTTTTTGACATAGGATGCTGTAGGGGTTAGTTATAGAGTTTACAGGCATCTCTCCAATTAGGATATCCGGTAAATGAAATCATGCAGCACAGATGCCATGTGAGGGCAGCCTACATCTCTTAAAAATCAATGATTGTGAACCACTAATTCTCAGTGCGTCAGACTCCTCATTCCTAATGAAGGGATCCAGCCCAAAACGTCGATTTTCCTGCTCCTCAGACGCTGCCTGACCTGCTGTGCTTTTCCAGCACCACTCTAATCTTGACTCTAATCTCCAGCATCTGCAGTCCTCACTTTCGCCTGCCTGCCTCTGAACTTGTGAGTGTGTGTGAGTGTGTCAGGTGTAGTGGGGGGATTGTGGGGAGAGAGTCATATGCAGGACATCAAAGCTCTTCAATCAATCTAATGTAATATTCTATACTCACATTTGTGAAGTGTCCCACAGTTACTCAACCCTTGGTAACAGCTCTAGAAGACTCAGTGGGTACCAACATTTCTTCTTGCCTGAAAACCATGCGCTTGCTGTTCCAAATCCTCATATTATTTCCAGCACACTCGTTCTTGCTCAGAACAGAGCAAATGCTGATAAGAAGCATCATGCAAGTGGCATGTAAGTGAGAAATGCATATAACACTATCCTCTCAAGATACCTTAATTGTTGCCTGGCAGCCCCTCAGCCACAATCCATGCTGGTGCCAAATTGCTAAGAGTCATGACTGAAATATTATAGTTTGCAGCCAGACTCTCCAAGACCAGAACTCTGTGAGATCATTCAGTACAATCATTGCAAGGATCCTGGGTACATGATCAGCTGTGGAGTATGCAGTGAGCATGGTAGTTGCCCGAGACTACTATAAATTGTTCAAATCAATAACTGTGATCAATGAAGTTTGTGCCAGCAAATTCAAACTTATTCCAAAAGCAGGGGAAGTCAATGCATTGAATTTCTTCCCTGCACTCCTGCACTCTGGTTCTTGATCCAAAGCCTACAAGTGAAGTATTTTGCAAATGGCAATCACATTGCCGTCAGTAAATCTGTACAGACTTGCTGTTTAATGAATATTAGGCAACAATATTTTCCACTGAACAGTAACAAAGGATAAATCTGAAATATTTAAAGATTCTGTCATCTCATTTAAGTTTTAAAGAAATAATAACAAACTGGATGAAATGTTAATAATGTTAGGAGCAAAGTGATTAACTCTGGGATGAAAGTGTAAGTAAATTGTTTAAAGTGTTAAGTCGGCAGGAAGCTGGGTCACAGGTGCATTCACTTATCTGAAGTTTAGGTTTATTTGAGGACAAACTACATATCACAGCTGTGCAGACTGACAGAGGAAAGAATATGTCTTTGCTGCCTTAGGGTTGTTCAGATTCTATTCTAGTGGCAAATCTTAGTGATTCCTATGTCCTCAAATGAGCAATTTTTATATGACCACCCAGTGACAGAAACTTTTCTTCAGCAAATGCAGGAAATTATATATTAAGTTGCAATTGCCTCTGAAGAGTTTTCTTTGTGATTCTTTTCCTTCCCCCTCCCTCTTCCCTCCTGGCAGGTGCAGAGAGGTCCTGTTATACCACCGCCTTAATAATGATGCCAAGCTGGGTTAGTTGTGTATCAATATGGTAGTGTAAATCAGGAGACTTTCATTCTGAAACCAAACACCTGAAGCATGGTTTTGTGACCCACTGGAAATCCCTGAGCTCTTTATCTACTTAGTATCATGATTTCATAATGCTGTTAGAATGTGGGTGCTGCAGTATTTATCTCAAACATTAAAAAGAGCTTCCAGTAGAGATTTGAATCTTTCCAGCTGTGTATCATGATGTTCAGCTACTGGTATAAATCTGAATTGATGTATGGCTGAGGCCTTGCTCTTGTAGTTTATATTTTATACTCATTTGCTTCACCACTTTGTTCTGCATCATCATCAGACCTTATACATATCACAGACAGCTATGCTCTTAGTCTCAAATCTGGCCTCAGCTCAGCCAGACATCATCTTGTTAGCTACTACTGAATAAAAATAGCAAAGGGAACTGGTGATAAGAAGCGATTCCACTGATTGAAAATAATAGAGTATGTAGTTTGAGGAGTCTTGTTCATATTTGTCCACATAAAAAGGATGAAGAAACTAAAAGAATTATATGCACCATAAAGATTTTGTTTTTTTATGTGAAACAAATATCAAGTTCTGTGCACAGAATCTCAAAAAAACTTCTGATTCTGTCGGTTTAACTAAGTTGATAGCTCTTATACAAAATTATATGCAGATCCCAGTCCAGCAAATAATCTAGATCAATGGTTCCTCAACTTCCGTTGATATTGTGTTTTATTACAGGAAAACATCAAAAGGCGCTTTGCAGTGGGACAATCTGACAAAAATCAATGCTAACCAAAAAAAATGATAGAATGGAAAACTAAAAGGAATGAGCTTTAAAGGATGCCTTAATTGTGCTCTTTCAGTATCTAATCCTGTTTTCAAACTAACTTTCCGACCCCACTCAACTCTTCATTGAACATAAACTCTTCTTCTAAAGTGTTACTCCCCTTGCCCTCACCAAAATGCCAATCTCACTTTCTGCCCCCTATCTAACACTATGGTCCTGCATCAACCTAGAATCATAGAATCATGCAGTACAAAAGAGGCCCTTTGTCCTCTTACAAAGAGAGGTTGAGTAGGTTGGACTTGTACTCACTGGCGATCAGAAGAATGAGAAGTGACCTTATTGCAACATGCAGGCCTCTTAGGGGACTTGACAGGGTAGATGCTGAGAGGTGTGGGAGACTCTAGGAGCATAGCGCATAATTTCAGAATCAGGGGTTACACAGTTAAGAAAGAGATGAGGAGGAATTTTTTCATGGAGAGTGTAGTGAACCTGGTGAATTCTTTACCTGTTGACGTTGGGTCAGTAAGTATATTCAAAGTTGACAATGACAGATTTTTAATCAGCAAAGGAATCTCAAGGTTGAAGATGAAAGGCAGGAAGGAGGAGTTGAGGATTAACAGATCAGTCATGATCTCATTGGTGGATGGAGCAGAGTCGCTGCTCCTATGTCCAACAGTTTTATGAATCAACTGGTCTTCATTTCACAGAATTCCATCTAAGCTGCAGCCAGATCATTTCCATTAGTAATTATACCTTAGTGCAAGCAGAATTGAGGTCAGATGAGAGGAACTTAGTCCACACTGACTTTAATCAGAACAGCTAACTTGTGGATATGGCTCATGAAAATGCACATGTCAGCACGGTACATGAAAAATTGGTATATATGCATGTGTCCATTTGAAGTTTAATTGTTTGGCGGACAGCACTGTACATGCAGGAAACCATATTCGGACCACTGACTTGATCAGAGCCAGACAGTATACACAAATACCATCTGACTGGTCATGTCACTGCACCTAACCATTCCAACTGAGAATGGCAATGGAAATGCAGTACTTGAAAAGGCACAATATAAATGCAGATTCTTTTTCAAATGGAACAGTTCAACAAATGTAAGTAATAAAATGACTTCATTAACATTTTGAGCAAATAAATTCTGATATTTGAGACAAGTAGGTTTCATAGTATAATTCAATTTATCAGCTAAAACCAAGCCTTAGGTTGACATCAGACAAGTAAGTCACAATTCAGAAGCTACACTATTTCATTGATTTAATTTGGGAAATAATTAAAGCTATTTTGTGCCTGACATTTAAAAAATAATATTAAATATGTTTTAAAGGCTTATAAGTAATATAAAAGATATTACCTTTAAAGCAAGCTTATTGTTTCATCTAGCTAAAGTCCATAGCTGTGCTGTGTTGACAGCACTGTAATAGATGTTTTTTGATCATTAAGATGAACCTGTAGAGATTGCGTGTCTGCCTGTACATTCAAATTCTTCAATTGTTATTGCCAGTGTGTCAGCTGTTGCAGTGCAAAGCATCAGAACATCTAACAAATATTCAAAGCAGATATCTAAAGGCTTCATTTGTTGGGAATATATGTGATTTCAGTTAAAGTTGACAGTGTGGGCCTTTTGACAAAACAGGTAGCTTGAATTATCTCCAGCTGCTTCCACCACATTTTCTAAATTTTCCTAAGACAAAGCATTCATTTTCTTAGTCTCTTCCTTTCATCTTCACTTCAATGCAACATGTTGATGGAGTAGAGTGACAGGAGTCAAGTTTACATTGATCTTCAGGTGTTTTCTGTTTTAGTGATCCAATGGTCAGGGTTACATTATGTATTGTGAGGTCAATGGTCACCATGGGAATAAAGCTGCAAGTGCAGAAATCTAGGAGGAAGGGAATTCAGAATCAACCCTTGAAAAAAATCCCTCTGTTCACTTGCTGCATGCAAAGACTGTAAACTTTCTCAAACTTACTTTTACTTCTTTATGTTGTTTGAATTTTGGGAAAAGGCAGGGATGAGGTAAAAGGGATCCTCCACTGGAAATCTTAACACAAATGCATAAGCTTCAATAAGTAAAGCAGTATAATATCCTATCAATTGATTTGAATAGTCTTCCAGTGTTTGATTTCTTATACTGTATATCATTTATAGTTTTAATCAGTCTGTCAATAATGCTTTTGAAATCAATTTAAAACACTTGCAAAAAATGGCAATAGCCTGCTTTAATATCATTACACTAGAAAAAACACTGAATTCCAACAATGAGAGTAAAGAACAAATGGAATTCTCCTGCTTTCTCAGTATTCAAGACAGATTTAATTGATGAACATAAATTGACTTCATTTGCTAACAAATAATAAGATGAAATTCCAAATAGCAACTGTTTATGATAACTAGAGGATACTTCTCTCTCATTTAAACGATGTAAGGTGTTTTACCTCAGTTTGTGGAATCCCTCAGGTAACTATTTCCTAGAGCCCTACAAAAGTGCCATCTAGTCACCCATCTCTTCAGTAGTAACAGATTAACGGATGGACACAGATGAGCAGGTGCTGTTGCACACACAGACTTTTCCCAGAGGCTAATGTGATGAAAGGAGGATCCAATTTTAAATGGATAAACTTTGAAGGTTGAAACTACAGAAGCATCTAAAAAAATCTAGGGGATGCACCATGTTTGTGCATTTTAAACTGTGTCTATATATCAATTCCTCTTCATTTAGTTTATTTAAATCTGAAGGAAGGCCTAATGCTGCAAATTTTATTTGGTTATTTAGTCTAACCTAGTGACTAACTGAATATTTTAATGGAATATTAAAGCAAATAAGACAGATCATTTGGCCCAATGTATTTGTACTGCTTTTTGAAAGAGTAATTCAAGGAATTCAACCCTGCCACTCTTTCATTAGAGTGCTGGCCTGAGTAACTGTTTTGGGTCATATGGAGTGATTTTCTTTTAAAATTTATCCATCACAATAGACCTTCACAAAGCATTCTTCAGAGTTTTACAGAGGAAGATAATTAGAAGAGAATGTTGGACACTTAAATTCATATTGCAAATCAAAGAAAGAAGTCCACAGAAACACATGAAAGTAGGAGCATGAAAGAATTGCAAGGGGAGACTTAGCCACATTCACAATGGAAAACAATTAAGTTTATCAATTTGTTCTCATCTACTTCTATTTTTTAAGAAAATGCTTATTTAGACAACGCCTCCAGCTTTAAGGATTAATAGAATTAACAAGACCTACTAATTAAGGCTAATTAGTTAAACTGCAGCTGAAATGGCAAAATTGTTGAAGAAACCAAATTGAACATTGTTCTGATTAATTCACACATTGCATTACACAAGGGACACTATCAGTCAACAGTTCCATGAACAAAAGTGACCCTCCAACATCTGCAATTTGAGAAAACTCAGTAAGATCTTTGCGGGTGGACTCTGTGAAACTCTGATATAAAGACAGTAATTCTTTTGCTTTAATATAGGACAAAACGAAACATTTTTCAGTCACAAATAGCATAGACTGTTACTGCTTTATAGTAACATACTCTCTATTGAACAAAAGAAATGCTACAGATTATAGAGAATTAAATTAACCAGAAAATGCCATTATTATCACCACATAAAATATTTGCTAGAATGACTAAAATAGACTTTGAGAGTTTGATACTTTTACAAAACCACTTCACCGGCTCTTTAGATTGTCAAAGCTTGAATAGATATTATCTAATATGTATCTATTCATATTACAGCTAGGACCAAAAATCTCTTTCATATGCAATAGGTTTAATGTAATTTCCTGTTTTTTGTACTCTATGCTTCTTTTGATAATGCCCAGGGTCCCATAAATTTTATCACTGGTTGGTTAACCTGTTCTGTAATCTTTAAAAACTTTTACATGACCAAAACTGAATGTCTCTGTTCCTGCAATTTTTAAAAAATTGTACAATTAAACTTGTAAAATCTCTATTCATTTTTCTTATCACATTGTATCACCTCATCCTTTTCTGCAATGAACTTCATCTGTCATATGTCCATCTACATAATCAGCCTCTTTGTGCAGTCTTCAGCCTATTCCTATCTTTCACAATATTTACTGCACTTGCAACTCTGTGACATTTGCAACATTTGAAATCACTCAAATCCAAGCCATAAATGCTTATCAAAATCAACAGTGGCCCATGGTACCTGAACCCTGGGGAAAAGTACTATATACCCTGGTCTGAAAACAATTGTTCAACACATCTCTCCATTTTCTATCCTTAGACATTTTTCTGTCCATGTTATTATTGGTCTTTTGATCATTAAGTAGTTCAAGACAGAAATTGGTAGATTCCTGGAGACAGTTGACATCAAGAGATATGGTGATGTACAGTAAAGTGGGATTAAGAATCTAATTGAATGGTGGAACAGGTTCAATGACCTACTTTTTCACCCAGAGAATCACCTGAATTAGCTTTTCTTTCCACTCCCAACACAAAAACTTCTGAAATCTCTCTGAGGATATGAATATGTCTAGCTTCTAATTCCTCATATAAGGATTTACATGGATACTCATTTCCATCTTCCCACCATTTTTCTTCTATCTGCTGTCTCTAACGTGTCATACTATTGGATGGACATAAATTACCTCAGATTAAATATTAGGAGGACTAAAGCTGTTGTCTTTCATCCAAACCACAAATTCTGTTCTTTGACCACGGTGTTTCCATCCCTCAGTATAAACTGATCCAGACAGTTCTTAACATTGGTATTGCGTGAACCTGAGATGAACTTCTGGCCAGACAACTGCCTAATCATCAAGACTGCCTTCTTCCATCTTTGTCAGATTACTGGGCTCAGAGCCTGCTTTAGTTTCTCTGCATAAATAGATACACACAAATAAGGAGCACAAGTAGACCATTTAGCCTTTCGACTCTGTGCTCCCAACCAATAAGATTATGGTCGATCTGATTATCGCCTCAATTCTATATTCTTGACCACAGCTGATCTTTCACTAAAATTCTCACCCATGGTAGAATGAGTAAAATCATAACTATACAATATTTAATACAGATAATTATGAAGTGGTATAATCTGGTAGGATAAAGAAGAGACTATATAAAATAGTGGACGTAATTCTAAAGGGGTTGCAGTAATGGACTGATGTGGGGGATATGTGTACATATTGTCTGAGTTGGCAAGGCAGGTTGAGAAAGTGGTTAGTGAGGCAGACAGGATGCTGACCTTTAAATAAAGCAGACATTACAAAAACAAGGCAGTTTTGATGAACATTAATTAGTACTGGCACGGTCTCAGCTGCAGTACTGTATCAAATCTGGATATGAAGGCTTGAGACAGGTTGCAGAAAGAAAATCTACAAAAATGGTTACAGGCACCTCAGTTACATTGGATAAGCTGGGTTTGTTCAACTTAGAGAACATTAAAAGACATTTTCATAGAATTGTTCAAACTCGTGAGGGGCCTAGATATCATGGATTGAAAAAAATTTACTCCCATTGGAAGTTTCAAGAACCAGGCCATTCCAGGGGAGCCAATGGAAGCATGAAAAAGCTTTTTTTCTTAAACAAGTGATTGATTAGAATCCAGAATTTGCCTGATCAAATTGGAGCCTTCAATTGGTAATTGGATTGAAACTGAAGAGAAAAAGGTTGGAGGGTCACAGGGAAAGAACAAAGGTATAGGACAAGTTAAGATGTTCTTGCATAGAGCCAGCTTGGACATGATTGCCAAATGGCATCCTTTGTTATTATAATAATTTTATTGTTTAACAACATTCTAAAGTGATTAATTAGTTGTACAGTACAGTACTTTGGGATATTCTAATGACATGACACACACTTTGGAAATACAAGGTACTTCCTTTTTCTCAGCAACTGAGTTGGAGAGTTTTCACTGTTTAAGATGAGGGAGTGTTTTATTAATTTATATCCTTGGTGTGCTATGAAGATAATCAAAGCGGGACTAAGATAAGGGATATCCTACTTAAGTGAATAATTTCTTTCCTAATGAGTCATGCCTTTTTATAAATGTTCTGTGGGACAGGGTGGCAAGGATTTGTGTACTCTTACTCAAACTCAATTTCTCACAAAGCTAAAACACAACCTTGTTTGTGTTCACAGTTGGAAATTGAAAAGTAGAGAAGCTCAAACAGAAATGTACCATGGCTGGCAGCCAGGCAATGAACTACACCAGTAGACAATAGACAATAGGTGCAGGAGTAGGCCATTCTGCCCTTCGAGCCTTCACCATCATTCAATATAATCATGGCTGATCATCCTTAATCAGTATCCTGTTCCTGCCTTATCTCCATAACCGTCGATTCCACTATCCTTGAGAGCTCTATCCAACTCTTTCTTAAATGAATCCAGAGACTGTGCTTCCACTGCCCCCTGGGACAAAGCGTTACACACAACCACCACTCTCTGGGTGAAGAAATTTCTCCTCATCTCTGTCCTAAATGGTCTACCCTGTATTTTTAAACTGTGTCCTCTGGTTCGGCACTCACCCATCAGTGGAAACATGTTTCCTGCCTCCAGAGTGTCCAATCCTTTAGTAATCTTATATGTCTCAATCAAATCCCCTCTCAGTCTTCTAAACTCAAGGGTATTTAAGCCCAGTCACTCCAGTCTTTCAGTGTAAAATAGTCCCACCATTCCAGGAATTGACCTCGTGAACCTACGCTGCACTACCTCAATAGCCAGAATGTCTTTCCTCAAATTTGGAGACCAGAACTGCACACAGTACTCCAGGTATGGTCTCACCAGGACCCTGTGAAGCTGCAGAAGAACCTCTTTGTTTCTATACTCAATCCCTCTTGTTATGAAGGCCAGCATGCTATTAGCCTTCTTCACTACCTGCTGTACCTGCATGCTTACCTTCATTGATTAGTGTACAAGAAAACCCAGATCTCTTGATTCCATTTAGGTAGTAATCTGCCTTCCTGTTCTTGCCACCAAAGTGGATAACCATACATTTATCCACATTAAACTGCATCTGCCATACATCTGACCACTCACCTAACCTGTCCAGGTCACCCTGTAATCTCCTAACATCCTCTTCACATTTCACCCTGCCAATCAGCTTAGTATCATCAGCAAATTTGCTAATGTTATTACTAATACCATCTTCTATATCATTAACATATATTGTAAAAAGCTGCGGTCCCAGACAATGAATTATATCAGTTAAAGGCAATGAATTACATCAAGTAAAGACAAGAAAGCAGGTTATTTACTCACTCTCAGCCAAAAAAGTGTAGAATTTTTAGAGACCTCAAGATAAATAAAAGAAAATATATTAATTTGCTAAATACAAAAAAACTCAGCTTACAAAGACTTCTTTTTGAAACATAGAAACTAGGAGCAGGAATAAACCATTCAGCACTTTAAGCCCACTGTTCCATTCAAAATGATTATGGCTGCTCATCTAACTCAGTATCCCACTTTTCCCCATACGCTTTAATTCCTTTAGCCCCAGGTACTATATCTAAGATTGTCTTGAAAGCTTTCGATGTTTTGGCCTCCTTCACTTTCTGTGGCAGTGAATTGCACAGGCTCACCACTCTCTAGATGAAGAAATGCCTCCTCATCTCCGTCCCAAATGATCTATGCCGTATCCTTAAACTGTGACTCCTGTTTCTGGACTCTCCTGTTCCTCTTCTGGGGAACTCTAAGCCAACATCAGGAGATGCCTTGGAAAGCTTTATAGAAATGTAAAGATAGGTTAATGTGAAAGAGCACATCCAAAACTTGTATGCTCTTCAAACTTAGGGCACACTTTCTAAAAGCAATAACTTTGAAACAAAGTTGTGTGAATAACTGATACTTTCCACAACTGCCTCACAATAATGAGGCAGTTAAAGATTAATCCTATACTTGTTAGAGCTTGACCTAACTGATATTCCCAAGGAACTGAGCAGAAAAATATTGGGTAAATCCTGGAGTATTGTGTCAACTGAGTTCCAGTATCTTTTATTTCTAAACTATACAAGGTTGCCAAATGAGTGTGTTTTCAATAATTCTGCAACATTCATATTGTTTAAATATAATACACAAATCATTCAAGTAGTACGGGTTTCAGCCATCATATTTTCTACTCCTCCCTTTAAACTTACCCCAGGTTTTATGTCACGTGCCATAAAATTTATGAAGCCAGATCTTTGTCATTACAATAGTTACAGAGCTAAAGGTTTACAATAGAACTCAATAGGATCACCTGCTGGTTGAATTTGATCACTGCTCTTCATTTTCTTTTGCTGAAGATTTTGCTGTAGCTGCTGAGTTTGCTACCCAAAAAACGGATGACAAGTGTATCCCAGCCTGCTGCACTCTTCATGATGTTTACCCTCCAGAGCACTTTGACATTCAGGTTTTGATCACTTACTAAATCCATTGATACGATGTAGCCGTTTCTGACAAGACTAACATTTGTTCCACATTCTTCATTACCAGAGGAAGTAGTTAATGCCAACACATTGAATGTATCCAAGAGGCAGCTAGATATAGCACTTGGGACAAATGGGATGAAAAGTTATGGGGAGAAAGCAGGATTAGATATTGAGTCGGACGACCAACCATGATTGTGATGAATGACTGAGCGGCTCAAAGGACCTGAATGATCTCCTCCTGCTCATTTCTTTTATGTTTCTAAGTTTCCCTTTACTGACTGACTTGTGAGATCAGTGGGCGGCACGGTGGCACAGTGGTTAGCACTGCTGCCTCACAGCGCCTGTAGACCCGGGTTCAATTCCCGACTCAGGCGACTGACTGTGTGGAGTTTGCATGTTCTCCCCGTGTCTGCGTGGGTTTCCTCCGGGTGCTCCGGTTTCCTCCCACAGTCACAAAGATGTGCGGGTCAGGTGAATTGGCCATGCTAAATTGCCCGTAGTGTTAGGCAAGGGGTAAATGTAGGGGAATGGGTGGGTTGCGCTTCGGCAGGTCGGTGTGGACTTGTTGGGCCGAAGGGCCTGTTTCCACACTGTAAGTCTAATCTAATCATGTCAGAGAGTTGCAGGCTATTGCCGTGTAGACCATACCAGGTAAGAACGATGAGTTTTTAACTTACAATCCGGCAGCTACATGGTAACATTTTAATCTTTCTTTAATGAAGATAAATTTGTATCAAAAAAGAAAATGGTTGCTGTTGTCCAAGCAGGATGGTCATTCACGGAGTGACAAAAATTTCAGCAGGACAAGACTGAAACAATTGACTCCTCTGTTAGAACTATATACTGAAATCTTACAATTGGTCATTGATACTTTTGAATTAGACAATACTGAAATTACAAATCATAACATGCCACTGTTAGTCCAAACCTGTACGGTATTTAAACTCCACTTATGACCAAAATCTCAGTACTTGCTGGATTTTAAGCATTCTGTTTTCTATTAAATTTGTCTAGGTAAAACTACTTTCATTGTTGGACTGCCATAGTGTTAAGGGTTTAGATGGAGAGGAATTTGTTAACACTTTCTGTATCAGTCTGTGGATGTACCTACTAGAGAAAGTTGAAACTTGATTCTGGATTAGTGGTGCTGGAAGAGCACAGCAGTTCAGGCAGCATCCAAAGTGCAGCAAAATCGACGTTTTGGACAAAAGCCCTTCATCAGGAATAAAGGCAGTGAGCCTGAAGCGTGGAGAGATAAGCTAGAGGAGGGTGGGAGTGGGGAGAAAGTAGCATAGAGTACAATTGGTGAGTGGGGGAGGGGATTAAGGTGATAGGTCAGGGAGGAGAGGGTGGAGTGGATAGGTGGAAAAGGAGATCGGCAGGTAGGACAAGTCCGGACAAGCCATGGGGACAGTGCTGAGCTGGAAGTTTGGAACTAGGGTGAGGTGGGGGGAGGGGAAATGAGGAAACTGTTGAAGACCACAATGATGCCCTGGGGTTGAAGTGTTCCGAGGGAGAAGATAAGGCGTTCTTCCTCCAGGCGTCTGGTGGTGAGGGAGCGGCAGTGAAGGAGGTCCAGGATCTCCATGTCCTCCGCAGAGTGGGAGGGGGAGTTGAATGTTGGTGTGGTTGATTGGTGCGGCTGTCCCGGAGATGTTCCCTAAAACGCTCTGCTAGGAGGCGTCCAGTCTCCCCAGTGTAGAGGAGACTGCATCAGGAGCACCGCATACAATAAATGATATTAGTGAATGTGCAGATAAAACTTTGATGGATGTGGAAGGCTCCTTTAGGGCATTGGATAGAGGTGAGAGAGGAGGTGTGGGCACAGGTTTTACAGTTCCTGTGGTGGCAGGGGAAAGTGCCAGGATGGGAGGGTGGGTTGTAGGGGGGGGACATGGACCTGACCAGGTAGTCACGAAGGGAACGGTCTTTGTGGAAGGCAGAGATGGGTGGGGAGGGAAATATATCCCTGGTGGTGGGGTATTTTTGGAGGTGGCGGAAATGTTGGCGGATGATTTGGTTTATGCGAAGGTTGGTAGGGTGGAAGGTGAGCACCGGGGCGTTCTGTCCTTGTTACGGTTGGAGGGGTGGGGTCTGAGGGCGGAGGTGCAGAATGTGGACGAGATGTGTTGGAGGGCATCTTTAACCACGTGGGAATTGACATTGCGGTCTCTAAAGAGGGAGGCCATCCGGTGTGCTCTATGGTGGAACTGGTCCTCCTGGGAGCAGAGGAATTGGGAATATGGGATGGCATTTTTGTAAGAAGTAGGGTGGGAAGAGATGTAATCCAGGTAGCTGTGGGAGTCGGTGGGTTTGTAAAAAATGTCAGTGTCAAGTTGGTCATCATTAATGGACCTCTGACACCTCCCTCCCCTTCCTGGACCTCTCCACCGAGATGCCAGGTAAATTTAAGGTCAGGGTGGAATGTGTTGGTAAAGTTGATGAATTGCTCAACCTCCTCGTGGGAGCACGAGATGGCGCCAATGCAGTCATCAATGTAGCGGAGGAAGAGGTGGGGAGTGGTGCCGGTGTAATTACGGAAGATCAACTGTTCTACGTAGTCAACAAAGAGACAGGCATGGCTGGGGCCCATATGTGTGCCCATGGCTACCCCTTTGGTCTGGAGGAAATGAGAGGATTCAAAGGAGAAATTGTTAAGGGTGAGGACCAGTTTGGCCAAACGAATGAGTGTGTCGGTGGAAGGGTACTGTTTGGGACGTCGGGAGAGGAAAAAATGGAGGGCTTGGAGGCCCTGGTCATGGCAGACCTTCGCATAAACCAAATCATCCACCGACATTTCCGCCACCTCCAAAAAGACCCCACCACCAGGGATATATTTCCCTCCCCACCCTTTCCGCCTTCCACAAAGACCGTTCCCTCCGTGACTACCTGGACAGGTCCATGCCCGCCCCCCCCCCCCCCCACAACCCACCCTCCCATCCTGGCACTTTCCCCTGCCACCACAGGAACTGTAAAACCTGTACTCACACCTCCTCCCTCATCTCTATCCAAGGCCCTAAAGGAGCCTTCCACATCCATCAAAGTTTTACCTGCACATCCACTAATATCATTTATTGTATCCGTTGCTCCCGATGCGGTCTCCTCTACATTGGGGAGACTGGGCGCCTCCTAGCAGAGCATTTTAGGGAACATCTCCGGGACACCCGCACCAATCAACCACACTGCCCTGTGGGCCAACATTTCAACTCCCCCTCCCACTCTGCGGAGGACATGGAGATCCTGGACCTCCTTCACCGCTGCTCCCTCACCACCAGACGCCTGGAGGAAGAACGCCTCATCTTCTGCCTCAGAACATTTCAACGCCAGGGCATCAATGTGGACTTCAACAGTTTCCTCATTTCCCCTTCCCCCACCTCACCCTCGTTCCAAACTTCCAGCTCAGCACTGTCCCAATGACTTGTCCGGACTTGTCCTACATGCCTAGCTCCTTTTTCACCTATCCACTCCACCCTCTCCTCCCTGACCTATCACCTTCATCCCTTCCCCCACTCACCCATTGTACTCTATGCTACTTTCTCCCTACTCCCACCCTCCTCTAGCTTATCTCTCCACGCTTCAGGCTCACTGCCTTTATTCCTGATGAAGGGCTTTTGTCCAAAACGTCAATTTTGCTGCACTTTGGATGCTGCCTGAACTGCTGTGCTCTTCCAGCACCACTAATCCAGAATCTGGTTTCCAGCATCTGTAGTCATTGTTTTTACCAAGGTCGAAACTTGACCTACTCTTGGGAAATCAGGCAGGGCAGGTGACTGAGGTGTCAGAGGGGGAGCACTTCGGGGCCAGCAACTGATAGATCAGATCTAACAGTTGAAGTTCCAAATTGGAGGAAGGCTATTTTGATGGTATTAAGCAAGAACTTTCAAAAGCTGATTGGGTGCAGATGCTCACAGGTAAAGGGACAGCTGGAAAATGGGAAGCCTTCAGAAATTAGATAATGAGAATCCAGAGACAGTATATTCCTGTTAGGGTGAAAGGAAAGGCTTGTAGGTGTAGGAAGTGCTGGATGACTAAAGAAATTGAGGGTTTGGTTAAGAAAAAGAACGAAGCATATATCAAGTATAGACAGGATAGATCAAGTGAATCCTTAGAGTGTAACGACAATACGAATATACTTAAGAGGAAGATCAGAAGGGCAAAAAGGGGACATGAGATAGCTTTGGCAAATAGAGTTAAGGAAAATCCAAAGAATTTTACAAATATGTTAAGGACAAAAGAGTAACTAGGGAGAGAATAGAGCCCCTCAAAGATCAGCAAGGTGGCCTTTGTGTGGTGTCACAGGAGATGGGGGAAATACTAAACGTGTATTTTGCAACAGAGTTTACTGTAGAGAAGCACATGGAAGATCACTACGTCTTGTTTTCTCTACTCTCAAATGGCCAACTTTCCAGAGAAGAACAAAGAAAATACTACAAAGACACTCAAAAGCCAGCCTTGAAGCACAGAAGCATTAACATTAATAAGTGGTAGGGTCTTGCAATGGAGCTCCACCTGAAAAAGGAGCAGTGCTCTGAAAGCTTCTGATTTCAAATAAACCTGTTGGAGCTGCCAGACAATGTCGTGGACGCTAGTACAATTGCAATATTTAAAAGGCATCTGGATGGGTATATGAATAGGAAGGATTTGGAGGGATATGGGCCAGATGCTGGCAGGTGGGACTAGATTGGGTTGGGGTATCAGGTCGGCATGAAATAGTTGGACCGAAGGGTCTGTTTTCATGCTATGCATCTCTATGATTATAATCTATGACTACATAGAATGTGGGGAAATAGATGGTGACATCTTGAAAAATGTCTATATTACAGAGGAGGAAGTGCTGGATGTCTTGAAATGCATAAAGGTGGATAAATCCCCAGGACCTGGTCAGGTGTACCTAAGAACTCTGTGGGAAGGTAGGGCAGTGATTGTTGGGACCATTGCTGAGATATTTTTATCATTGATAGTCACGGGTGAGGTGCCAGAAGACTGGAGGTCAGCTAACGTTGTGCCACTGTTTAAGAAAGGTGGTAAGGCAGGGATGTACAGACCAGCAAGTCTGACATCGGTGGTGTGCAAGTTGTTGGAGGGAATCCTGAGGGACAGGATTTACACGTATTTGGAAAGGGATGGACTGATTAGGGACAGTCAACATGGCTTTATGCATGGGAAATCATGTCTTACAAACTTGCTTGAATGTTTTGAACAAGTAACAAAGAGGATTGATGAGGGTAGAGTGGTGGACGTGATCTATATGGAGATCAGTAAGGCTTTCAACAAGGTTCCCCATGGGATACTGGTTAGCAAGGTTAGATCTCATGGTATACAGGGAGTGTTAGCCATTTGGATACAGAACTGACTTGAATGTAGAAGACAGAGGGTGGCGGTGGGGGGGGAGTTGTTTTTCATACAGGAGGCCTGTGACCAGTGAAGTGCCACAGGCTAGTGCTGGGTCCTCTACTTTTCATCATTTATATAAATGACTTGGATATGAACATAGTGGTATAGTTAGTAAGTTTGCAGATGACACCAAAATTGGAGGTGTAGTGGACAGCGAAGAAGGTAAGATTACAATGGGATCATGATCAGATGAGACAATGGGCTGAGGAGTGGCAGATGGAGTTTAATTTAGATAAATGTGAGCTGTTGCATATTTGGAAAGCAAATCGTATACACTTAATGGTAAGGTCCTAGGGAGTGTTGCTAAATAAAGATACCTTGGAGTACAGGTTCATAGATCCTTGAAAGTAGAGTCGCTGGTAGATAGGATAGTGAAGAAGGCATTTGGCATGCTTTCCTTTATTAGTCAGATCATTGAGTATAAGAGTTGATAGGTCATGTTGAGGCTGTACAGGACTTTAGTTAGGTCACTTTTAGAATATTGCAAGCAATTCTGGTCTCCTCCCTACCGGAAGGATGTTATGAAATTTGAAAGAGTTCAGAAAAGATTTACAAGCATGTTGCCAGGGTTGGAGGCTTTGAGCTATAGGGAGAGGCTGAACAGGCTGGGGCTGTTTTCCCGGAGCTTCAGAGGCAGAGGGGTGACTTCTTAGAGATTTATAAAATCATGAGGGGCACAGATAAGATAAATAGACAAAGTCATTTCCCTAGGGTGGGGGAGTCCAGAACTAGAGGGCATAGGTTTAGGATGAGAAGGGGAAGGTATGAAAGGGAACTAAGGGGCAACGTTTTCATGCAGTGGTGCATGTATGGAATGAGCTGCCAGGGGAAGTGTTGGAGGCTGGCACAATTGCAACATTTAAACGGCATCTGTATGGGTATATGAATAGGAAGGATTTAGAGGATATGGGCCAAGTTCTGGCAAATTGGGAAGCATGGTGGCTCAGTGGTTAGCATTGCTACCTCACAGCACCACGGTCCTAGGTTCAAGTCCAGCCTCAGGGACTTTGCACATTCTTCCCGAGTCTGCATGGGTTTCCTCCGGGTACTCCCCTTTCCTCCCACAGTCCAAAGATGAATTGGCCATGCTAAATTGTCCTTAGTGTTAGATACATTAGTCAGAGGGAAATGGGTCTGGGTGGGTTACTCTTCAGAGGGTCAGTGTGGACTGGTTGGGTCAAAGAGCCTGTTTCCACACTGTAGGGAATCTAATCTAATCTAATTTTTAAAAATGGACTAGATTAGTTTGGGATATCTGGTCAGCATGAAAGAGTTGGTCTGAAGGGTCTGTTTCCATGCTGTACATCTCTATGACTCTATAATGCTGATCATGTGACTCAGATAACCAATTTGCCAACCCATGAAAGTAATTTCAGTTACTAACCTCAAAAAACTTTTCAGATTTTGAAAACCTCCATATGATTAACATTCTCAATATTATGTGTTATAGTGAAAAGTTCAAAGCTTTTAAGCACTTTCCATAGTTATGATTTGCCTTAATATATATATACATTATGGTGGATCTTTGATTGAGTTGTCACATTGTTTTAATTCTCAGCTTTTTAAGTGTAGTAAGAACAATTTTGATTAAACAAATTCCAGAAAGAAATTCAAATAAACAATAGATGTTAAAAGATATGGTATTGTCCAAAATCTTGAATTTTATTGCTGACTAAAATTTGTAAGAACAGATTAATGCAGATATCCTTATTCAACACCATCCACAACTCCTCAGATAGTGAGAAGGTTGTGCTTATATGCAACAAAACCTGGACAACATCTAAGTACTGGCTGTTAAGTAACAAGTGATATTCAAGCTACACAAAGGATAGTCAATGACCATCTCCAACACAAGTGAATCTAACCACCTCCCTCGATACGGAGTAGCATTACCATTGCTGAAGCCGGTGGCTCAGTGGTTGGGGCAGCTCAATCATTGGGGCAGCACAATGGCTCAGTGGTTAACACTGCTTCCTCATAGCAGCACGGACCCAGGTTCGATTCTAGCCTCAGGTGACTGCAGTTTGCACATTCTCACTGTGTCTGCGTGGGTTTCCTTCCACAATATAAAGATGTGCAGGTTAGGTGAATTGGCCGTGCTAAATTGCCCATACAGTTCAGGGATGTGTAGGTTGGGTGCATTAGTCAGGGGTAAATGTAGAGTAATCGGGTAGGGAATGGGTCTGGGTGGGTTACTCTTCAGAGGGTCAGTGTGGGCTTGTTGGATTAAGATTAGATTAGATTCCCTACTGTGCAGAAACAGGCTCTTCAGCCCAACAAGTCCACACCAACCCTCTGAAGAGTAACCCACCCAGACTGATTTACCTTCTTTTACCCCTGACTAATGCACCTAACACTATGGGCAATTTAGCACGGCTAATTCACCTGACCTACATATACTTTGGAATATGGGAGAAAAGCAGAGCACCCAGAGGAAACCCATGCAGACACGGTGAGAATGTGCAAACTCCATAGTCACCCAAGGCAGGAATCGAACCCAGGTCTAAACACTGAGCCACTATGCCACCCCATGATGTGCAGGTCAGGTGAATTGGCCATTCTAAATTGCCAATAATGATAGGTGCATTAGTCAGGGATAAATATAGGGTAGGGGAATGGGTCTGGGTGGGTTACTCATCAGAGGGTTGATGTAGACTTGTTGGGCCAAAGGGCCTGTTTCCATACTGAACAGAATCGAATCTAATCTAATCTAATCTTGGGCCAAAGAGCCTGTTCCCACACTGTAGGGATTCTATGATTCTAAGCCATAGCTATCAACATTGTGGGGATTACCATTGACCAGAACATGAATTAGACGACCCACATACATAATGTGGCTACAAAAGCAGGTCAGAGGCTTGGAAATCTGTGATGAGTAACTCATCTGCTGTATTCCATCTACAAGTCAGGAGTGTGAAGAAATACTTGCCATTTGCTTGGACAGGCACATCTCCTCAAGATTGAAAAGAGCTCAAAATCATCCAGGACAAAGCAGTCCACTTGATCGCCACACTATTTGCCATCTTCAATATTTATTCCTTCCATCACTGGCACACAGTGGCAGCGATGTGTACCAGATGCATGGCAGCAGCCTGCTCAGACCTCTTCAGTAGCACCTTCCAAACCTATGATCTGTACCACCTATAACACAATGGCATTACTTACATAAGAACACCGCCTCCTGAAAGTTGTCCCATAAGTAACTCTGTCCTGACTTGGAACAATGTTGTCATACTTTCGGTGTCACTTGTTCAAGATCCTAGAACTCCCTCCCTAACAGCATTACAGGTGTCCTGATACCCCAGGGCAGGCACCTCATCACTACCTTCTGCAGTGCAATTAGGAATAGACGATAAATGCTGACCAAGCCAGCAATATTCACCTTTCCTAAACAAATGAAACAAAAATATCAAAGAAATAAAAATTGAACATACTGGAAATGCTCAGCAGGACAAACAATAACTGTTTCTTTCTGCAAAGATAAGCACTGATGTTCTAATGGAAAATCCTCTGCAGTAGAGAGCTGTGTTTGAGAACCTACTATCTGGTAATGTATATAAAGGAATGTTGCAGCATGTAAGAAGTTAAAGAGCCTTGCATAGAGATGAGGAGCAAGCAGACTTGGGGACAATGTATGTGCAGACACCCACAGCCCAGCGATATCAATGTGCAGCTAGCAGTATTGGCTTAAAGTACAAAGTAAAGCATGATGGCTGCCAGGGGAAAACCTCCACAGCCAAGATCTGGAGGTAAAAACACAGTCCAGACATAGCTGAAAAGGGAAGACCCCCAAGGACAGTAAAAGATTGCAGAAGAAATCAAAAGTACGATCAAGTAAAAAGCAGGAAGACTCTGAAGGCAAAGAAAAGGCTTCCAGAAGACTACACTTAGAGATCTACAGAGTAGGAAGATTCATAAAGGTGGGAAACAAAGAACCTTGGCAGACCTTGAAGCCGAGTCACAAAGCAGCAATACACTGGAGAGTAAAAATGCAGAACCAGAAACTTTGATGATATGAAGGAGAACCCCAAGTACTCACCCAGGTTAGTCTAGCACAAAGGTCCGGGGGGGGGGGGGGGGGGGGGGTAACAGCTCTGTTAGAGGCCTTGCCGTTATCTCAAACATTTGATAATGAAGAAGGCCCATAATAAGACCAAATGTGGAAGCTCTGGAAGTTTTCATTTCAATGCTATAGTAAAATTCAGACTTTAATTTGTACACTTTAATTTGTGGTAAGCTCCCTAATTGCTGATGGTCTGGTAAGACCAAGTGTGGAATAAAGTGCTACAGAATTTGATGCATTGACTAAAGCATTTGACATGTACTTTAGACCAAAAGAAATTTGGTGATAGAATAGGTGAGATTTAATAAACAATATCAGAGTTCAAGAGAATCAATAAAAGCATTTTTAAAATTGTATTATCTAGCAGGACATTGCAGTTACAGACGTTTGAAGGATGAATTAAGTAGAAACCATGGAGTAGTTGTGGTGAGCGATGAGAAATTATCAGACCTTTTACAATCAAAAGCGCATTTAACATCAGAACAAATCCAATCTGATTCGCTACACAATCAGAAATCAATGTTGAATATCAGTCACTACTGTGAGGAACGTTGGAAATTCTTCTGAAGTAGTCAGATGGGCAGGCCCCTAGGTGGCATTTTAATCCTCCTGAAACTCGTCAAAATTCCAAAGCAGTGGAGATTAACATCATCAGTTATATTAGGATGAATGAGATGTAGCTTCAAAGAGATTCACAAGTGCAATGTATATCCAATGATGGAGAGGGTGCAAGGGGGGTGGGGGAGAGACTGCTATAAGTGCAGTCAATTAGGATACTGTTAGAAGATATTGAAGGTTAACAGCAGTTCCTTTGGCTCAAAAACAAATCAAAAATCCCACAGAAGGAAACTTTCTAGACAACTGAAAATAATAAGACAACACTAAGGCCTTCTATAGATATATCATGAATAAAAAAAATGACGAGAATAAGAGTAGGACCAATCAAAGATAGTAGTGTGTGGAATCTGAGGACATAGAGAAAGCACTTAATGAATACTTTTCATTGGTATTCACATTGGAAAAGGGAAATGTTAGTGAGAATACAGAGATGCAGGCTATAAGATTATTTGGGATTGAGGTTGATAAAGAGGAAGTTTTAGCAATTTTGGAAGATTTGAAAATAGATAAGACCCCAGGGCTTGATGGGAATTATCCTTGGATACTCTGGGAAGCCAGGGAGGAGATTGCAGAGCCTTTGGCTTTGATCTTTATGTCATCGTTGTCGACAGGAGTAGTACCAGAAGACTGGAGGATAGCAAATGTTGTTCTTTTTTTTAAGAAGGGGAATCGGGACAGCCCTGGTAATTATAGGCCAGTGAGCCTTAGTTCAGTTGTGAGTATGATGTCAGAAAAGGTTTTAAGAGATAGGATTTATGATAATCTGGAAAGGAATAAGTTGATTAGGGATAGTCAACATGGTTTTGAGAAGGCAAAAGTGAGAACTGTAGATGCTGGAAATTAGTCTAGATTAGAGTAATGCTAGAAAAGCACAGCAGGTCAGGCAGCATCTGAGAAGCAGGAAAATCAACATTTCAGGCAAAAGCCCTTCATCAGGAGGGGCTGATGAAGGGCTTTTGCCTGAAACATCGATTTTCCTGCTCCTCGGATGCTGCCTGACCTGCTGTGCTTTTCCAGCACCACTCTAATCTATCATGGTTTTGTGTAGGGTAGTTCGTGCCCTACTTAACATTGTTGAGTTCTTCAAAAAAGTGACCATACCGTGGATGAAGGCAAAATGGTTGATGTGATGTATATGGGCTTCAGTAAGGCATTTGATAAGGTTCCACATGGTCAACTATTGCACAAAATACGGAGTTTCAGGATTGAGGGTGATTTAATGGTTTGGATCTGAAATTAGCTAGCTGAAAGAAGACAGAGGTGGTAGTTGATGAAAAATGTTTGTCCTGGAGCTCAGTTACCAGTGATATGCCACAAGGATCTGTTTTGGAGCCACTGCTGTTCGTCATTTTTATAAATGATCTGGATTTGAGTGTAGATTGATGGGTTAGTAAATTTACAGATGATGCTAAGGTAGGCAGAGTTGTGGATATTGCCGAAGGATGTAATGCGGTACAGAGCAACATAGATAAGATGCAAAGCTGGGCTGTGAAATGGTAAATAGAGTTTAATGCAGAAAAGTTTGAGGTATTTCACTTTGGAAGAAGTAGCAGGAATGCAGAGTCCTGGGCTAATGGTAAAATTCTTGGCAGTGTGAATGAACATAGAGATTTCGGCGTCCAGGTGCATAAATCCCTGAAAGTTGCCATCCAGGTTGACAGGGTTGATAAGGTATATGGAGTTTTGGCATTTATTGGTAGAGGGATTGAGGTTTGGAGCCACGAGATCACACTTCAACTGTACACGACACTGATAAGGCTGTACCTGGAGTATTGCATGCAGTTCTGGTCACTGGATTATCGGAAGGATGTGGAAGCTTTGGAAAGGGTTCAGAGGAGATTTACTAGGATGTTGCCTGGGACGGAAGGAAAGTCTGAGGGAACTGAGGCTGTTTTCGTTGGAGAGAAGGTTGAAAGACGTATAAGATAATCAGAGGGTTAGACAGGGTGGACAGTGAGAGCCTTTTCCCTCGGATTGTGAAGGCTAACACGTGGGGACATAGCTTTGATTTGAGGGGTGATAGATTTAGGACAGATATTAGGGGTAGTTTCTACACTCAGAGTAGTAGAGGTGTGGAATGGCCTGTCTGCAACAGTAGTAGACCCGTCGATGTTAAGTGCATTTAAATAGGCATTGGACATACACATGGATAATAACAGAACAGTACACGTTAGATGAGTATCAGATTAATTTCACAGGTTGGCACAACATCGAGGACTGATGGGCCTGTACTCCACTGTAACATTCAATGTTCTAAGACAAAAGGCAAAACATTAAAGCCACAGAACAAACATGAAGACAACATTTCAAGGTCAGATCAAAAAGAGTCAGAACAGATTCTGAACCATCACCTTGAAGGTTCAAGGCTTTCAAATTGAAATTAAACTGAACACATGGGTAATTGTTGCAATACTGGCAGGCAGCCTGTCATGTTAAAATCTGTCAGCATTAGGCACAGCAATAAGAAAACTCCAAGCTCCAGGAGACACAAATGTTCAGGTGCACAGGCAAATAATCATGAAGCTTGGTCACAGTGGATGAGATATCAATGAGACATTATACGTACTAAGGAATTGGAATGTCTCAATGTTGAGCAGAAATGCACATATTCATCAAGGTATCCTGGACAGAATGGATTCAGTACTTCAGAATGAACAGAGAATTTCAGCAAAAATTTCAAAAGCTACTGAAATGTTTAAAGAAATTGAACACCCATCTGTTTGCATGCTCCTAAGAAAATTCCTCATCATTTTATGGGAAAAGTAAAAAGTCTATTAGACAGCATAATTGAAAGTAGTGTCATGACACTAGTTAGAGAACTGACACAATGAAGCTCATGGCTAGTAAATGTTCCCAGCACAAATGGAAAACTAAGATTGTGTTTGCGTAAATGCATCGGTTAAACAAATGAGTTAGAAGAGAAATCTTTCTTATTTCTTTTGTCTATGGTAGTTTGCCAAAATTGACAATAAGCAAGTTTCAAGAAAACTAAAAACTAAAGGTGGATTTTAGTAAATTAGACCAAGAGTCAAAATTGCTGGCAACGTTTATTAAATTATTCAGATAATATTGCTTCAACTGTCTGCAATTTGCGTTAGCATTTTTTTGTTCCAAATGACAATGTCTAGAATCCTGGAAGGAAAACTGGGAATCGTTTGCCATACAGATGATACCTCAGAGCATGGTAGAATAAAGAAGTATAACCAGACAGTCAGTGACATATTAAAGGCATCACAGAACATTGATCTCACATTAATTGAGAACTGCCAATTCTTCAGAATGGCATTAATATTTCTTGGTCACAATTTCCAGAAAAAACAGGAACATAACAGCCATCAGTGATTTTCTGGCACCCAAATGTGTAAATAATGTACAATGCTTCTTAGGTGTGGTACTTTAAATGGGAAAATTTATTCTGAAGTTCGCTTGTCTCACTCAACTGTAAGAGTGAAGAAAAAGCCTGCAATGGTGTTGGAGTCAGGATCAGACTGCAGCTTTTGAAAAGATTTAAAAAGAAGTTACTCTCTATCAATGGCTTAGCATATTACAATCTGGAATTATTTACAACAGTAACAATGGTTTACAGGACTAAGTGGAGTCCTTAATCATGGACAAACTGATGGGAAACAAAAACACAGTCTGCTTTACCTTGAAATCTTTGATAGAGATTTATGAAAAAGCCATGGAAAAGACTAGCAATGGTTTTAGTCGAGAGTGTAGTTCTGGAAAAACATAACTAGTCAGGCAGCATCCGAGGAGCAGGAGAATTGATGTTTCGGACATAAGCTCTTCATCAGGAATGATGAAGGGCTGATGCACAAAACATCGATCCTCCTGCTCCTCTGATGCTGCCTGACCTGCTGTACTTTTGCAGCACCACACTCTCGACTCTGATCTCCAGCAACTTAATGTAGTTAGTCCCATTCAATTACTATTCCAGATGAATTGAAGTTCCAAGACTTCAGTGGTCATAGAAGTGAAAAGGAATTCATGAATTTTAGCTTCTGGAAGAAATAATATGAATTCATCTTAATTCATGTCTAAACAGTTCAGCAAGTTCCCTTTGAAGGCAAGGTTACAAGTTTACTATTCTATCCTCAATCAAATGTTGAGCCTCAAAGAGCAGTCAAGGCTGAGAATTAGCTGTACTCACTCAGTGAAAAGTCATAGGATAATGGGTACTCACCTTCAGTATTTTTCACAGGCCAGAAATTACAAATAGAAGACCAGCCTTAGAGCACAACCTCAAGCTAAACATAACCTCTCAAGATCACAAGAAACTAAAACAAATAGAGAAAACCAACAGCAAAAACCAGTATTAGTACAAAGTGAAATATCTGTCAGCCTTTAAAGCTAAAGCAGAAAGTCTGGATAAGGGACAAGAAGTCAGATTCCACAGATTTTAAAAAAAAAAATACTGACCAAGATCTTGACTAATCATAATGTGCAAAGGGACATGGGTATGGATCTTATCAGAGCCAAGAAATGAGACCAAATATGATTATCACAAGAGATGGGAGTCACACCAGAAGGTGTTCAGAGTGATAAAGCTATTACATACTCTGCACAATACCATAACTCGAGTTTTGAATTCCATTGAACCAATTCAGGGCATCCAGCCAGAACTTCAGATTGTCTCAACATGAAAGTTTTGGACTTTGAGGTTGGAAGTGAGATGTGGATAACATGATAACTAGTGATAATGATATTAATGATTACAAGACTACCTAAATAAAAACAAACCTCTGGAAAAATGGACACCAAATAGAGGGGAACTTGAGTGGAATTGTCGTATAATTATATTCATATGAATCTTTTATGTTGGAAATTGTCATGTCTCTCCAATATCCAGTAAACAAGATGGCTCCAGTCTATAATGACCAAGTGAAGAGAGAGGTCTTAAAATCAACTAAACTGAAAGATGTATTTAGCCTATTATTAACCCTAAATATTGTTTTCAGTTGTAAATACCCCAAAGAAATTTGTTAAACAATGGATGAAAAACATTGTCATAGGAACATAACATTTTGTAGCTATATACCAGTCTAACTCCTTGTATAAATAAAATTCTTTCTTTTGATATGGCATCTGTCATGTACTCAGGATGTCCCCACATAAACTTCAAAATTGCTTTTGCATTGTACTGACTACTTTCATGTAGGTAAACACAGAAGTTAATTTGTACACTGTAAGGTCTTACAACAGAAATAGACAAATATCTGGTTAATCTGCTGTTGATATAACAGGTTGAGAAATGAATGTCGGCCAAGGGGTTGGGAAAAGTAATGTACTATAATATAGTCATTAGACAAGAATCCTGTTAAGGGTCATACCTAGAAAACAACATATCCTGCAATACAGCTTTCCATTAGTATTGTATAAAATGTTAGTCTCAATTATTGGTTCAAGCCCTGCAATGAACTTAGAATAAGGGATACATAAGCATGCAACTCTCTGTTTCACATATTCAAATTCCCTTTACTGTATTTTCCTCATTGCATTAATCTCTGTTCTGGGCAGTTGGCTTGTAAAACTTACACCAAAGGACAATATTTGGCAGAGGAAAGCAATTAATTGCTTGTTAAGTTTATAGTAATTAACCTGAAGAGAGTTCCTCTGGTATTTACAAATTTCCAGCTTCATTGTGCGAGAGGATTAAATAAGTGTTGCATGAAGTTAGTCAAAAGAAAAAGAACATGAATTATTTGGTTGTTTATCAAATCTAAAATCCTGTCAAATCAAATGTCATTGCATCCTCGTTAGGTTATTAACTACATTATTATCTGAAAATGTCTATGCCCTCCTGGGGTATAAGAACATAAGAAATAGATCCTTTGAACTTGGCCAACCATTCAATAAGGCATTCAACCTCAACTTCATAACCCTGCCCTATCTCCATTGCCCTTGATTTTCTTAAGAAACAAAATTTTATTAATCCTACCTGAATATACTCAATGAGCATCCACAGTGCTCTGGAGTGATTAAATGAAGAGTTATCTCATGCCAATCCTCGAAGATCAATGCCTTATCCTGTGAATATATTTGTGTTCTGGATTTCCTGGCTACGGAAGTGGCATTGCCTGATCTGTTGTATCTTTTCTGAATATATTTCAATGAGATTATCTCGTCTGTACTCCAGCCAAGACCATGTGTGCTCTCACCAATGCTTTATACAGTTGCAACAAGACTTCCCTATTTTTATACTTCATACCTTCTGCAATAAAGATCAACATTCCATTTGTCTTCTTAATTACTTGGTGATTTAAGTAGGAGGGCATTCAGATTCCTTTGTACAACAGCATTCTGTAATCTATATTTAAATTATTTCTGCTCTCCTTTTCTTTCCAACAAATTTGACAAACTCACATTTTCCCACATTCTACTCCATCTGTCAATTTTTTGCTCAGATACTTTACTTAGAAAGCCTTGCAACAGGTTCATGTTATTAGACTTCTGAATGGACCCTTCAAATTTCAAATCTAATTAGAAATTGCATAAAAGGCAAGATCTATGTAACCATGACTTTGTATTCCTTACTCTGTTCAATCACCCTATCATCTTTGTATATGATCTGCTTGTACTACACACAAAACAAACCTCTTCACTGTACTTGGGTACATCTTTGCATTATCAGTAAACCTAGTTATAATACACTCAAGTGTTTTCATTCAAGTCATGAGTATAGATTGTATAGTTGAGGCCCCAGCACTGATCCCTCTGACACCCAGTTAGTTACATTTTGTCAACATGAAAATGATCCAAACAATAGCAAAGGGTTGTGCTATGCAAAGCTGGCTGCCTGATTTCAGTGTGTGATGCAAAATAGTTGTAACTAGAAATCAATTAATAACTGAAAATGTGTTGCTGGAATAGCGCAGCAGTTCAGGCAGCATCCAAGGAACAGGAGATTCAATTAATAGCTGCCAAAAAATGAAGGTTTTCGTGGTAGTGGGGAAGGAAGGGTGAAATTAACTAAGGATGCAGGGTTTGCATTCAACATTTCACTTTGCTTCGTCCATTAGAACATAGAACATAGAACAGGCCCTTCAGCCCACGATGTTGTGCCGACCACTGAGCGTCATGTGTGCACCCTCATATTTCTGTGACCATATGCATGTCCAGTCATCTCTTAAATGTCCCCAATGACCTTGCTTCCACAACTGCGGTTGGCAATGCATTCCATGTTCTCTCAACTCTCTGTGTAAAGAACCCGCCTCTGACATCCCCTCTTTATTTTCCTCCAACCAGCTTAAAACTATGACCCCTTGTATTAGTCATTTCTGCCCTGGAAAATAGTCTCTGGCTATTGATTCTCTGCCTCTCATTAACTTGTATACCTCAATTAGGTCCCCTCTCCTCCTCCTTTTCTCCAATGAAAAAAGTGCGAGCTTGGTCAACCTCTCTTCATAAGATAAGTCCTCCAGTCCAGGCAGCATCCTGGTAAACCTCCTCTAAACCGTCTCCAAAGCATCCACATCTTTCCTATAATAAGGTGATCAGAACTGGACGCAGTATTCCAAGTGCAGTCTAACTAAAGTTTTATAGAACTGTAACAAGATCTCATGACTCTTAAACTCAATCCCCTATTAATGAAAGCCAAAACACCATATGCTTTAACAACCCTGTCCACTTAGGTGGCCATTTTAAGTGATCTATGTACCTGCACACCAAGATCCTTCTTTTCCTCCACACTGCCAAGAGTCCTATCCTTAATCCTGTACTCAGCTTTCAAATTCGACCTTCCAAAATGCATCACCTCACATTTATCCAGGTTGAACTCCATCTGCCTCTCAGCCCATCTCTGCATCCTGTCAATGTCCCGCTGCAGCCTACAACAGCTCTCTATACAGTCAACAACACCTCCAACCTTTGTCGTCTGCAAACTTCCTGACCCATCCTTCAATCTCCTCATCCAAGTCATTAATAAAGTTTACAAACAGTAGAGGCCCAAGCACAGAGCACTGTGGAACACCACTCACCACAGACTTCCAGGCAGAATATTTGTCTTCTACTGCCACTCGCTGTCTTCTGTTGGCCAGCCAATTCTGTATCTAGACAGCTAAGTTCCTCTGTATCCCATTCCTCCTGACCTTCTGAATGAGCCTACCAAGGGGAACCTTATCAAATGCCTTGCTGAAGTCCATACACCACATCCACAGCTCGACCCTCATCAGCTTTTCTAGTCACATCCTCAAAGAACTCGATAAGGTTTGTGAGGCATGACCTGCCCCTCACAAAGCCGTGTTGACTGCATTTAATCAAGCCATGCTCTTCCAGATGGTCATAAATCCTATCCCTCAGAATCCTTTCTAACACCTTGCAGATGACAGACGTGAGACTGACTGGTCTGTAATTGTCGGGGATTTCCCTATTTCCTTTTTTGAAGAGAGGAATTACATTTGCCTCTCTCCAGTCCTCAGGTATGACTTCAGTGGAGAGCAATGATGCAAAGATTTTCGCAAGTGGCGAAGCAATTGCATTTCTCGTTTCCCAAAGCAGCCGAGGACAAATCTGGTCCGGGCCTGGCGAATTGTCAATCTTAATTAGCTACTTCTGTTTGGCAATCTGGGAAGAATAAAAATGTGAATGGCACTAGGTTTGGGCAGGGTGAGTAGTACTATTTGCATAGCTCTTTCAAATAGCTGGTACAAGCATAATGGGCCAAGTTTCTTCTTTCTGTGCTGTATCATATCTCAGTCTAAGGATGAGCGCTGTGAAAATTGAGATTTTCATTTGCACAGTAGAGGGAGCTCTTGAGGTTGGAATGATGCCAATGAGTACAGCACATCAAAACAGAACTTACCGCTCTGGAAGAGATCAACGTCAGTTTTGGGAGCGCAGGCATTGTTAGGCTACATCTTAGTGAGCACATATACTCACCAGAATATTTTCATTAAGAATATTTCTATAAAGCTTTAATCTAAGTTTTAATAACAACAGTTTTGCACATCTGAGGACATTTAAAGTTACATAAATAACATAAATTTCATATGGACACTTAAGCTTAATAGAGCTTGGAAGAAATACAACAGCTTTATTGCAGATGAACAACAGGAAAGTAGTAAGAAAAGTTATATATCTCAAAGTGTTATATTTAAAATATGACCTTACTTTGGGAGCACTTCATTAATCTTAACTATGCAGTGCTGTTGAAAACTACAGTAGATAATGTTATATATTTGCCTTCTTCTGTGATTGTTGAGGCTCAAAAAAGGATTTCTGATAAGACTAATGCTGGCTATCATCAAAGAAACACGGGCACATGCCACCTTATCACCAATGATGTCACTTTCATCAGGTATATCTCAGTTTAATGGAAACCAAACCTTGCACCAAAATATTTTCCTTAGCTTTTCAGCAACTGAATTTATTATTATGCTCAAATCTGCCAAGACACTCAACAATTTTATTTAAAAGTTCAAAAATATTCCCTTTTGCTGCAGTACCCTTTGATTTAGTCATATCAAAAGGCCAGTGCTAGAAAGCCAATTAGCTTTTAGAAATAGTTCATCTGAAATATTGAAATTTTAAGTTGTTGCTGTGATTATTAAACTGAAATGTTTTAAATCATCCTAATTTCAGAATTTACATTTCCTGAAAATATTTATTCTTTACATATGGGGTGGCACAGTGGCTCAGTGGTTAGCACTGCTGCCTCACGGTGCCAGGGATTCGGATTCAATTCCAGCCTTGGGCAAGCTATCTGTGTTAAGTTCGCTTATTCTCCTGTGTCTGCATGGGTTTTCTCTGGGTGCTTCGATTTCTTAGTCCAAAGATATGCAGGTTGGCCATGTTAAGTTGCCCATAGTATTCAGTGATGTGTAAATTAAGTGGATTAGCCATAGGAAATGCAGGTTGTAGGGGCCCAAACTAGTCCCACCTGCCAGCACCTGGCCCATATCCCTTCAAACCCTTCCTATTCATATACCCATCCAAATACCTCTTAAAGGCTGCAATTGTACCAGCCTCCACCACTTCCTCTGGCAGCTCATAATTCAAAAGAGAGTTAACAGGCAGGAATTCCACATGGCTGTGCATTTTTCTTTGCAATTCACTTTTAATCAATTAACTAGCACATCGACGAATTTCAAGTTCAGATAAGCCCAGCAAAATCGAGTCTCCGTAAATATTGGCACAAGTTAAAACTTGCTAGAAGCTGACCCTACCTAAAAAAGCTGACCAGTACCCTACAGTGGATAATCACCATTCTGAATTTCCTCTAATTGTGGTCAATAGCAGTCCTTCAAAGAGGCTACAAAAATTGTTTCGGCAGATGAACTCTAATTTAAATAATTTTATGTTAACGACCACTATACACCAAAATAACTAGTCCATAGGACCAAACGATGTAGAAGCAGAAGTATGCCATTAATGCAATCATGCCTGACCTCATAATCCTGAACGTCACTTTCCTGTTCTCCCTATAACTGACCCTTGACTAAGCTTAAAACCTTTAACAGTCCACTCTAGTAAAGAATTCCACAGACGCACAATCCTCCAAAGGACACTCCTCCTCATGATTAATGACTACTTCTCTTCTGTTTTCACTCTGGAAAAGGAATTCAGGAAAGGGGGCTGTGAGGAGTTTGCACAGTTTGACATTGGAAATGGGGAGATATTGGAAGCTCTGTTGGGCTTTAAAAAATTGAAAAATCCCCCATTCTGGATGAATTGCATCCCAGGCTGCTGTGAGAGGCAAGCCAGGAAATTGTAGGGACTTGGACACAAATGTTTAATTCCTTTCTGGATATGGGGGATAGTCCAGAGGACTAGAGGATGGCTAATGTGGTTCCACTTTTCAAGAAGAGTGGTAGAGATAAACCAGGAATTAAAGTGAGTCTCATGTCAGTGGTAGGGAAACTATTGGAGAAAATTCTGCAGGAGCGAATTAACACTCACTTGGAAAGGCATGGGTTAATTAGAGAAAATCCACATGGCTTTGTCAAAGGGAAGTCATGCCTAACAAATTTGTTAGAATTTTTTGAAAATGTGATTGTGTGTGGATGAGGAAAGTTCATTTGATGTAGTTTATATGGGTTTGAGCAAAGCCTTTGACAAGGTCCTACATGGGAGACTGATTGAGAAGGTTGAAGCACATGGAATTGAGGGAAACTTGGCAAGATGGATCAGAAACTAGCTTAGTAATAGGAAACAAAGGCAGAAGACTGCTTGATACTGGCCTTCAGTCACTCAAACAATGTACCTCAAGGATTAGTACTGGGACCCTTTGACATAGTTATATACATAAATAGCATAGATGAAAATGTCAGTGGAATGTTAAGCAAATTTGCAGAAGACTCCCAAAGTGATAGAGTGGTTAATAGTGAAGAAGAGTATTGTTGGTTACAGGAAGATATCAATGGGTTTGTCAGATAGGCAGACCAGTGGCAGATGGTATTTAACCCCAATAATTGCGAGGTGATACACTTTGGAAGAAGAAATCAGATGAGGGAGTATTTAATGAATGGCAGGATAGTGGTAGCTTACAGGAACCGAGGGATCTTGGAATCGGCAGGGCAAATGAATAGGATAGTTAAGAAAGCACATGGGACACTTGCTTTCATCAATCACAGCATAGCATACAAGAGCAAGGAGGAGTTGTTGGGGCTGTAGAGAGCATTGGTTAGGCAGCAGGTGGAGTATTGAGTACAATCTGTTCACCTTACTAAAGGAAGAATGTGATAGCACCAGAAGGTCAAAGGAGATTCACCGGGATGTTGCCGGGAATTGAGAATTAAGCTATAAGGAGAGACTGGATAGGCTTGGATTGTTTTCTTTTGAGAGAAAGTGAGGAGTACAGATACTGGAGATCAGAGTTAAAAAGTGTGGTCCTGGAAAAGCACAGCAGGTCAGGCAGCATCCAAGGAGCAAGAGAGTCAAAGTTTCTGGCATAAGCCCTTCATCTCAAATGTGGGGCGAGGGAAGGTGGCTGGGAAAGCAATAGGTAGATGCGGCTGGGGGATGATAATGATAGGTCAGAGGGGAGGGTGGAGCGGATAAGTAGGAAGGAAGATGGGCCATGCCAAGTTGGACAGTTGGACTTGGGATAAGGAGGGTAAGGGGAGATAAAGAAACTGGTGAAGACAATGTTGATGCCATGTGGTTGGAGGGTCTCAAGGCAGAAGATGAGGCATTCTTCCTCTAGTTGTTGGGTGGCTAGGATTTGGCAGTGGAGGAGGCCCAGGACATGCATGTAATTGGTGGAGTGGGAAGGGGAGTTGAAGTGGTCAGCCACTGGGTGGTGGGATTGTTTGGTGCATGCATCCTAGAGATGTTCCTTGAAACATTCCATGAATTGGTATCCTGTCTACCCAATGTAGAGGAGACCACATTGAGAGCAACAGGCACAGTAGATGAGATATGGATGTGGAGGAAAATCACTGCTGGATGCGGAAGAATCCTTTGGGGCCTTGGATGGAGGTGAGGGGAAAGGTGTGGGTGCAGAATTTACACCTCTTGTGGCAACAAAGGAAGATGTGAGGGGGCATGTACCTAATGAGGGAGTCATGGAGGGAATGGTCCATGCAGAATGCTGAAAGGGGTGCGGAGGGAAATATATTTCTGGTTGTAGGGTCTGACTCTGGATGGTGGACATAGCTGATGATAATGCGCTGTATCTGGAGATTAGTGGGATGGAAGGTGAGGACCAGGGGTGTTCTATCCTTGTTGCAGTTGGAGGAGTGGGGTTCAAGGGCAGTGGTGTGGGAAGTGGAGAAAATGCACTGGAGGGCATTATTGATCATATGGGAGGGGAAATTGTGGTCCTTGAAATAGGAGGCCATATGGGAGCAGATACAGCAGAGGTAGAGGAATTGGGAGTAAGGGATAGCATTTTTACAGGAGGATGGTGGGAGGAGGTGTAGTCCAGGTAGCTGTGGGAGTCAGTGGATTTGAAATTGAAGTCCATGTTGAGTCGGTTGCCAGAGATGGAGATAGAAAGGTCCAAGAAGGGAAGGGAGGTGTCCAAGATGGTGAACTTGAGGTCAGGGTGGAAAGTGTTCATGAAGTTGATGAACTGTTCAACCTTCTCATGGGAGCACGTAGTGGTGCTGGTACAGTCATCAATGTTGCAGAGGAAAAGTTGGAGGATGGTGCCAATGTAACAGTGAAAGATGGACTGTTCCACGTACCTGACAAAGAGGCAGGCATGGCTGCGGTTCATGTGGGTGCCCATGGCTAACCCTTTAGTCTGAAGAAAGTGGGAGGATTTGAAGGAGAAATTGTTGAAGGTGAGAACCCGTTCAGCCAATCGAATGAGTGTGTCGGTGGAAGGGTACTGGTTTGGTTGACAGGAGAATAGGAAATAGAGTGCTTGGAGACCTTGACCATGGTGGATGGACGTGTACAGGGACTGGATGTCTATGGTGACGGTGAGGTACTGGGGACCAGGGTAAGGAAAGTCATGGAGGAGGTGGAGGATGTGGTTGGTGCCCTGGACTAAGGGAGACAGGATGGCCTGAGGGGTGACCTCTTAAGAGGTTTATAAAATCATGAGGGGCATGGATAAGATAAATAGACAAAGTCTTTTCCCTGGGGTGGAGGAGTCCAGACCTAGACAGCATAGGTTTAGGGTGAGAGGGGAATGATATAAAAGGGACCTATGGGGCAACGTTTGCTTGCAGTGGTGCGTGTATGGAATGGGCTGCCAGAGGAATTGGTGGAGGCTGGTACAATTACATTTAAAAGGCATCTGGATGGGTATATGAATAGGAAGGGTTTAGAGCGATATGGGCCAATTGCTGGATGAGTTGGACCGAAGGGTCTGTTTCCTTGCTGTACATCTCTCGGTCTCTATGAATCTACATGAGGAGATACGTTTGGAGGGGCAGGAGCAGGTGGAGATGATGGGTCAACCAGGGGCAGTCAGGTTTGTGAATTTTGTGTAAGAGGTAGAACCGGGTGAAGTAGGGTTCTGTGACTGTAAGTTTTGAGACTGTTGGGAGATCCTGTGAGGTGATGAGGTTGTGGATTGTCTGGGAAAGGATGGTTTGGTGATGGGAGGTGAGGTTGTGGTTGAAGGGGTGGGAGGAGAAGGTATCTGTATGTTGGCGCCTGGCCTCAGTAGTGTAGAGATCAGTGCGCCATTGTACCACTGCACTCCCCTTGTTCGCTGGTTTGACAGTGAGATTGGGGATGGAGCATAGGGAATGGAGGGCTGTGCTTTGTAGGGTGAGGTTGGACTGGGTGAGAGGGGTGGACAGGTTGAAGTGGTCAATGTCACGGCAGCAATTGGAGATAAAGTAATCGAAGATGGGTAACCCAGGATCTCACAGTCACCACCCATTTTAATTCCCCTTCCCACTCCCTTTCCAATATGATTGGCCTTGGCCTCCTCCATTGCCACAACGAACCAAACTGCAAATTGGAGGAACAACACCTCATCTGCCACCTGGGCAGCCTAGAGTCCAGAGGAGTCAACATTGAGTTTTCCAAATTCAAATAACCTCCTTTCCTTTCCCCTGACTTCCTTCCCAGCCTCTACCCATCCCTCCGACTCCTTCACAGCCACCTACAGAATTCATTCCTCCCACTGACTCTACCTGTCTTCACCTATCTTCACTTCACCACCCTGCCCCTGCCACCCCCTTTATCTGCAAATCCCCTTACACCCTTCCCAGTCCTGAAGAAGGGTTACACATGAAACATTGGCTTCTCCACCTCCTGATGCTGCCTGGCTTGCTGTATTCTTCCAGCCTCCCACTTGTCTACCTTGGATTCCAGCATCTGCAGTTTTTTTGTCCGTAACACACAAAGAAATTCTCACAGATGAATATAAAGTTGGCAATTGTACTGAAAAAGACTTATTAAATTAAAACTCTGTCTTGGATCAATCTTCTCAAACACAAAAGTCTTTAAAAGATTATAAAATTAAAGTCAGCAAGTTTCAGAGGTAGTTGTTATCTACCTCTTTATAGAACAATGCCCACATTTTAGGGCAGAATGGATTTGGTTTTAAAATAATTTGATGGAATTTGGAATGATATTGTTCTTCATAGTTTCAATAACAATATGCATCATTTAACTGTGAATTATTTTAAAGATGCAGACTTAAGTAATAGAAGAGGAAAATTAAAGCTCTGCATTTTAAAATGTTATTGGGTAGCTAATTAACCCTAAAATACTCAGAGGAACTGTTGAGTTCCTCCTGCAATCTCTGAGTTTGTTTCAGATAACCAGTGGATAAACTTCAAGAAATTGTCAGAAGAACTGGAGAAAAGATTAGCTATAACACCATAAGACCAAAAGACAGAGGAGCAGAAATTAGGCCATTCAGCCCATTAAGTCTGATCCGCCATTCAATCATGGCTGATATGTTTCTCAGCCCTGTTCTCCCACTTTCTCCCTGTCACCCTTGACCCCCTTGATACTCAAGAAGCTATCTATCTCTATCTTAATTATATTCAACGATCTGACCACTACAGCCTTCTGCAGCAATGAATTCCATAGATTCATCACTCTCTAGCTAAACAAGTTTCACCTTATCTCCATTCTAAAGGGTCTGTCCTTTATTTTAAGTCTGTGCCCTCAGATTTTAGTCTTCCTATAACTATATATATACATCTATATCTTCCCTATATCTACTCTGTATAGGCTATTCAGTATTCTGTATGATTCAATTAGATCCCCTCCCTCATCCTTCTAAACTCTGTCAAACATAGATCCAGAGTCCTCAAATGTTCCTCATATGTTAAGCTTTTTCACTCCTGGAACTATTCTTGTGAACCTCCTCTGATCACACTCTAGGGCCTACATCCTTCCTGAGATATAGGGTCCAAAACTGTGCATAATACTCCAACGTGGTCTGACCAGACTTTATAGAGCCTCAGAAGTATATCCCTGCTTTTATATTCAAGTCCTCCCAAATAAATGCTATCATTACATTTGCCTTCCTAACTACTGACTCAACTTGCAAGTTTACATTGAGAGAATCAGAGAGTAGAACTCCCAAGTCTCTCTGCACTTCAGACATTTGAATTTTCTCCCCATTTAGAAAATAGTCCATGCTTCTATTCTTCCTACCGAAGTGCATGATTTCACACTTTCCCACGTTGTACTCCTATCTGCCACTTCTTTGCCCACTCTCTTAACCTGTTCAAATCCTTCGGCAGCCTCCCTGCCTCCTTAATGCTACCTGTCCCTCAACCTACCTTTGTATCGTCTACAAACTTAGCCAGAATGTCCTCAGTTCCTTCATCTAGATCATTAATTTATTTTCTCAGTGTGATGTTTTAAGGTGTATAAAGTGAGAGGTTGTGGTCCCAACACTCAGCCTTGCTGAACATCCATTGTCACTAGCTGCCATCTTGAGAAGGACCCTTTTATCCCCACTCTCTGCTTTCTGCCAGGCAACCAAGCTAGTACTTTTCCTCTAAACCCATGAGGCCTTATCTTACTCAGTAGCCTCCTGTGCTGAACCTTGTCAAAGGCCTTCTTGAAGCCCAGGTAGATAAGATCCATTGGCTCTCCTTGGTCTAACCTGCTCATTACTTCCTCAAAGAATTCTAGCAGATTTGTCAGGCATGGCCTCTCCTTGATGAAATCATGCTGACGCTGCCCTATTTTACTTTACATTTACAAGTATTCAGAATTCTCATTGTTTACAATAGATTCCAAGATCTTAATTACAACTGACGTTAGGCTAATCAGTCTGCGATTTTCCATCTTTTGCCTTTGTCCTTTTTTAAACAGTAGTTTTACATTAGAGATTTTTCAGTCCTCTGGAACCCACCCTGATTCTAGTGATTCCTGAAAGACCACCACTATCTTTTCAGCTTTGTCTCTTAGAACTTTGAGGTTAGTCGATCTGGTCCAGGTGATTTATTCACCTTGAGGCCATTCAGGTTGTCAAGCACCTTCTCCTTGGTGATGGTCACCATACCCAGCTCTACCCCCTCACTTTCTTGAATTTTTGGGCTATTACTAAGTCTTCCACCGTGAAGTATTCACAGCCATTTCACTGAGTATTCACAGCCATTTCCTTGTTCCCCATTACCATCTCTCCAGCATCATTTTCCAGGTGCCCAATGTCCACTTTTGCCCTTTAGATATATAAAGAAACTCTTAGAGTCTTCCCTTATATTACTGGCTGGCTTACATTCATATTTAATCTTCTCCCTCCTTATTTCTTTTTTTTTGTTGCCCTCTGTTAGTCTTTGTAAGCTTCCTAATCCTCTGGTTTTACTACCCTTCATCACATTACATGCTATTTTGTTTTTATGCTATTCCTGACTTCCCTAGTCAGCCATGGTTGCCTCAGCCTTCCTGCACCATGCTTTTTTACTCTCGGGATGAATCTCTGCTGTGTCTCCTGAATTACTCTCAGAAACTCCTGCTATTGCTGTTCCTACAAGGAGTCTTTCCTGCTAGACTCCTCTCCCAGTCAATTCTACCCAGTTCCTCCTTCAGGCTCTTTTAAAAAACAGAGAATCACAACGACCTGGAATGCTTCACTTAATACAGAAGTGAATTCAGAATCAATAATTATTTTCAAAAGGAGAATGGATAAATAAAGGAGAAAATTACCCATGTCTAGGGCAAAGAGCAGGAAACTTCAACCAAGTGGATAGCTTTCTCCAAGGATTTGGTATACTCATGATTTGGCTAAATGGCCTCCATCAGTTTGGTTTTATCCTCTGCAACAATTTATTTCCTGCTTAGTAAGGCGATAATTTTTAATACTAACAGAAATTTAAGAGGAATTTAAAATAAAACTGAATCTTAAACCAAACCATTGCAAACCACCAAACCACTTAAATCACTGCTCAATAACTCGACATTTAGGATGCACAATTCTGAAAAAATTACAGAACAGAACTGGCCTCTACCTCTTCTTGAGTCTGTGCTCATGTTTATGTTTGATTGATCTTAAAGGGTGAATGTTGTTACATTCTGTCATACAATTTAGGAACAGGAATAGACTGATTTGCCTCATGGATGCTCCGCCATTCAATAAGATCTTGGTTGGTCTGATTACTCCACACTCGTGCTTACCTCCCCTGATCTTTCACCTTCTTGCTGCTTTGTTGATCCTTTCAAAAACACAAGTTTAATCAAGGAACAAGATTTCAAATAAAATATAAATATGGTATAAAATTAATAGAAACTATTATTTGCATAATAAATACAGACAATCAAACCTTGAATTAGCTTCATTCAAAACAGAGCTTTAACAAAACAGCAGACAGTAGAAAAGAATTTTTCTGAAGCTTTATTTTGACAATTGGAAATGCAAATGTTTTAGTCATAATTTGTAGTCATAATTCAAAATCCTCTTACATACAAGTTAAATAAGATTAATTATGTTGCCCACATATTAGTATTTAAGTATTTTCTAATGGATCTGTTTAATATTTTTAAACATGCAAATATTCCCACAATTTTAACAAAAGGCCAAAATTCCTTACATTAAATATGAACACAGGTTACAAAATAAATTTATATAGCCTTAGTATAGGGAGTTGTGCAACAACGTAAACAATTGGTCCTGTTCAGTCAAATAAGATGATTTGTTTACAGATAACAAAATCCTGTAAACTATTTTGACTACATTCATAATATTAAAGACATGAAACAACTACAGGGTGTAGTCATTCTTTTCAATACTTAAATGTTAAGCAGATTTCCTCAGAATCCAAGCAACTTTAGTTGGCTCAATAATGCATATGGTACATATTATTAACAAAAATGCTGCATCTCTCAAATTTTAGCTTCTTTAAGGTTGTCACAGATATGAATTCTTAGACAAATACTCCTGCCAATTTAGTAATAGCATACAGCTAAAGGGAAAAACACAAAATATCTCAAGTTGCAAATACTTATGCTTTGCTTCCTAGCATCAATTATTATCCCAATAAACTCTAATTAATGAACATAAAATTAGAAATTACTTATATGGTTCTCTTAATGTGTTTGCATTTTAATTCATAAATAAATATAATACAATTGCTTTTGTTGTATCCTGGATCATTTAGAAGTGTTCCTAATTTCAATTCCTCCTTGATGCATGCTTCTTATTCCAGCCCTATAGGAAAGGAAATAGACGTTTCTTTAAAATATATACAACAGTTGCCAAAAACAGAGCCAAAGCAAGGAAAATAAGCAGCTTGTCAGTCAACTCTCGACGATTGTACTTTGTAATCAACTTGCGTCCCAGCTGAATAGTGCCAGTCATATTTTTAAATTCTTCATTTGTCTCCTGAACAGTCCTTGATGATGTTGCTTAAGTAAAAGAAAAAGTATTAAAGATTTACATTAAACACAATGTAAGCCAAACAGCTGCATCTAGTATTAAAACTGTTTTTTAAAAATAATGGTATCAAAACCTGAAGCAAGTACAGATCAAAGCAAGTCAATCAAACTGCATATTGTGACCAATAAAGTGATAGTGACTTGATTATATTTCATATTATATTTTCAAGAATTAACTTGAGGCACATTCACTTATTATCTCTTAAGAATGGAGAATAACCCCAAAAACAGTGACTAAATAGAGATATATTGAGTCATAAGATCCTCACTGCTGAAAATGTGTTGCTGGTTAAAGCGCAGCAGGTCAGGCAGCATCCAAGGAGCAGGAAATTCGACGTTTCGGCCACAAGCTCTTCATCAGGAAGGGCTTGTGCCCGAAACATCGAATTTCCTGTTCCTTGGATGCTGCCTGACCTGCTGCTCTTTAACCAGCAACACATTTTCAGCTCTGATCTCCAGCATTTGCAGACCTCACTTTTTACTCATAACATCCTCAGGACATCCAAAGTTCTGCCACATTTCATAAATTACTCTTCAAGTACAGTCAAATGCCCAAACCAAATTGGGTGCAGGATGCTATAATTTAAATGTTTATTGATGTAATTCAAAATTTGACAGTTTCTTTTAGTCCTTCTCATATTTTCCATTATGGTTGTTCCATGAACATTTCTCAAGAAACCTATGAAGTAGTAGAATATTAGTCAATATTCTAAAATTGATGGAGGCACTAATAGTACTTGCATTCTTATTTTACATGCTTTGCATTGTTTATTGCTGGTATGAAATTTGATATTTGCAACATTAAACTCTTCAAAATGTTAGTTATATTAGCAATATTGCAAACAGTAATCTTTCAAATGAATGAATTTTAATAAAACATTCCATACCGATTGTTTATATTGGTAATCCAATGTTTGGAATTGATTAGTGCCAACTATAATAAAGCTTCACTTGACTGCTACAGCAGGAAAGGTAAACTAATAGATTTCAATGCAAAATTGTCATTAGCTACAGAATCACTAGTTCTATTGATGCAATTAATTTGTTCATGAAAATACTATTTATTGTTAAGGAAAAAGTAAATTAAATGATGTCAATAATTAAATGTTACATTTCAGATCTTTACACTCAGTAGTACAATCAAGCCATCGCCATCCATGTGACTTCTATTTGTGGGATTTTGTGTGCAAACTGACTGTCACATTTTGCCCTTGTTATTACACGACACTTCAAAATGATTTAATAATGGCAAGGTCCTAGGGAGTGTTGCTGAACAAAGAGAACTTGCGTGCAGTTAGTTCCTTGACAGTAGTCTCTGGGAAATAAGATGGTGAAGAAGGTGACTGATCTGCTTGCCTTTATTGGTCAGAGTGTGGAGTATAGGAGTTGGAAGGTCATGTTTCAGCTGTTCAGGACATTGGTTAGGCTACTTTTGGAATAATGTGTGCAATTCTGGTTTCCTTCCTATTGGAAGGATGTTGTGAAATGTGAAAGGGTTCAGAAAATATTTACAAGAATGTTGCCAGGGTTGAGCTATGGGGATAGGCTGAATAGGTTGGGGCTTTTTTCCCTGGAGCACCAGAGACAGGGGGAGGACTTTATAGAGGTTTATAAAATAGACTTTATAGAGGTTAATAAAATCATGAGGGTCATGGATAGGTGAAATAGACAAAGTATTTTCCCTGGGATGGGAGAGTCCAGAATTAGAGGGCATAGGTTTAACGTGAGGGGGAAAGATATAAAAGGGACCTAAGGGGCAACTTTTTCACAAAGAGGGTGGTGAGTATATGGAATGAGTTGCCAGAGGAAGTGGTGGAGGCTGGTACAATTATAGCATTTAAAGGGCATCTGAATGGATATATGAATAGGAAGGGTTGAGAGGAATATGGGCTAAATGCTGGCAAATGAGACTAGATTAGGTTAGGATATCTGGTTGGCAGGACCAGTTGGACAGAAGGGTCTGTTTCCGTGCTGCACATCTCAGAGTCTACGACTAATTGGCTGTGAAGAAAAGTAGAACATCCATTGAATGTGAAAGATGCAATATAAAACCAAGATTTTATTTTCAATGTTTCTCATGTATCAACACAGAGCATTTTTTGTAAGTGAATTTTGCATCATCTACAAAACTGTCTTTTGCAACCTGTATCTAAGTGAACACAGTGAGATTGATGAAAGCCTTGTTATATAGCATCATATTCAGAAGCGGGATTTTAAAATACAGGCAAAGGGATTTTGGTTAATTCTATGAAGATTTTTTTTAAAAAGGTCAAGGACAATGTATTTAGTGACCTAAATACCTTGTCCTTGACCTTTTTAAAAAAAATCTTCATAGAATTAACCAAAATCCCTAAGTGACCTAAATACATTGTTGCTAAAAAAACACATGATGACAATCAAGTGCTTGAGAGAACTTTTGCAATATTAATGGGTAAGATATGAGTTTGTATCAAACAAATTAAACAGAACAAAGTCATTAGTTTTGTCTTTACTTCAGAACAGAAGAATAACTTCTTCAGTTCAGCCAAGAAAAAATAGGAGTGTTGGTCAATTCAGGTGTCCAGTCACCACAGCAAGTATTTCATCATCTGTGCAGTTTCCAAGCCAAGAGAGCTTGTATAGAAGTCACTTTATTATTAGAACTGACAATTTAGGGAGTGAGAATTGTGAAAAGTTACTGCCTCAGAAATTAATCATAAAATAGCTTCTGCAGTCCACAGAAAAGAAACTGGAAGACATCAATTGAATAGAAACTTAAGATTTGAAGTAAGTGTATAATTTCTCTGAACTTGAGTCTCTGGAAAGGATTGCAATGAGACACAGGTTGAAACTTTGGTTTGCTGTTTGTGCATTCCTTCAACATCTACATGCTTGATTTTTTTTCCTTTAACACAGAACATAAATTTTTAAAATATGAAGGCTTTAAAGAAACAAATTCAATGTAACTTCACCATAAGAGAGATGTCACTTTGGACAAAATAGGTCCAAGAATTTCAAATGATAAACATATTTAATTATCTTGTCTCATATGAACAAAGTGTATATATACACATATATGGTGATCTCCTTAATATAGTAGACAGTCATGCAAATTCTATGCATCCTGAAGAAAGAGTTTAATTTTATATCTGCACATAATGGTATGAGCAAGAACCTTATATAATCTATCGGAAGTACTCCTCATTTGTGCCTTATTATAAGTTAACATGGAGAATATCGGATATCCACACAATATTTCAACCTTACCTAATGTCTGCACTGATTCTTCACTCTGTTGCACTTGTTGTGACATCATCCTACTGATACTCATCAAGCTCTCTGTAATGCTGCTTGCAGTCTGCACCAAGCCTTCCTTCGTCATCTTTCTAAAACCAAAATAACTTAGTCCATTTCAGCAGCAGTGATTTTTTTCTGTTGTCGTACTTCATTATTTGGTTTCATTTCAATGAAAATGCAAAAGTATCCTCAACAAAAATACCTTGGTTACACTTTCTCATGGACTATATAAACTGTCATAGAACAGAAAGCAACACTCAAAAGATGTCTCTGCTTGTTTCAGAGAACATCCAAAAGGTACAAATGTATCAAAAATCCATACAAAAATTAAAATCACTGGCAATTTTAAATTGATTTTGTTCAAAAGATACCAATAATTTCCTTTAGCTATCACTGTGCCAGATCAAGATAATTCCTTTCACAAACAAATGCAAGGAATTCTGTGCGTGAATATGCAGACTATTGTAAGACAAAATGATAACAGGGACTTAAAAAAAAACTCACAACTTACCGGTGCCGAATTGAAGAATCACCACTGTGCAGCAATTCATCTTTTTCATGATTGTCTATAGCAAGCTTGCAGGCTAGGTTTGCTTTTCGCCAAGCTGTTTGGTTGCTTTAAAGAAACACAAAACTTAAGTATGTTGTGAGGTCATGCACCTTCTTCCCAAAGTAATACCTCCAGCTGATGTTAGGCATGTCACGCAAAATGGTCACACGTTGCAAGCAGAATGCATTATATACAAGGAAAAAAAATTGGGAATTTGATGAGAATGAGAATTAAATGCAGAAAAGAAAGAACATTTAGCGTTTTACTTCAATGCCCATAGTTCAAAAATGTTTGAGATAGTAAGTGTTTCAATTTGTTTTGTCCAGCGTTATAGTGCAAGTTGATGTGGAGGGGGGGAAATATCTCTTGCAAGCAAGAGGTACAGGCATAGGAACTGGCAGTATATGGAGTTAAACTGCAGAATATGGAGTTTTGCAGACCGTGGCTCAGGGGCAGAGATCCAGTGTTAGGATCCTTGTTGGATAAACAAAATAGGAAAGAATAAACAAGACATCCTAAACAAAATTGTTGGTAAAGCTCAGCAACTCTAGAAGCATCTGTGAAGAGAAATCAGAGGAAGGGACTAAGTTCTGGATTATTATGAATCGTGTAAAACCTGCGCTCATCCCCTCACCTCCATCTAAGGCTCCAAGGGATCCTTCCACATCCATCAGAAATTCACCTGTACCTCTACCAATGTCATCTACTGCATCAGTCTCTCCTCTACATCGAGGAGACAGGACGCCTTCTTGTTGATCTTTTCAGAGAACATCTCTGGGACACACGCACCCACCAACCCCACCACCCCATGGTTGAACACTTCAACTCCCCCTCCCATCTGGAAAAGACATGAAGGTCCTGGGCCTCCTCCACCCCCAAACTGTTAGCACCCGATGCTTGGAGGAGGAATGCCTCATATTCGACCTTGGGACCCTGCAACCACACTGGATAAATGTGGATTTGAACAGTCTCGTCATTTCCCCTCCTCCCACATTATCCCAGTCCCAAGCCTCCAACTCAGCATCGCCCTCCAGACCCATCCATCACTCCTCCCTCTGACTTATCGCCTTCTCCCTCACCTTCATACACCCATCACTTTCCCAGCTACCTCCCCCCAACCCAAGCCCCCTCCCATTTATCTCTCAGCCCCGACCCACAAACCTCATTCCTGACGAAGGGCTTATGTCCGAAACATCAATTCTCTTGCTCCTCGAATGCTGCCAACCTGCTGTGCTTTTCCAGCACCATACTCTTGACTCTGATTGGCAGTCCTCACTTTCTCCATGTGCAAATTAGTACTTTGGTAATAATTAGGGAGGCGAACACAAGGCTGAAAGAGGTGTGGGATGACGAGTTTCATTTCATTAAACACTGGCAACAATACTGGGACAGAAAGGAACTCTACAAATGAAACAGACTTTACAGTAAAAATTTAAGCAGTGTAAACTAATTACAGCAGGCAAGAAGTAGGAAATGTCTAAGTGCAACACCGGAGCAAAAGGATAGACTAGGATGAAGTAGCAGGAACAGATCTTACAAATTTCAAGTTCAACTTGGATTGCAAGTCATTAGTCATTCCTGAGGTATGGCTCAGATGGTTGGGAGTGATAACTAAATGTAACAGGTTGTAAAGTCTATTAAGGTTTTCTCGGGAGGATGATGAACAAGAGAAGCAAGTGGCACAAGATTAATTGGTGAACACAGCTTAGAGTTTGACAAGGTTTATTTATATGGTAGCGTTTGAAAAGGCATTTCATCAGATTGACTGGATTAAGATGCTGAAGGATAGAGCAGTAGACTGCAGACATAGACCACTCATAAGAAATTTGTATATTGGACAAACAGGAAAAGTGATAGCAGCTAATATAGAGTCAAAACTGTGTGAAATTTGAAGAGGTGTCTGACAAGATGTTCATCATCAGTTCTCTTCAATGACTATGCAGAAGCTATGATCAAAGAGTGCTCTGAAGACGCAATCTGGTGTTAAGATGAGGGTAGTTAGAAGCGAATTATAGCAACAATTATGGAAAGGTAGCTTTGAAATACAGATTTGGAAGAGGATGCAAAAGATCTGTTGAAGTGCTGAGGAGAAAGAATGAACAAAGAAAATTGTTGAACATAATTATGAAAAGGCAGAGAAACTGTTAGGGCACATTTTAGAAGGAAATATGAATAAGAGATGTAATGAATAGTACACTTTAAGGAAAGAGAGAAGCAGGATTGAAGAAAATAACAATGTTCAATGCCTTCAAAATTAAGGAAAGCTATTGGTAAAGTAAAAGGTGGCAAATGACAGAGAACATGGAACATGGGGCGGCATGGTGACTCAGTGGTTAGCACTGCTGCCTCATAGCGCCAGGGACTGGGTTCGATTCCACCCTCAGGTGACTGTGTGGAGTTTGTACATTCTCCCTATGTCTGTGTGGGCTTCCTCTGGGTGCTGCGGTTTCTTTCCACAGTTTAAGTGAATTGGTCAAGTTAAATTGCCCATAATGTCCAGGTGGATTAGCCATGGAAAATGCAGTGTTACAGTGGTAGGGCAGGGTGGGATGTGCTTTGGAGGATCGATGTGGACTCAGTTGGCTGAATACCCGTTTCCATACTGTAGGGATTCTACTTTTATGAACCAAAGATCTGCCTTTGGGCAAAACATGAATGCTGTGAATAATCTATAATAAAGTTTGGAAAAATTGTAGAGTAAGAGAACTGCCTTAGCAGACAGTGAACATTCTAAGGGTTAAATGGAGAAAAAAAAGGGATTGGTGGCATTTATCCACAGGACCATGACAATAGCTTTTAAATTTTAGACTTTTTTTTGTTAACGAATGGTATTAAGGAATGTATGGGCAAAGAAGGCCATAAGAAGTTAGGTTACAGGTCAGCTACGATCTCACTGAATGGCAAGTCAGGATCAAAAGTCTAAATGTCAAAGTCTGCTTTTCCAAATACATGATCACATGAAAATGTGTTCTATTAACAAATAATCAAAGCTGTTGATACCTGATGAATGTTTTCTCTCTGAGTTGTTTTTAGAATGTTGCCATCACTAGATAGGATAGCACTCATTGCCCATTAATTGCTATGTATTAATGCTCCTACCACAATTGGTAACCTATTTAGGGTTACCTTCTTCATAACCTTTTATGTATTGGCACTTTTTTCCTCTGCTCCAGTTCAGGTAGCTACTCTCTTTCTTATTCATCTTAGGCAAAGGTGATTTTTTTTTGCCTCTTCCTTTTCATTCAGGATTCTATTCTTCTCGTGATCACTTCAAACTGCAGTTCTCTTTCTTTTTCTCTCTCTTAACTTCATGCTTGAATTTTCTTCTGTCTTGTTTGCAGTTTTATATTAATACTTACTCCAATTCCATTCCGATAAATTATATCCAAAGCAACGTTTGAGAGTTCTCCTCTTCTTGGCATCATCAACCATTATGGTATTATGGTGGCAGAAAGGATGTTTGAGGACTCGTTTAGTGAGGTAGTATGGGCTGAGATTAGAAACAGGAAAGGACGTCACCCTGTTGGGAGTTTTCTATAGGCTTCCGAATAGTTCCAGAGATATAAAGGTAAGCATAGCAAAGATGACTCTCGATAGAAGCAAGAGTGACAGAGTAGTTATTATGGGGGCCTTTAACTTTCCATATATTGACTGGGAATACTATAGTTCGAGTACTTTAGATGGGCCTGTTTTTGTCCTATGTGAGCAAGAAGGTTTCCTGACACAATACATAGACAGGCCAACAAGAGGCGAGGTCACAGTGGATTTGGTTCTGAGTAATGAACTCAGCCTAGTGTTACATTTGGAGGTAGGTGAGCACTTTGGTGACAGTGACCACAATTCAATTATGTTTACTTTACTAATGGAAAGGGATAGGTATATACCGCAGTGCAAGAGTTATAGCTGGGGGAAAGGCAATCAGGATGAGATTAGGCATGATTTCGGATGATTAGGATGGGGAAGGAAACTGCAGGTGGTACAATTTAAATGTGGAGCTTATTGAAGGAACAGCTACTGCGTGTCCTTGCCAATTAAGTAGATGTCAGGAAGAAGAACGTTGTTGAGTGAGGGAGCCGTGGTTTACTAAAGAAGTTGAAGCTCTTGTCAAGACAAAAAAGAAAGCTTATGTTAGGATGAGATGTAAATGCTCAATTCGGGCACTTGAAAGTTACAAGTTAGCCAGGAAAGACCTAAAGAGTGAGCTAAGAAGAGCCAGAAGGGGACATGAGAAGTCATTGGCAGATATGATCAAGGAAAACCCTAAGGCTTTCTATAGGTATATTAGGAATAAAAGAATTAGTAGAATAAGATTAGGGCCAATCAAGGACAGTCGTGGGAAGTTGTGTGTGGAGTCAGAGAAGATTGGGGAAGCGCTAAATGAATATTTTTCGTTAGAATTCACACTGAGAAAAGACAATGTTGTTGAGGAGAATAGTGAGATATAGGCTACTAGACTAGAAGGGATTGAGGTGCACGAGGAGGAGGAGGCAATTCTGGAAAGTGTAAAATTGGATAAGTCCCCAGGGCCAGATGGGATTTATCCTAGGAATCTCTGGGAAGGCAGGGAGGAGATGGCAAAGCCTTTGGCTTTGATCTCTATGTTGTCATTGCCTATAGGAACAATGCCAGAAGACTGCAGGATAGCAAATGTTGTCCCCTTGTTCAAGAAGGGGAGTAGAGACAATTCTGGTAATTATAGACCAGTGAGCTTTATTTCGGTTGTGGGTAAAATGTTGGAAAAGGTTATAAGAGATAGGATTTATAATCATCAAGAGAGGAATAAGTTGATTAAGGATAGTCAACACGGTTTTGTGAAAGGTAGGTTGTGCCTCACAAACCTTAGAATACTTTGAGAAGGGGACCAAACAGGTAGGTGAGGGTAAAGCGGTTGATGTGGCATAATGGATTTCAGTAAGGTGTTTGATAAGGTTCCCCATATAGGCTATTGAACAAAATATGGAGGCATGGGATTGAAGGTGATTTAGCAGCTTGGATCAGAAATTGGCTAGGTGAAAGAAGACAGAGGGTAGAGGTTGATGGGTAATGTTCATCATTGATGAGCTGCAGAGCTGGTTGAGAGGTGGCAAATGGAGTTTAATGTGGAAAAGTGTGAAATGATTCACTTTGGAAGGAGCAACAGGAATAAAGAATACTGGGCTAATGGTAAGATTCTTGGTAGTGTAGATGAACAGCAAGATATTGGTGTCCTGGTACATAGATCCCTGAAAATTGCCACCCAGGTTGATAGGGTTGTTAAGAAGGCATATGGTGTATTAGCTTTTATTAGTAGTGGGATTAAGTTTCAGAGCCATGACGTCATGCTGCAGCTGCACAAAACTCTGGTACGGTCACACTTGGAGTATTACGTACAGTTCTGGCCCTTGTAGAAAGGATGTGGAAGCTTTTGAAAGGGCTCATGAAGAGATTTACTTGGATGTTGCCTAGCATGGAGGGAAGGTCTTATGAGGAAAGGCTGAGCGAGTTGAGGCTGTTTTCTTTACAGAGAAGAAGGTTGAGAGGTGACTTAATTGAGACATATAAGATAATCAAAGGGTTAGATAGGGTGGACAGTGAGAGCCTTTTTCTTCGAATGGTGGTGGTTAGCACGAGGGGACATAGCTTTAAATTGAGGGGTGATAGATGTAGGACAGATGTCAGAGGTAGTTTCTTTACTCAGAGTTGTAGGGGCGTGGAACAGCCTGCTTGCAACAGGAGGAGACCTGCCAACTTTACAGGCATTTAAATGGTCATTGGATAGACGTATGGAAGAAAATGCAATAGTGTAGATTAGATGGGATTCAGACTGGTTTCACAGGTTGGTGCAACACAGAGAGCTGAAGGGCCTGTATTGCACTATAATGTTCTATTTTCTATTACTACTCCAAATAACTCACAACAGGAAGGAATTTCTGCACACAGTTTACTATCGTTCAGTCACACGGAGAAGCATTTGGGGTACAAACTAGCAGAGCACAGACAGGTAAGGAGTGTGGTCTGGTCTCTAGAAAACTGGAATCAGGCATTGAAGACAAGAGAAAGGAGTGTAAAGCAGTAGTGCTGTACGTATTTGGACTGGGTGTCAAAGTTCATGATCTAGATCTAAACCTCAAGCCATAATTTGGATATCCTTGATGAAGACTTTTAAAACTCAGTGCATTCTTTACATATTGGTTAATAATGATTGACTAACTTTATGTTCCAGAATATACTAGATTTCATCCCTTTTCTTGGTATATATATATATTGTTTCTGTGGATTTGTAATTGATGCTAATGAACAGAATAATTTTATTTTGCTTTGTCTCAAATCTTTATGGTTATATAAAATGCTTTAATAGATTATAAAGATTTTTCAACACATATCTTGAAGAAGATGTATTTGATTATTTAAATAACAGAAATAATCTGATCGTGATCATGTCAGTTGGACAGCCTTGCATAAAAAGTGCTCATATTTGGAGCCACCAAGCATTACTAAGATTAACATTATACAACAGTTATGAATTAGAACTGTCTGTGTTTTAATCAGATCAATTCAATTCTTTAGAATGTAAGCTTATTTTCTTTAAAGTCAGGTTTTGCTTGGTGCAAGCAAGAACATATTTTTTAAACTATTATGCACAAAAAAAAACAGACACACCTAAAGCAATTTGGAACCTAAACTTTGTCACAATCTCCATTAAGATTGTTGCCTTTCAAAAGAGGATCAAACTTCTAGTGTCCAGTTGAATGACATTACAAAATTTCAAGTTTTAACATTTTTATCTCAACAAATGATTAAAAAACATTTTTAACTAAATAATATTTTTATAGGCAACTTATTTCTATCAAAACATCCCACAGTTGCTCCCAGCTCTAAATCCGTTCCCACGATTATCTCCAGGCATTTTCCTCAGCTTTCATAGATGATCTTACAACCACCACCAGCAATAAAGCCTATTCTGATTTTTCTTTTCCCTAGTTGTGCCAGAATTTTTCAGACTTTTTAAAAAGTTGCAGGGTGAACGTATTTGAATGAAAACCATTTCCCTCCTGCTGTAGCTTGCAAAGCCAGGCAGCTTTTCACTTCTCTAACCACAGGAAAAACTGCTGTTCGGAATTCATTTATCTGTAAGGAAGCTTGTAATTTGATCTCAGAGATGGCTTCTGTTGGCCCATTTCCCTATTGTAATGTGAAACATGTTAATTCTGTATCCAGATATAAATCCTAATTAGTTATCCTCAATAACAAATCTCTACCATCTCAGAAGTAAATGGTCAGTTTATGGTACAACGATTTACAACCAAGTGCATCAACATTTTTCTGAGAGTTTGGGAGACTCAAACCTGACTCATTTTAACACAGAGACAGCTCCTATTGCATTCAATACCGTGCATTTTTTCCAACCAAAATAATCTGAGCTTTCCATTGATTTCTAACAATCAAACCAGCCAGACTAACTATTTGTCAGACTTTAAAACAGGTCTCATGAGCCCAATCATTTATTCAATTTAAAATATATAATTCCAAAACATCATAATTTTATAAAGCTCAAATTTTGTAATAATGATTCTCCCAAAAAGAAACAGTTTCAAAAGGAATTTTGAGGGAGTTTCTAAAATCTGGGAATGGCAGATATTGATAATAAAAGAAGAATTCCTTTCTTAGAAGTGCTGTAACAAATAAAACTCCAAATGGTAATGCTTTATATTAACTACATGAACATAAATCGTGGTCTATCATGGAATGCCTCACACAGTGTGGTGAGATTGGGGGAGTACTGAATGAAGAGAGGTGTTGGCTATTTAAGAATCCTCCTAACACCTATCTCTGGTTTGTCCTTTCTCTGTGCTACTCACTTGCTTAAAACAATACTCTAATGATAACTTGGGTGTACTTGTTTTAAAAAAAAGTAGGCCAACACAATTCAATACAACATACGAAAGAACTACATTACAGGAGGCAGAACAATAAGAATTCAGGAACACACACCTAGCTTTATGCTTCACATCTGTTTCAGGCTTGTCAAAATGCCCACCTTTATTTGCTGATCTTTAGAAGTAATTTATGTCAGAATCTAGGTAATTTCGTGTCAAAATACAATTCATTTTGGATCCAATCCAGCATTCTTTCATCATTATAAAGGGAATATTACTTTGTAAAAAAGTTATTTAATATTGAACATTTTGTGAATTGCACAACAATTGTCTCACAAACTTGACTGAGCTTTTTGAGGAAGAGGATTGATGAGGGCAGAGCAGTAGATGTGATCTATATGGACTTCAGTAAGACGTTCCACAAGATTCCCCATGGGAGACTGATTAGCAAGGTTAGATCTCATGAAATACAGAGAGAACTCACCATTTGGATACAGAACAGGCTCAATAGTGGTGGATGGTTGTTTTTCAGACTGGAGGCCTGTGACCAGTGGAGTGCCACAAGGATCGGTACTGGGTCCTCTACTTTTTGTCATTTACATAAATGATTAGGATACGAGCATAAGAGGTAGAGTTAGTAAGTTTGCAGATGACACCAGAATTGGAGGTGAAGTGGACAGCGAAGAGGGTTACCTCGGATTACAACAGGATCTTGACCAGATGGGCCAATGGGCTGAGAAGTGGCAGATGGAGGTAAATTCAGATAAGCGCGAGTTGCTGCATTTTGGGAAAGCAAATCTTAGCAGGACTTATACACTTAATGGTAAGGTCCGAAGGAGTGTTGCTGAACAAAGAGACCTTGGAGTGTAGGTTCATAGCTCCTTGAAAGTGGAGTTGCAGGGAGATAGGATAGTGAAGAAGGCGTTTGCTATGCTTTCCTTTATTGGTCAAATATTGAGTACAGGAGTTGGGAGGTCATGTTACGGCTGTACAGGACATTGGTTAGGCCACTGTTCGAATATTGCATGCAATTCTGGTCTCCTTCCTATCGGAAAGATGTTGTGAAACTTTAAAAGGTTCAGAAAAGATTTACAAGGATGTGGCCAGGGTTGGAGGATTTGAGCTATAGAGAGAGGCTGAAAAGGCTGGGGCTGTTTTCCCTGAAGCGTTGGAGGCTGAGAGGTGACCTTATAGGGGTTTACAAAATTATGAGGGGCACGGATAGGATAAATAGGCAAAGTCTTTTCCCTGGGGTCGGGGAGTCCAGAATTGGAGGGCATAGGCTTAGGGTGAGAGGGGAAATATATAAAAGAGACCTACAGGGCAACTTTTTCACACAGAAGGTGGTACATGTATGGAATGAGCTGCCAGAGGAAGTGGTGGAGGCTGGTACAATTGCGACATTTAAAAGGCAGTTGGATGGGTATATGAATAGGAAGGGTTTGGAGAGATATGGGCCGGGTGCTGGCAGGTGGGACTAGATTGTGTTGGGATATCTGGTTGGCATGGACGGGTTGGACCGAAGGGTCTGTTTCCATGCTGTACATCTCAAGACTCTATGATAGATTTTTTTGATTCGCGCTTAAATGTATGTGCATGAACCTTTCAAGGATCAATTAAACCAAATAATAAGTCCTTTCGGACTTGTTTCCTTTTTAGTTTCAATATAGTTTCAAATAATTTTAGCTTCCTACTTTGCTTAAAATGGATTGTCATTGGGATTGTAAAGGATTTTGTGGAAGAGAAACTGTTGTAAAGTTTGAAACTATAATAAGCCCAAGAGTTTCAGACTTACCAAAAAAGATCATTTACCTTAACATTTGCTTGCGATGATTCTCTACTTCAGCCAGTAGAGTTTGTTTATCAGATTCTCTATCTTGTTCCTTTGCCATCTGTTCTAGGTCCTTCATAAATATCAGGAAATTATGTTAGCGTTCATACATGAATGAACCCACTTAAAGCCCAACAATGACTCATCAGAAGCCAGAACGTCAAAATCGACATTAGTACAGTGCAATAATTTCCTCTATAACTCTTTCCTCTATTACCCTTTATAGACACTAAATGGGGAGGCCCAATGTGCTTCAAACCAAATGATGTCTTACCTAGTGCTAACTTTGTTCATCCTCAGAGACAGCATGAATTTTCAATTCATTTCAACAGGCAATGTCACTGTCACACTCCTGGGTCCTCTTACTGCACAAATACATACAGAAGAGTGGGTGCCAATTTCCATTAAAGGTAGGCACACAGGTCACTGAAGAAAGCAAATGACACCACTGAACCCAAAGAGGTATTTATAGTCAATGCAAACATTAGCTCATTCCAATTTTGAAAACCTCATCAATGTCTGCCTTCAATTCTGCCCTTCAAGTTCAACTATTCATGCTCATGCTTATTCTGTACTTTGGTTATGTATCTGAGGGAATTAAAGGTATTTTCCAAACTCAAATTGCTGCTGTTGTTACAGCCATCAAGAATAGAATTGGGTTTAAGTTAAACCTTCCTGAGAGTTGAACTGTCAGCCAATACTTCCTGCAGAAACTCACTCAGGAATGGCCACATGGATGAGATCCTAGGAAATTGCAGACAATACTTTCAAAAGAGATTGAATGACATTAATGGATAGTATCCAAGGAAACAAGCCAAGAATTTTGTAGTTTTCATTTTTAGCTGTTAGAACCAATATAGGAATAGACAATTAGTGATATATATCAGAAAGGCTAATTGTCATTTATACAGAGCTAAAAAGATTCCAAAATGACACAGGTACAGGATCTTACCAAAAAAATCAATATGTGCTTCGAACTAAAAGTGGTCAATGATTGTTGAGCAAAGGTATTGAGCACAATTCCTCAGTTTAATTACATGCCTGTTTCAAATGGTGATATATTCATACTTCTTCAATGAATGCAGGAATTGCTGTAAAACTCAGCAAGTCTGGCAGTACCTGTGGGAAGAAATCAGAGTTATCATTTCGAATCTGGTGAGTTTTTGGCAGAATGTGATGAAGAGTCACTTGACTCAACAGTAATTCTGCTTTCTTTCCAAAGATGCTGCCTGACCTGCTGAGTTTTGCCAGCAATTTCTGTTTTTGTTTGACATCCCCAACATCTACAGTTCTTTGTTTTACATTATTAATATTTCTCATTGAACGTTTCAGTAAAAATATCTACTAGAAAGCCATTCAAGTCCTCACTCACCTGTATTCGAAGTCGGAGTTGCTGAAACATGACTTTCACTTTAGCATTTAATTCTGTGAGTAAGCTCAAGGGTCCAGGACTGTCTCTGATATCCTGAAGGGAAATCAACAGGTATTCATTATTCAAATCTTCTAACTGTTTTACTGGTTTAACATTGCACAGATATGTGAGGGATTCTTTACCACTGATGGATCAAAATCAAGTCATAATTGTTTTACAGTCTATTGAGAAGTAATTGAAAGCTTATGGAAAATAAAATCAAAACTAATAAAATACTGTAAATTCAAAGCAGTTTGATCAACATTTGTTACATAAGAATGTTTAACTATTCAGATATGAGAATAGAAACCTCTAATTTAACTAATGCAATATATTACTAGTCTGCTTTATCATTCAATATTACAATAAAGGTTTTAGAGTCAAGTTACAATTTAACAAGAGAATGAAAAATTTTCAACTGTCTGTAGTCAACTTAGCATTAAAACTTGAAATATGCTTTGATTGGTAAAAGTGAAAATTAATTTGGACGGAAAATCTGAATGCTGAGAAACATTAGTTGGTTTAAAGCCAACACAAAAATGAAAAGTTACACTACTTTTTTTTATAAACTGTTTTGACTTCCATTTAAGTGTGGCACAACAACTTATGAAATGCAAGTGGGCAGGACGGAACCGAGATTGCATGTTGTCATGAGAATACCGCTGGCAATTTCACTTGCAATGTATTATCATTTTTCACCATTGCTTTTATCCTTTAAGACACGAGCATAAGAAAATGTGCCAGATCATGACTAATCTCAACTTCAACTCCTCACCAACCGCTGATTCATACAGTTTACCTAGGATAAAAAAAAGTACACCCAAATCTTGAGATTTTCAATTTACAGAGCAGCTGCAGTCAAAGAACTACAGATTTAGACCACATTCTTCATGAAAACTGATTCCTAACTTCACTCTTATAATTCCCCACCACAGTAAACAGCTTCTAATCTATCAATTTATTTTAGTGTTTTACAAATCTCAATCCACCAGTCTTCAAACCTCACGGGATCACGTCTTAACCCCTTAAGCTCTGTTATAATTTCAGTGAATTTGCAACCAATCGTAATCTTAGGTAAAAATAGCTTTACTGAGGTAAAATAGCAGAATCCAACACTGACTGCAGAACCTCAGTCGCAGTTGGTCCCATACTCTATACAATGAAACTTCTCTTCTTCACTTTTGTATTCCAGTCCCCCTTGAGATGGAGGTGAACATTCCAATAATTAATAATGTGTACATGGACATCAAACCCCTTTTGTTTCTCCATAGATTGTAGTCTACTGCCATTAAGAACATATTCCTGAATGTTAACCGCCTTAAATGATTTGGAGAATATCCTCCAGATGAATTGCTGCATTGGGAATCACAGGCATGCACGTGAGAGAGAGGAAAGAAGCAGTCATGGAATTCTGCTTTGTTTTCCAAAGGTTTTATTTACAAGGCAGCTGAATGAAAAGGAGCTTTAGGAGCCACTGTTTTATCCAAACAGACCAGAAAATGGCAGAAGCTCTCATTTTAGCCAAAGACAGACAAGGGTAACCTTTTCTAGTTATAAGTCCTTTGTGTGTTCTGTTCATACACCAAGCACTTCCAAATGCTGATTTCCACCAGCAGCAAGAAAGCCCTCAAGTCAGTCAGAGGGTTGATAGACACAGATCTGTATTTCTACCTGCATTTACAGTCATACTTGCATTTGTTTCTCCAGAAATTGCAGTTCAGATAACCTGCTTCTATCCAAAACTGAAGAGTGAGCTCCTTCGTTTCACTGGTAAAATGAAAATGCTGTTCATTTGTGAGGAAACTGAGAAAATGCATATCACATTCAGAAATTCCTACTCATCTGTTTAAAGATAAACTTCCTAACAAATCTAAAAAGTGAACACCTTAAAATATAAAATCATCACTTCTGAACTTCATCTGTTGCATGAACTTACACGCACAGCAAATCACTAGCAAATTTTAAATATAACTTAAGAGCCATTTCTGTCACTTCTGGATGGAGCAGGTTATTCTTTATTATTTCGTCATCTACCACAACATCCAATTTTTTTTTCAATGATTGCAGGATTTTCACTTCCAAAAGTCTGCTGAAGGACCAAATAAGTGATCACACTCAATATTTGGTTTAAACCAAAATTTATTCCATGTTTAAACAACGTTGACATGAGCCGATAAAAGCAAGACAACATAGAAGTTCTGGAAACAAACCATGGTTTAAAAACATCATCTGCACAAAAATGCAGGACAAAAAGGTGCCATTTGATTAGACTTACAGTGTGGAAACAGGCCCTCCGGCCCAACAAGTCCACACCGACCCGCCGAAGCGCAACCCACCCATACCCCTACATTTACCCCTTACCTAACACTACGGGCAATTTAGCATGGCCAATTCACCTGAGCCGCACATCTTTGGACTGTGGGAGGAAACCGGAGCACCCGGAGGAAACCCATGCAGACACGGGGAGAACGTGCAAACTCCACACAGTCAGTCGCCTGAGTCGGGAATTGAACCCGGGTCTACAGGCGCTGTGAGGCAGCAGTGCTAACCACTGTGCCACCGTGCCGCCCACTAAAATGTAAATGTAAATGTTGTTACTCTGATATGATTTACGTTATTTTGTTATCATCACCAAAACTCATTCATTCTGCCCAGAGTGATTCAGAGGCTGGCATTAGAAATATCCCCTTGATATGTATGGATGAAAAGTGCATACGCCTACACAATCAAGAGAGTGTGGTGCAGGGGTCAACTGGTGAAATTTAATACAATTGATAAAATTGAAAATTGACCTCACAGTGTTGCAGAGAAGTTATCAATTATTGTAAAAGATATTCTGGTTCACTAATCCAGCAGGCAAAAGTGAGGACTGCATTTGCTGGAGATCAGAGTCAAGATTAGAGTGGTGCTGGAAAAGCATAGGAAGTCAGGCAGCATCTGAGGAGCAGGAAAATCAACGTTTTGATCAGGAATGAGGCTGGGAGCCTCTCGGGTGGAGAGATAAATGGGAGGGGAGTGGGGCTGCGGGGAAGGTAGCTAAGAGTGCAATAGGTGGATGGAGGTGGGGATAAAGGTGATAGGTTGGAGACGAGGGTAGAGTGGATTGATAGGAAGGAAGATTGGCAAATAGGACAGGTCATGAGGATGGTGCTGAGCTGGAAGGTTGAAACTGGAGTAAGGTTGGAGGGAAGGGAAATGAGGAAACTGGTGAAGTCCACATTAATGACCTGGGGTTGAAGTGTTCCGAGGGAGAAGGTGAGGCTTTCTTCCTCCAGGCATCGGATGGTGAGGGAGTGGCAATGGAGGAGGCTCAGGACCTGCATGTCTTCGGCAGAGTGGGAGGGGGAGTTGAAATGTTGGGCCACAGGGCAGTGGGGTTGACTGGTGCGGGTGTGCTCTGCGAGAAGGTATCCAGTCTCCCCAATGTAAAGGAGACCGCATTGGGAGCAATGGATGCAATAAATGACATTTGTGAAAGTGCAGGTGAAACTCTGATGTGGAAGGCTCTTTTGGGGCCTTGGATGGAGGTGAGGGGGTAAGATTTGGGCACAGGGTTTGCAATTCCTGCAGTGGTAGGGGAAGGTGCCAGGAAGGAGGGGAGGGGAGGGTGGGTTGTTGGGGGGCATGGTCCTGACCAGGTAGTCACAGAGGGAACGGTCTTTGCGGAAAGGGGTGGGGAGGGAGGGGTGGTGGGGTCCATTTGTAGGCGGTGGAAATGTTGGGGGATGATGCGGTTTATCTGGAGGTTGATGGGGTGGAACGTGAGGATGGGGTGGAACGTGAGGATAGGGTGGGGGTGGAGAATTCTGTCCTTGTTGTAGGGGTAGGGTTTGAGGGGCAGAGGTGCGTGAAGTGGATGAGATGCTGGAGGGCATCTTCAACCATGTGGGAGGGAAATTTATGGTCTTGAAAGAAGGAGGCCATCTGGTATGCTCTGTGGTGGAGCCCTTTACCTGGCCTGGCCTGGTCTGGTCTATATGTGGTTCCGGACTCTCGGCAATAGGAATGCCTCTTAAATGCCCCCCGAAACGACCCTGTCAGCCACCCATTTCAAATGCTATGGGGGGGGGGGGGGAATGCTGGTTTTGACCACGTCGCCGACATCCCATGAAAAAATAAACGAGAAGCACACACTTATTGTTCACAATTACCGAACCTTTAACGGGGAAGCTGCTATAAAACACAGATCTACAATAGTTTACAGTTTGAATCCACACTCCAGGTCCAATGTCTGAACACAATCTGCCGGCACACGCGCACAGTTCTGTCCAGATCATTCTGGATTAACTGCTATTTTTCGGTATTGGCACAACGAGTGAAGCATTGACAGCTTTACCTGGACCAGCGCCTTTATTTCCAGATCATATTTGATGATTTCTTGCGCGCAGATTCTGACGTGAACATCTGGAACCACCGCCATCTTTCCCCAGCGGCTACGGAGGCCCAGAGGCGCCTGGGCGAAACGCATTTCTCCCAAAACAGACCAGCAGCCAAAAGGCAACATCACCCTCCTGCTGCTGTAAAGACTAAAATGTTACACTTCCAGTCTCTGTTTCTGCAGCTTGATAGCAATGCTTGTAGCGTTTTTATTATTTATTGTTAAATACAAAACGGGTTGTACTCATCCTCCTACTTATGAGTGAAGATTGATTGATTGATTGATTAGCATCTCTTCTCCCAGACAAAGGCCCATAGAACTTTGGATGTCTAGTCAAAATATTTTAGTGAGATTTCATGGAAGTGTTTGAAAAATAAGACCTGGTCGGATTGTGTGTGGGTAATGAGGGACAGACCAGAACAAATAGGCCTTAATAAATCTGATTTTATACCACCTAACAGACACCCAAGATTGCCTCCCATTGTCTAAAACCTATCTATGTGGTGAATTAATTTGCAAATGTTAAAAAAAAGTTTATTGTGTCTTAGAATGGTGCACTGTCAATCAAAGAAACCCACAAAACTGTCAAACTAGCATCGAAATGTCCTTTGGACAGCATTCTAGTGTTGTTGCTCTATCACAATAAGTGAATCAAATTTGGGCTATTGTTACTGTGAGATTTGGATGTATGACCAGTCCTGGTACCTAATTGTATTTGCTACCTCTACCAGTGTGTGGTACTGGGTAAAGATTCCTTGCAGTGGTGGTTTGACTAACCCTCATTTGTTTTTGTTTGTCTTGGACATATCTGTATTCAAGAGGCAGTCACATCCCTCAGCTTAATTACATCAAATTTGATCCATAGTCAGGGAAGGAGGGTGTGACTAAGTGAGTCAGGTAAGGGGATCCACAATTTAGCTCTGGAAGTTTTCCAGCTTTCTTCCTCACGTGGTTTATGGGCCTATGGCCAACAGTCTTGATAACTCTTGGATGAGATCTTTCTCCAAAGGCTTCTGCGGGAAGTCTCAGATGATGAAATGGGTTCCAGTGGGAAGGAATCTTCACTGGACCATCATCTTTAGTTACAATACTCTATGTCATCATCACCTTTATTGAAAGTTGTCCCATACACTACAAGATTAGAAACAAGCTGCCTTCTCTGGGTGTCCTCCAACTCACCAACATCCAAGGTTTGGGAGAAGATTTGTAGCTCAGGTGCTTGTTGTTGTGGTTCTGTTCACCGAGCTGGGAGTTTGTGTTGCAAACGTTTCGTTCCTTTCTAAGTGACATCCTCAGTGCTTGGGAGCCTCCTGTGAAGCGCTTCTGTGATGTTTCCTCCGGCATTTATAGTGGTTTGTCTCTGCCGCTTCCGGTTGTCAGTTGCTGTCTGCTGCAGTGGCCGGTATATTGGGTCCAGGTCGATGTGTTTGTTGATAGAATCTGTGGATGAGTGCCATGCCTCTAGGAATTCCCTGGCTGTTCTCTGTTTGGCTTGTCCTATAATAGTAGTGTTGTCCCAGTTGAATTCATGTTGTTTGTTATCTGTGTGTGTGGCCACTAAGGATAGTTGGTCGTGTCGTTTCGTGGTTAGTTGGTGTTCATGGATGTGGGTTGTTAGCTGTCTTCCTGTTTGTCCTATGTAGTGTTTTGTGCAGTCCTTGCATGGGATTTTGTACACTATGTTGGTTTTGCTCATGCTGGGTATCGGGTCCTTTGTCCTGGTGAGTTGTTGTCTGAGGGTGGCTGTTGGTTTGTGTGCTGTTATGAATCCCAGTGGTCGCAGCAGTCTGGCTGTCAGTTCAGAAATGCTCCTGATGTATGGTAGTGTGGCTAGTCCTTTGGGTTGCTGCGTGTCCTTGTTCCGTTGTCTTTCCCTTAGGCATCTGTTGATGAAATTGCGCGGGTATCCGTTTTTGGTGAATACCTTGTGATCACCAACGTCCATCTTTGAAATGAGTTGAGAAATATCTCCTCCATCAGTCCATTGTTCTTGACAGTTGCGTGTTTGTGTCCCTAGTCACTGAAGTTGGCAACGGGAATGGGTAGACTAACCTTTTCTTCCACAGTAAAGCTCCCAATGTTATGTCAAGTGAGAGTTCTCCATGTGACACATCATGCTCTAGCAAGGCCCCATGTTGACAAGTTGGAGACATTGGCATGAAAGTTCAAAAGCAGTCACTGCACAGATGGGTAAAAGAATGATTCCCTGCTGCACAAACAGTTCTAAAATTTATTAAAGCCTGATACACCTTGAGTGCATGGAGCATGTTTAAATTCTGCTGAGCTACATCTGCCAACCTTAATTTACTGTTTATAGCATCTTTCCAAGGTCACCCCAATATCTTTGAACACATTCAACCTAAACCATGAGTGTTCTCGATGTCTCTACCAGATACCAGATACCAGAACAGCTTTGACTTCCCTCAAAACATTGCCATTTTCAAATCCTCTGCTATCATCTCCAACCTGACCAGGCACTTTTCAACCTCATCAGCCTGATGCTTGTTCTGTGGAATCCTGCTGACAGTGCTAGAAATATAATGTAAGATTGAAGCACGTGGATGAAGCACGGACTCTTTATTCCACAGGCATCAGGTCTTTACAAACATAAGGGGATTTTAGAGTTAAACTAGGAAAACAAGGTATTTGTATGGAAATAATCCTTTGCCTGTCTCTCCCTGTCTGCATGTAATCTCTTTTCTGACAAAGATGCTCCATCCTTCAGGAAGGATGCAATTGATCACTGAAACTCCTTCCACACTATTGCTACATGCTAATGGAGGCCCCATTACAGGTATATGAACATTAATCTCTTCAGCATCATTACTTTGTACAAAGGTTACATGGGATTTTTACTGTGTTTGAATGGGACCACATTCCATTTTCCACCCACTTTCCCCTAAGAAAATAAAAAAAAGGTGCTCCTGTGAAGTATTGTAAACTATTAATGGCATGTCAAATGTTACACTAAAGATGAACATCCTGAGAAATACCTGTCCCAAAAATATCTGCAAGTCAAGACCTGTTTTTTAAAAAGCATTATTAAAATACTGTTTGAAAACAGTGTATATTTAGTATTATCAGTTAGATGGGGTTGGGGTTTGTAATTAATAGGTCAGGCAGCATATAAGGAACAGGAAATTCGACGTTTCGGGCATAAGCCCTTCTTCAGGAATGAGGAAAGTGTGTCCAGCAGGCTAAGATAAAAGGTAGGGAGGAGGGACTTGTGGGAGGGGCGATGGAGATGTGATAGGTGGAAGGAGGTCAAGGTGAGGGTGATAGGCCGGAGTGGGGTGGGGGCGGAGAGGCTAGGAAGAAGATTGCAGGTTAGGAAGGCGGTGCTGATAGATTTCTCCAGTTTCCCCATTTCCCTTCCCCCCACCTTGTCTCAGTCGAATCCCTCGAACTCAGCACCGCCTTCCTAACCTGCAATCTTCTTCCTAGCCTCTCCGCCCCCACCCCACTCCGGCCGATCACCCTCACCTTGACCTCCTTCCACCTATCACATCTCCATTGCCCCTCCCCCAAGTCCCTCCTCCCTACCTTTTATCTTAGCCTGCTGGACACACTTTCCTCATTCCTGAAGAAGGGCTTATGCCCGAAACGTCGAATTTCCTGTTCCTTGAATGCTGCCTGACCTGCTGCGCTTTTCCAGCAACACACTTTCAGCTCTAATCTCCAGCATCTGCAGACCTCACTTTCTCCTCGAAGTTTGTAATTAATAATCCATTTGAAAATGGATTATTTTACCAAAGAAACTATATGGAACCACTACAACAGAATTCTCTGCCTGATTATTTAATTGTCCACAAATAAGGGAATGAATTGTAAAGTTTTTGAAAAAAAAACCTGATGATATGTCTTAACTATAATCCTTACAAACAAGTTTGGTATGGAAAACATTTGAAAAAAAATGGTGCCATTATTTGTTAACTTTCACATAAAAAACCTACATTTTATAATATCCAATATAGAACTCAACATTTAATACTGTCAAAATACTGAGTTGCAATTAAACACTGTACTCTCTTTTTAACAGGATCCTTGCACTGTGTTCTGAAGTGAACCTTTATTCTTACAATAATAACTGAACAAGTGAACTAAGTCTGTTTGACCTTGACAGCCATAGATTGTTCTTCATTGTTTCATTTTTATAATACCAACTCAGACAAAGGGACTTTTTTTGTCCAAATGTTACTCATTTGCAAATAAATTAAGGTACTGCAAATGTACACAAAAATGCTTAAATACTGGTTATTATGAAATGCTCAGGTTCCTTTCATAAGTTATTCAAGTGTTCAAGGAGTAGAACAGTGGCTCGCACTGTTGACTCATGGCGCCAGGGACCCAAGTTCGATTCCACCCTTGGGTGACTATCTGTGTGGAGTTTGCACATTCTTCCCATGTCTGTGTGGGTTTCCTCCAGGTGCTCTGGTATCTGGTATCCTCCCACAGTCCACAGATGTGCAGGTTAGGTGGATTTGCCATGCTAAATTGCACATTGTGTCCAGGGAAGTGCATGCTTGGTATATTAGCCTTGGGAAATGTAGGGTGACAGGAATAGGGTAAGGGATGGGTGGGATATTCTTCAGAGAATAGTGTGGACTTGATGGACCAAACGGCCTATTTCCACACTGTAGGGATTCTATGATTTTACAGCTATTTACAAAAGAATCTTCAAAACTTACGGTCAAATACGCAATGCAGAGCTGAAAACGTGGTTCGAGTTATTTGCTCCAACTTTGAGTTTGTTTATGCTGCAGAACTGATCTTTTGATTTTGCTGAAAGATCATTTACATGGAGTTGCAGCACTCCTTCCTGAAGGTTGAGCTATTCTGCCAGGGCTCTTCAAGATTCTTTAAAGCTATCCTTTAAAGCTGCTGGTGGATGAGAAAGGACTGTACCCAAATACAGTACACGCCAAATACAGTACATCCACTAATTTATATGTTGCCAGTTACTTCTTCAAAGACCTTCAATAAATTACACAAACACAGTTTTGCTTTCACAAAGTTATAGTGACTCTGTCTGATTTATTTCTAATTGCCCTGCTATAACCTCCTGATAATAACCTCCTGAATAATAACTTTCAGCATTTTCCCTCTGACAGATGTTAGACTAACTGGTCTCTCTCTCTTCTTGAATAAAGGAGTCACATTATTTTTCAATTTGATAGGATCTTTCCAGAGTCTTGAATAGGGAATTATGGAAAACTAAAACCAGTGCATCCACTCAGCAGCCACTTCTTTTAAGATCCATGGGTGATGTCCACCAGATTTTATTTTTGATAGTTTTCTTAGTTTTTTTCTCTGAGGATGTTTCAAATTACTTGTGCCTTTCACATCCTGATCCTGAATCATTTCTGGGATGTTATTTATATCCTCAACAGTGAAGATAGACACAAAATGTTCAATTCATCTGCTATTTCTTTACTTTCTATTGTTAGTTTCTCAGGCTCTCTCTCTCGCTAGAGGACCAACACTCACTTACTCTTTTTCTAAATACTTTTTGAGACTCTTAAGATCTGTTTTCTTTATATTTCTAGCTAGTTTGCTCTGATATTCTAATTACTCCCTCCTTATTAATTGTTAAGTCATTCTTTGCTGATCTTTATATTTGGTACAACCTTTGATCTGCCAATCATCACTCTAGAATTGTATGTTTTTTTCTTTCTGTTAAATCTATCTTTAACTTCCTTAGTTAGCCGCTAAGATATTGTTCCCCCCTTGTGGTGTCTTTCTCACTATAATGTCTATTTTCTGAAATATTTTGTTAAATGTTTGCCATTCTATTCACATCAATCTGTCCCTTAACCTAGTTTCCCAGTTCACTCTAGCTAGCTCTGTCTTCACGCCCTCATAAATAACCTTATTTAAGTTTAAAACACTAGCATTTAATCAACCTTTCTCTCCCTCAAACTGCAAAATTCCATCATGGTCCCTGTGACCTGGAGCTCCCTTCCCTATGAGATCATTAATCCTGTCTCATTACATATTATTACATCTAGAACAGACTCCTCTAGGTTCTAAGTAACTGTCCTGAAAACCTATGAGCTCATCATTTAGGCCACTTTCCCTAATCTGATTCATCCAATCTATATGTAGATTAAAATCATCTCTAAGATTATCTTCATATATAATCATGAATGAGCATAAAACTATTAAGAAATAAGAGACATTGGTATAAATTTAACTTGAAAGTTCCAGATCAGAAATGTTCAGTTAGTGCCCCAAACGGGTTATTTGAAGCTGAGAAAGGGCTTTTGCCCGAAACATCGATTTTGCTGCTCTCGGATGCTGCCTGAACTGCTGTGCTCTTCAAGCACCACTAATTCAAAATCTGGTTTCCAGCATCTGCAGTCTTTGTTTTTACTTTACAAAATTTAAAACCAATTGAGTGAATATCCAAGAAAGAGGTTATCAAGCTCTCAAAACCAGAAATCGAAAGGAACAGTCAAGTTAAAACTGGATATGGTAGAGAAGGGTTTTCTCTGGTGTTTAATACTGTAAAGGGGTGCTGTTAGGATAAATGGGATTGTTTTTACTCTTGCTTTGAACTGTTTAAAATTGTGTCATATGCAAATAGCTTCATTTCTTTTCAATTATAAACTGCTTTTATTGATCAAACCAAACCTACAGCATTGTGATTTCAGTGAAACCTCATTAATATTTTTAACAATATGACGTATTAAGCCAGATTTCAGTCTTGAATTTGACTTGTCCACTAATTATATCAGCCGAGACCATTGCCAAATGAAAGGAATAATACAGAAAAAATAGCAAATGATAGGACTGCTTAATGTTAATTATCCCTAGCGATTTTTGAGAAGATTTGTAGCTCAGGTTGATAATATGTATGTAAGTTAGCTCACTGAGGTTACCTAGTCATGGTGACAAAATGTCTGAAAACAAACCTTTCAGCTCAGCGAGCTAACTTACTTAGGAGTTAATTATCCAGATTGTGAGTGTAGTTAATTTTTGCTTGATATTAAGTCACTATTCCTACTTCTGAAATATCTGCATTTGGTGCAAACTCTTAATATTTTTTTAAGTGATCCATCACTTTAAACAATTAGCAGAGGCATCCAGGGGTTAAAATATCACATATCCTTTGGATTCTCTTCAACTTTCTGAATCAAGAGAAATTCATAAAAGAAAAACCCACTCAATTAGTTATCGTTGATCAGCTCAAAAACTTCCTTTCACGAAATAACTTGTCAAAAGTCCATGTATTTGAGGGGTACTCACCAAGAAATTATTTGAGGAGTTTAATAATCAAAAATATTTTATTTAGGACTGCAAGGCCCAGTCCAGATTTCACAAAATAGCATAAGATTGTCTTCAACAAGGTACAAATCAGAAGAGTTATCCAGACAATTGTCTGAATAAGTATAGCTCCAACAATACAAAAAGCTCAATGCCATCCATGACAAAGTAGACCTCGATTGTCACCCCATTCACCATCTTCAATATACACACCTTCCATGACCGATACAGTATTTACAGTGTGTTCTAAGAAGATGCACTGCAGCAATTCATTATGCCTCCTCTGACATAACACTCCAGAAGTATGATCACTATCACCTCTAAGGACAAGTGCTGCAGATGCATGGGAACTATTATCTTCAAGAATGCCTCCTGGACACATACCATCATGACTTTGAATTATAATCAGTGTTCCTTCACTGCTGCTGAGTCAAAAACTAGAAATCCCTACTTAATAGTAATGTCAGTATACCTACACCACATAGTCTACATAGTCTCAAAGACAGTTAGGAATGGGCAATGAATGTTGGTCCATCAACCAAACTCATGTGTGGAATAATAGAAAAGAAATAGTTGCTCTGTACCTACTCTACTAAAGTCCTTGGTCATTCTAACCAGAAATGAACTTACCTCTCTATCATTCCAGCTCAAGTGAATGCATTACTAATTTGTCTTTGTGACTTAACTCTTTAATTCCTGGATCATTCTGGTTAATCTATGCTGCATCCACTTCAAGGCCTATGTATTTTTACTGAAGGATGGTACCCAAACATCAGGTGAATTCGAACCAAAGTTTCAAAACAGGGTTATCATTTGTTTAGTCTTGAATTTCAGATTCTTCAGGATATGGGCAATAAGGGCTTGCTAACTTACCTTTTGTAACCAAATGCCAACTTCTAAAGATATGCACTTGGATAGCAGCTGTTCTTGTGACACATTGGTAAAGTGCTTACCTCAGGACCAGAAGGTCCAGGTTAGAATCCCAAACCAAGATCTGTTTTATTGTTGACCATAGATGATGCATTGGTGAGGTGGATAAGTTATTAGTTGGTAAATCCTTCCAATATGTTTGATAACTGCTGTAAAAGTGGGAGAGTTTTGTGTTCAGCTGTCCTGTAGAAGGTAATAAAGATGGACAGATAAGGTCAGGTTAAAGGGTCAGGGTGGACTGGGAAGGCTGAGTCTGAGATGAGGTGGGGGATGGGGAGATTTGGAAGCTGGTGAATTTTATTTTAATGCTGTATGGTTGTAAGCCATACCTACCATCCTGTACCACTTCTGCCACCTGCAGTCTGACCCCACCACCAAAATGATACTTTCTGCCCCACCCCATCTGCTTTTTGCAGGGCCTGTTCTCATCGCGACTCCCTCATTAGGTCCACACTTCCCACCAACCCCTCCTCCGCACCCAGAATGTTCCCCTGCAGCCACAGGAGGTCCAAAACCTGCGCCCACATCTACACCCTCACCTCTGTCCAGGGCCCCAAAGAATCATTCCAAGCTCAGCACAAGATCATGTTTATTTCTTCTAACCTGATTTATTGCATCTGTTGCTCCTGATGTGGTCTCCTGGTGGGCAGCATTGTGGCTCAGTGATTAGTACTGCTGCCTCACAGCACCAGGGACCTGGGTTCAATTCCTGCCTCGGGCGACTGTCTGTGTGGAGTTTGCATGTTCTCCCTGTGTCTGTGTGGGTTTCTTCCGGGTGCTAAGGTTTCCTCCCACAGTCCAAAGATGTGCAGGTCAGTTGAGTTGGCCATGCTAAATTGCACATAGTGTCAGGTGTATTAATCAGGGGTAAATATAGGGTAGGGGAATGGGTCTGGGTGGGTTACTCTTTGGAGGGTTGGTGTGGACTTGTTGGGCTGAAGGGCCTGTTTCCATACTGTAGGGATTCTAATCTCTTTTACATCAGAGACTGAGCGCAAACTTGCGGAGCAGTTCAAGGATCGCTTATGGTCCGTACCCTCCAATCAATGCCACCTTCCGGTCACCATCCATTTCAACTCCCTGACAACATGTCCATCCCGGTCCTCCTTTACCGTCATTGCAAGGACACATGCAAATGTGAGGAGAACCTCACCTTCTGCCTCGGGAGCTTATGTGGACCTTAACATGGAATTCACCAGCTTCCAAATCTTACCACCTCTCACATCATTCCAGATCCAGCCGTCTGTCTCTAATCCACCTCCTTAACCTGACCTCACCTGTCCATCTTCCTTCCCACCCATCTGTTCCATCCTGCCCACTGACCAAACACAGCCACCTCCTACTGCATCGACCTATTGCCATCCCACCCACCTTCCCCCAGCCCTACCCTTCTCTCTCTATTTATTTTGCAGCCCCTTTTCCTCCCCTAGTCCTGATGAAAGGTTGTGACCTGAAATGTTGACTCCCCTCCTCCTCTGATGCTGTTTGACCAACCAAGCTTTTTCCAGCTCCACTCTGATCTCTAGCATCTGCAGTTCTCACTACCTCTGTACAAGGTTATAGCAAACCTTTGCATTACTTTGACCATAAGCATGGCCTAAATGAGTGAGGACAGAGGACTGACAGACATTAATAGCCAAATCCGTTTGCTTCTCCACAGTTTGTAATATCTTGTCATTAAAACAAAATTGGATGTATCTTCCTCTGATCTCCATTTTCCAGTTTTGCCCAATCTTTCCAGGTAGTTTTATAAAATTCTGCTTCTATGTACACAACTTTGGTATATATCACATTTCATCTTTCAGATTCCTAAAAAAATTCCTAAATTATCCAATGAAACAATATGATCACAGTAAAACTGTTTCACATCTTGCCAAAACAAAAATGAACAATTTAACCTTACTTCCAAATTCCCAGCCAATTATATTGCAATCACAGAACATTACCACCATTACCATTCCTATTCACTCTCATTTTTGCAATGAATCTCTTGCACAGAATGTCAAGCAAGTCCACTTGGACAAAATGCATTTAAAAACATCTACCAAGCTAGAATAATAACACTTTAATAACTAGTCTAGTCAAAATTGACCAAATTCTCAAATCCATCCTATATGGTCAACTGCTGTCTAACAGTGCTGCTCCTCTGTAAATTGTACAAAAATACATCTAACCATCTGTTTTTGCCAATAGTGGAATGCAGTAATTTCATTGATTATAATCATTGTTAGGGGTGGAAACAAATAGCTTTGTCCATTACAGACTAAGCACCTTTTAATGCTGTAACCTTAACTCCCAGCAACTAAACTGGTGTGAAAATTATATTTTACAAGCATTAAATCTCATTCCTTCAGATTTCAACTGTTAGAGATTTAAAAATCAATATTTGTTCACATTGTTTTTAACATCTCTTAATCCAATGCTTAATCTCCTATTTTTCCATTTTAATCTGATTTGACATTGAATTCACTATTCTCCCATTCCACAGTTGTAGATTTTTCAAGACTCAGTAAGAATTAAAGTCATAGAGTCATAGAGCTGTACAGCATGGTAACAGACCCTCTGGTCCAAATCGTCCATAGCAAACAGATATCCAAAACTAAAGTCGTCCCATTTCCCTCACTTGGTCCATATCCCTCTGATTGCTATTCATGTACCCATCAAGATGTTGTAATTTTACCAGCCTCTACCACTTCCTCTGGCAGCTATTCTATACATGCACCACCCTCTGCATGAAAAGGTTGCCCTTTAGGTTCCTTTTAAATTTTTCCCTTCTCACCCTAAACCTATGCCCTCTAGTTCTGGACTCCCCCAATCCAGGAAAGACCTTGTCTATTTAACCTATCCATGACCCTCATGATTTCATAAACCTCTGTAAGGACACCCCTCAGCCTCTGACACTCCAGGGAAACAGCCCCAGCCTATTCAGCCTCTCCCTATAGCTGAAACACTCCAACCATGGTAATATCCTTGTAAATGTTTTCTGAACCCTTTCAAGTTTCACAACATTCTTCCAATAGGATGGAGACCAGAACTGTACACAAGGCCTAACTAATATCCTGTAAAGCTGCAACATTGCCTCGCAACTCCTATACTTGTTGGTATTATGGACCTGGCCAGACCTTCTCAAATATTCCAAGAAGGTAGCCCAGACCCTAACTTTTCTAGTTGTTTTAAGCTGGTGTACAGTGGATATTCCAGAAGTGATGCAGCTGGCCCAACACTCCGTTTTAAACAAAACAGAAATTATTTACATGTAAAGAAAAGAAAACTGAATTTAGAATAACATAACTCTTTGAAAACCCAACAGATACAAAAACACAACTTCATGATGCTGTTCCAAATACTTGCAACATTCCCCTTAAACACCCCCTTGCCAAAAGGGTAAATTCAACCACAAGTTCTTACAGGAGAGAGATTGCAGAGAGAGAGGATCAGCATGTCTCTTTGAGTTCAACACCTTCTCTTGGTTCTCAGCTGAAAACAAAACCAAACCAAACCCTGAACTTGGAGAACTGGCCACTCCCTTTTCACTGTACAAGTATTTTTAATAAAACCTTAGAGCCTTTTCAAGTAGATATTTCCAGACTTATCTGAACCTCTACTTTTTACATCCCATTTTGAAAAAAAAACCAAGGGCAACATAACCTTGTTAAAGGAGCAGCATCGTATTAATGCTCTGACCAATAAAGGAATGCATACTAAACGCCTTCTTCACTATCCTATCCACCTGTGACTCTACTTTCAAGGAGCTATGAACCTACATTCCAAGGTCTCTTTGCTTAGCAATACTTCCCAGGACCTTACCATTAAGTGCACAAGTCCTGCCCTGATTTGTCTTTCCAAAATGCAGCAACTCACATTTATCTAAACTAAACTAACTGTACCTCCCATGCTCACATCAAAATGATTTATATAAATGACAAAAAGTAGTGGCCCAGCACTGATCACAGGTCTCCAGTCTGAAAGGCAACTTTCCTCTGCCTTCTACCTTCGAGCCAGTCCTGTATCCAAATTGCTAGCCCAAACCCCATCAAAATATATTAAGAAGATTGCCAAGACCTCAAAGTTTTCTTATTTTTAAATGCAAGCGTAAGAGTGTGTTGCGGATACAATTTGATTGGTGAAATTACCAGGCTTGAAGCAAAACACACTTTTTTTGTACACTATAGTATTTAACTACTAAATAACAATTGTTCCAATATGGTAAAATCCCATAAACACACCCTCGGGAAAGGCAAATTTAGTAAAATACCAAATTACCAAATGACATGAATTTAAACACAATCCATTCAGTATCACAAAAGCTGAAATTCCCGTTTATCTTTCAGACAAAGGTACTGCCAGTATCGTCTGAGTAAGTCCAACTAGAAATAGCAGTTACTTCTCCGTCTTTCTCAATACAGTCTTTCAAACTTGGAATAGGATAGGAGTCAGATTTTGTAACTAAATTAACTTTGCAATAGTCTACACATAATCATTGGGTACCTTCAGTAAAATAAATCATCTCACTTGCAATTCTAGCAACAGGAAGAGAACCCAAGCTTTCAGCTATAATAGAGAGAGAACTAACAGCTTCCACATCCAGTTTCAAGAATCCAGCAACTGAAAACTGAAATTAAAATCCTGGTTCTGTGGGAGCTTGACCCCACCACGTCATGGTGGTTTCATTAAAATGAAGTCAAAACAAGCTGCGCTCAGAGCAGACAGTCAGCTCTAAGTTTACAACACTTGTTTTCAAAATAAACATGGTTAGAGAAAAAAAAAACTGCAGATGCTGGAATCCAAGTAGACAAGCAGGAGGCTGGAAGACCACAGCAAGCCTGGCAGCATCAGGAGGTGGAAAAGTCAACATTTTGGGTGTAACCCTTCTTCAGGTCCTCTTGGCGGGGGGCGGGGGGGGGAGCGACCTACCAGGAGAAAGCCATAGTGGCCAGGTCTCTGGCACTGAACCTGGCTCTATGGCTCAGAAGGCAAGGGGCAAGAATAGAAAAGTGCTAGTGATAGGAGACTCAATACTATTGTAGAAAGTGAGGACTTCAGATACTGGAGATAAGAGTTGAGAGGGTGGTGCTGGAAAAGCACAGCAGGTCAGGTAGCAAGTGAGAAGCAGGAGAATCATGTTTCAGGCATAAGCCCTTACCAGGAATTGATGTCAATCCTCCTGCTTCCCAGATGCTGCCTGACCTGCTGTGCTCAATAGTTATAGGAACAGATAGGAGATTCTGTATTCACAAACAGGACTCCCTGAAAGTATGTTGCTTCCCAGGTGCCAGGGTCTGGGATGTCTCTGAGTCTACAAGATTCTGAAGTGTGAGGTTGAGCAGCCAGAAGTCATGGTACACATCAGCACCAATGACAAAGCAAGGAAGAGGGATGAGGATCTAAAAAGTGATTTCAGGGAGTTAGGTTGGAAGCTAAAAAGCAGGACGAGCAGAGTAGTAATCTCGGGATTACTACCGATGCCACATGAGGTGAGGAACAGGGAGCAAGTGCAGCTAAACACATGGTTAGTGGGCTGGTGAAGAAGGGAGGGCTTCAGATATGTAGATCATTGGGGTACCTTCTGGGGAAGGTGGGACCTGTACATGAAGGAGGGGTGGCATTTAAAGTGGAGGGGCACCAATATCCTGGATGGGAGACTTGCCAGAGCACTTCGGGAGGGTTTAAACTAGTTTGGTACGGGGATGGGAACCAGAGCTACAGTTAAGAGGAGAGGATAGTTGTTGAAAGGGCAGAAATAGAATGCAAAGGGTTTGTCAGGAAGGATACGCAACTGAAAGGCAAAGGGATGGGTTAAGGTGTGTCTTTATCAATGCAAGGAGTGTCGGGAATAACAGTGATGAACTTAGAGCATGGATCAGTACTTAGAACTATTATGTTGTGGCTACAACAGAGACATGGATTTCACAGGGGAAGGAATGGTTCCAGGATTTAGTTCTTTTAAAAAAGAAAGGGGGGAGGGGATGTAAAAGAGGAAGGGGAGTAGCATTGTTAATTAAAGATTGCATCATAGCTGCAGAAAAGGACTTTGTTAAGGAGCATTTGTCTACTGAGTAAGGATGGATGGAAATCAGTAACAGGAAAGGAGCAGTCACTTTATTGAGTGTTTTCTATAGACCATCTATAGTAGGAGAAAGATGGAAGAACAGATCGGACAGTAGATTTATGGAAAGGTCTAGATGTAACAGAGTTGTTGTTATGGGTGACTTCAACTTCCCCAATACTGATTGGAACCTCCTTAGTGCAGATGGTCTGGATGGAGTCGATTTTGTCAGGTGTGTCCAGGAAAGATTCCTGACTCAATATGTCAATAGGCCGACTAGGGGGGAGGCTATATTGTGTTTGGTGCGAGGCAACAAGCCAGATCAGATGTCAGATCTCTTGGTGGGAGAGCATTTCGGTGACATTGACCACAACTGCCTCACCTTTACCATAGCCATAGAGGTAGGTAGGAACAGACTGTATGGGAAGGTTTTTAATTGGGGTTGGGGAAATTATACTGCTATTAGACAGGAGCTGTGGAGCATAAATTGGGAAAAATTGTTCTAAGGGAAATGGACAACAGAAATGTGGAGGCTGTTTAAGGAGCACTTGTTGCGAGTGTTGGATAACTTTGTCCCACTGAGAAAGGCAAGGAATGATAAGGTGAAGGAGCATTGGATGACAAGAGGAGCTTCTTGTCAAGAGGAAGAAAGAAGCTTACTTAAGGTTGAGGAAACAAAGATCTGACACAGCTTTAGAGGGTTACAGGGTAGTTAGGAAAGAACTCAAAAATGGACTGAGGACAGCTGGGGAGACACGAAAAAGACTTGACTGGAAGGATTACGGAAAACCCAAATGAGTTCTACATTTACGTGAGGAATAAGAAAATGATCAGAGAGAGGGTAGGTCCAATCAGGGATAGTGGAGCGAACTTGTGCCTGGAATCTGAAGAGGTAGGGGAGGCACTAAATGAATGTTTGGCTTCAGTATTGACTCAAGAAAGGGACTTTGTTGATAATGAGAACACCATGGACCAGGTTAATAGGCTTGAACAGATTAATATTAAGAAAGTGGATGAGCTGGAAATTCTGGAAAGCATCAAGATAGATAAGTCCCCAGGGCCAGACCAGATATATCCAAGGTTATTATGGGAAGCAAAGAATGAGGTTTCTGTGCCTCTGGCAATGATCTTTGTATCCTCACTATCCGAGGGAGTAGAACTGGCTGATTTGTCGGAGGTGAATGTTGTTTCTCTGTTCAAGAAAATAAATAGGGAAATCCCTGGGAATTACAGACCAGTCAGTCTTACATCTGTGGTATGCAACATACTGGAAAGGATTCTGAGAGATAGGATTTATGATTATTTGGAAAAATATAGTTTGATTAAAGGTAGTCAGCATAGCTTTGTGAGGGGCAGGTCATGTCTCACAAGCCTTATTGAATTCTTTGAGGAAGTGATGAGACAAGTTGACGAAGGTCGAGCAATGGATGTGGTGTATCTGGATTTCAGTAAAGCATTTGGTAAGGTTCTCCACAGTATGATCATTCAGAAAGTTAGGAGGTATGAGATACAGGGAAATTTGGCTGTCTGGATACAGAATTGGCTGGCTGAAAGAAGACAGCAAGTGGTAGTGGATGGAAAATATTCTGTCTGGAGGTTGGTGACCAGTGGCGTCCTGCTGGGATCTGTTCTTGGGCCTCTGCTCTTTGTAGTTCTTATAAATGACTTGGATGAAGAAGTGGAAGGGTGGATTTGCTGATGACACAAAGGTCGATGGTGTTATAGAAAGTGTCGAGGGCTGTTGCAAGCTACAGCAAGACATTGACAGGATGCAGAGTGCATCTGGGCTGAAAAGTGACAGTTGGAGTTCAACCTGGATAAATGCAAAATAATTCATTTTGGGAAGTCATATTTAAATGTTGAATACAGGGTTAAAGACAGGATTCTTGGTAGTGTAGAGGAACAGTGGGATCTTGGGGTCCACATATATAGATCCCTCAAAGTTGATAGGTTTGTTAAGAAGGCAAATGATGTTTTCACTTTCAATAACAGGGAATTGAGTTTAAGAGCTGCAAGGTTTTGCTGCAGCTGTATAAAACCCTGGTTAGACCACACTTGGAATATTGTGTCCAGTTCTGGTTGCCTCATTATAGGAAGGATGTAAATGCTTTAGAAAGGGTGCAGAGGAGATTTTCCAGGATGCTGCTTGGATTGGTAGGCTTGTCTTATGAAGATAGGTTGAGTGAGTCATGGATTTTCACACTGGAGAGAAGAAGGAAGAGAGGTGACTTGATAGAGTTGTACGAGTTAATAAAAGGCATAGATTAGATAGCCAGATACCTATTCCCAGGGCAGAAATGGCTGTCAAGAGGGTCATAATTTTAAGATGATTGGAGGAAGGTATAGGGGAGATGTCAGAGGTATGTTCTTGATGCAGAGAGTGGTGGGTGCATGAAAGGTAACACCAGCATTAGTAGTAGAGTTAGAGACATTAGCGACATTTAAGTGACTGCCGGACAAGCACATGGACAGTAGTAAATTGAGGGGTGTGTAGGTAAGGGTTTTTGCCCGAAACATAGATTCTCCTGCTCTTCAGATGCTTCCTGACCTGCAATGCTTTTCCAGCACCACACCCTTGACTCTAATCTCCAGCATCTGCAGTCCTCACTTTCACCTAGGTGTGTAGGTTAGGTTGATCTCCAATTAAGATAAATGCTCAGCCCAGCATTGTGGGCTGGTGGGCCTGTACAGCTCTATAGACTCAAGGTTTTCTCCTCAATTGTGGAATATTTCTTTTGTTGAATATTCAGCTTTTTGGAAAATACCCAATAGGTCTTTCTTTCTTCTTGTCATCATGTTGAAGAGCACAGAACCACACCCACATCACTCGCATTGAAGGCAACCTTGAACAGCTTTGCTTAGTTAGGTGTGGTTAAAACCAGGGTGGTGGTTAACATAGTTTCTTGGTTGTCAAGTGCCTTCTGGCATTCTTCCATCCAATAAAAATTTCTGGACTTCAAGTCACTCGGTAGAGCAATGACACAGCTAAAATTTGTTTCAAATTTTTTGTATAATCATATACCAAGTAAAGTTAAAGCATAAGATAGTTTGTAGTGTTTATCATTAGTTTATAGTATACTTAAATGTTCTAATATTAATTGTGTTCAATAAATGAATATTATTGTTTATAAGAGTCAATTCATAGGTTTTTTTGCTGAATATAAGAAGTTAAACACAGAGTGTGGCAGGTACAAGAGAGACAGGCTCTCTGGCCGAAAATGGTACATGTCAACGAAAATACCTCTACAAGCTAACCCCATTTCTCTGCACTTGGCCCATTTCCTTCTTATCCTTTCCTATCCATGTATTTATCCAAATGCCTTTTAAATATTGTTAATGTACCCACCTCAATCACTTCCACTGGCAGATTATTCCATACCACCCTGTGTAAAAATGTTGCCCCTCAGGTTTCCTTTCATTCTTTCCCCTCTAACCTTAAACTGATTCCCTCTAATCCGTGATTTCCTAAACCTGGGAAAAAGACTGAGTGCATTCACCCTAACCATGCCTCTCATGATCTCATACACTACTATAAAGGTTCGCCCTCAGTCTCCCACATGCTAAAGAAAAAAATTCTAGCTCATCCAACTTCTCCCTCCAACTCAGGCCAATGAGTCCAGGCAACATCCTTGTAAATTTCTTCTGCATTCTTCCCAGTTTAATAATATCCTTCCTATAACAAAGTGACCAAAACTGAACACAATATTCCAAGTGCGGCCTCACCAATGTCCTGCGTAACTGCAACATAGCTTCCCAACTTCTATACTCAACGCCTTGACTGCAGGTTGGTGTGCCGTTATATCATAATGGAGTAGCCTGTGGAAATCTAGTAGAGACATCCATTGTGATCAACAAATATGATTCCCCATGTTTTGTTTTTGGTAGGGGTCCTACTTAAATCAATTAAGACTCTTGTAAATATTTCTTCAAATGCAGGAATGGGTATCAAGGGTGCTGGTTTTATCACTAACTGAGGTTTTCCTATTACCTGACACACATGGCATATCCAGCAAAACTCACCCACATCCAAATACAGTCCAGGCCAATAAAACTGTTTTGTGTATTTTGGCTTGATTTTCCTTACTCCCAAATGGCCTCCTACCTGCAACAACTCCTTTCTATAACCCATCCGTTACACAACTTAATGAACTTCTCCCATTTTTCATCCAACTAAATGTGTGATGGTCTCTATTTCCTCATCAAGTCTTCATTTCTCAGATAGCAACCTTCTGGGATACACTCAGATTCTGCTTCTGTGTATGTTGTTGATACAATTGCTTTAGTTTTTCATCTCTCTGCTGTAATTCAGCTATCTTCTCCAAACTAAAATTACCCACTTTTTCCTTCACCTGTTCTTATTTTTCTCCCACCATTTGGTCAAATGTTGTTTTTGATCATTGAACTTTAACTTCCCTTTCTTTATTCTTTTAATTCTCCTCCTATTTCGACTTGTGGCTTTGTGAACTTGTCACTACACAGTCAGGCAAAATGTCAGGATTTACTTCCTGTAACACCTCAGTTTCTCTGACTTTCCACTGGCTTTTCAATCACAGTAGACATCACTCCCACCTGATCCAGCTATATCATTATCAAGGTCAAAGTGTATTTCCAGAACTGAGAATTTCTGTATTACTCCTACCGCCACTTTAACACTTTTCACTAGACTCTCCAAATTCACATTATATAATGGAACACTGCTCTTCTCATCATGAATTCCACATATTACCACATTCTCTGGCAATACTCCTTCCAAAATTATATATATTTCTTCCTCTCTCAGCATCAAAGATTGACTTATTCTCATATATCTTAAATTTTTAATTTCTTTACCTAGTCCTCCTGATATATGTATAAACCTTAGCCACACAAATAAATTCTTCAAATAGATCTGGTTCTTTTTTGTTAAACAACCCCTGATCGGGTTATACATTCTTTTGCAACTTTTTAGTTGCCACTGCAGTTAACAAGTTGAACATTTGTACAGTGTTTAGTAAAGTTGAACACTTTGTCTTTATTTCTTCATTTTCTCCCCTTATATTCTATGTTTTGGTTTATTTGTCTGTTTTAAGATGGTGCCAGGGTAACAAAATATATTTGACAATAAATAAATCAACTCCTTTATCACTTCAACAAAACTCACTGGCTTATCCTGTTTTCCCACATCAGTCTTCCCAGTGCTTTTTCTAAGCATCAACACTGACTTCTTGTGGCCTACTTTATTTCTCTTTCACCTCACGGGTTTCCTTTTTACCCTATGGTAAATTGTCTTTACTATCTTCAATGAGATTTTCTTTTCTCCTACTACCTGAGGATTTCTCTTTTCCCCAATTCTATTCCTCATAGATTGAAATTGACTTATGAACCAACTCAATATTCTGCTGTCATCTCTGCTATTAATCTTAGTCATAATTCTCTGCTCTTCCATATCAGTCCTCACTACTTCAGTCATCTATCCACTTCAATATACTACCCAAAATCCCATGTACTTCTATTATAAACGTCAATCCCTTTGTGGGGTTTTGTCAAAAGACTTCTGAAAATCTAGATTTCATTATAGCCTTGGTTAAAATATACACAAAAGAGCTGAACCTCAAAAGCAAGTTGAAAGTGACTGCACTTAACATCAAGGGGAGCTAACAGTTGTGGTTTATTTAGGCTTTCTAGTTGATAGACAGGCAATAGAGAGTAGGGATAGACAGACTCGTTTCTCTAAATTATGTTTTAACCAAGGTTGTTTTGAAATCAGGAGCCAAGTGACATGGCAGAATCCAAACTAATCATTGGTGAACAGGTAATTCTTTTGCAAGTACCTTTTATTGATGATGTCTTGAATCACTTTGCTCGAGACAGAGACTAGAATGCTCACTGAGGGTTAGTTTTGTTCTTTTTTTGGTACACAGATCCAACTTGGACAATTTTCTATATTGTTAAGGAAGGCAGGCAATGAGGTGCCTGAAATTAAATTCACAGGGAACATCTAAAACAAATACCTAACTACATTAAGGTATTGGATTAGATGATCAAAAGCTTGATCAAAGAGACAGCTTTTAACGAGTCACTTAAGGATGAAAGTGAGGAAGAAAAGCTGAGACCTCAAGGGAAGGTATATCCTACAGTTTGCAGTCTAGGTAAATAAAGGCATGGCCACCACTGGTGGAGCAATTATAATTCAGAATGAACAAATTGGTAGAATTAGAGAAGCACAGAGATCTTGAACAAATATGCCTTTCAGGTGAAAAATAACAAAATATGTAAGTATACATTCTATAATAATAAAAATAAGTTTAATGTAGTTTAATCAACTTTTTGAAGTGACAGCATTGTCAAGGTACTATAAGTTATTTTGTCCTTTTTGAAGAGAGATTAGAAAAGGCAGAAGTGTTAAACTGGCTACTGAAGATGGCTTAGATAAACAGCTTAGGAGGCCTTGGGCTCTTTTTAAAAACAACCTGAATAGGGGTGGCCAGCTCCACAGACCAGGCTTTCTAATATTTTTTAGCTTTAGCAGCAGAAACTGTTTGGGAAATCAGAAGATTTGGAAACTTCAGTGAATAATTCCTGGCTCCTACTTGCTCTGGAATTTCTCAATGTTTTTCCTCCTCCTGAATTAGAGAATTGCATGTAAGAATCTGTGTCTGAATTTGCCTTTTTGCTAAGGAGTGTGTTTATGGGATGTTACTATGTTGGAATAGTTAATTGGTAATATGTATGGTATCTATTATTAAGTTTTTCAATAGCTGTTTTTAAATTCATCTTCCTTTTATTTGTATTTTAACTACAGTATTGAAATGAATTGTTTTGCTTAACTTTGAGTAGTTTGATCAGTCACATCACATTTGGAACACCCACTTCATATCTACTTTTAAACAAGAAAAAGTTAGGGTCTGGGCTATCTTCTTAAAATATTTTGAGGTGGCCTGGTCTGGTTCATATCAATACATGACAATATTCTTCTGGTGGATATGTTTTCCCTGCTTCTCCAGAATCTGGCTGACATGGTTTCACAAATGGAAATCATCAAATTTTGGATTCAAAGCCCTCTGCAGATTTGGTATCCAATAGAGTTCTGTAAAACGACCATGTATACACACATTAACTACAAAACAGCTATAATCTCATAAGAACATATATTTGCAATAGAATTCTAAATGGGGCTGGAAGTAAATCCTGCTCTCTGTAAATTAGATTATGGCACAAGACTATGTGTTGTTAAGATGGTGAAATCTGTAATGTGATCTAAAGGAATTCCCTCCATTGGAATTTATTATTCACATTTTGTCAATATAAACAAATTTAACTTTTTTGGTAACTTTCAGATAGTTTTAGTTATTCAGTTTAAATTCACTTGAGTTGGCTTTATGGAGATTTGTAAAATCATAAGGGCATTATCATAGGCAAACCCTTGCAGATAAGGATGACTGTATTCCACTCTCCAGGTGAGTTTGTAGGTGATTGTATAAGCTTATGCAGCCTCCACAGACTCGTTTACATTTGGAGCAGATGGTTGCAGTAAGTGGGGTGGCAGTATGCTCCTTTTGATCTTTTCACCTGGCTTACGCTTTTCTCCCCCATTAGTAAGTCTTGAGGTTCTAGACACCTTCCTGAATGCTCCTCCTCCACTTTGGATGGCTGAGCAATGGTTCATAGGTGTCTGCGGGAATGCTGCACTTTTCCAGTGAGGCCTTGGAAGTATCACTAAAATATTTCTTCTGTCCACCTGCAGCTGGCCTGTCATTTCAGAGCTGGGGGTAGAGCGCTTGTTTAGGGAATGTTTTGTTCTACATGTGGACTACATGCCTAGCCTATTGCAGTCGATCAAAGGTGGTCAGTACCTCAAATGCTGCCGATGTTGGCCTGGTAGAAGATGCTAGTATGCCTTTCTTCCCAGCAGATTCACAAGATCTTATGCAGACAGCATTGGTGGTACTGCTCCAGCATCTTAAGGTATCTACTATAGACAGTGAGTTGGTGGTGTGAATAGCCAAGATCTTTTTCCCAGGGTAGGTGAGTCCAAAACTAAAGGGGTTCAGGTTAAGGTGAGGGGGGGGGGAAATATTTTAAAAAAATTCTTGAGGCAACTTTTTAAAATGCTGAGGGTGGTGTGTGTATGCCACCAGCTGCCAGAGGAAATGATGGAGGTGGTTACAGCATTTAAAAGGCATCACAAATGGGTACACAAATATTAAAGTTTTAGAGGGATATGGGCCAAATATTGACAGTCGGACTAGAACTGTTTAAGAATCTGGTTCACGTGGATGAGCTGAACCAAATATCTGTTTGCGTGCTGTATAATTCAACTTTATAATACTCACATGGACACTGGCCATTTCATATAGCCACCTTCTGAAATGCAATGCAAAAGGTTTCTATATCCTTCTTGTCAAACCTCGTCAACAGACATATTTAAACAGATCCCCATCAGGCTACAATGAGACTGCTCGACATCATATCTTCATCACTACTCCTACCTTTTTCCTCTGCCTGTGCAATATTTATGAGGATTGGAGCTTTCAATTGTAACTCTGGACTTCAAAATCTCTCTTTTGTGTTTTTTAACAGAAATTAAAACTGTTTCATTTCCTTTTTTTTTGTTCTGCCATGTCGTTTTAAAAAAAATTCCCCTCTGATTCAGACCTCTCCATTTGCAACTGAGATTTAGCCATTTCCAAAGATTCTGATGGCATTGCTGACAATTGTAAATGTTGATCTTCTCCTGTAATTAATTTCACACAGACAACCCCAACTCCATCTTGCCTGCCAATTCCAAAAGCATTGCCTTTCTTACTTTCTGTAGAACTTCTGAAGTGACTTTTCCACCCCCAAAAAACTGAATAACTGGAAGACCCATTACTACACAGAGCACACCCTATTTAAACTAAGTGAATATTAACTAAAAAAAGGGAAAACTCATCACTCTCAGTCTTTGAGTTCAATAAAACTAAATCCAAACTGGAATTAGAGATTTGGATCCTGACAAAAGCCCCCAATTTTTTTACTAGATCAAACTGCATCAAAATATATGAAGATAGCTCAGACCTCAATTTTTTCATTTTTAAAGGCAAGTTCAAGTGTAAAGAATTGTATTCCAGATGTTCTTCAATTGGTCAAGTTTCCAGGCTTTAAACAAAACACACTTTACTTATACACTTTAGTTCAAAAGTAAACAAAAAAATGAAAATAACTCTATTGAGAAACTTAAAATAATACATTATTTACCTTCTAAACAGCAACTGTTCCAAAATAGTAGCATTCCACAAAAACAACACTGACAAAGGCAAATTCAGTAAAATAGATTGTCTCACATGCAACCAGCAGGAATAGAACTCAAATCTTTTAGCTGTAAGAGAGAGAGGAATAACAGCTTCCACATCCAGCTTTAAGATCCCAAAAACTTCTTAAAGCTAAAATTAAAATTCTGGCTCTGTGGGAGCTTGACCCCACTGCATCATGCTGCTTCTACTGTTCCAACTTAAAAAAAACTAAAGTTAATTGGGCTGAGAGCAGGTAGCTCATCTCCAAGTTTACAACACTTGCTTTCAAAAGCAACATGATAGAACAAATCCTTCTTCAAGATGCATCTTGCAACACTAGTTCAACATAATCAAATTGAATTAAGTTCAGGACACCCATTCTGGGGTTTAGTTGCTTTATTATAATCTCTGCAAAACAATATGAAATTCAGACTGGGATTACAAGAAGCTGCAGTACCAACACCTGGCTGATACAATGCAATAGGAAAACTGTTAAGGGGCACATCACAAACACAACACAACCTTGTTCATTAAACTCTGTTCCATCATTTTCTGTACAGTCAGCAAATACATATGAATTAAAACCTTTTCATTAGTGTAAACCTACATAGAGGTTAAATAAAATGTCTCCAGGTTGTCACTGGCAAACATCTAGCATCATTGGTAACTAGTTGCTAACATTAAAAAAAACTAAGCTTCCCATTTCCTAATCAAAAAGATGAGCACGAAGCCCATTTTTAGGAGTCCGTTTGTCACCCTTGAGCTAAGTATTCAAAACTTGGGATGATTTGTTTTCCAATTTCCCATTTCTTGTTGACAAGTCCAAACTCTGATTTAAATCCATGTTCCACTACTTAATGGCACAGCACATTTGTATAAACATACTGCCGCTAACAACCTTTTTTAATGAATACAAAATCAATTGAAATACAAGGCTCTGCCATGTATATGCATCAATCCCATTCACACTATGCAAGCTGTAGAACAACAAAATATATTTGTTAGAGAATTTTCCTCGGATACACCAATGCTTCCATGTGACGTTTAACTACAGCCATGAATAATCATTTGAAAGTGATAATCACCAGCAGTAACCAAAATGATTCACAATAGTTACTGAGATTTGGAGTGATGGTTCAATGATAAGCACAAATTATCTACATTTACCATGATATTTTATTAATATTCAAACAATAAACAGTGAACTCTTAATAGCTCAGCAGAAACTAGCATATACACTGTAAGAGTTGATGTTCATGTGCTAGAAAATATTTTGTGCTACTGTTGACAGTCTAAATAGTTATTAGTTAATGTTGAATGAAAAATGTTGTTTAGAATGACTGTTTCCCTTTAAGAATGAGGAAATCTAAAACACTTACCAATGCTACATTTGTCAAAAAATGATTAACAGGCACACATATTAATTGGGAGATTAGCTAAAAGTAACGTCATATCTATGATTAATGTATTTTTGGTAGGAGAATGACATTGGTACTCCGTTAAAGCACATAACATGCACCTTTAATTAAAATATTTTGTATTATAGTTTTAGTATAGTATTCACAGCAACAATTTAAATCAGTTCAGATAAAATGTACTCCCTTCTAAAGTATCAGGAGTAAGATAAACATCACACAACACCAGATTATAGTCCAACAGGTTTAACTGGAAGCACCAGGTTATAGTCCAACAGGTTTAATTGGAAGACCTGGTGAAGGAGCAGTGCTCCAAAAACTAGTGCTTCCAGTTAAACCTGTTGAACTATAACCTGGTGTTGTGTGCTTTTTAACTTTGTACACCTCAATCCAACACTGGCATCTCCAAATCAGGAATAAGATAAATATGCTTGTATTTCAACTTGATGTAAAGTTGCTGGGTGAGATGACCACCTTCGTAACTTCCTTGAGCATACTGTTGGTGCCAAACAGACTTAAAGCACAAGTAGGAAATGATCTCCAAAATGGAAAAATACTTATCTACATTTTATAGTATACGACATTACTGAAGTTGATGCAAATTCTAAATACCAATACAGACACACAAAAGAGTATTACTAGGGGATACAACTGGAATAAACAGCCAAACATGTCCAAATATCCAATTAAAATTACTTTCTTTAAAAGGTAATAACCACTTTACAAATAATTTTTCACTAAGTCTTGCTTTCTTCAGTACACAAAAAAAAGTGATGAAGATTTACCTAATAGATAGATTTTTAAGCTAATTGGGTCCCATAAATGACAGCACAAAATGAATAAAGATTCAGGATCATTCAATACATGTAAAATAAATCATACATTCGATAAACTTTCATGAAATGATTCTCTGGGTATTAACAACTATGCTATCTACAACCATCTTTATCCAATCTCTTGGAAAGGTATCAGATAGTTGTGGTGTAGAGATGGAATGACTACAAGTAGGAATGAAATTAAATGACATTGCTCTAGTGAAATAGCCAACAGTTCATAAGATTTAATCTTAAGTCAGGATTGATTGCAGTACAAATTAAAAAAAGCAGACAGAAGTTCAAAATTTCTTGTAAAGTGAAGACTTATTTCACATAATTACATGAAGGAAGATAACTGCATAGATGGTCAGGATTTCAAATGAATAGCAATACCACTGCTAGTGCCACCATTAAATACATATTGTGTCTCAAACACAATTTTATAAAAAGAGTACAAGTAGATTTATATTGGAAACAACAGACCTGTCAACTTTAAATGTGAGCTTAAGTGTTGAGTTCATGGTAAAGCTTTAATTTACAACTACGTGGAAAACAATGTTTAACCTTTTAATAGCACAATGTGTATTCATAAAAATTAACATATGTACATAACTGGCAAAAATGCAATGAGAATTTAAGTCAGATTTCCCTAAAATGTCAAAAAAAGTGATTTGTGGACAATAAGGACAGCAATACATTTTTCTGAGAGATCTGTTAACAAAGATTCTTTCAGAATTAAAACTAGAATTTGAACTGAGCTAGTGCGAAGTGGTACAATTAATTACTCAGACACTTGTGAAAATGAAACATTTGCCATTTATTACACTTTTATTTTCATATAAATCAGGCACTCATACTAAGTATTTGCCACTTCCTATGGATGTTTATAGACTTGTTAAATTTACATTACACAGGAAAGGTGCTAAAATCTGAGTAAGTTGGTTAATAACTGGAATGTTATTCTTCACAACAAAATCTATAATTCAATTATGAAATACTGGAAAGCATCACACACAAATCATCTTGGTTGTAGTCACAATAAATATTCTATGTAGAATATACCTCCAGAGTACTAATAATTTGGATTATCTGCATCTAACTAAAAAATGCACCAATCATAAAGTGGAGTGATACTGATAACTATTGTAAAGTTTTAAATTGTCCTGTTTTAATCTGCTGTAGCACCTCACCTATCCATCGGTAGTTCCCAACAATATTGAATTTTCAACAGGTTTTTCTAAAATAGTATATGGTATCAGTTTATATTTGAAAATCCATCTTATTAAGGCATAAACATTGAGTCATTTCTTGAACTTGCATGCATTTTGTTGCTGGGTTTGTACTTTCTGAATGGATCAGTTTTACTCAGAATACACAGCATTTTACCATACATTTTAAAATCTGATTTTGAGAGCTATATTTCTTTCAGTATCCAAAACTAAATCTTGATTTTAAAAAGTCATCCCTTTGAATATCCAAACTGGTGGTGGGAAAAATGGCAGGATCCACGTGAGACCTGCATTGTAACAATTATTGCAATTATGCCAGAAAAAAGACATTATAAATCTGAAAATAGAACTAGACATATTCAAATTTATAAATATAGCTTTTCAGTGCTATATTTCTAATTGGAGAGTTTTACAGATCTGTTGTTTCAGAATGTATGACAAGAATAAATCAATCATTCCAAGAATACTTAACATGCTCAGTCTGTCAAAATTCCAAACAGAACATTATACATCTCTCTTTTTAAAGGTTATTTCATATATTAGCATAGGTTAAAATATTTATGAAAAAGGAAGCAAGATATTACTGGCATCAAATTACAACCATCTCTAGACTATTTAATGCCACAGAGTCCCCTGGTAAAATGTAAAGCTGCACAGCTTGCTTTCATTTTGTTACCCAAGAGTAACGATACATTTTACTAGCAGGTATAAATCAAGTATCACTGTAGCATTCTTACAGGTCAGGAGTAGCAGCAAATGGCAGGAGTACAAATGCAATGGTGACAAAGTGCAATTCTAATATTCATAAAATAAAGTGTTATCAATTAACAAGCATTTTTTTATTTACAAAGAAACACAAAAATAAGATTAACTGCACTTCTACAGCTGCCAGTAGGATGGATGTTAACATTAAGCTCTGACGTCCAACAATACCACTCAGATATCAGCACTTCACGATGATTGAACTCATTAATATGTGAAGTAACTTTTAGATCCATAACCTAACCAAAGTGACACAACTTTTCAATCCAGTTACTACTAATGAATATGAAAATAAAAGCTGAAAACTCATGTTGGTCTATTTATACTGTCCTAATTGAAAAGCTACATCAATTGAACAAATAGGATCAACAGAATTCAGATATTTAGCTTTTACAATAACTATTTTGGTTACTTAATTGAGAATACAAAAATATATAGCTTTAGAAGTACTTTTTACATCCTATCAAGAAACATTTAGAAATTTGACATGCACATTACTGCTTTAAATGGAAAAAGTGGCAACTTAGGAATTTCAGAATTGGGAGGCAATATACATTTATACAATTGTACAAATTGTTAAAATCAAATTTTAGTTATTTGCCTTCAAGAGTGTACCACATACATGCATTTATCTTTTTTAATGTAACAATTACAAGCCACTATATTACACTGAAATGTTAACACAGAACTACAAATAAATTACATTCTTTTGCTATGCATCTATATCTGCAGAAGACAAGAGTCCATAAACTCTTGCTATCTGATTTCCTAGAAGCTTAACAATAGCTGATAGGATAAAAATCATATAACGTGTATTTGCATCCTCTTTCTGTGGCTATTTGGACCCACACAACCTATTTCACAGTTCTAGTAAAACCCTAACCCCAACCCTGATTACATTCAATTCTGTATCAGTGTTAGCTGTGCAAAACCTTACTTCACTGGCATTATGCCATATAGTTGCATTTGTCTTTGGTACAAAATAGTGTGCAAATATTTCTGAAAAGTACCGAAACTCATGTTTCAATAACCATCTTTATACAATACAGACTCTGTGGCATATATCTACATTGCTGAAATATTCCTATTTACATTCAAAATGGTTTTAACAGCCAAAGAGTGAAAATAAACAAATACTTTTTTAAATCCATAAAATTTACCCACTGTACATCCATTTCACCTTACATCTTTACTTTCATTTAAATACAAGGCACAGAGAATATTACTCCTTTCTCAAACTTAAATACTCACACAATGTCTGGAAAAGGCCATGTAATTTACTATATGAACTATTTAACTCATACTTAATAATACAAGAATTTATAGTATGTACAAAAGAAATATATAATGTTACTAATGGAAAAAAATCAGCAACAGCGGTTAACTTTAAAAATAATTACAAACTAATTTTCTTGATTTCTTGATTCAACTATTACATCCACATTTCTATGGAAACTTAACATAAGTTCCTACCAACATTTTAGAACACATCAATCCCTAGTCATTTTATAGGTAAGTGAAATTTACCTCATAGTACCTGAGCACACATAACCATACTTATCTCATTGTGCATTTCTTTTCTAGAACTCTAACATGAGTTTTCCTTCTCCTTTTCAAGCAGGTTTAACACAACTAACAAAATGTCACTTGCTATAATGAATCAAACATTTATCACAAAAATGGCAAACACGTAACTATTGGTTGAAGTTGTTTCTGACAGAAGATAAATCAGGTTACACTTTTGATGTGGGTACGCGAAGACCTTCAAGACCACCTGTTGGGTCTCCTTCTCCTGTTTTTTCCAACACTTGATTGACAAAGTCAGATGTTTGTCCAGCTACAGTTGTCCCTATCAGAAAAGGAATAAAAATATAAGACTGGTAATCACTTTTAAAACAAAAATTAGATATTTTATAATCCTAACTATTACCTCTATTACATTTACATTTCAATGTTCAATGGCTGTGTTGAATTCTCATCAACATTCTCTGAAATTCTCATTTCAGAGTTCAAAACTGATTTGAGAACCAGTTCCATGTGCTGACCCCATATGGTTGGTTAAAGACATGCCAACCACTATTTTAAAATGGAGATACAATTCTGGTCATGGTGCAGGCAGACTATCCAAGCCAAGGATGGCAGGGAGGCACCCAATGGGATGCTCTCCAGTGCAACTGATAGGGCTGCCTTTCCAGTAAAGGTGCAAGTCACCAATCTAATGACCATCAGAGAGCGTTGGACAATCTGATAGAGAGCGAGACAGAAAGTCAATTATGTTTTCTAAGTTTTCAAATGACCACAGATGCAGGGGCATGCAACTGGAGGTGCAACTCCTCGCATGATGGCCAGTGACTGCAGCTCAGTGGCCATTACAAATGTTGGTAGGTAGGAAGACAGATGCAGAACTCCTTGCATCAACAACTGCTTCCCATGCACTCCTACCACTTGGTCTATAGACTACCCTCTCTTTACACAGCATCTGAGGAGCAGGAGAGGTGACGTTTCAGGCATAAGGCCTTCATCAGGAATCCTGTTAAATGGTTTATGCCTGAAATGTCAACTTCCTGCTCCTCGGATACCGCTTGACCGGCAGTACTTTTCCAGCACCACATTCTTCGATTCTGATCGTTAGCACCTGAAGTCTTCATTTTATTCTCTGCTTATGTTACCAAAACAATCTGATCAGTTAATAATTTCATATCCTTCATAAGGAATGAGAAATTCCAGTTAAACCTAACTGATTAAATCAGTTAATCGGCAATGAGATGTTGCAAGAAAAATATTGACACATGCAGCTATTCTCAATACATTCTGCCAGCTGACCCATGAGATCAGTGGCTTGGTATCCGGTGATTAAAACCTTGCAACCAGTATGTGGTCTGGGTAGCACAAGTAACGCAAAAGATGAGAAAAGAAAATGTAAAAACAAAAAGTAGCCACTTTCTTGCTGAATCGCTGTAATCTATCGAACTTTCTTTTCCTAACAGGTGACCCAGAAAAGTTTATTTTGTCTCAATGTACCAAAATTAGGAGAGCTATGGTCTGAGAAATCTATTATTGTTAGCTGTAGGGACAAAAGTTCACTCAGCAATCTACTGGTTTAAGAATCTTAAATATATTTTACACAAAATAATGAATAACTCAGTCCTCCATTGCCTGATAACACAAGATTAACAAAATAAAATATACTGGGATTATTCCTCATATGTCAACGTTTGCAACATTCCTGTGAAGAGTATAACAGAGTTAAAAATCAGGTAGTATATCACAAGAACGAAGAAGAGTGTATAAAAATTTTTAAAAAGTGGCATTCAAAAGATTAGTTTTGATTTCCTCTTTCCAAGTGACGTGATGAATTGGACTGAAGGTCTGTTTTCGTGCTGTACATCTCCACGACTCTAATGATTACATAGTTTAAAACTTCAGAACAATAGTTAAATTTGTTAGTGCGTTTAAGACATAGGGAGCAGAAGTAGGCCAGTCGACCCATCAAAACTGCTCTGCCATTCAATGAGATCATGGCTAATTTGATAATCCTGAACTAAACTTTACGCACAACCACTGATTTGGATTAAAACCATTACAATTAAAAATTCTATCTCAGCCTTGAATACACTTAATAACTAGAATCAACAACTCCCGATGGTAAAATGACCATAAATTCACTACTCTTAAAAAAGAAATTCCTCATCTCTGTTTTAAATGGGGAACTGTTTACTCTGAGATTTTGTCCACTGGTCCTAGACTCTTCCACAAAGGAAACAAGCTCTCCACATCTACCCTGTCATACCCCCTAAGAATTTTATATGTTTCAAAAGGACTCCTCTCATTCTTGTAAATTTTAAAGAGTACAAGGGTTAGCACTGCTGCCTCACAGCGCCAGTGAACTGGGTTCGATTCCTGCCTCAGGCGACAGAATGGAAACTGGGTGTTCCAGTTTCCACCCACAGTCCAAAGATATGCAGGTCAGGTGAACTGGCCATGCTAAATTGCTCACTGTGTTAGGTGCATTAGTCAGGGGAAAGTATAGAGTAGGGAATGGGTCTGGGTGGGTTACTCTTCGGAGGGTTAGTGTGAGCATGTTGGGCGTAATGGCCTGTTTCCACACTGTTGGGAATCTAACCTACTCAACCCTGTCTCCTAAGAAACACCTTCCATACCCAGGATCAACTGAAATTATTTTTCTTTCGATTGCCTTCAATGCCACAATGTCTTAGGTAAGTTAATTTGCTGTTGATTCCATTAAGATTAATATCTAAGAAACATATAGGACATTAAAAACAAATCTGGTGAATTGTTTTAGTTGAAGTAACTTACCAAGATTAATGATTGTTATAGTCTTGAAGTAAATTACTGAGAGAAACGTGGGGATGGGCAAGCAAACAGTAGGAAGTAAAAAGAAAATAATTTCTTACCGAGTGTTTCATTTAAGAGATTTTCAAGTTTTTCTAGGATGCTGCCACTTCCTTTCTCCCCCTGCCTCTGTACTCTATTTACTATTTCTTGTTTTATTGAGTTAATCACATAAAGCAGATGATCTGCAAAGAACAACATGTTATGAAAATTAGAAAATTCCAATGTAGATAAAAGCAAATGTCAGCATGACACAAACATCTGCAGTTCTGGGTAATCTTGTAATAAAATATTTGGAAAAATAGATCTTAGGGTAAAAGAGAAATGCTAAATTATATTATACCAGGTAAATAACCAACACGAAGAATGCAGAAATGCAAACAAAATATTTTTGTACATTGACAAACTTTAGCAATGTTTGCTCCATGCTGTACACTACTTCCAGTACGTTGAAAATGTTGACAAAACTCTTGTCACTGATTTCAATGACAAGAAGTGAAAAATGCATTCAATCTTTTTTGAATTTTGTCATTCAGTTAACTTTTCAATTAGCAATTGGTTATAGCTGAAACAATTCTATAGATACAGTGAAGGTTAATCAAATTTTAAACAATATATTGCTTTTCAAGGAGATACTTTAGAACAGATATTTATGGAGAGCTGTCACTGAAGCCACTGTAAGGGCAAGCAATCAAAACTTTCTATTCGACAACAAATGTTTTAACTTAGCATTTGCAGATTAGTACAGAGGTATAAGGGGCTGTTTAGGCGGGTAGGGGTTGGAAAGAGTTATAATGGGAGTTGCAAAGGGAATTATTATAATCAACTTGCACTGAATCCTTGGTCTGCAGAAGAATGGATACAATCACATCCATGGATCTTCTGGAACAGTCAGAATAAAACATGATCATTTTATAGGTAGCTAGAATACCTATTTTAACATTTGATTTCATAAGATATATTAGAAAGAGATTTGGTTAAAGGTGTAGCTGTTTCTGAAAACATACATACTTTGAAATGTCTGCTTTGGGAGAGCAGAGGTTGTTAAAATAAAGTATGCTAAGATAAAGGTCTACCAATTAGTTCAACAAAATTTAAAACTGATTCCAAATTAGGCATTCTCTGCATTTTACAGTAGCTTTCTTTATTAGCCTTTTCTCTCCAGAGGCCTATTCATCCATTTTCAAGTGGAACTGGTCTATATTCTGCATAATTATTGATGGATACATAAAACGTCGGTCATTAATCTTTTTTTTAAAAGAGTTTGAGCAGAGGGTAAAATCTGAAGGAAATGAACATAGTAATTTCTTCCATCAAATGCCTCCATACAGATCAATTACTCATATGAGAAAGAACAACCCCAAAATCTACATAACTGCAAACCTTTCAGATCTTTAAAGGAGCAGAAATTGTTGGCTGCTCTATCAATGGACAATTGATTTGGTATGTTGCATCTTAATGCAACTCTGATCTGGAAATGTTATTGCTGTCTTACTGCTGAACCCTCAATGACCTAGTTCACCTTAAGAAACTACAGACCAGGAATAGGCCATTTAGTAACTTGAACCTGTTCTACCATCTAATCATGATTTATTATCTAGTTCAACGTATATTATCCCATATTATCACCATATTGCTTGATGCCTAGAAACCCACCAATCCCTTTCTTGAACGTAATCAGTGAGCTTCCAAAGGGTGGAGCATTCCAAAGATTCATCACTGTGTGAGTAACGAGGTTCTTCCTCATCCCAGTTCCATTTTGATAGTCTTTATTCTGAAATTGTGTCCCCTTGTTCCAGCTCCCAGTTTTCAGGGTAAATATCTTTTTGTACCACTTTGTACATCTCTTTATAAATTTTGCAAGCTTTACAAGGTCACCTCTCATTCTTCTAAACTCACAAGAATAATGCTTCAGCATCCTTTATCTCTTTTCATAGAAGAGACCCACCAACCCAGGAAAGAGTCTGTGAATCGCTGCTCCACTCCCCCTATTGCGACTATATATCCTTGCTTAGACAAGGGGACCAGAACTGTTCCTACCACAAACCAGAAAACGTGCAGGTTAGGTGAATTGGATGTGCTAAACTGCCCATCATGTTCAGGGATGTGTAGCTTATGTGCATTAGTTAGGGGTAAATGTAGAGTAATACGGTAGAGGAATGAGTCTGGGTGGGTTACTCTTCGAATAGTCAGTGTGAACTTGTTGGGCCATTCTGGTTTCTCTCCATAGCCCTTGACCTCTTTAGCTTCAAGAACCTTGGCCAGCTCACTCTAATGAACTGTCCCCAAAAGCTTCCTGAGGGACAGAATTCCACAGGTTCGTAACTCTTCATGAAGAAATTCTTTCTCATCTCAGTCCTGAATGGCTTACCCTTCATTCTTAGACTGTGATCCTTGGCTCTGGACTTTCCCAACATCAGGAACATTCTTCCCGCATCTATCCTGTCCAGTCCCATCAGGATTTTATATGTTTCTAGGTGATTCCTCCCTCATTCTTCTAAATTCCAGTGAGTAGAAGCCCAGTTGATCCAGCCTTTCCTCATATCAGTCTTGCCATCCTGGGAATCAGTCTGGTGAACCTTCACTGGATTTCCTCAATAGCAAGAATGTCCTTCCTCAGACTAGGAGACCAAAAATGCACACAATACTCAAGGTGTGGCCTCACCAAGACCCTGTATGACTGCAGCAAGTCATCAATACTCTGATACTCAAATCTTCCAATTATGAAAGCCAGCATGTCATTAGCCTTCCTCACATCGGCTGCACTTGCATGCCAATCTTCAGTGACTGCTCCACCATGACACCCAGGTCTCGTAGCACCTCACCTTTCCCTAAATTGCTACCATAGAGATAAAAACCTGGCCTTCCAGTTTTTGTGACTGAAGTGGATAACCTCACATTTATCCACATTATATTGCATTTGCCAAGTATTTGCCCACTCAGTCAGCTGGCAGCCTCTTAGCAACCTCCTCATAGCACACACTGCCACCCAGCTTAAGAGTCATCTGCAAATTTGGAGATATGACATTCAATTCCTCCGTCCAAATCGACAATGTACATTGTGAACAGCTGGGATCCCAGCACTGAACCTGGCGCATCCCACTGATCACTGCCTGCCTCTCTGAAAAGGATCCATTTTTTCAAACTTTCTGAATCCTGTCTGCCATACAGTTCTATCCATGTCAACACATTACCTTCAACACCATGAGCTTTAATTTTCCTTACTAATCTCATGTATGAAAGCTTGTCAAAAGCATTTTGAAAGTCCAGATACATGACACCTTGTCCACCCTACTGGTCACATCCTCAAACAAATCCAGATTTGTCAAGCATGACTTCCCTTTAGTGAATTCAAGCTGTCTAGGACTTATTCTGCCACCACTTGCCAAATGCTCAGTTATTACAATAAGTTATTAAAATAAAAGGTTTCCCCATTTAAAACAGAGATGAGGTATCATTTTTGTAAGTTGAGTATCTTTGGAACACTCTCCCAGAACGTAAAGCAGAAGCAGATTCTGAATATTTAAGGCAAAGGTGAATATTTTTCTGGCAGTTATGGGATAAAAAGTTATTCGGGCAGGTATGAAAGTGGATTTGATCTGATTAAGTGGTGCAGCAAGCTTAAGGAACTGAATGGCCTGTTCCTTGTTTGTATGTACCTACTTCAAAAGTGGTCTCAGTGGTTATAATGCCAGTTTGGGACAAATTAAAAATAATAAGCAATATAATTAATAGCTACAAACAGTAATTGCAACTTCAAACAGTACCAACTTAAGGAAAGTTAACGATTAAAGGAATTATTCAGTCAAACAAATCAGTTTCATCATGCATATTATTTTATAAAAGAATAGTACAGCCTATTGAAGTGAAGAATTGTGGTTCATTTATGTAACTGTAAATGCAAAAGCAAAGTCATGTAAATGACAGAAATCCTGAATGAAAATAGGAACTGGTGCTATTGCTCAGCAGGTCAGGCAGCATCTGCAGGCAGGCAAGGAGTTAACATTTCACGTTGGCGATCTTTGTCTGTCATGGACTAATACTTTCATTTTTTTCCTTTCCTTATCCCTTCCAACATCAAGACAATACCACCTCTACTTTCCTGGCTTAAAAACATACATGTCTATATGTCACAACTGTGATGAAGTGCCATAGGCCTAAAACATATCATTTCAGTTTTTCTCTTTCTGCAGATACTGCTTAATCTATTACATATTTACAACACTTATTCTGTTTCCACTGCATAAAACAATTATCTTACCATATTCAGTATTCAGACCCCATAGCTTTACTTTATTAGCCTCGTACTGAGCCTTTTTCTTTAAGCGACAAGCCCTGCAAATAAAAATATACAATGAGGAGATATTCTCAAATGAATCTTAATGTAACTTAACTTTGTTATCTGTGAACTTATGAAGTCAAATTATATCACTACCAGAAAAAAGGTGAGATTTCCATTTTGAGCCTTTCAAATGTCACCGAGTACTCCTCTTTCACGTCTAGCCTGCTAATCAAAGACAGAACTCAAACACAGATTTGTTGTAGGTAGTTCACTTTCAATGAACCCAATCAATTTTTTTTGACCAGCAACTGAAGCAGAAGGCAAAATAATGTCTAAAGATAGAGGTCTCATGGACTTCCAGAAGGCAGGTGATGAAGTTTCACATGACAGACTTGAGATAAAATTTAAACACACAGATATCACAAATTATTCACTTGGTTAGGTTACAGTAACAGAAAATGGAGATAACAGGCATATACTTTAAGTGGAAGGACCTGACCATGGCATCTCCACTGTCTTCAACTGTTTTCTATATTTGTCAATAACTTAGATCATGCAATGAAAAGCCATTTATCCAACTTTCCTGGTGACACCAAGATTGGTGGCATTATAAATAGCATTGACTGAATTGTGAAATTACCAAGTGCAACAACACAGACTAAATGAGTCAGGAAATCTGGGTTCGGCTGATATCAATGCAGGCCAATTCTGCAATTATCAATTTTGGACCAAAAATGGACAAATTCAAGTAATTGTTAAATTGTCAAAGGTTAGCAACAGTGAACCTCCAACGTGATTTATGAGGTTTGTACACAGATCACTAAAACGTTGTATATAGAATGGTACAGCAGTTTGAATAGAGGAAAGCAGAGTGTGACACGCAGGAACAGAGTGATTCATAGTAGCAGTTAGTGTGATTAAGTCACAGAAAACTATAAAAAATTGAAATCAATGCTGTATTAGCTCATTGCACAAAGCATTCTCAATAAGGCAGACAAATTAGTGACACAGTTATAGATAAATGGGTTTAATCTACTAGCCCATGCTGAAATGTGGCTGCATGATAACCGTATTTAGGAATCAAATATCCCACAGTACTTGACGTATCTAAAAGAGAGACAAAGTAGAAGAGGGAAGAGGCATCAGTGATGATAAAGGATGATATAATGATGTCACTGAGAAAAGAGTTGGGACAGATATCCATAATTGCCAATCATTATGGATGAAGGGAAAACATAACATAGAGCAGAAAATAATGATGGCATAGCTTGTAGGCCCCGTAACAGTAGATAAAGTACAAGTGTATTTATCAAGAAATGGGAAGCGTGTAACACCACTAATATATTAACTTTTATCTTCCTGTACTCTGGATAAATCAAATTAGCAAAAGTAGTTTTTAAGGTTGAGTTCACAGAATCCATCCAAATAGTTTCTTCTAATAATGTGTCAAAGAAACAACCTGGCGACAGGCTACCTCAGAGATGGGATTAATAAATAGTCACACAGTAAGGAATCACCCAGGGAAGAATGATTACATGTATAAATTCAAAGGTGAAGTGCTTAAGTTCAAAACTAAAGTCTTAAATTTAAAATCAATTCCAATTGGTATGAGAGGCAAGTTAATTAAGGTAGATTGTAAAGATGACTTAAAATACATGATGGCAGAAAAAACAATGATGATCATTTGAATAAATGTTAGATAATTCTTAAATATACATTTGCTTGAGAAATAGAAACTCTTCGAAACAATATTAATTCCTAGCCAATTGAAGATTGATAATACTAGTTAAAGAGGCTAATAATATAGTTAGGACCAAACATGGATTTTGAGAGAGATTTTACAAAATTTCTTTACATTGTGGAATGCTCTTAGTAGTTTGGAAAGAAGCAAAACAATACCTCTATGGAAAAGAAAGGGAGAAAGAAAGCACTACTAACTAAGGTAACTGGCCTGGAGTTATATTTGACAGCAATATTAAGAGTATAGATTATGTAATTTGCAGGATAGATAAAGGGGATTCAGTGGATGCAGTATATTTAAATTTTGAAGATATTTTAAAAAAGAACCAAAGCTTTTGTGCAAAATAAGGGTCATGGCACTGATGTCATCTATCAGCATAGAGAAAGAAGGCGGTCAAGACAGAATCAGAATGAAGGTATAACTATCATTTTCAGGTTGTCAGGCTATGTAACGAGTGGATTGTTATATGACCAGTGTTGGGACTCAGCACTTTTAAATATTAATGACTTCAATGCAGGGCCTGACAATAAAAAGCAGGCTCAGATATTAAACTGCAAACTCGTTACATAAGTCATCAAGGAGATATCAAAAGAATGGACAAAAAAGGTAGCAGACTGAGTACAGTGTGAGGAAATGTTGAAATTATTCATGCTGTTGGGAAGGATTTTAAAAAAACTATTTTTAAATGGCAAGTAAATGCTTTTCAGACGATTATGAGTCCTCATGCACAAAACACATGGTGAGCATGCAGATATAGCAAAAATCAGGAAGGTAAATTGTGTATTGGTCATTATTGCAAGAGAACAGAAGTACAAGATTAAAGAAATCCAGCCAAATTATATGAAGCATTGGTAAAATCATACTTTGCAGTAGGGCACAATTCAGTTATGTCCCAAAGAAGAATATTTTTGCCTCCTGGTGCAAGAAGCATTCACCAAGATAATTCCGAGCATGAGAAGGTTGTCAATGAGGTACAAGCAACCAGTCTAATTCAATGCTTTCCTGAGTTTAGAAGAATGGGAGATGCTCACATTGAAGCCTATGATTTTGAGAGGACATGACATGTTTTTCACAGCTGAAAATGATCCTGAACTACCTGGCTTAGTCTCAATATTGAGGCATTGACCATTCAGGTCAAAGACAAGAAGATCTTTCAAAGGACTGTCATTTTTAGAATTCTCGACCCAGACTTGAAAGCTCATCATTAATGTATGCAAGGCTGAGATTTAAAGATTTTTAGAAGAAAATCAGGGACTATGAGAATCAGAAAGAAAACTGAAGTCAAGGTAAATATCAGCCAATATCCTTTGAACAGCAAAGCAGATTCAAGGGGTTGCATGGTCTAATCCTAACCCTTTCACTTTGCCCATTTCTTATCTTATATATCATAGCAGTCAAACTGTAAAAATAATCAATAAAATTAATGGCAGATTAGCCTTTATAGCTAGAGGGCTCGAATATGAAAGTGGCAAAGTTGTGTTATAAATGGACACATACTAATGGTCAATGAACAGCACCTTAAAAATTATATTTTGACCTTGGGTCAAACAAAGTGCAAAAACAGCAGAATGTTACAACACACTTAAGAACAGATTATGTGGAATGCTTAATTAACTAATTTGAAATCCCTGGAATATAGGAAATTGATGGAGGATTTGATTTGTTTTGATTGAATTTTGATTCTAAAAGGAATTAGTTTGTTGATGGAGGAAAACGTTCCCATTCATAGGAGTGTCCAGGTCAGGACATAACTTTAAAAGTCAGGAGAGAAGAAACATTTAATATGAACAGCAACAGAAGTGTGGAGTTAACACCCACAAAAAGCAGACATTAATAGCTGTGGACATGAATTTAAATCTTAAACCATTAGATTCTTCCCGGTCAAGGATATTAAGGGATATGGAGTGAAGGCGGTTGGATAAGTGAGGATACAATTCAACCATATTTTCGCAGGATAATGGGATAAGTTCAAGGGGCTAACTAGCAGGCTAGTTAACTAACTAACAAATCATTCTCATTTTCCTTACAATTGCCTTCAATTGTCATCTGTGGTTCAATTTAGTAGCAAACTCACCTCTAAGTCTCATGTTCCCAGATTCAAGCCCTGTCATAGGACTTGATCATAAAAATCAAGGTTGATACTCAATGCAATACTATTGGAGCCTTATACTGTTGGAAGTGCCACCTTTTGGATGAGACGATAAACTAAGGCCCCATCTACGTTGTTGGGTGAATATATAAAAAAAACCCACTGCACAATTTTGAAGAACAGGAGGAAATTTGTTCTTGCTGTTTTGGACAATATCTATTTCTCAACTAACAATACAAAGAAACATGATCTTATCATTATCATATCATTGTTTGAAAGGGTTTGCTGAACATAAAGCAATTACTGTGCTTCCTAAACTACAATAGCAACTGCTTTTCAAAAAGGTACTTCTTGAAAATACTTTTGAGATGTCCAGAAGACAAGCAAACTGCCAGAAGACAGTGCAGGTCTAACATTTTCAATGTTTTCTAATAGGGTGAGGGAAATCACCTTGGTTCACCTTATTCTTTCCTAAGCAGTAATCTGTCTTTAAAATGCTTGCACTTAATAATGTGAACAGAATCAGTGACAGTTGAAATGCCGTATTTCTTCTCTCATTTGCTAAATAACAAGTCAAAGCTCACTGTCTAGATTCATACAGAAAATATCCACTGAAGAGAATCGACGTCTTCAGAAAAAAATTGAGAAAGTTTGAAAAGTTTCATGCATAATGCACTACAAGATCAAATACTGACTGAAAACAAAAATGAGTCTAATTGAAAACCGCTACAATTTTGCAATGTTGTATGAACTTTTATCTCATTTCATTTGTCTCAGCAAAATCAACTCCCAACAGGTTGTTCAACCAACAAAATGGTTAGCTATTATCATGTTAATAAGCACAAGTTTTATCACTGAAAGTCAGGTAAAGCATGCAAACAGACAATATAAAACAAAAATACTTTATCAACAAAACTTAATCACCTTGGAATAAAGATCACTACTCACCTTTAGATAATGTAGTCATCATTTTCTGAAAAGGTACACTCCACATCCCAAGGGTAGGTAGCCTATTCAACTGGGGGGAAAAAAAAATAAAAAAAAAATTACAGGGCTGTGCCTCCGCTACTACTGCGTGAAGTTCACCAACACTCCTGGCAGAGAACAGAGTTAGGAACAAAGTCCTTTTGACAGCAGCTTTAAATCTACAGTAGCCATAGGCTTAAAAGGGGCTGGGGTGTAGCTGTGAGGTTGCATCAGGTTATACAGCACAAAGATCCCATGCTTTGATTAAGCATTTAATTGGGGTCTTAATGTGGGGAGAAAATTCAAGGAATAGCTTTCCAAAGAGTTTCCTTCCACTGGGGAATGACAGGTAGAGACAGCTTAGACTTCCGTGAAGTTGTGCTGAAATCCTTTATGTAGCAATTCCAGGGCGAAACAAACATTTAGGCTATCACTAGAAAGGACCAAATCTAAAGATCAGAGGTAAATAGTTAATAGCCTAAACAGATTGCAAAATGCCAAAAGTTGAAAGATGTTACAGCACGATTCTGTCACTGGCAATTTAAGTTTCTTGAAAGAAGAGCCGTCAAAAATAAATTTTAGTTCATTTATCATTGACAAAGAAAAGCTAAACTGCATTTACACGATGGTTGTCACAGCTTAGGTCTTGAAATGCAAGTATTTGAAAGATAAACTGGTGAGCCAAAGATGGCTCTGAAATGTCAAAAAGCTACAGCAGCATTCTTATGGTCTTCATCAGCACTTTGGGGGAGGGCAATGGGAAAATGCAGGTGGGTGAGGAGACGTTGATGAGATGGTGCAGTAAAGAAATAAACTTGAAGGCTTTCTTGACCAAGTCTGATGTCACCTTTAGGGCAGTATGAAGGAACAAACCAGAATTTAACAGTAAACCGATGTGAACCACTAAAATTCCAAGTTTGAGTTCAGCTGCATATGCTGTATCATGTAATAACAGCATATTCACCATCATTGCATTTAATGGCATGCAACTCTAACAAGTAGGTTGATTGTTCGTAATTTCAATCTTGTGTACAAAGTAAGATATTGGTTGTTTTCCTTTGAGAAGTATCAAGGTAGGCCTAGCTACGTGCATTATGAAGTGAAATGATTGTATGGCACGTAGCCTACGATCACAGTAACCCACATTGTCTCTTGATGAACATCCATATGCAGTATCAAAAATGAAGCTTAGCCTATGCTTTCAGAGAAGATCATGGGGCTGAAAGGATGCTGCCTCGCCACTTCAAAATCATTTCTATTATTTCACATGTTCAGCAAAAACCATTTTTCCTCTTTTTTTACCTCCACTTGCACTGCTTCAATAAGATCATAGGAAGACGTAACAATCTACACAGTGGATAGGGTCTTATCCCAAAGGCATCAGATTATCCACAAATAATCAACTGAATAGGAATAAGTTTCAGGTAATTTTGCCTTTCCATAAAAGGTTTTGGTATGGTGCCAGAAGATGAAGTTCCAAGTAGAAGACAAACCCAGACTGCTAGAAATGCTGAACACAGCATAGCACTATTGGCATTGCTTTATGAATCAAGGAAAAGCAAAAGGACAATGATTGCAATTCTTCTATCTGGGCTAAAGAAAAACACAACGCTGAGCTACGATAAAGAGGGGAATCCCGAAGTAGCAAATGTCTTCATCATCTGGCAGAATGTCTCAGTTTAATTCCAGATGAGTCTTGAATGAACACTGAATAACCTCTTGCAAAGGCTAAATGTGTAGATTATCTTGAATCTTTTAAATATTAATCACCAGCAGCTTAAGTAATAGTTGTGTCTGTAGCAATCCACAATGATGCCCTGTGGAAGAATATAATTTAGAGTTTGGTAGATATCCATGAAGATGCTCTGTGAAAGAATATAATTACCATGTTGTATGGTTGCATGTTAGCATGCTTTTTGAATGATGACAAGTGTAATGACTATCTCAATTTTTGTTTCTGAAAAAGGAACTTTTTTTTGGCTAAAGATATCATACATAGGTTCAAATGCCTCTGCCCTTGTGAGAAGTAGGAGAAATAAAGAAATACATCTCTAACTGTCTGTACAGATTTGACTTTGGACATAAATGCATTTTTTCAATTGTTGAGAGCTCAAGTTGCAACACATCTTTTCTACTTTGGTGTCCAATGTAAAATTATTGCTCTTTGAAATGGCACAATGCACCTTATGGTTTTTCAGAAAAGTTTTAGTAAGCTTGCTTCAGACTAAATCAGATCAAGTCAGGACATGTGACAACACAACCAAGACCCTGACATCAATGGAGGAGAGAAGCAACGAAAGGGTTTGCGAACTCATTCTTCTTGTGAAGATTATAGATGCCTGAGTGAAGTCACTGATAACAGAAGCCTTCAAATCATTCGTTGTTGCTCAAGTTTGTACAGTTTTCCCACTGGACCTAAAGCCACAAATTGGCATTGATAACTTACCTGCTATGAATTTCTCCTTTCTATTTCCATAAGATTTTAATTGTTTAACAGTGTCAAATTTGGAATGCCTATGAACATTCCAGAAAGCATGCATCAGAAGAAAACAACTTCTTCAGCACTGGAATAGACCAATATAGGTAATCAAATTCCAAATTAAGTAGTAAAAAATAACATGTCCTATATCCAGCCTTCTGCGATGATGTGGAATAGTGTCAGATGAAACTGTTTAAAGGCAACCCTGCGTTGTCAGCATGTCAAGTACACACGTTTCCTTCACTGCTTGGAAACTGTACAGGCTTTCTTCGGTGATTACATGAACCTCAGGGCCAGAACAAGTATCACACATCAATACATTTGTGAACCTATAATCCAGGTCTGAAATTGTCACTGAGGAAACATCATTTGAGCAGTTATAGAAAAAGCTAGTAAATGACTCAGGAACACATTCTTCACAGAAACTTGCAGGTTTGAAATGAAGGTCTAGTTTCGCTTTTATCTTCAGAAGAAAATGAAACAGATATGTCAAATGAGAAAACCTGTTGATTGAGGAGTACTCTGATGTAGTTAATCTGAATATATAACTTCTTTGATACTGGTCTGTATTTTAGATGAATGATGACGCTGTAAACTCTTTGGTTTACCCTACTACAGAAACACAAGAGTTCATATATTGTGTCATCAAGACAGCACTGGATGCCACATATATATTGCTTGCTGATGGTGATGCTTCCATTAACTGACGTGGAATTTTAAACTCAGCAAGATTTTACTGAATTTTCTTTCAAAGGAAAGAAATATGGGCTATCAGGGCAATAAAAACAACTATTGATTGAGAAAACTCCTTATGCGATGCAACAAACATAATGCAACAGGTGTCAATGGTGAGAGGAAAATAACTGAAGATGGATGCCTGGAGGTGCCCTTGTATTTTGTAAGTATCACTCGATTATATTAAAATCTAAAGGGACAAATGTCCCTCTTATTTTCCCAGTTGGATAGGCCACCTATGTGTAACGTATGTGGAGTAGTCAATGGAGTCAATACAAAAAAAAAGTGAATTTCATCTTTCAATTATTTAGAAATCGTTTTATTACAAATGTCCAAAATAAATCTTTTGATCAAACATCCAACTTTCAGATAGAGAAAGATGGGTATATATAGCATATGGGTAGAATGAAAAAATGGTGTGCTTTGTTCAAATCACAGCATTTCACCTTTTTGTACAAAAGGTGGTTATGGGTAGATATGGAATAGGATAGATACAATTTAATATTTCAGGGGTTGAGTGGACAGATCCATTTTTTTCAAAACTAAAATATATTTCTGGTAATAAGTATTTTAAAATGATTCCAATTAAACAGGACTGACAGAATAAACAACACTGCTGTTTAAAATTCTTCGCATTACCTGGATGCAAGTTTGTTCTTCTCTTTTCTCGATCTTGGTCTGGCAGTTAATGGCAGTTCACTTACAGGCGTTAAATCACTAATCACCTTGTTTAGTTTTCTAAGTTCATTCCCAATCTGAAGTAATTTTCTTGGATTTGGAGTTAAGTCTTCTACATCTGTTCTGCGAGATTTCTTCACTAAATATTTCCCTATATTGACAAGAATGCATACCATTAGTTTATCTAGATTTATTAGCTCTAGGAAACTAAATCACATTTTATGATACTGCATATGAGCAACTGGAGTCATGACATTGTTACAAACCCAGTTCTTAGAGTACTGGTTAAGCCAGATATTTAATAGGATCTGCTTTATAGACTATGGCCATTTACAAATTATAATATATAGAGAACTAAGGGTAAAAAAAACTGAGAGGATAACACCCAAAAAAATCCTTACAAGTACAAATACACTGAATACACTGAACAAATCTGATGATGATTAAAGACAAAATAAGCTTCAATCTTGAAACTTAAGCTAACATTAAATCTGTGACTTTCATACCACTAGAATTTTAAATATACTTTCCAAAGAGTGAATATACTTCTAGGACAAGTCAGAATTCAAGTCTACAGCATATCCATTCCGAAACAACTTCCTCATTGTTCACAGTCATATGCCACAACACACCAGATGCACGTAGACACTCCTTTGTCGTCTATTCTACATATGGATGCCTCTCATTATAGAACTATCTAACCCTATCCAATTTTCAAGAATTCACTCTCTCTCACTAAACATACACAATTGAATTATTTGGTTACACATAGCAGAGAGGATGCCTGCAGTGTCCAGATCAGCTTTCCTTTCGCTTACTTATGCACTTAAAACCAAGACCCATCAGTTTCTGTTTTGAACATATCTCTACCCACTCTCAATTTTTTCCATAGCTAACTTAGGACTTTCTTTCTTCTAAAAGCCTCTCCACTGGGCCAAACCGAGATAGTTAATCTCTAACCTGTAATGAAACTAAAAGTACATTAAACTGAAACACTTAATATATCCCACAACAGAGTGACGAAGGGAGGAACAGGTGACTTGGACGTGGGACTCACAAAGCCCTTCACCACTGGAATTGTGTTCTTCATTATGGAGTCTGTTGTGAATTAATAATAGATTAACTGCACCACCAGGACAGTAGAGGGCAAACTAAATTAAATATTTTTCTAACAAACTTTTATGTTCTTTAATCAACAGTGTAAAAATACAGTCAACTTAAGCCTTGCATAGTAAACAAAGATCTTCAGGGCAATTAAAACAGCACAGTTTGATGATCAAGAATAAAGTCCCAACAAGCAACTTTTGCCTAGGACAGTTTTAAACCATTGAAATCACTGAGATGTAGTGTGGCTCTCATTAAATCTCACCTCGCAATCTGCCTTCCTATTCTTCTGGCAATTTCTTCCACAAGCTCTTCACAGTACCCACTCCTCTTGTATTTCTTTAAAATGCCTATTCACTATGGCCCACACAGGTACCAGAGCAATTTTCACACAGAGAGCTTCACTACTTTCCTCAGTAACTCTACTATCTGAACTCTCTTCCTTGAAGTTTAGCCTCCAACTCAACATTCAGAGTTCATTGACATCTACTCCTCCTTTAATCTTCCCCATATCTCCTCAAATCACATTCATGGTAACCCTCTTAATACTGCCATCGCAAGTTGCCTCACACATCAATTACAGATTTAGACTATCCCTGAGCATTTCCTGCATCACGCTCTACCTGTATCCCCCTTTTCAACACAACTATACATTCTTCCTTGCCCACCCTGGTAACACTCTCTCCTGACTGCATTTTCAAAATCTGAACTGGTTTGTCTTTGGCTCTCCATTTAATACAACATTCTGCAAATGTCAGTTTGTTCAATTATAATACTCTCCTCCCACAAAATCTACACTCACTCATTTGGCCCTGATCTCCTATCCCTCAAATCCAAGAGATGCATATATGAATGTTCACAGCTGACAGTGGGAAAACAGATCTGGAAGCAATCTCATCACCTCGTTCAGTAGGGTTGCACTTGCCTAGCAGTATCCTTATACATCCAATCTTAAGCAAAGAATCACCTGCAATGTCTTCTTTACCCATTCCCTCACAGTTACCTCTAGCATCTATCAAGAACATAATCCTTGATCCCTTCCTAATTCTTATCTGCATACTGCTCCTCAATGATAACATTAAAAAAAAGTCAGGATTCTCCATACATGTTGGCGACATCCACCTATACTTCACCACTACCTTTGACCCCATATGCATACAATCACTATGATGAGTTATTTTCATCTGAAACACCTTACTCCACCTCTGCCTTAGCTCATTTACTGCTGAAATTTACAATTGTTTCTTGATGACCTCAAGATTTGAGTATGTATTCACATTCCTACATGGCCTATTTCATACCTTTTGCAAACATGAGGTCACCCAAGACTGTCCTGTCCCTGTATCAACACCAAGCCACCTTCATCAACCTACTGGCTCCCAAGCCGTGATTCTGAAATTCTCATTTTCAAATTCCTCCATGGTCTTGTGCTTGCTGTAGATGATCTCTTTCATCTCTCACATCTGTACTCTTCCAATTATAGTTCGGTAATCAACTTGTACCTTCAGCTGTCAAAGCCTGAGACTCCAGAATCCCTTCACAAAAATCTTCATTTCCTTTCTTTTAAGACATTCCTTAAATTCTACTTCTTTAAAATATATGCTTGCAAAGGAGGAATGCAAAGAAGTGGACTACAGATTCTTGATGTGGTGGGGTTGTCCACTAAAGGAGAAATTTAGGAGATAGGGTTAATATTCTCATTGGAAGATACAAAATTCTCCTGGGACTCAATAGGATGGATAGATGCAGAAAGGTAGGAGAGGCTGGGAAATTTCTATTCTTTTTTAATTCATTCATGGGATGTGGGCATCACTGACTGGCCAGCATTTGTTGCCCATCCCTAGTTGCCCTTGAGAAGGTGATAAGCTGCCTTCCTGAACTACTGCATACACAAGCTGGGGTTGATCCACAATGCTGTTCAGGAGAGAATTCCATAATTTTGACCAAACAACAGTGATATATTTCTAATCAGGATGCTGAGAGGTATGGAGGGGAATTTGCAGATCATGGCATACTCATGTATCGGCCACCCTTGTAGGTGGAGTTGGTTACGGGTTTGGATGGTGCTGTCAAAGGATCTTCGGTGAATTTCTGCAGTGCATCGCATAGATAGTACATACTGCTGCTACTGAGTGTAGCAGATTCAGTGATGGAAAGAATGGATGTTTGTGGATGTGGTGCCAATCAAGTTGGCTTCTTTCGACCTGAATGGTGTGAAGCTATTTGAGTGTTGTTGGAGCTGCACCCATTCAGGCAAGTGGGTAATATTTCATCACATTCTTGACTTGTGTCTTAGAGTTGAGGCAGGAGGTGAGTTGCTCACCACACAATATTACTAACCTCTGACCTGTTTTTATAAATACTGTGTTTATGTGGCGGGTACGGTTGAGTTTTTGATAAATAGTAACCCCAAGGTTGTTCATGATGGGGTGTGGGGTTTAGTAATGGTAGCACCACTGATCGTTTCTTATCAGTGATGGTGACACCTGGCATTATGGCACAAATGTTCCTTGCCAATTGTCGATCCAAGCCTTGAAATTGTCTGGATCCTGATATTTTGAACATGGATCACTTCAGTATCCAAGAAGTTGCTAATGATACTGAACACTGCACAATCAGCAAACATCCTCACCTCTGACCTGATGATGAAGGAAAGGTCACTGATGAAGAACCTAAGACACTATCCTAAGGAACTCCTGCACAGATGTTCTGGAGCAGAGATGACTGACCTCCAAAACGACACCATTGTCCTTTGTGCCAGGTATGACTCCAAACAGCAGAGAACATGTCCCTGATATCCAGCGATTCCAGTTTGCTAAGGCTCCTTGATGCCGCAATCAGTCAAATTCAGCCTTGATGTCAGCAGCTGTCACACTCACTTCACCTCAGTGCTTTTGTCCAAGGCTGTAACAAGATCAAGAGTTGCATGGCCCTAATGGAACCCAAACTCAGAGTTATTGAGTAGGCGCTGTTTGATAGCACTTGTGATGACACCTTTCATCACTTTAGTGATGACCAACAGTTGACAGGGTGGTAACTGGCTGGGTTGGATTTGTCCTGTTTCTTATTTAAAGTTCATACCTGGCCAATTTTTCACATTATCAGATAGATGCCAGTGTCGTAACTTGCATCTATCAATATATAATTTCAATATATAATTTCAATTACATCACATTGCAAACTTTTGCTATAAATTCCGTGTCTTATGATTTAATACTCCTCAACCACCTGACGAAGGAGCATCGCTCAGAAAGCTAGTGCTTCCAAATGAACTTGTCGCACTATAACCTAGTGTTGTGTGATTTTTAAGTGTTGTAACTGCACTCTAAGAGCTTGGTTAGGGAAGCGACAAATTCTGAGTGCAAGTCTTCAATTCTATTGTCAGGGGCACGGCCTTGGCAGTATCCAGTGCTTTAAACTGTTTATTGATATCACATGGAGTGAATCAAATTGGCTGAAGATTGGGTATCTGCTGGGGATGACTGAAGAAGGCTGCAATGGATCATCTACTCAGCGCTTCTGGCTGAAGAATGATGAAAATGTTTCAGCCTTATCTTTTGCATTGTTGTATTGGGCTCTTCCATCACTGAGGACTGGGATATTTGTGGAGCCTTCTCTTCCAGTGAATTGTTTAGTTATCCACGAGCATGCCTGATTGATCCATTCATTGTGGGATTGCTTAGCTCTGCCTATCACTGGCTGCTAATAATGTCTGGCATGCAAGCAGTTCTGTTTGATAGAATCACTAGGTTGAATCTCATTTTAATGTATGCTTGATGCTGCTTGTGACGTGCCTTCTGCACTTCCAATGAACCAGGGCTGATCCCTGGCTATTTGATAAATGGTTGAGTACAAGACATGACAGGCCATGAGGTTGCAGATTGTGGATTACAATTCTGCTGCTGTCGATGGCCCATAGCACCTCATGAGTCTTAAGTTGCTAGGTTTGTTCAAAGTCTGTCCCATTTAGCACAGTCAACAGATTGGAGAGGATGAGGTCTAGTACATTTTTCCTTATTATTGTTTCCTTGCCACCTGCTGCAGATCCAATCTAGCAGCTGTGTCGTTTAGGACTCCAGCTGATCAGCAGTGCTGCTGCCAAGCCACTCTTGGTGGTGGACATTGAAATCTCCCACCCAGACTACATTTTAATCCTTGCCACCCTAGGTGCTTCCTCCAACTGCTGTTCAAATGGAGGAGTAACGATTCATCAGTAGAAAGAGGACAGTATGTGGTAACCAACAGGAGGTTTCTTTGCCTGTGGCTAACCTGAAGCTATGAGACTTCATGGGTTCTGGAGTCAGAATAATGCGTGTGACATCTAGGACCAAGATGAAGAAGATTCAGTTCACTCAACCTTTCTGAATCTTCGTAATTCTCTATCCCAGAGGACTCTGAAGGCTCAATCATTGAATATATTCAGAATGCTAACGATGCATTTCTAGGTATTAAAAATATCAAGGGACATTGCAGAAAAACGGCATTAAAGGTAGAAGAACAGTCATGATGCCATGATGTAACTGGCCCATTCCTACCCCTATTTCCTATGTTCTTTCAACAAGCTTTTGATTATCTACTTGCATGTATCTGTATGCAGTTCAGTGTCAAAGTTTGTGGGATAATTCTTCCTTCAAAGTATCTTAGAACATTTTGTTTCACTAAAGGCACTGCAGAAATACAAGCAGTTTCGGTTGACAATGGAATGAGGACATGCAGCAACCCAAAGGACTAGCCACACTACCATACATCAAGAGCATTTCTGAACTAACAGCCAGACTACTGCGACCACTAGGACTCATAACAGCACACAAACTAACAGCTACTCTCAGACAACAACTCACCAGGACGAAGGACCCGATACCCAGCATGAGCAAAACCAATGTAGTGTACAAAATCCCATGCAAGGACTGCACAAAACACTACATAGGACAAACAGGAAGACAGCTATCGATCCGCATCCATGAACACCAACTAGCCACGAAACGACACGACCAACTATCCTTAGTAGCCACACACACAGATGACAAGCAACATGAATTCGACTGGGATAACACTACTATTATAGGACAAGCCAAACAGAGAACAGCCAGGGAATTCCTAGAGGCATGGCACTCATCCACAGATTCAATCAATAAGCACATCAACCTGGACCCAATATACCGGCCACTGCAACGGACAGCTGGAACTGACAACCAGAAGCGGCAGATTCAAATCACTACAAATGCCAGAGGAAAGATCACAGAAGCGCTTCACAGGAGGCTCCCAAGCACTGAGGATGTCACCTAGACAGGGGACGAAAAATCTGCAACACAAATTCCCAGCTCAGCGAACAGAATCACAACAACGAGCACCTGAGCTACAAATCTTTTCACAAACTTTGAAAGTAATAAAAACTGACCTTTAAACTGCCACAGCAGCTGTATATTTAAACTCTTTGAAAATGTTACTTCACTATATTGAGAAAGCTACATAAATGTAGGATCTTCAAATAATTGATGTCACTACCATCTGAAAATTCAACACTGCATTGCTATTTGAGATTTTTCTGATTTTATTTGTTCCAGCATTGAAATTCCAAAATGTATTTTAGTCTACTCCTGTGCCTATCCCGGATGTTCTTTGGAAAGCAACTGAAGCAAAAGCCTAATTCAGGGAACTCTTCCAATAGTTTCAGGCAAAGCCAGATTCTCTACTGTTAAAATTCAGAAAGTCCAAGGAATGTTGACTATTGAAAGAAAGATGAATTGAAAGCAACTCCTCTCAACAATACGAGTATAGGTATGCTCCAGAATCACCCATAAATCTGACGATAGATTTTACAAATTAAAACAATCCCAGTGTTACCTCAAAGAACAAAGAAAATTACATCACAGGAACAGGCCCTTCAGCCCTCCAAGCCTGCACTGATCCAGATCCTCTATTTAAACCTGCCACCTATTTTCTAAGGATCTGTATCCCTCTGCTCCTTGCCCATTCATGCATCTGTCTAGATACATCTTAAATGATGCTATCGTGCCCGCCTCTACCGCCTCCCCTGGCAACATGTTCCAGAAACCCAGCACTCTCTATGTAAAGAACTTTCCACATGTATCTCCCTTAAACTCTTCCCCTCTCACCTTGAACTTGTGACACCCTAGTAATTGAGTCCCCCACTCTGGGGAAAAAGCTTCTTGGTATCCATCTTGTCTATACCTCTCATGATTTTGTAGACCTCAATTAGGTCCCTCCTCTACCTCCATCTTTCTAATCAAAATAGTCCCAATCTACTCAACTTCTCTGGTGTCCTCCACTCCAAGCAACATCCTGGTGAACCTCCTCTGCACTCTCTCCAAAGCATCCATATCCTTTTGTAATGTGGCAACCAGAACTATATGCAGCTGAACTAAAGTGCTGTACATATGTTTAGATTAGAGTGGTGCTGGAAAAGCACAGCAGGTCAGGCAGCATCCGAGGAGCAGAAAAATTGACGTTTCGGGCAAAAGCCCTTCATCAGGAATCTTCCTATACATATGTAACATGGCCTGCCAACTCTTATACTCAGTACCCCGTCTGATGAAGGAAAGCACGCCGTATGCTTTCTTGATCACTCTATTGACCTGTGATGCCACCTTCAGGGTACAATGGACCTCAATACAGATCTCTATCCATCAATTTTCCCCAAGGCTTTTCCATTTACTGTATAGTTTGCTCTTGAATCGAATCTTCCAAAATGCATCACCTTGTATTTGCCCAGATTGAACTCCATTTGCCATTTCTCTGCCCAACTCTCCCATCTATCTATATGGTGCTGCATTCTCTGACAGTCCCCTCCACTACCTGCTACTCCACCAATCTTAGGGTCAGCTACAAACTTGCTAATCAGACCACCTTTCCCTTCCTCCAGATCATTTACGTACATTACAAACATGAGTGGTCCCAGCACAGATTCCTGTGGAACACTGGTTGCAGTTCTCCATTTTGAGAAACTCCTTCCACTACTCTGTCTCCTTCAGCCCAGCCGGTTCTCTATCCATCTAGTTACTACACCCTGGACCCCGTGTGACTTCACTTTCTCCATGAGCCTACCACGGGGAAGCTTATCAAATGCATTACTCCCTTCCCTCAATCAACTTTGTCACTTCCCCAAAGAATTCTATTACGTTGGTAAGACATGACCTTCTCTGCAAAAACCATGTTGCCTATCATTGATAAGCCCATTTTCTTCCAAATGTTAATAGATCCTATCCCTCAGTATCTTCTCCAGCAGCTTCCCTACCACTGATGTCAAGCTCATCAGTCTATAATTACCTGGATCATCCCTGCTCCTTTCTTTAACAAGGGGACGACATTAGCAATTCTCCAGTCCTCCGGAACCTCGCCAGTGTTCAAGAATGCTGCAAAGATATCTGTTAAGACCCCCAGCTATTTCCTCTCATTTCCCTCAGTAACCTGGAATAGATCCCATCTGAACCTGGGGACTTGTTCACCTTAATGTCTTTTAGAATACCCAACACTTCCTCCCTTCTTCTGCCCACTTGACCTCGAGTAATCAAACATCTATCCCTAGTCTCAACCTCCATCATATCGCTCTTCTCAGTGAATACCGATGCAAAGTACTCTTAAGAATCTCACCCATTTTGTCTGACTCCATGCATAATTTTCCTCCTTTGTCCTTGAGTGGGTCAACCCTTTCTCTAGTATATACAAATACAAGGCTTTGGGATGTTTGTTAACCCTGTTTGTTAAAGATATTTCATGACCCCTTTTAGCCCTCTTAATTCCTCATTTCAGATTGGTCCTAATTTCCCGATATTCTTCCAAAGCTCTGTCTGTTTTCAGTCACCTAAACCTTATGTATGCATCCTTTTTCCTCTTAGCTAGTCTCATAATCTCACTGGTTCCCTAATCTTGCCATTTCTATCCTTCATTTTCACAGGGACATGTCTGTCTTGAATTCTAATCAACCTTTCTTTAAAGGCCTCCCACATATTAAATGTGGATCTATTTTCAAACAGCTACTCCCAATCCATATTCCCCAGCTCCTGCCAAATTTTGTTATAGCTGGCCTTCCCCAAATTTAGCACCCTTTAGGACCACTCTCGTCTTTGTCCATGAATATTCTACAACTTATAGAATTGTGATCACTATTCCCAAAGTAATGGAAACTACTGAAACTTCAAACACCTGGCCGGACTCATTTCCTAACACCAGGTTCAATATGGCCCCTTCCCAAGTTGGATTATTTACATATTGCTCTAGAAAACCCAACTGGATGCTCCTTACAAATTCTGCTCCACCTAGACCTCTAACACTAAGTGATTCCCAGTCAATGTTGGGAAAATTAAAACCTCCTATCATTACCACCACCCTGTTGCTCCTACATCTTTCCATAATCTGTTGACATATTTGTACCTATATCTCATGCTCGCTGTTGGGAGGCCTGTAGTACAGCCCAAACATTGTTACCGTACCGTTCTTATTTCTGAGCTCTTTCCATATTGCCTCACTGCTCAAGTCCTCCATAGTGCCCTCCTTCAGCTTAGCTGTGATATTCTCTCTGACCAGTAATGCAAATCTTCCACCCCTTTTACCTTCCATCTATCCTACTTGAAGAACATATATCCCAGGATATTTAATTGTCAGTCACGCCCTTCTGTCAACCAAGTCTCAGTTAATAGCAATATCATACTCCCAGGTACTAGTCCAAGCCTCGTTCATCTGCCTTACCAACTACACTTCTTGCATTAAAACAAATGCACTTCAGACCACCTGTCCCTTTGTTTTTATCATCTGCTCCCTGCCTACTCTCCCCTTTAGTCATGCTGACTTCATGGTCTAGTTCCTTACAGGCTTTAGTTACTACCTCCTTACTGTCCACTAACCTCTTCATATGGTTCCTATCCTCCTGCCACATTAGTTTAAACACTCCCCAACAGCATTAGCAAAAGCATCTCCGAGGACATTGGTTCTAGTCTGGTCCAGGTGAAGACCGTCCAGTTCATAATAGTTTCACCGCTCCCAGAATTGGTCCGAATATCCCAAACATCTGAACCCCTCCCTGCTGAAACATCTCTTAAGCCGCACATTTATTCTACCTATTCTTTCATTTCTACTTTGACTAGCATGTGGAACTGGTCGCAATCCTGAGATGATTACCTCAGAGGTCCTACTTTTTAACTTGAGGTCCCTAAATTCCGTTTGTTGGACTTCATCCCTTTTTTTTACCTATATCATTGGTGCCTACATGCTCGCTGTTCACCCTCCCCCTTCAAGATGTTCTACAGCCGATCTGAGACATCCCTGACTTGTGCACCTGGGAGGCAACATACCATTCAGGAGTCTCTTTTTCAACTACAGAAGCACATACCTACTCCTTTTACAATTGAATCCCCTATGACTATAGCCCTTCCACTCTTTTTCCCGCCCCTTTCTGTACCTCAGTTGGTTTTATGAAAAGTAACGGCAGACAATGGTATTAATGGTGTAAATCGTGGCAGAGTGAGCTCTTTATAGATTATGATAGCAAAGTTGCTCTTCTTATATACAGTTGCAAAGATGATTTACATTTAATACTTTTTGGAGCAATTAAGTTGTGAATTTTTGTGGAAAAATGAACTTATTGAAAAATTCGTGGGGATACATGTAGGGAGCTAAGCAGTAAACTAAAGAGCAGGGCCTCAAAGATTGTGATGTCTGGATTACTCCTACTGCCACATGCTAATAATTATAGATTTATGAGAATATTCAAGATATATGCATGGCTCAAGAGTGGGTGCAGGAAGGAAGGTTTTACATTCCTCAATCATTGGGACAGGTTCTGGGGAAGGTGGGATCTATACAAGTGAGACAGTCTGTAACTGAACAAGAATGAGACCAACATCCCTTTCAGTTGGGAGGAAGTTAAACACAGAGTATGGAACAATAGGGACACAGCATACTTCAGTAAAGGAACCAAAGCAGAGGAAATTCAACCATGTTGAGCTTCATACAAGTAAGGCGAGACTGGATGGCCTCTACATTAATGCTCAGTATAGATAAGACGTAGGGGTTAAGGTTGTAGATTGACACTTGGAATTGTGATATTGATGCCACCTCAGATACTTGCTTGATGGAGAGATAAGACTGGAACCTTAAAATTCTGGGACGTAGGAGCTTCAGGCAGGATGGGAAAGTGTAAATGAAGGCAGTATTACATTATTAATGAAGGATTCATTTACTGCTGTAAGGTGGGGCGATATCCTGAAAGGATCTTCAAATGAGACTTGATGGGTAGAATTTAGGAATAACAAGGGGGCAATCAATTGCTGAGAGCATATTATGGTCTTCCAAATAAAGAGTTAGCAAGCAATAGTGCAAAATATGGTAACTTCATTAGGGGATTTCAACTTCTCCAATTATGACTGGTATAGTCAGCGTGTAAAGGATTTAGAGGGGACTGATTTCTTCAAATGTATTCAGGACAGCTTTTTATAATCAACATGTAGATAGTCCAACAAGATACATGATAGCAACCACAACAATGAATATTTTAAGTTTGTTATAGAAAAGGAGAAAGGGTTTTGGGTAGGCAGATTTTATTAAAAGGCAGCAGGATCTGACCAAAGCAGATTGGCACAGTTACTTCTAGATAAATCTACAGAACAGCGAGGGATGTTGGAATTGGCGAGCGAATATGCCTAGCATGTTCCCATTGGATGAAATAAAGGAGCAACAAGCCCAGAGAACATGAGATGTTTAGGGCCATTCAGGACTGGACAAATAGGATGAGAGGGTTTTAATAGGTACAAAGGGAGCAAATCAACAGAGATCCAAGTGGAGCACAAAAAGTAAAGGGAGAGCAAATGTGGTGGACTCTTAACTACCTGATGGGCAACTGGAATGGACGATAAATGCTGCCTTGCCAAAAACACCCTCATCCCATGAACGAATAAGTAAACTTCCAAAAGCATTTAGGGGAGCTTAGAAAGAATCCGAAGATAGGAACCAAGGGAGCAAATGCGGGTCAGGCTAGAGGTAAGGTGTTAAGTGAGTAATTCACATTGATCCTCTCTTTGAAGGGGATGGGAAGAGGGATTGAGAAGTGTTTGGACAGTTTGATGTATGGAGTGAGGCAATATTAGAAGTTTAGATGGGCTTAAATGTGGAGAAATCCTGAGATCCTGGGAAGTATTGCAGGCTGCTGTGGGGACAAGGGAGGAACAATTACAGGTATTCTCAACCAAATTTTTAATTTCTCTCTGGTCATCGTTGAAGTGCCAGAGGACTGGAGGATAGCTAATGTGGTCCCACTTTTCAAGAAGGGTGGTACAGATAAACCAGAGAATTGCAGACCAGTGAGTCTGGAATTGATGGTAGAGAAACTATTGGACAAAATTCTGGAGGAGAGGATTAATCTCCACTTGAAGAGGTAACATTTGATTAGAAATTATCAGCATTGATTTATCAGAAAGAGGTCCATGCATAATAATTTGGAAATTTGAGAGATGGTGACCAGGTGTATAGATGAGGGTAGTGCAATTGATGTACTTGACATGAATTTCTGCAAAGCCTTTGACAAGGTCCCACATGAGAGGATGATAAAGAAGATGAAAACATATGGAATCCAGGATAATTTGACAAATTAGATCTAAAATTAGTGGTAGGAAACAGATGGTGGTGGTAGAAGGCTGTTTGTGTGAATGGAAAACCACGTCCAATAGCATACTATAGTCATCAGTGCGGGTCTTTATTACTCGTGCAATATAGAAATGATACAAAAGAAAATGTGTTCATGTTTTTGGGGGGTGGGAGAGAAATATGTTAGTTCGTGGATAACAAAGATTGGCTAGGTGGTTGACAGTGAGGAAGAAGGTTTTAGGTTACAGTAGGATATAGTTGGACTGGTTAGATAGGCAGATGGAATACAACCCTGGTAAGTGTGATGCAATGCACTTTGGAAGAAGTAAGGCAGGATAATGATAATGAAAGGCAGTGTATGAAAAAGCTCAGAAGGACAGAGGATGTTGGGTGCTTGTTCAAAAATCCTTAAAGGCAGCAGGACAAGATAATAGGGCGAATAAGGCTTCTACCTGGGCCACATGCCTTTATGAATCATGGCATAGAAAGTAAGAGGCAGGACATTATGTTGGAGCTGGACTTTGTCAGGTCACAGCTGGAGTACTGTGTGCAGTTCTGGTCACTGCACTTTTGGAAGGATGTGCTTGCACTAGAGGAGGTACATAGGACATTCAGCAAGGTGCTGCCTGGTGAAGCAGTTTAGCTATGAAGATAAGCTCAGATTATTTTCTTTAGAGCAAGGAAAGTTAAAGGAGATCTGATTGAGAAGTATAAGATTACAAGTGGTATGGACAGGGTGGATAGAAAGCAGCAATTCCCCTTAGTTGAACAGTCAATAACTATGAAGCATAATTTTAAAATGAAAGGTTTAGAAGAGATTTGAGGAAATACGTTTTAAACCCAGAATTTGGTGGGAATCTGGAATGCACTACCTGGGAGTACTTCAGGCAGGAAACCTCAACCTTTAAATAGTACTTGGATAAGCGCTTGAAGTGTCATGACATTTAAGGCTATGGGCCAAGTGCAGTGAAGTGGGACTAGTGTAGATTTGGAGTAATTTTCACAGGTGCAGACTCAATGGGCCAAAAGGTCTCTTCTGTAAGGTATGATTCTATATCTGGAGTGCATTTTTTCCAGAAACAAAAGGTTGTTGAAAAGTCACTGGGAAAAGGCTTCTGAGATCACATAATTGGTGAAAACTTCATATTCTGCTTTGGATTCTTGCTGGGGATATTTAAACAGTGAATGGTCGAAAAGAACTGATTGGGGACCAAGAGGTCTAAAAGTGGAGGGTGCTGGGTAGCCCTATTTCTGAAGAAATACCTTATTGAGATTATGATAAAACATTCTGAAAAGCTCTTCTGAAAGATTGCTTAAAGGAACTTCTCAATTTTCTGAATATGCTGTGTCAGCAAAAATTCAGAGAGAACCTTGCCTGGCAGTAACAACCACACATGCTAAAACAGCGGAACATTCTAAGCCTTGGCCTTTGTCTTCAACAATAACCACAGAGGCCAGAAAGTTTCACCTTTCTTTTAAAGTAAACATCTGCAAAGACAGAAATCAGTCTTTAAATCTTTTATATAGAAGGTGAGAGCATGAGTTATTGTAAATACCTATATAGAACATAGAAGGATACAGCGCAGTACAGGCCCTTCGGCCCTCGATGTTGCGCCGACCGAATCCTACCTAACCTATACTAGCCCAATAACTTCCAAATGCCTATCCAATGCCCGCTTAAATGACCATAAAGAAGGAGAGTTCACCACTGATACGGGCAGGGCATTCCATGAACTCACAACCCGCTGTGTGAAGAATCTACCCCTAACATCTGTCCTATACCTACCACCCCTTAATTTAAAGCTATGTCCCCTAGTAACACCTGACTCCATTAGCGGTAAAAGGTTCTTAGTATCTACCCTATCTAAACCCCTAATCATCTTATACACTTCTATCAGATCTCCCCTAAACCTTCTCTTCTCCAATGAGAACAGCCCCAAGTGCCTCAGCCTTTCCTCATAAGATTTTCCTACCATTCCAGGCAACATCCTGGTAAACCTCCTCTGCACTCGTTCTAAAGCTTCCACATCCTTCCTATAGTATGGCGACCAAAACTGCACACAATACTCCAGATGAGGCCTCACCAGAGTCTTATACAACTGCAACATGACCTCAGGACTCCAGAACTCAATTCCTCTGCCAATAAAGCCCAGTACACCATATGCCTTCCTCACAGCACTATTTACCTGGGTGGCAACTTTCAGAGATCTGTGTACATGGACACCAAGATCCCTCTGCTCATCCACACTACTAAGTAGCCTACCATTAGCCCAGTAATCCATCATCTTGTTATTCCTACCAAAGTGAACGACTTCGCACTTAGCTACATTGAATTCCATTTGCCACATTTCCGCCCAGCTCTGCAGCTTATCTATATCCCGCTGTAACCTACCACTTCCTTCCTCACTATCCACAACTCCACCGACTTTTGTGTCATCCGCAAACTTGCTTACCCAGCTTTCAAGTCCTTCCTCTAGATCATTTATAAAGATAACAAAAAGCAATGGTCCCAAAACAGATCCTTGTGGTACACCGCTAGTAACTGCGCTCCAAGATGAACATAATCCATCAACTACTACCCTCTGTCTCCTTCCAGCCAGCCAATTCCTAATCCAAACCTCTAATGTATCCTCAATGCCATACCTCCGAAGTTTTAGCATTAGCCTACCATGGGGAACCTTATCGAACGCCTTACTAAAATCCATATACACAACATCTACTGCTTTACCCTCGTCCACTTCCTTAGTCACCTTTTCAAAGAACTCAATAAGGTTTGTGAGGCACGACCTGCCCTTCACAAAACCATGCTGGCTATCCCTGATCACGTTATTCCTACCCAGATGTTCATAAATCTTATCCCTTACCATTCTCTCTAAGACTTTGCCCACCACTGAAGTCAGACTCACTGGCCTATAGTTACTAGAAACCTCTTGGGGTTATTTAGAAAGATACACATTTATATTTCCACAGCTGTAAATGCTAACCAATATTGTACCTTCATTGAGTAAGTTTAATTTGATAATTAAATTAATAACTGAATTAAGAAACTTGGATTTTTTAATTTAATAAAGATACAGTTCAGGTATTTAAGTGGCCATCTCAGTAACTGGGAAATTTATGCATGCTTCCAGCTTCTACCATAATACTGCTTTTACTCATGTATACATTATACTTTATAAGTTTAACAGAGAGCGCATTTTTCGGTGTTTATCCAGCTTTTAATATTTCCACCTTTGCTCTACAAGTCCTGCTTATTATACAGTAAGTGTGCCGGCCCAAATCTCTATCGTCTACTGCGATGCTATTTCAGAAATATTTCTTAACTTAGCCATTTCAATTTTCTGCTTGTGCATTTCCAAACATTTTGGTGCTCAGACATAAAAGCAAGATAATAATTTTGCATTGTGATGTAAATACTGGGAGTTGATTTTTTAAAAGTTTGGGTTTCTGGCTTTTCAGCTGGTATCATGTGGGTTTTGTGCGTGTACAAAGTTTACAATTAACTTCTCAGTATATCTGACCAACCGTGATTTCTTTTAAAATAGTTTTTTAAGGCCTGCCTCCAGAATGAATGGGTTCTGGACACCACAAACACATTTTTATTTATTTTAGATTATTTTGTGACGCAGCAAACATAAACGTCAGAGCCTCAAGACTTGTAAGAGACTTCTGAAACTTCTGTTTTAAAGCTTGTTTTAAAGTCTTAAAGGCAGAGGTGCTGAAGATTTTAGGAAGGGTCTAATTTAACAATGGAAGGGGAGTAGCCACCTGTCCCAGTTCAGGTTTTTTTCAAGTTTATTTTAGCTGTAGCAGTCACAAGATGTGGGTCCAGAAGAAGTGCAAGCTTCAGGTACAGAATTCCTTTGACCTTCTCCTGAAATCTCTTTGGATGTTGTTCCCCCCTGACTGTAAGAATCTGGGTTTGAATTTACTTTTTGCCAAGGGGCATGTTTGTGGGATGTTGCTGTATTGTTAAATAGTATTAATTACTATATTGGGTCGGTTAGTTATCTAATAGTCGTTATTCTAAATTCCGCTTTCTTTTGTTAATATTTCAACTCGTGTTTAAATAAATTGTTCTGCTTAAAGCAGAGTGGTTTGATCAGTGCCTTTTAACAAAGAAAAATTTAGGGTCCATGCTACCTTCTTAAAATATTTGTGGGTGTTTGGCCTATTCCACAACAGCTTAAGGGAAACACCTATAGCTTAGAGAGGGAGACTTTTGATTTCAGTTTTTATTTTAAATGGGGCAGTCCTATGAAATCCTTGGTACAGGATGGCTATGAAGATGAGTACTTCTGGAAAGGAGATATATAATGAATTATGTTATCTTAGAGTGAAGAGCATGAGTTCCAGACCAGAAATGGAACAAAACCCTGAAGAGTTTACTTCAAGCTGAGTATACTTAAGCACACAAATAACAGCTCCAGGAAGAAGCTATCACGATTCCAATCTAACAGTTGAAGTCACAAGTGATTCAAACCTATCAAAAGGTGTTAGATACAGGGACTGCTGAATTGTAGACATATTGTTTTAGGTCCAATAAAAAAAAGGGATGTTTTGTTTATTTTCAATTTTTTTTTAAAAAAAGGGTACTTTGAGAGTAATGGGACAGTTTAAAATCTTTAACTTTGGGTTAATAATAAATGGATTGGTTTACTCGATTTTACCATGCAGCGATTGTAACCAGGCAGATCTTATTGTTTGAGATCCTTGATAGGGATAGTTACCCTGGGTCGATCAGGAAATCCTAGCTGACAGAGATAAACAGGGAACTAGCTTGTCTCCATTGGTGCAGCCTTGGCCCTACCATGACATGGGACTGTTGCTGCTGCTCCTTGGGCCTGCCTCCACTATTGCTTCTTGGTCCCCACAAAAGAATGAATAAATAAACAAACTGGGGTTTCAGAGTTTCCTCACCTCAGGGACTGACTCCAAGCTGAATGGCCACAGCCAGTGTACTGTACACATATAGAGTTATAGAGATGTATAGCAGGGAAACAGATCCTTTGGTCCAACCTGTCCATGCTGACCAGATATCCCAACCCAATCTAGTCTCACCTACCAGCACCCGGTCCATATCCCTCCAAACCCTTCCTATTCATATACCCATCCAAATGCCTTTTAAATGTTGCAATTATAGCAGCCTCCACCACTTCCTCTGGCAGCTCATTCCATACACACACCACCCTGTGTGTGAAAAAGTTGCCCCTCAGGTCTCTTTTACATCTTTTCCCACATGGTGAGGTCAGTGCAGAGAGAGAGAGAAAGAAACCCACATTGCTAATTGACTGGGTTAGCAGTTACTGCCTTTGCAGTTGAATTCACGTATCACTGGACATCGGACTGCGTCTGGAAAAATTAAACCACAGTGAACTTCACATCTGATCTTGAAGGAGCCTGTTTGGGAGAGGTCACAATACAGAAACAGATAAGTGGATGTTTTAAGTGGGAATTGAAGTAAATCTGCAGTAGTGAGTAGAGTGGGTTTTTTATTGATTATATATTTTATTGCGCTACGTCTCTTGATTAAACTTAAAATAGAAGTCATAAGTATTAATTTAACCTGATGGAGTGTTTTGGAGAGGAATAAGACAGTGCTATTTTCTGGGAAAGAAGCAAAAATGGTCTTTAGTAGAGTAATATGCTATTCTTATCGGATGTGGGCATTTAGGGAGACTTTACATGTTACTGAGGATTATATCTGCAATAAATGCCGTTGCTTGCGAATTCTATCAGATCAAATGGATCCGTTGGAGAGACAGTTGAGGCAATGAGGAATTCACAAGAGCAGGGGGATGTGATGGATGGCAGTTATAGAAAGGAGGCAAGATCTCAGATACAGTCACATAGATAGGTTAACTCCAGGAAAGATAAGAGGTAGGCAGGTAGTGCAGGAGTCTTCTGTGGCTATCCCCATTTCAAACAAGTTATGCTGTTTTGGAAAATGTAGGGGATAATGGATTCTCTGGGGAATGTTGCACGAACAGCCAAGTTTCTGATATTGAAACTGGCTCTAACGTAATGAGAGGTACGTCGGGTTCCAAGCATTCGACTTTTTGAGGGGACTCTCGAGTCTGAGGTACAGACAGACCTTTCTGTGGCCAGCAGCGAAAAATCAAAATGGTGTGTTGCTTCCCTGGTGCCAGGATCAAGGATGTCTCACATATGGTGCAGAATGTTCTCAAGGGCCAGCAAGAGGTCATTGTACACAATGGAATCAATGACATAGGAGGGAAAAGATTAATATTCTAAATGGAGATTGCAGAGAGTTACGCAGGAATTTAAAAAGGAAGTCTTCGAGAGTAGTAATATCTGGATTACGCCTGGTGCTAAGAGTTAGTGAGGGCAAAAATAGGAGGATAGATCAGATGAATGCATGGCTGAGGAGCTGGTGTATGGGAGAAGGGTTCACATTTTTGGACCATTGGCATCCCTTCTGGGGTAGACGTAACCTGTACAAGAAGGACGGATTGCACCTGAGTTGGAAGGGGACAAATATACTGGCAGGGAGATTTGATGGAGCTGCTCAGGAGGATTTAAACTGTTAAGGTGGGAGGCAGGACCCAGGGAGATAGTGAGGAAAGAGATCAATCTGAGACTGGTACGGTTAATAAAAGAAGTGAGTCAAACAGTCATGACAGGCAGGCACAAAGCAGAGAATAAGGTAGGACTGAAAAATTAAATTGCATTTATTTCAATGAAGAGGCCTATAGGGAAGTCAGATGAACTCGGGGCATGGTTAGGAACATGGGACTGGGATATCAAAGCAATTACAGAAACGTGACTCAGTGACGGACAGGATTGGCAGCTTAGTGTTCCAGGATCCAAATGCTACAGGAAGGACAGAAAGAGAGGCAAGAGAGGAGGGGGAGTTGTGTTTTGATAAGGGATAGCATTACAGCTGTACTGAGGGTGGATATTCCCAGTGGAGTGCCACAAGGATAGGTGCTGGGCCCACTACTCTTCATCATCCATACAAATGAACTCAACAAGCTTGCAGATGACACCAAATATTGGAGAGCGAAGAAGGCTACCTCAGCTTACAACGGGATCTTGACCAGATGGGCCAACAGGCCGAAAAGTGGCATATGGAGTCCAACCCACGTAAGTATGAGGTGCTGCACCTTGGGAAAACAAATCCTAGCAGCATCTATACACGCAATGGCAAGGTCCTTGGGAGTGCCGCCGAACAAAGAAACCCCAGAGTGCAGGTCCACATCACCCCTGAAAGTGGAGTTGCAGGTCAACAGGATAGCGAAGAAGGTGCCCGGCATGCTCTCTTTCATTAGTCAGGAGTTGGGAGGTCATGCTGCGGCTGTACAGGACACTGGCCAGGCCACGACCAGAACACTGCATGCAATTCTGGTCTCCTTCCCACGGAAAAATGCTGCAAAACTTGAAAGGGTTCAGAAAAGATCCACAAAGATGTTGCCAGGGCTGGAGGATCTGAGACACAGGGAGTAGCCGCATTGGCTAGGAGGGTGGTATTAGTAGAATAAGCCACCAGAGGAAGTGGCGGACGCTAGCACAATCCCAACATCAAAAAGGCACCTGGACGGGTACATGAACAGTAATGGTTTGGAGGGACATGGGCCAGGCGCTGGCAGGTGAGACCAGACTGAGTCAGGACATCTGGTCGGCATGGATAAACCACACTGAAGGGTCAGTTTCCACGCTGCACATTTCTATAGATAAAGGGTAACTAGGTGACGGGACACTAGCCTATGTGCAATTATTTCAACCCTCACTTCTTTTTGTCACTTTTATGGTTAAAGCAAAATTTGCTTCATTGTGTGTTTACATTTCAGCTTTAGTTCACTTTATTAAAATCAAAATGAATGAAAATATGATCTCTGACCTGCCTGGTAATAATATTAACTGGGATTACATAACAACCCATTTTCCTGGCTATTAACAATGCCAAAAGAGGCAGTTCGACTTTTCAAATCATCTGAAAACCTATAACATGCTCTGTTTTGACAGTTTTACACAAACCATTTCCATTTGAAAGGAACCTTCATTTAGAATTGTGGAGAGACAAAGACTATGCAATAATTAGATTAGATTATTTATAAGATTACTTACAATGTGGAAACAGGCCCTTCAGCCCAACAAGTCCACACCGACCCTCCGAAGCGCAACCCACCCATACCCCTACATTTACCCCTTATCTAACACTACGGGCAATTTAGCATGGTCAATTCACCTGACCCTTTGGACTGTGGGAGGAAACCGGAGCACCCAGAGGAAACCCATGCAGACACAGGGAGAACATGCAAACTCCCTGAGGCGGGAATTGAACCCGGGTCTCTGGCGCTGTGAGGCAGCAGTGCTAACCACTGTGTCACCGTGCCGCCACAAATCTAGCTTGAGATCACTGCATTAAATGGCAGTACCTCATTGGTGGAAGGGGTTTTTATCTTGCTATCAGGTACTGTCTTAAGGATCATATTTTAGGACACTTCTCTGAAAATATCCAAAATTTATTAAACACTGCTCTCAATCAGAAAAGGCCATTACTGACTCAACACTATAACCCAACAAAGCAATGAGACTTCAATTGGAGTCAGTCCTGAATTTGATGGTGCTGGCGTTGGCAGTGATAATGATGAATCAAAGGGAAGTCCCATAAAGTAAAAAGAGATATAGAAGCCTTTTGGAAGTTTTCTAAGGTAGCTTCCAGATAATTCATTAAAGATCTCACATTAACGAAAACAAAATTCAAAATTGCTCATTGTGATGATATTAGTACTAGTTATGGAAGAAATTAAGCCAGAAAAGATCATAATATATATAGCACAGAGGCAAAGAAATCATACAACAATTGCAAAATTGTTGAAAAACAATTATTAAAGAGATAGCTGCTCTCCTTCCCTGCTCTAGTAATATAATATACTATTGGGAAAGGGTAAATAATTCAAAGTAAAATGTGTAATCTGGCAACAAAAAGGGATAGACCATTCAAACACGTTCCTATCAAATCACTAAACAGGTTGTACTTGTATTTTGGCAATAAATACAAGTCACATTTTAGATTTAAAATTTGAAGTAAAGCAAAACCAAAATTAAAATTTACTTCTGTCAGCTTACCATGGTGTAAACCATTTTTCTGATACATATTACTGGGCAAAGTATCTCTATCCCATTCAGAAGGCTTCAACATTCGATCTTGCTTGGGTGGTGGCATCAGCTGTTCACTGTACTCCCAGAAGTATCTTCTTTTGCTCCTTTTTCTGGAGATACCTGTTAATGCATCCTTCACGTCATCTACTGTGTCGTTTTCAAATCCTGTATGGAAGAAAAACAAAACACTATCAACATGCTGAATGCAGCAGCATAAGAAAATGAGGAGGAACTTAAGGGCATTTTCTTATAAATACACTTTGTATAAAACACAAATTACTTTTGTCACATGATAAACTTAAATTCCTGACAATTTACAGTTTTTTTCCTATATTTATCATCCGGTCATCCCTTCTTTCAGCTTTTCCCTATCAACTCTTCTGTCATTTAATCTTGCCCATCTTTCAGTCTGTTAAGAATCATTCCCTCTGCTTTTGTCCCTCCTATTCTTGCACCTTCCACTTCTTGAAAACTTCTCTTTCAGTTCTAACGGATAGTCATTGATCTGGAATATTAACGGTTACTTATTTCACAAAAACTGCTTGACCTGACAGAAAATATTCCAACATTTTGTGCTTTTATTTCTAATTATTGTTTCATCTTTATGAATAGAGGAGTAGAATGTAAAGGTAAGAAACTTATGTTGATCAGTTCATAGATGAAGTAGAATTATAATTAGAATAGTCTTTATTGTCACATATATTCAATGAATATTGTGAACAATTTCTACATCTCCAATTATAGCGCCAACTTAGATACAAAAGGACCTAGGCACAGCTTCTTTAGCTACAAGATCCTAGACAATAGAGAAATTAAATGTCCAGCATTACAGAAATGAAAGTTCAGTACAACAGACCAAACTGGCACCTAGTTTCTAGTCCACATTTGGCCCTGACTCCAAACCAAGCCAGCAACATGCCATGCGGGGAGCTCGCTGCAGGAGGCTGGAAGGTTACCATTTTGCACGAGGAGAGCCATATGGGAGGAGGCAGCTGCACCAAGTCGGGAGGTCGCCACATTAGGAGGCCGCTGCGCCAGGCCATGAATCATCACCGGAGGCCAGGAGTCATGGCTTGAAGAGAAAGAAGGAGAAGAAGAAAAAAGCACAAAAAGAACGAAAAAGAGAAGGAAAAGAAGAGGAATGGGCGGATTGGATTAGTTCTGGTTAGAGCACCCTACTCTGCCACCATCTTACAACAAATAGAAGTATTGATTTCAATTCAGGACACCATGCTCCAGGAAGGATACCAAGATCTTAGAGAGATCACAGAAACTAAGTTGGTATCAGGAAAAAGGAACTTCAGTTATGTGACAGGTGTGAAGAGGTTGGGTGTGTTCACCTGACAGGAGAGATGTTTAAGGTGACATGTGATAGTTTTAAAACTCTTCAAAGTTTTTCACAGAATAAAAGAAGAGACACCGTTTCCAGGCACCATTTCCAAAAGGTTCTACTAGAGAATAAATAATATTGGTAAAACAATCAAATGGGACATCAGGAAATTTTTAAAAAACAGCATTCTTATGATTTGGAATGCACTGTCTGCAATAGAAACAGATTAAAGAGTGAACTGAACACATACTTGAAGGGAAAATATTAACAAGCCTATAGCAAAGGTGGTCAAGTGGCTTTCTCCTATGCAACATCATTCTATCATCATATACAAAAATGACTACTTTTATTTATACTCTTTGCTAACATAACTTGGTATTTTATTTGCATTTTGAAAACAGCACCTTAAACATTGCAACTGAGCCATTATCTCTCAATCAATACCATATTGTGTCACATAACATTTTCTATTTTGGTTACTGAACCATATATGCTACTTATTATTACTGTTACCTTTAAAATATGAACAGGACAGGGAGGGAAGTAAAAGAGGGGGCGGAGTTGCATTGCTGGTCAGGAATGATATCACGGCTGTGCTAAAGGAGGACACTATGGCACTCTTGGGTAGTGAGGCATTATGGGTGGAGCTGAGAAATAAGAAAGGTGCAGTTACATTGTTGGGGCTGTATTACAGACCTCCCAACAGTGAGCGTGAGATAGAAGAAAAATAGGTAAACAGACTATGAATAGATGTAGAGGCAATAGGGTAGTGGTGATGGGAGATTTTAATTTTCCCACCAGTGACTGGCATACACTTAGCGTCAGAGGTCTGAATGGAGTAGCATTTGTACGAAGCGTCCAGGAGAGTTTTCTAGAGCAGTATGTCAATAGTCCGACAAGGGAAGGGACCATACTGGACCTGGTACTGGGGAACGAGCCAGGACAAGTGGTAGAAGTTGCAGTGGGGAATTTCTTTGGGAACAGTGACCATAATTCTGTAAGTTTTAGAATACTCGTAGATAAAGAAGAGAGTGGTCCTAAGGGAAGAGTACTTATCTGGGCCAAGGCCAATTATATCAAAATTAGGCAGGAGTTGGGAAATGTGGATTGGACACAGCTATTGGAAGGCAAGTCCACATTTGAGATGTGGGAGGCTTTCAAAGATAGGTTAACGGTAGTGCAGGATAAGCATGTCCCATTGAAGGCAAAGGCAAGATTTGTGAACCGTGGATGACTATAGAAATTGTACGACTAGCCAAGAGGAAAAGGGAAGCATACATAAGGTCTAGGCAGCTAAGAACCGAACGGGCCCTAAAGGAATAATCGGAAGAATAGTTGATAGATGAAGGAAGGGCTGTTGGTGTCATATACTTTATGGATATGGACTTTAGTAAGGCGTTTGATAAGGTTCCCCATTGTAAACTAATGGAGAAAGTGAAGTCACACGGTGTGTAGGGCGTTCTAGCTGGGTGGATAAAGAACTGGTTGAGCAACAGGAGACAGAGAGTAGTAGTTGAAGGGAGTTTCTCGAAATGGAGAAAGGTGACCAGTGGTGTTCCACAAGGGTCAGTATTGGGGCCACTGTTGTTTGTAATATACATAAATGATCTAGAAGAGGGCACTGTTGGTATAATCAGCAAGTTTGCAGATGACACGAAGATTGGTGGAGTAGCAGAAAGCATAAGGGACTGTCAGAGAGTACAGGAGGATATAGATAGACTGAAGAGTTGGGCAGAAAAGTGGTAGATGGGTTTCAATCCAGACAATTGTGAGGTGATGCATTTAGGCAAGTCTAATTCTAGAGCGAATTATACAATGAATGGAAGAGCCTTGGGAAAAGTTGATGGGCAGAGAGATCTGGGAATGCAGGTCTATTGTATCCTGAAGGTTGCTGCACAGGTGGATAGAGTGGTCAAGAAGGCATATAGCGTTCTTGTCTTCATTTGACAGGGTTTGAGTATAACAGCTGGCAAGTCATGTTAAAATTCCACAAGACATTGGTTCGGCTGCATTTAGAATACTGTGTACAGTTCTAGTCGCCACATTACCAAAAGGATGTGGACGCCTTGGAGAGGGTGCAGAGAGGTTTACGAGAATGTAGTCTGGTATGGAAGGTGCCAGCTATGAAGAAAGGTTGAGTAGATTAGGTTTATTTTCACTAGAAAAAAGGAGATTGAGGGGGGAAACCTGATTGAGGTTTACAAAATCATGAAGGCTATAGACAGGTGGATAGAGACAAACTTTTGCCCAGGGTGAAGGATTCAACAACGAGAGATCATGCTTTCAAGGTGAGAGGTGGCAAGTTTAAGGGGAATACATGCGGCAAGTACTTCACACAGAGGGTGGTGGGCGTTTCGAACGCGCTGCCAGCAGAGGTGGTAGAGGCAGGCATGGTAGATTCATTTAAGATGCGTCCGGACAGATGCACGAGTAGGTGGGGAGTAGACGGATACAAATGCTTAGGAATTGACCGACAGGTTTAGACAGTACACTTGGATCAGCTCAGGCTTAGAGGGCCGAAGAGCCTGTTCCTGAGCTGTAAATTTTCTTTGTTCTTTCTTTGTTCTAAATATGGTTATATTTCTTTTTATTCTTTGCATTTCAACAAAATTATTTAAATAACATGCTTCCAGTTATTAAATCATATTGAAATTAGCAACACTATGTCTATGTAAAAATATGCTGAGAGCAAATTATAACAAGTTTTATAACAAGTTACAACGCTTCTGGTTATAACTAAATTATAATTCTTAAAAACAACTCTGTAAATATGGCAACAAACTGAACTCAAAAGCTGTAATGCTTCTATAAGCACAAATTCTGATGCAAGATCAAAGGGGAATCTGTTGTAAAGTATAAATACTAACACAGAATAACTAAACTAAGTGGTCTCTTTCCCACTCCAGATTCTGGAGTATTTTGTTATTGAACAGTTAAACATTATTTCAGTTTTAATGTAATAAAGCACAAATACCCGGTTCAGAGAAGGTATCACTGACATCATCATCCTTGTCTTCCTCCTCCTCCTCTTCATCATCATCATCGTCATCATCTTCCTCATTATCACTGTATTCATGCTCACTACCAAATCCTTCATCATGGTCCTCATCATCATCATCATCATCATCTTCTACTTCCTGCTCAATACTTGGAGACTGCTCATTCAAACTATCAGAAATAAACAAAGAATAATTGTGCTCTTCCTTTTTCTGGGTGTGATCAGGGACAGATGGTGATAAAATTTCAATAGTTTCAGTTCGAGTACTCGGGTCATTAGCTTCTTTGAATACAGTGGGTACTTTATTGGAATAAGTACTTTCTACATTCTTTTTCTCCAGTTTCCTGACATTAGCCCCACTATCACTACAACAGGAATCATCTGGTAAGTCACTGTGCACCTGGGTAGCACCCAATGTTGATTTACCAAGTGGTACTGGATTGATCCAGACTTTAGCTTTTTTAACAAAGTCTTTGTTGTCTACAAGAACAGGCCCTATTTTGGTATTCAGGGGCTGATTTGTGTTGCCATTGTCCACAGTAGCACTAGAAGAAACAGATTTGCCTAACTTTTGGGTAGTCTCTGGCAAGCAAGCATCTATACAAGGACTTCTGGCAGATGACACTAGTGGCATTGCCCTGTTGGCTGCAAGTTTTTTACCAGCCAGAGAAGAGGTTAATGAATTTTGATTTAAACTCTTGAGTAGATCAGGATGATATAATGAATCCAAAACAGGCTGTGAATCTTCACAGTTTAGCTGGGCTAAAGTTGGGGTCCTGCTTATGACGTCTTCGTTTTGATAAGGACTGGAAAAGTCATCCAGCCCAAGGAAATCCACTTCCTTCGTTCCCCAAATATCATAGCTCGTTAACTTGGTGTATTTTGTCAAGTCTTCCCAGCATGTGTCCCATTGCTCCCAGTTTGAAGTATATGAAGGATCGGAATCCAGTAACTCATTTAATGGTTCTAAAAGTTCAAGGTCTTTACAATCTCCCAAGGTAAGAGGATCATCTCTCGAGCTGTGAGTATAAGTCATCTCTCTGTCCTGAAAGAAATAAAAATTTCTATTAAAACAAGATATTAACTAGATTGGAGGTAGAATCAAAAAAGGTTTTGTCTCAAAATTAAGTCTTCTCTTTCTGCATGAGAAGTCGAAATTTCTTTTTTATAATTTAATTAGGATATAACTACAATTAGATGTTTATAGTACATTTAACTTTGCACAACAAATAACTTTGCACAACAAATACAGATTGTGAGCAAACAGAATGTTGTTGCTAGTGGGTAAATAAATATTGGCATACAGATAAGTAAAAAATGTAGACTTAAACAGTTTTCAAAACTGCCTGATAATTTCAGATGAACCACCACAAGGGTCATGACTTTCTCTCTTCATACATCAGAGAGAAGCACTTAACAGGTGACTCAAGTTCCTGTTCTCATTCATAATTCAATGACTCCTACTAGAAAATGTTATTGTGCAGATACTGAAGTGGATAGAATCAGATTTCGTGGTGATCTTCTCTCAGGAATAACATCCTGAAAATGTTCCTTGTCTACAATTAAAAAAGAACTCTGATCGGTTGGAGCAACAGAGGCAATAAAGAATTTACAAGAACAAGGAGGTGTGATGGATGACAGTTACAGGAAGGAAGAAAAGCGACAGAGAAAGTCACATAGGTGGATTAACCCCAGGAAAGATAAGAGCGGTAGGCAGGTAGTACAGGAGTCTTCAAACAAGTATGCTGCTTTGGAAAATGTACGGGCTGATGCACTCTCCGGGAAATGTAACATGAACAGCCAAGCTTCAGGCTCAAATGTAATGAGGGGTACATCGGGTTCCAAACGATCGACTGTGATAGGGGACTCTCTCGTCAGAGGTACAGACTGACGTTTCTGTGGCCAGCAGTGAAAAATCAGAATAGTGTGTTGCCTCCCTGGGGCCAGGATCAAAGATATCTCAGAGAGGGTGCAGAATGTTCTCAAAGGGGAGAGGGACCAGCAGGAGGGCACTATACACATTGGAACCAATGACATAAGATGGGAAAAGGATGAGACTCTGAAGGAAAACTAGAAAGTTAGGCAGGAATTTAAAAAGGAGGTCCTCAAGGGTAGTAATATCTGGATTACTACCGGTGCTACAAGCTAGTGAGGGTAGGAACAGGAGGATGGAACAGATGAATGCGTGGCTGAGAAGATGGTGAATGGGAGAAGGATTCACATTTTTAGATCATTGGAATCTCTTATCGGGTAGAAGTGACCTGTACAAGGAGGACAGATTGCATCTGAATTGGAAGGGGACTATTAAACTGACAGGCAGATTTGCTAGAGCTCCTCGGGAGGATTTAAACTAGTAAGGTGGGGGAATAGGACTCAGGGGGATAGTGAGGAAAGAGATCAATCTGAGACTGGCACAGTTGAGAAAAGAAGTGAGTCAAACAGTCAGGGTAGGCAGGGACAAAGCAGAGAACAAGATAGAACAAATAAATTAAACTGCATTTATTTCAATACAAAGGGCCGAACAGGGAAGGCAGATGAATTCAGGGCATGGTTCGGAACAGGAGACTGAGATCTCATAGTAATTACAGAAACATAGTTCAGGGATAGACAGGACTGGCAGCTTAATGTTCTGGGAAGCAAATGCTACAGGAAGGATAGAAAGGGAGGCAAGAGAGGAGAGGGGAGTGGCAGTTTTGATAAGAGAAAGCATTACAGCCGTACTGGAGGAGGATATTTCCGGAAATACATCCAAGGAAGTTAGTTGGGTGAAATAAGAAAGGCATGATCATCTTATTGGGTTTGTATTATACCCCCTAATAGTCAGCGGGAAATTGAGAAACAAATTTGTAAGGGGATCTCAGTTACCTGTCAAAATAATAAGGTGATTATGGTAGGGAATTGTGACTTTCCAAACATAGACTGGGACTGCCATAGTCTTAAGGGTTTAGATGGAGAGGAGTTTGTTAAGTGTGTACAAGAAAATTTTCTGATTCTGTACGTGGATTTACTTACTACAGAAGGTGCAAAACTCGACCTACTCTTGAGAAATAAGGCAGGGCAGGTGATTGAGGTGTCAGTGGGGGAACACTTTGGGGCCCGTGTTCCCAGTGACCATAATTCCATTAGTTTTAAAATAGTGATTGGAAAAGGATAGACCAGATCTAAAACTTAAAGCTCTAAATTGGAGGAAGGCCAATTTTGATGGTATTAGGCAAGAACTTTCAAAAGCTGATTGGGGGCAGATGTTCGTAGGTAAAAGGGATAGCTGGAAAATTGGGAGCCTTCAGAAATGAGATAACGAGAGTCCAGAGAAAGCATATTCCTGTCAGGGTGAAAGGAAAGGCTAGTAGGTATAGAGAATGCTGGATGACTAGACAAATTGAGTGTTTGGTTAAGAAAAAGAAGGAATCATATGTCAGGTATAGACAGGATAGATCAAGTGAACCCTTAGAATAGTATAAAGGCAATAGGAAGATACTGAAGAGGTCAATTAGGAGGGCAAAAAGGGGACGAGATAGCTTTGGCAAATAGGGTTAAGGAGAATCCAAACGGTTTTTTACAAAAACATTAAGGACAAAAGGGTAACTAGGGAAAGTATAGTATAACGGCCTTTGTGTGGAGCCACAGGTGATGGGGGAGATACTACATGAGTATTTTGCATCAGTATTTACTGTGAAGGAGCACATGGAAGATATAGAATGTAGGGAAATAGATGGTGACATCTTGAAAAATGTCCATTTTACAGAGGAGGAAGTGCTGGATGTCTTGAAAGGCATAAAGGTGGATAAATCCCCAGGACCTGATCAGGTGTAACCTAGAACATTGTGGGAAGATAGGGAAGTGATTGCTGAGCCCATTGCCGAAAGATTTGTATCATCGATAGTCACAGGTGAGGTGCTGGAAGGTTGGGCAAATGTGGTACCACTATTTAAGAAATGTGGTAAGGACAAGCCAGGGAATTATAAACCAGTGAGTCTGACATGTTGTTGGAAGGGAATACTGAAGGACAGGATTTACATGTAATTGGAAAGGCAAGGACTGATTACGGATCATCAATATGGCTTTATGTGTGGGAAATCATGCCTCACAAACTTGATTGCGTTCTTTGAAGAAGTAACAAACAGGATTGATGAGGGCAGAGCAGTGGATGTGATCTATATGGACTTCAGCAAGGCGTGCGACAAGGTTTCCCATGGGAGATTGGTTAGCAAGGTTAGATCTCATGGAATACAGGGAGAACTAGCTGTTTGTATACAGAACTGGCTCAAAGGTAGAAAACAGAGGGTGGTGATGGAGGGTTGTTTTTCAGATTGGAGGCCTATGACCAGCGGAGTGCCACAAGGATCGGTGCTGGGTCCTCTACTTTTTGTCATTTACATAAATGGTTTGGATGCAAGCATAAGAGGTACAGTTAGTAAGTTTGCAGATGACACCAAAATTGGAGGTGTAGTGGACAGCGAAGGAGGTTAACTCTGATTACAACGGGATCTTGATCAGATGGGCCAAAGGGCTGAGAAGTGGCAGATGGAGTTTAATTCAGATAAATGCAAGGTGCTGCATTTTGGGAAAGCAAATCTTAGCAGGACTTATGCACTTAATGGTAAGGTCCTAGGGAGTGTTGCTGAACAAAGAGACCTTGGAGTGCAGGTTCATAGCTCCTTGAAAGATGAGTCGCAGGTAGATAGGACAGTGAAGAAGGCATTTGGCATGCTTTCCTTTATTGGTCAGAATAATGAGCATGGGAGTTGGGAGGTCATGTTGCCATTGGTTAGGTCACTGTTGGAGTATTGCGTGAACTTGTGGTCTCCTTCCTGCTGCAAGGATATTGTGAAACTTGAAAGAGTTCAGAAAAGATTTACAAGGATGTTGCTACGGTTGGAGAATTTGAACCATTGGGAGAGGTTGAATAGGCTGGGGCTGTTTCCCCTGGATCGTGGGAGGCTGAGGGGTGACCTTATAGAAAATTATAAAATCATGAAGGGCATGGGTAGAATAAATAAACAAAGTCTTTTCCTTGGGATGGGGGAGTCCAGAGCTAAGGGAAGATATAAAAGAGATTTAAGGGGCAACTCTTTCAAGCAGTGGTGCATGTGTGGAATGAGCTGCCAGAAGAAGTGGAGGAGGCTGGTACAATTGCAACATTTACAAGGCATTTGAATGGGTATATGAATATGAAGGGTTTGGAGGGATATGCGCCAGGTGCTGGCAAGTGGCACGAGATTAGGTTGGGACAGCTGGTTGGCATGGATGAGTTGGACTGAAGGGTCTGTTTCCGAGCTGTATATCTCGATGACTAACTGTTAACTGTGAAATAGATTAAAGTGACTTAACTAATTAATATGGAACAAACCCCCAAAAAAGCCAGTCTTTAAAACAGAAGAGGAGACAACGGACATAAAGGTATACTTATCCACAAAAAGAAAAAACGGTAGTAAGTGAAACATCCAGAGTAAACAAGTTGTTGATTTACTTGTGTACTATAAATCTTACCAGTTCATACATGAAATCAGGGTCTGAATTATTCCCCAACAAATCGGTACTAGTTAAGACCTGGTCTGGAAATGGACGGTTGCAAAAGGCATCCCCAAATGGAGGATCCATTCCGCTAACACTGGGCTATAAAATAAAAAGGATATACAAGTTATTAGGAGAGCACTCATCAAAAACAAATTCCTGTAAGCAAATGAGAAATATCTGGAGAAGTTATACTGCAATTGTTATAAAACTGTTTACTGAGTTATGACAGGGTGTTATCCTTTATCTGTGTTCCCTGACAATTCTGACAGAAACAGTTCTGCTCTAACGTGGTAGTCAAGTTCTCATGCAATCCCATATTCTAAGAAAATTGCGTACCAGCAGCACCATTTAAACTAATGGAGCAGAAATCATGTTATAACCAATACACACTTTAAAAGTTTGTGCTTTAGAAACAGTGTCCCCAATTCATCAATTGTGTAATTGCGAATTTGCATTAACGAAACGCGCATTATAGCAGAACAATCTATATTTGAAATAACCTCCCATACTAAAAGCATCATTTTGTATCATTCTAATCTTAATCGTAATTATTAAATTTCATAGATTACAAAATTATAACAAAATTAAAATACATTGTGCATCAAACCCTGAAGTTGCCAGAATTCAATTTACCCATGAACACTTAACAGTTTTCTTTAAGCAAGAGTGAAAGATTTTCAAGTGAAAATCAAGTACACTGGGATGAGTATATTTGTCAATCCACAGAATTCATACGGAAATCTGGTATGAGGAAAAAGATAAAAGATTAAAAAGTAAAAGAAATAGGAGATAAAAGAGCAGACTAAGGTAAAGAAGACAGCAAGATGAATGGCCAGGGAAGAGAGTTTATAAAAATAACATAATCGGACTGTTAAAAATAAAGGAGAAGGAACTATTCATACTCAAATTCAGCTGTTTGTACAGCAACACGTTTATCCATAATAAAACCGGGGAACTTAAAGTAATATTCCAGAGAGGGACCAGATATAGTAGGAATAACAGGAACATGTCTAAAGAATAGGACTGCCAAACAAGTTATAACATAATCAGAAAGAACAGGGAAGAAAGATAAGGTAGGAGCTGCACTAAAGGAAAATAACAATGGCAGTGGGAAAAAAAGGAATTTAACTAATAGAAGATTAGGAATAAAATTCACATGGATTAAAATACAAGATAAAGAGGAATTGATCACATGAACAGGAGCATACTTGTCTCTATGTTATAAAGTGGACACAGAAGTATTGATGTAGCTGCAAAATTTACTTAAATGATAATAGGACTGTCAGTTAAAGTCACAGAAATGTACAGCATGGAAACAGATCCTTCGGTCCAACACGTCCATGTTGACCGGATACTCCAAATTAATCTAGTCCCAGTTGCCATCATTTGGCCCTTTTTCCTTTTGATTCATATATCCATTCAAACACATTTTAAATGTTGTAATTATACTAGCCTTCACCTCAGGCAGTTCATTCTGTCCCCGCACCACCCTTTTTCATGAAGTTGCCTCTCAGGCCACTTTCAAATCTTTCCCATCTTGCTTTAAACATATGCCCTCTAATTTTTGGATTCCCCACCCAAGGGAAAAGACCTTGCTTATTCATCTTATCCATGCCACTCATGATTTTTCTACAAAAGGTTACCCCTCAGTCTCCGACACACCAGGGAAAGTAACCCCGTATGTTCAGCCTTTCCCAACAGCTTAAACCCTCCAACCCTGGCCACATCCTTGTAAATCTTTTCTGAACCCTTTCACATTTCACAACCTCTTTCCTATAGGAGGGGAACCAGAACTGATCACAGTAAACCAATGTCTTATAGAGCCACAACAACTACCCTCTCTACCTGTGACTCCACCTTCAAGGAGTTATGAACCTGCATTCCAGGGTCTCGTTACTCTGCAACACTCCCCAGGGCCTTACCATTAAGTGTACAATTCCTGCTCTGACTTGCTCTACCAAAATGTAGCACCTCACATTTACCTAGATTAAACTCCATCTGCCACTCCTTACCCCACCTGATCAAGGTCCCATTGCACTCTGACATAACCTTCTTCAACAGCCAAATCATTTATATAAATAACAAAACGCAGTGGACCTATCATCGATTCTTGCAGCCTATAGCTGGTCACAGGCCTCTAGTCTGAAAAGCAACCCTACCCCACCACCCTCTGTAACCTACCTTCAAGCCAATTTTGTACCTAAATGGCTAGTTCTCCCTGTATTCCAAATTATCTAACCTCGTTAACCAGTCTACCATGCAGAAACTTGTTGAACATCTTATTGAAGTCTTTCAAGATAATGTCGCTCTCATTACGAATTGATAAGGTTCATGCTTTTTTTTATCCAGAAATAAAATCTCATAAGACCCGCCACAACAAGAAAGGGTTTAACAAGGAAATATAAAACATATTTCAGCTTGTTTTTGTGAAGAGAACAGAATAGAGGCCATAGATATAAACGTAGACACTAATAAAGCCAAATGAAGAATTGAGAAGAAATTTCCTTACTACGCCTGCATAAATATGGGACACACCACCGTAAGGTGTAACTGGGCTGATTAACACAGACACAAACAAGGGAAAATCATACAATATTTCTCACAGGAAGGAATAGAATAATACTTTAATAGGGTAGAAGAGTGGGAGGTGGTTCAGGTGGTGCATAAACAATGGCATGGGTCAGTTGAGCTGAATGGCATGTTACTGTGCTGTAAATGCCAATCAAAACTATCACACATAGGATTTCAAAATAAAATTTGCCAAATAAAATTACAACACAGCCTTAAGATTGAAGATATATTTCCAATTATAAAGCAAGCAATATTAATTATGAATAGTATTATTTTTAGTTCTATCCTGCAGATTACAAGCTATTTTGCAATTTAATATCTTTTACTAATACTGTGCAGTTAATGTACCAAGAATAATTATGTCTTTACATCAATAGTATAAATGTGTTCTTGCTAAAGCGGGGGCAAAGTCATTACTTTTCATACTACATCAGAGTGGTTAAAACTTTAGCTCTTGGAAACATTGAGCAACGTAATTTTTAAAACATATTGCATATCTTGACTCAAATATTAATTAATTCTGATCATAAGCAAACTGAAGTGTTCCTGTTATTACTGTAAAGTCAGGAATTTAATGGAAAAAGTTTACACATCTACCTGCGGCATTGCCAAGCCCACATCTGGCTTATTCAAGCAAGTTCTTTTCTGCAGTCTTGGTCGAGCTGTTTCCAGTTTTACTAAATGGTTGAAGTGATTTTAAAAATGTTAACTAGAGGTTCAACTATCACTTCACTGAAGTTTTCTTCTGGTCAGATGTTCCTTCTAATTTGCAAACCTAACAGAAAATAAAATCATTTACATAATTACTCCAGCATACTTAAGCATTACTTAAAATCATAATATTTAATTCTGCAGTTTCTTACATTTATTTACATCAATTTGCTTGCTTCTTGAAGTTTTTCACTTGAGGCACAGTTCCTGACATTAATTACTTTTCCAAAACACACTCTCACAATTATGTCCATTAGAATATCATAGTACAAGAAATAGATGGGCAATTCTAATGCAGATCTTAAGATCAACTTTCGGGAAAAGATGGGATCAAAGAAACTTTCAGGAATGATGGAACAAGGGAATGCCAACTGTTAACAATATTTAACAGTAACATTTAGTGAAGATTTAGACATCATATGTACCTGAACACAGAACAACTGGTTTTCTGTTGGCTGTTAGAAGAGACATTTGTTTCATTTTTTTTAAAGAACAGGAATCAAACTACTCAGTGAATGTAGAACAACCTATCTACAAGGTGTTAGTAGCCACGTCCAACCATTTCAACAGGAACTCGTTCCCACCCCATCAATGGAAAGAAACATTTAGTGCAAAAATAATTATCTGGTATATCAACCCATCTTGACATTCATTTTTGAAAAAAAGCTAAAAAATATACAAATAAAACTTGCAATCCTCTGAATCATACATGCTAGAAAAACTTAAAAACTGTAGTTTCTAACACAAGCAAATTCTGAAGCGATTTTAACCATACATCCTGGACAAGTACAATGCCTGCATGACAGTGCGTTATAGGCTATCTTGAACCGGAAACTAAAAAATATCTCAGATGTCAATAAATGAAATTGTTTGATTCTAAAATGACAGACATTTACATCAAGACGACAATCCTGCCATTGATTCAGTTGATGATATTTGTGTCTCCAAGTCAGAGGTCTGTGGGTTCAAGTCTCATACTATATTTTGAAAATATAACATACTGAAGTATCTGTCTAGGTTGTATCAAATGCTCTGTTGTTGATGGTACAGATTTTCAGGTAAAATTTTAACTACTTGGATATCCCATCGGATCTGGTGGATGGAAAGATACAGCACTCTTCAAAGGATGCAGAACCAAAATTATTCTTTAACAACCCTACCAAAGAAAAAGTATGGCAATCTATTAAATTATATTTCTTCTCTTAAATACAGATAGCTAAATCCACTGCACTTCAAGTAAAAACTAATTAATTGATTGTGAAATGATCTGGGACATCCTGGGAGACATGATTAGATTTTCTTTAAAAATATTTATTTATGGGGCATGGGTATCACTGGCAACTCCAACATTTAGTTCATCCCTATTTTGATGTTTGTATTCAGATAGATATATGGCTGAGCCAAGTACATGAAGGAATCAGTTGAAAGGTCTAAGGGAAAATTGTAGTTAATGTAATATATTAAAGGCCACCATGTGCCTCTTTGCTAGAGGCAAAATAAGAAAAAGCAATATGGGGAAAAATGTGGTTTAGGATGATTTGAGGCATAAATAGCCGAGAAAATAAAAAACAGATTCAGGACAAATCTTTAATTTGTAAGTTCAAATCAGAGAGCAATGTGATGAAGCATAACGATTACAATTTATAATACTTATTGTAGTCCACATACTAAGGAGAAATACCGCGCACACAAATATTCAAACTATTTTTGAATAAAGTTTCAAAACTCACAGGCAAATTGCAAGTTACCACAGAATTTATATATTTTGAAATTAATGTATGCTCAGTAATAGGAACAAAAAGCATCAGTTGGAAAATCGACGTTTCAGGCAAAAACTCTTCATCAGGATAGGCTTTTGCCCGAAACGTTGATTTTCCTGCTCCTCGGATGCTGTCTGACCTGCTGTGCTTTTCCAGCACCACTCTGATCTAAACTCTGGTTTCCAGCATCCTCACTTTTGCCCAACAAAAAGCATCACACTGCCATCTACCAGTAAAGCCTACAACTACACTTTCACAGGAAACATTGTGTAACAATTCTACAAAGTGCTTATATGCAGTTTCCATTATGCATAGCAGGAAGTAAAGGCTTGTGACAAGAAAGAACCCCCATTAAGATCTCTTATTTTGCCAATGCAACAGGAAGCACATTTTGAAAAGATATTCCAAGCACATCACAACATTTGAGAGCTGTGGAAAAGTACTACTATCCTGTGCAAATAACGCATGTGTGCTTTAGTTTGCAATTTCAGAGGTAATCAATCATTACAATGATTTAAATATGTCCAATATTATGAATACAATCAACTGTAGATTGAACAAGAATCAATTAGAAGCATTATTAGCATTAAAGGCATCTTCTTGCTATAATATATGGACTCATTTCCATTTAAGTTAAGTATGCTTTCTGGCTAACACAGAACATAAATTTCAATGGTGGCTCAAGGACTAAGGGAAAGAGAATGCAGTTTCTCACATATGGCACAACAAGACCTGGTGGAAGAGGAGAAGGAAGAAAAAGAACAGATGTCTTAAAGTAGATAAGGTAATATAGATAATTGAGGAGGATACTCACAGGGAGATATACTGTTATTTGTGGCCACCTTCTCTGGGAAATGGGGAGTCCATTTTTTATTCTGCTGTAGATATGCCAGAGGACAGCCTCGTAAGGCCAAGCTTCAGAAAGTGGCCGATTGCTCTAAATACCCAAATACCTGATGCAATAAAAAAACCTGCCTGAAAACTTAAGATTGTGGCTTGTAAGATCATGAGACCACCTGCAGTTTAGTCCATTGCTTTATTTACAGTCTGGAACTCATCCCATCTATTTAACAGTTTGGACAATTCCAGCTGACAGTCTAGGTGGTTCAACATCTTGCAGTATCTGATAACAGAGGACTCAGCACCCACTGCAGCTGTTGCAACTTACAAGTGCTACGTTCTCCACAGATCAATGAATTGCAGTGCAACCTCAATCATCTGCCATTACTGGCTCAAGTTTCCTTGTTGAAAGAGACTAACTAGCACGCCTGTATCCAGATCACTAAGCTGGTTAAACAGACCCACCCTCCAGTAGGAGCATGGATGTAATGGATCAGGAAACAACTGGTCTCTCTGTAGGTGGCTGAATTCCTGCTCCTTCCCCTCCACTTCATCACTGCCCTTACAGCTGCCTGTTAGCAGAACACCTTAAGCTCGTGTTGGTATAGAGCAATATGATGTGTTGTCATCACAATTCAGCCTCTTGTGCCCCATTGGGGGTCTCTAACCAGCCTTCTTTTCATAAGTAGCATTCATTCATCCTGTGGGGCGTTCCATTCTGGCTGCACTGCTTAGAAGCACAAAGGTGGACAAGAATATTTGTATTAAGAATATGCATGACAGATAGTAAAATGTGAATTCAAATCTGGAATACAAACGACCCAAATGGTGAGCACACAACCACTGACTGTTGTAAACAAAATAAATGATTCAGGTATGATGTTTAGGGAAAGAATTACTTTAGGTTAGATTACTTGCAGTGCGAAAACAGGCCCTTCAGCCCAACAAGTCCACACCGACCCGCCAAAGCGCAACTCACCCAGACCCATTCCCCTACATTTACCCCTTCACCTCACACTAAGGGCATTTTATCATGGTCAATTCATCTAACCTGCACATTTTTGGACTGCAAGAGGAAACCGGAGCACCCGGAGGAAACCCATGCAGACATGGGGAGAATGTGCAAGCTCCACATAGAGAGTTGCCTGAGGCGGGAATTGAACCCAGGTCTCTGGCGCTGCAAGGCAACAGTGCTAACTGTTGTGCCACTGTGTCGCCCATGATCTGACATCCTTACCTGTATGGTCAAAAAGTGTGATGCTGGAAAAACACAGCTGGTCAGACAGCATCTGAGGAGCAAGAGAGTCAACATTTTAAGCAGAAGCTCTTCATCAAGAATATAGATGGGATGGGGGGCAAGGGGGCTGAGAGATAAATGGGAGGGCAAAGGTAGCTGGGATTGCAATAGGTGGGGGGTGATGATGATAGGTTGGAGTGGAGGGTGGAACAAATAGGTGTTCCAGGAAAGGACAGGTAGGACAGTTTATATAGGTGGCGCCATGTTGGAGGGTTGGATCTGGGTTAAGGTGGGGAGAGGAGAGATCTGGAAACTGGTGAAATCAACATTGAACCTGTGTAGTTGGAGGGTCCCAAGGTAGAAGATGACGTGTTCTTCCTCCAGGCATCGGGTGGCTAGAATTTGGTGGTGGAGGCGGCCCAGGATCTGATTCTGGACCCACACCAATGTAGCTCACTTTTAACCACTCTCCTCTTGGCAACTAGGGCAATAAAAGTTTGCCCAGCAGCACCACCCTTATTCCATCAACTAGTACAAAAATCTTGTACATGAAGATATCTAAATCTTCATGTAGCTTCCTGAAATGGAACAAAGCAGATGACAACAGCTACCAAAAGGTCAAGGTTGGAAACTAAGAAAAACATTTCCAGAGAAAGTAACATTCTTACTAACAAAAATGTATAACACAACTGTAAGTTGTCAGGGTTATGAACATCCTCTAATGTTCGATTCTGAACCCCTGGAGCAGTTAAAAACTGATACAGATGTGTGGACATGGGTTACATCATGATCAAAGCAAAAACAAGGCATGGCCTTTGCAGTGTCACTTCCGAATATAAGTATTTTGAGAGTTGAACACAAGAATTAGAAGGGGTAATTGACCATATAGCTTAATAAGCCTTATTTGCCATTTGATGGGTTTTAACTTCACTTTCCCACCAGCTGCCCTTATCCCTCAATTCCAAGACTTTGTTAAATATATTTAAGGCTGGAACAGACAGATCAATGGACCATCAATAACCAGCAGACGTAGAGAATCCCTAAGATTTACAATGCTTTCTGTAAATTAATTTTTCATCTCAATCCTAAAATATCAGCCCCTTATTCTGACAGTCTCTCATGGTTTACATTCCCTGACCAGAAGAAACATTTAGTCTAATCTACCCTTTCAAGCCAATTTAGAATCTTGTATGTTTGGATGAGATCAACTCTCATTTTTTGGAACTCTGAAGAATACACGTCAAACCCTTTCATCCCAGGGGCCAATTTAGTGTTGTATATTGTTTCATGGAACATGATTTTCACTGGCTAAGCCAGCATTCACTACCAACCCCTGCCCTATCATCGCAAATCACCTCTGCCTCCAATGCAAGTCAGGAGGATACTGGAGTGTTGGGATAAATTTATAAGAAAATGTGATCTGCTAAATACCCACAAGTCTTGGCAGACTTTCGAAAATAAGAAATGTATAAAATTGCCTTTGAAGTAACAAAATGTCTCACTATTTCCTCACAACATGACTTAAAAAACTATCACACAGAGCCACACAAGAAAATATTAGGTAAGAAGGCGAAAAGCTTGATTGAATAAAGGTTTGAAGAGCTGTGTGAAAGGAGGTAATGAAATGGAAAGATGGAGTGATGTATACATGAAAATAGATTTGGGACATAGGCAGGGAAAACATGCTAACCAATGCTGAAGCAATTACAACTGGAAAATATGCTAGTGAGCACTGAGCATTGGAATAGCTGGTTTGATCAACTGAACATGTTGCTCAAGAAATGGTGTAGGAGCAAGACAATAAAAGAGCCCATGGTGTTGGAGGCAGTATACTGTTGTGCTGGGACCACAATAGTTTATAATCTATATGAATAACTTGAAGGGCGGAAGCAAACGTACTTCAGCCAAATTTGCAGACAATAATAAGTGAAACGGCAAATTAAATTACAGTAGAGGAAAGATGTTGGGGTTATCATACAATCACTAAGGGGCAGAAAGAGGCCATTCAGCCCATCATGTCTGCACTGATCCTCCGATAAGTTCCCACCCAGACTCAGCCTCCCACCCTATCCCCATAACCTTGCATTTACTATGGCTAATCTATCTAGCCTGCATATCCTTGGACACTATGGGGCAATTTAGCATGGACAATCCACCTAACCTGCATTTCTTTAGAATGTGGAATGAAACCAGAGCAGAAACCCCCACAGAAACAGGGAGAACATGCAAACTCTACAGTCACCCAATGCCGGAATCGAAATGGGTCCCTGGCATTGTGAGGCGTGCTAACCACTGAGTCACCGTGACACCCAAGAATTTTTTTTTGCATTTCAGGATGCTTCCACAATAGTTTGCAGCTTTAACAGATTAGTAGAGATGGAGGTAGAAATCACAGAGCATAATAAGTTCTTCAATGTTTTCCTCAGTTAGCCTCTACAAGAAAGGTGATAATTATTTTTAAAACTGTATCTGGGAGGGTAGTGCAGAATAATGAATGGATGGAACAAGACAAGATGCTGAAAGAAAGACAAAATTACAGGTGAGTAAAGGGTCAGGCCAAAGTGTGATCATGTGATAAATGCTACATTTAAACCATGACATTCTTAACAGAGCAAGTGGTAGTAGTAGTAGACAGCCAGGAGGTTCATCAAGGGAAAAGCTCTTGTCACCCCTCAACCCAGCTGCTTTAAAAGTCATAATTATCTATGATTTCACCTATATTAAGTTTATAAATGGCAAGGGAATTGTTAATAAGTGAATAATCATCCTCGAGATCCACACAATCAGCAAAAGACAAGAGTTGACTCACTGATAGAGCCAAATGGATTAGCAAATGATGGAGGGCAAGGTGGATGGAAGCTCACTGGCAAAGTTAATATATCATGGACTTTCAGACACAAAAGCAGACATTGCTGTAAAAACTCTGTGGAGAGAAAATAAAGTTAACCTTTTGGGTCCAGTGACTCTTCTTCAGAACATTGATATCATGGATTTGTTTAAAAGATTGCCAAAATTCAATTTAGGGTTGCTGTTTCAATAGAATTGCTAGATTGTACTAAGGTGTATATGGCTATATTCTTGAAAATTTAAAGACAAGCAGAAGACAAAAACAGCTTCTGCAGATCTGGCTGTTGCAAGAGATGAAAGCTAGAACCACAATCAAATTTCAGTTGAGGAGAGTCACACCAGCAGAACGGGAGTTCAGTTTTTGACGAGTCTCCGGCCTATTATCAGAGATGGAAAGAGATTTCTGACCAACAGTTCAAGTAGGCAAACCTTTTCTTAAAGTTGAGTAAGAAATATTTGCTGGTATCGGTGCATCTCAGGGAGTTAGTAAACCAAGTTTATGATGATGAATATGCAGAAAAATGTGAAATGCTGGCCATTAGTTGAGTCATAAATTAAAGAATTAAGAAGAAGTGATGCTTCATTGAGTTGATTGTGATATTGATGGCAAAAGGGTTAATATTTTCTTTTGGCAGTTAGAATCTTGCAAATTGTCTTATTTATATAGTTACATTTATTACTAAAAATGAAATAGATGTTCCTCTGCTAAAAGTACATTGTCCACCTCATGTTCAGTGACTGACTAAAAAATTGAATATCATAAGACTTATCCATCAAGTCAGGTTTCATTCTGGGATCTGACTTGACTAGTATTACCATTCGCTGAAATTATAATAATAAAGACTTGTTTATGGGGTTGTAATGTGGAATTTGAGAAGTGTTATTAATAGAAAAATAGATTTTTATCTTGAGAATCAGGCTTATGGGACTTTTAAATATATTGGTTTACATAGCAAGCAAAATAAGTCTGGAATAACTTTAAATCAACAATCCTATTGAGGGGGAGTTACTCCCATTCTAGATTGCCACAGAAATATGTAACATCTAAAGAACAGACAGAGTAAAGCAAAGCTTGATTGATCAGTGGAACTGGTTGGAAGTCAGAGCCGACCAGATGCTAGTTTAAATACACCAGAATTAATTGCCGTACTGAAAACAAAGAATATTTTAAAGGCACATAAAACACTCAGAATCAAACCAAAATACATACTTGAATTTCCATCCTAACATCACCTAAAGGGAACAAAATTAGTCATTTCAAATACTAATTTTCTTGACTGATTTCATTAGTACAGCTGGTTTCATTAGTATATTCTGCATTAATATATTCTATTACACGTGAGCTTGAAGGGCTTAAAGTGAAGGCTTCCAAAAGCACTCTACTTGTTGAAACATTGGTTCTTCTGGAGTTCATGGATACTGCATTTTATTTGTCAAACATTTTGTGTGATTCTGTATGACAAGGGGTATAACAAAAGGCTGTATCCTGATTTTCTGTTATGATTTCAGACTTCAAGCATCTACATTATTTTAAATCAAAGTACTGCAGTTGATGGAAATATGAGAAAAAGACAAAATGTAGTGGAAATATAGGCAGCATCTGTGGAGAGAAATGTTGTAGAGCAAGTTTAGTTCAATTCTTAAGTGTCAAGGCTTTCCCTCTGCAGTGTGGTCTGCACTGCTAAGGACTTTCAGTTTTCGTTCTGCAATATTTGACTTAATATTTCACCCCAGTTTGAAATAATTTGGGGATTCTAATTTTTATCACTTTGTCAGTCTTTTACCAAAGAACTATTGAATTTCATTACTCCCTTTTTGGGAGCACATTATTCAACTTTCTCTTGTCTCTGTGCTCTGAAAACTAAAAGCTCTCTTAATTAGTAATATTAGAGTAGATGCACTCTCAGGTCTAATTTGATTTTCAGAGATAGCATTTCTTGCCTGCTATGAGCTTTTACTCAACACTATTTTCTCACACTCTTCCCCATATCCCTTGTCTTTAATATCTAGAATCAATCTATTGAAACACATATTTAAAATGCTGCAGGAAACTGAGTTAAACTTCGAGCAAAAACAAACAACTCCATTAATGGGAAATATTTGAACAACTGTGGAGAACAGCAGTTCAGGTTCCAAGGATAGTTTGCATCAGAAAAGATTTGAGCAGCAACATAAAAATCAAAAGAATAATTTTCTGTTCTAGCACTCAGTATAGTTTTAAAAATCTTCTATTATTCCTCATTGCAGCCATGTCTAAGGTCGAAGGCCTAAATTTGAGGTAAGCGGTTTGGAGCAGATCTGAGGATTTTTTTTCCACTCAGAATTTGGTTCTTTGATGAACGTGCTACCTGTGAGGGTGGTGGAAGCAAGTACTCTCACAACATTTATGCAGCATCAGGATGAGTACTTAAAATGTCAAAGCATAGTAGGCAATGAACCAAATGCAGATTTTAAACGGGCTTAGTATAGTTTGGTGTTTGTTGGTCAGGCGAGACACAGTGGGTCAAAATGGCCTGTTTCTGTGCTGTACAATTCTCTCTCTCTAAAAAGAACTGTTTAGATTTACAATACAATGCATTAGTTGAATTAGGGAGGGAGAAAAGCTGAAGGCTTTTTAAAAAGTACATGGGATGCCACAACAGAAATTTAGGTATGGTAGGGCATAAACCATTTTGAATAGCAAATGTCAATTCTTTCTTTTACTTTTATGGTTATGCTCAAATCTCTTCTTCTGCAAATGATACTTAGAACCTGAGCCATTGTTCTTCACAATGCAAGCCAATGGAGTTTCCAACATTGAAAAAGGACAGATTTTTAATATAGACTGAGCAAATAATGTATAGTTTGCAGCAGCAACATTTTATTGAGTTTCTGACAAGATAATATGTCATTAACAGAGATATATAAATAAGTTTGAAAACTTAAACCTCAGGAAGCAGTATTAAAATGAGTTTATCATTTAAATAGTGAAATTTTCTGGATTCCTGACTGATACCACCATGCTCTTATCCCTACTTTGGTGCAGTTTTATTTGAGAATAGTTTGCGCTGCATGCTTAAAATATTGAAATCTTGAATCAAAGCTTGTTACCAGAATTATATATTTTAAAGTTTTGTTTTTGACTGTTTAAAGCACAAGTTACCAACCTATAGCTAATCTTCATGTTAATGTTAATCCTAACCAGCTACAGATGAATGAAGAGAAACAAAAAGATCAATTTTTGCCCTGCAAGCCTCCCCCACTATATAATATGATCAAGGTTGATCTGGTTGCAACTTCAAATCCCACACTCACTGAACCCTGATAATCTTTCACTCCCTAGCTTACCAAGGATTATCCACGTTTCTTTCTTTCCAGAAAGAATTCCAAAGATTCACAGCCCTCAGAGAGAGAGAGAGAGAGAAAAAAAATCGTCTTATCTCTGATTTAAAGGTCCAACCACCTGCGTTTAAACTGCTACCCATTTCTGGATTTGTTCATAAAAAGAAACATCCTTTTCTCATTAATCCTGTTAACAAAAGCCTTATGCTTCAAACAAATCATCTCTTTCTCTTCTAAACTCCAGTAAATATAAGCCTAGCCTGACCAATCATTCTGCATAGGTCAAGCCACTTATTTATCAAAAAATTAAACCTTCCTTGAACTTGCTCCTAGAAATTCATACCCCTCCTTAACTAGGGTGACCAAAACTGTACACAGCACTTCACATATTATTTATTGTTTTACACAAAATCTGTTATTGCAATTCAAAGCAGAATTACTTTTCCTCAACATGACAGATACATGGTAGTCACAAATATACGATCCCTACTGACTTGATATTCTGTCGCTTAGTTTGGCATTTTTCATAGTTCTGCACTCTCATTTACTTTCCTTTTGTATTTTGACTCATTACAATTAAATTGTACATAACGCAACAGCATGTAATAATATATTTATCACGCACCTTTAATGTAATGAAAGAACCAAAGGCACTTCACTGGAGCCTTATACAACACAGCATGACATAAAGCCACATGAGGAAACACTGAGTCAGTTGACCAGTAACTTGGTCAAAGAAGTAGGCTTTAATAAGGAAGAAGGCAAGGTGAAGAAGCAGAGATGTGTAAGCAAGGAGTTCCAGAGCATGAGGCCCAGACAACTGAAGAATTTCCACTAATTATAGAGTGCACAATAAGCTAGAAATAGAGCAAAAATGTCTCGGAGGATTATGTACTGGAAGAACTTAGAGAGACATGGAATGGCAAGGCCAATTTGAAAAACAGTCTGAGAATACTGAAGCTGAAGCACTGTTTGACAAGGACCCAATGTAGGTCAGCAAGTACAAAGGTGAGGGGTAACAGTGCTTGCTATACATTGAGATATATACACAGGAATTTTGAATAAACCCAATCCTAGAGGTAAAATGTGGATGGACAGGCAGCTGTGTGTTAGAATGGGAGAGTGTGAGGACTGTAGATGCTGGAGGTCAGAGTCAATAAGTGTGGCGCTGGAAAAGCACAGCAGGTCAGGCAGCAGCTGAGAAACAGCAGAGTCCATGTTTTGGGCATAAGCCCTTCATCATGACTGTTTGGGGAGGTGAGGGGAGGGGAGAGGGCAGGGGGGTGGAGCTGAAGGAGGGAGGTAGCTTGGAAGGTGATGGTCAGAGCAGAGGATGGAGCAGAAAAGGAAGATAGACCAGTAGGAAAGTTCAAGAGGGCGCTGCCCAGTTGGAGGGTTGGATCTGGGATAAGGTGGGGAAGGAGGAGATAAGGAAACTGGTGAAGTCGATGTTGATGTTGTATGGCTGGAGGATCCCAAGGCGGAAAATGAGGCGTTCATCCTCCAGGCATCAGGTAGCTTGGATTTGGTGGTGGAGGCGGCCCAGGAATTGCATTTCCTTAGTTGAGTGGGAGGGGGAGTTGAAGTGGTCAGCCACAGGTGGTGGGGTTGTTGAGTGCGTGTGTCCCAGAGATGTTCTCTCAACCATTCCAAAAGTTGACGCCCTGTCTTCCTAATGTAGAGAAGACCACATCAAGAGCAACGGACACAGCAGAGGAGATGTTTGCACATGCAGAAAAATCTCTGCCCAACATGGAAGGATCCTTTGGGGTGAGGGTGTAAGTTTTACACCTCTTTTGCTGGCAAGGAAAGTTGCTGGTAGTGGAGGGTGAGTTAGTGGGGGGGCGTGGACCTAATGAGGGAGTCACGGAGAGAATGGTCTCTAGGGCCTTCTCCACTGCCAGAGCCAAGCTACCAACACCTAGAGGAAGAACACCTCACCTTCTTCTGTGGGATCATCCCACCACATCAATGTTGATTTCATCAGTTTCCTCATTTCCCCTCCCCCATTCTTATTCAGGCTCCAACCCTCCAACTTGACATCACCCTCTTGAACCTGCCCATCTTCCTTTCCACGTATCTGCTCCACTGTCCGCTCTGACCTATCACCATCACAGCCCCCAGATTCATCTTACCCCCCCCCTTTATTTATCTCTCAACTCCCTTCCTCCCCATATTCCTGAAGGGCTTATGGAGTTAGCAGCTCAGGAACAAAATTTGGAACAGGAACTGAAAACAATGATTTGTCTTCTCAACACAATAAAAAGGAATTTTAAAAAAATAAAATTCAAACACAAATGTAAAGATAGATGTTTCTGTCCACTATACTATTATGATGCTATACATTATAGCACAGATAAGGCGGGGGGGAGTAAAAGCAAAGTGAGGCCAATCAGTGCACTTTTCAAAAATTCATTTATGAAATGTGGACATCACTGGCCTGGTCAGCACTTATTGCCCTAAATGTCTAGAAGGCAGTTGAGAGACAACCACATTGCTATGCATGGAGGCCGTACATGGTAAGGATAGCAGACTTCCTTCCTTGAAGGACATAATTTAACCAACTGGACTTTTCTGACAATCAGCTGCAGTTTCCCTACATCCCTATTCTACCACAAAAAATGGAAAGGGGGAAATACTGTACAGGAAATAATGCAATGAAGGGATAGTGGTAATCTCTGAGACAATGGCAGAAACACTGTTCATGAACATTATAGAGGCAGGTGCGACGTAATAAGCCTCTTTTTTCTCCCAAACAGGCTTGATCTAATGCTCACTTTAAATCTTTACCCATGTCTCTGGACTAAAAGAACACATTCTGTTAAAATGTGTTTACTGTAAATGAACTAAAAGATGTGGCAAGCTAAACAAATTGCTGAAGAAATGGAGGGTTCTGATGAAAGGTTACTGAACTGTTTGTCTCTCCACAGATGCTGCGAGATCTGCTGACTTTCTGTAGCACTTTGTTTTTGTTTCAGATCTCCAGCCTCCACAGTTCTTTGTTTTTATTTCCATAATGAGCCCATACCCTGGAAGGAGAGGAGAATGAAATCTGGACTCGAGTGTCAATAAAACCCATCACATCAACTGGCACCAGCAATATCAAACACGAGCTTGCACCTTTTTTCATTTAACTCCCAGTTGATAACATTACGTTTTAGAAGTCATAAGCATTAAATGACATTTTCTTCCCTATCTACTTAAAAGGGTCAAGAGATGCTGTTACACAACCATGACTGATTAATTAAATCACCAACGTGAACCTTTGATATTATTTTATACTCTCCAAAAGTTTCGTGTCATATCATATGTTGTAAATTCATGACTTAAGAAAAGCTAACAATCAAATATGTGCTAAAGCAGAGAAAATCTTATGTATTGGTGCTCTTGAAAGAGAAAGTTAAAAAAAGTTAGGATTTTCAGCAGTATTGTGAATTAATTACTTATGAAACTATATGAACTTGGTGAATGCTAAAGATTACTGAGATTCATACTTGCAAGTATGATCTACAGATTTAATCAGGCAAAATTCAAAATTTCAAAATAAACAATACAGTTGATTACGTCTACATTCACAAGTCAGGAAAACGTATTTTGAACATGCTACAATCTGATAAATGATAGTGTTTTGACAAACAAATTCAATTCTCTGACTCTAACAATACTTTGGTACAGAAACTGTCAAGAATAAGCATTAACTTGAATGAAACTTGTCACATCGAGGTCTTGCTTCATTGAAGTATAATATTGCCTAACAGGGAAGGCAGATGAACTCAGGGCATGGTTAGGAACACGGGACTGGGATATCACAGCAATGACAGAAACATGGCTCAGGGATGAACAGGACTGACAACTTAATGTTTCGGGATACAAATACTGCATGAAGGATAGAAAGGAGGCAAGAGAGGAGGGGGAGTGGTATTTTTCATAAAAAATAGCATTACAGCTGCACTGAGGGAGGATATTCCTGGAAATACATCCAGGGACGTTATGTGGATGGAACTGAGAAGTAAGAGAGAAATGATCACCTTATTGGGAATGTAGTATCAATCCCCTAATAGTCAGAGGAAAATTGAGAAACAAATTTGTAAGGAGATCTCAGTTACCTGTAAAAATAATAAGGTAAGGAATTTTAACTTTCCTAACAAGACTGGGACTGCCATAGTGTTAAGGATTTAGATGAAGAGGAACTTGTTAAGTATGCACAAGAAAATTTTCTGATTCAGTATGTCGATGTACCTACATACAGCAAAATTTGACCTACTCTTGAGAAATAAGGCAGGGCAGGTGATTGAGGTGTCAGTGGGAGGGCACTTTGGGGCCAGTGGCCATAATTCCATTAATTTTAAAACAGTGATGGCAAAGGATAGACCAGATCTAAAAGTTGAAGTTCTAAACTGGAGGAAGGCCAATTTTGACGGTATTAGGCAAGAACTTTCAAAAGCTGATTGGGGGCAGATGTTCGCAGGTAAAGGGACGGCTGGAAAATTGGAAACCTTCAGAAATGAGATAACGAGAATCCAGAACAAGTATATTCCTGTCAGGCTGAAAGGAAAGGCTGGTAGGTATAGGGAATGCTGGATGACTGAAGAAATTGAGGGTTTGGTTAAGAAAAAGAAGGAAGCATATGTCAAGGATAGACAGGATAGATCGAATGAATCCTTAGAACAGTATAAAGGCAATAGTAGGATACTTAAGAGGGAAGTGAGGAGGGCAAAAAGGAGACATGAGATAGCTTAGGCAAATATAATTAAGGAGAATCCAAAGGGTTTTTACAAATACATAAAGGACAAATGGGTAACTAGGGACAGAATTGGGCCGCTCAAGATCAACAAGGTAACCTTCGTGTGGAGCCATACGAGATGGGGCAGATACTAAACGAGTATTTTGCCTCAGTATTCACTGTGGAAAAGGAGATGGAAGATAATAGAATGTAGGGAAATAGATGGTGAGATCTTGGAAAATATCCATATTACAGAGGAGGAAGTGCTGGACGTCTTGAAAAGCATAAAAGTGGATAAATCCCCAGGCCCTGATCAGGTGTTCCCTAGAACTCTGTGGGAAGCCAGGGAAGTGATTGCTGGGCCTCTTACTGAGATATTTGTATCATCGATAGTCACAGATGAGGTGCCAGAAGACTGGAGGTTGGCTAACGTGGTACCACTGTTTAAGAAAGGTAGAAAGGACAAGTCAGGGAACTATAGACCAGTGAACTTGATGTTGGCAGTGGGCAAGTTGTTGAAGGGAATCCTGAGGGACAGGATGTACATGTATTTGGAAAGGCAATGACTGATTAGGGATAATCAACATGGCTTTATGCGTGGGAAATCATGTCTCACAAACTTGATTGTTACTTTTTCAAAAAAACTCAAAGATGATTAATGAGGGCAGAGCAGTAGATGTGATCAATATGGATTTCAGTAAGACATTCGACAAGGTTCCCCATAGGATACTGGTTAGAACTCATGGAATAGAGGGAGAACTCGCCATTTGGATACAGAACTGGCTCAAAGGTAGAAGACAGAGGATGGTGGTGGAGGGTTGTTTTTCAGACTGGAGGCCTGTGACAAGTGGGGTGCCACAAGGATTGGTGTTGGGTCCACTACTTTTCATCATTTATGTAAATGATTTGGATGCAAGCATAAGAGGTATAAGTTAGTAAGTTTGCAGATGACACCAAAATTGGAGGTGTAGTGACAGCGAAGAAGGTTACCTCAGATTACGACGGGATCTTGATCAGATGGGCCAATGGGCTGAAAAGTGGCAGATGGGGTTTAATTTAGATAAATATGAGGTGCTGAATGTTGAGAAAACATACCTTAGCAGGACATATACACTTAATGGTAAGATCCCAGGGAGCATTGGTGAACAGAGACCTACTCTTCAAACCTTTCTGCAAAAAAATAGTCAGACAGATATTGGTGAAAAATGGTACTGGCTAAGTTCTGATGTTACCTACATAAAACAGTTAAATGTATCAAGAATGTCCACAGAAAGTATGAAAAGCAGTATTGTCTTAATGAAATATGTATATGTCATGTTGCTGGGCCGAAGGGCCTGTTTCTACACTGTAAGTAATCCAATGTAATCTGATGATCATATAAAGCTGGCATGATGAAACATATGATTTTACCAATTCAATATTTCCAAGCAAGATTGATCAAACTATTTTTCAAATTATTGCTTATAGTAAAATATTTTAAACAGCACTTTTACAGTTTAATTTCAAAATATTTTATTTGTGCTGCTAAGTATTTTGCTCAAAATGAACAAATGTTCAACACACAACAGTATGCTTTCAACATTCCTATAGAAAACAAATGACAGTAAATAACACGCGGTATTTATCAGGAGAAAGGGGCGTGGTCCCAATAGTTAGTCATACAGCAGTCCTTGAAAAACGTTTTGTTTTTAAAAAACTAAGATTAATCGCAGCATTCAGAGTCAATTCACATATATTAAATACGGTGAACGGAATGATAACATCAGCAGTCACTGCTAAATGCACCACTACATACAATCACCAGGCAACCTTCACATTATACCTTATCAACTTGTAAACATACACCACGTGTTAATATAAATTCGACATTTATCCGTGATACAAAACAACGAACACGGTAAAGGTTCCGTATTACTTAGCCATACTTTTAAACTACAGAAGTTGAGGATTTTCATCACTGTTAACCTTTTTACACAACATATTGCAAACAAACATAATTCTGCCATGTGTTTACATAAAAGGTTGGTAGGCGGGTTCGCTGGTCCATCCGACGCCTCGAAAACTACCACAAGATAGTGTTCCTTGCCACTAACTCCACGCTCTACTCAGGGTCGTTGTCAATGAGGCTGTTCTCTAGCTCTCCAGTGACAACCCTGTTCTCCTTCACATCATTTTGTTTTCGAGCCCTGTTTCTAACATGGCGACCAACACAAACAAACCCGCCGTGGGCGGGGTCCCAGCTACCAGACAGCCGACGCCGCTCCGCCTACCGACTGCTTCCATTGGTTCAGCCCCATCGGTTGACGGGGCACCCGTCTTGATGGCTATGTCTCATTGGCTCGCGGCACATCAATCAGATGACAAAACGGAGACATCAGCTTCCTCCGTCTTCATCCTCCATCACTCTCTCGCTTACTCTCTCTCCCCCTCTCCCTCGGTTGACTTCTCAATCCGATCGCCATGAAGGTAGAACAAGTACTTGCTTCAACAACAAAGAAACACTTTCGATAAAAGTTTCACCGCACCTACCTCTAGAAAGGCGTGTTGTCAGGTTGATCAGCTTCGGAGGTTGTGATGGGACGGTAAAGCAAGACGCGCGTTTGTTTTGTTGATATCTTTCTGACGGGTTCCTGGAAAGCGCGTGACTGTACTGACGGGGCCAGGGGGCGGGGTCACAGAGCAGCCAATAACAGCGCCGTTTGCCCGCCAGTCAACCTATGCTCCCCTCACTGTCCTCCCCTCCCCCAAAACAGCAGCAGCCGCCTCCGCCGCAGGTTCAATACTGGCTCTAGAGTGGAGCTCGACATGAGCGTGCGAAACATTCGTATGATTGATGCATTTGAAAAACAAAATGCATTACACAGCGTATCGCATGTTCTTTCACGAAACGACTTGTCCCCTCATCAGTTTATATTACATCTCCTTCCACACATAGATGAGAATGTGTCAAATACTTTCGATTTAAAAAAAACAATGTTAGTCTATGGGATGTTTCTTGACAGCTGTGAAAATATGGGCCAAAAATTGTGGTGATGGAAAATTACAGCAGGTCAGGCAGCTTCCGAGGAGCACGACCGTCGACGATTCGGGCATAAGCCTTTCAGGCATGGGAGAGCTGAGATCAATGTGGGGTGGGGGTAACTGGAAAGGCAATAGGTCAATGTAGGGAAAAGATGACAGTGAGAGGTTGGAATGGAGGGTGTAACTGACAGATGAGGAGGAAAATAGACTGGAAGAGGATAAAGCCCAATCAGAGGGTTGGGTCTGGGATGAGGTGGGGGGCAGAGGGAAGATGAGGAAAATGGTGAAGTTGACTTTGATGCCATGTGGTTGAAGGGTCCCAAGGCAGAAGATTAGGCATACTTCCCGCAGTCATCAGGTGACTTGGATTTGGACTTTGCATGTCAGTGGTGGAGGGGGAGGGGGAGTTGAAGTAGTCGACCACAGGGCGTTGGGGTTGTTTGGTGCATGTGTCCCAGAGATGTTCCCTGAGTTTCACGAGCTGTCTCCCATGTGTAGTTAAAAATCAGACAATACCAGGTTATAGTCCATAGGTTTATTTGGAAGCATCTGCAAATGTGTTGCTGGTCAAAGCACAGCAGGCCAGGCAGCATCACAGGAATCGAGAATTCGACGTTTCGAGCATAAGCCCTTCATCAGGAATAAGAGAGAGAGAGAGCCAAGCAGGCTAAGATAAAGGGTAGGGAGGAAGGACTAGGGGGAGGGGCGATGGAGGTGGGATAGGTGGAAGGAGGTCAAGGTGAGGGTGATAGGCCGGAGTGGGGTGGGGGCGGAGAGGTCAGGAAGAGGATTGCAGGTTAGGAGGGCGGTGCTGAGTTAAGGGAACCGACTGAGACAAGGTGGGGGGAGGGGAAATGAGGAAACTGGAGAAATCTGAATTCATACCTTGTGGTTGGAGGGTTCCCAGGCGGAAGATGAGGCGCTCCTCCTCCAGCCGTCGTGTTGTTGTGTTCTGCCGGTGGAGGAGTCCAAGGACCTGCATGTCCTCGGTGGAGTGGGAGGGAGAGTTAAAGTGTTGAATCTACTTCTAAATAAACCCGTTGGACTATAACCTGGTGTTGTGTAATTTTTAAACTTTTGTGAAAGTGAGGACTACAGATGCTGGAGATTAGAGTCGAGAGTGTGGTGCTGGAAAAGCACAGCACATCAGGCAGCATCTGAGGAGTAGGAGAATTGAGTTTTGATCCACCCAGTCAAACACTGACACCTCTTCATCATGGTTACGTGATGGATTAGGTGTTTGTAAAGTTGTTTTGAAGGTGTAGAGGTGTACTGTACCTTTAAGAGATAGGGGAAGCTGGCGAGGACTTAGAGAGGCATAGAGTGTGCTGAACAATTTAAAAATGTAACATTTGGTTGAAACAAATAGCTGGAATTATGTTACCATGGTACAAAAACAAATTCAAATTCAGCTAATCAGTTTAAGATATGCCCCAGATACCAAAATCCAATTGAATTTGAAGTTTACTGTTTGGGATGACATCAAACTAATGAAATGATCCGATGTTTGGGATATAAAATCAGACATTTTGAACAGTTAGGGTGAGAACTACAAAGAGCTGCTAAGAAGCAACAACTGTCAGCAGAATAGCTGTCTGAAAGATACCTGAACATAAGAAATTTGTGCAGCAGAACACCAAAATTGACCTATAGGAATCAACAGAGACGGTTCAATATCTGGAGCCTAGGTTTGAAATTGATTTTGCTTTAAATTTGAGAGAATTTATTGGACCACTATTGTAGAGTGGGAGGTAAAAGATAGGACTAAGAGAAAGCAGTTATGAAAAGATGTTGTTTAATGTTCTCTGTTGGATTTAAAGAATAAAACTCTTAAATTTTACTTTAAATAGTGACCTCTGGACTAGTTCTTTGCCTCTTGAAATTTAACAGATTACAGCACAAGGTGAGCTCCTGTGTGTTGGGTTTAAAGTTAACAAGAGGGGTTTACCCAGTGCCATAACAAACTGTTCAACCTCCTTGCGGAAGCAGTGTCCAGCAACCCAGCAACTGCAGTCCTCAGTTTCTCTCAGTATCTGTGAAAATATTCCTACCACTTTTCTTCTGTGTCCCATTGACACTATAAAATCAATATTTGCTTGGAATGCAGCAGCAGAAAGTACTCAGCTTATGTGGAGATGTGTGAGCTTATGTTTCAAATGAATAGCTGTTGATGCAAATTTTTCTTTAGCTTTTCCAGCATTAGCAGGTTTTTGCCCTTGTAGTGTTTATGCATGTATTAGGAAGAATTATCACCCTTTTCAAAGTTCAGGAATTTACAAGTCCTACTTGTACTACAGGAGACAGCTTGGTTTCACTCACCATTCGTTATTTGGTCACCCTTTTGGCTCCAAGAACACATTTTCAACAAGGTAATTTTATAGAAAACTCCAGAGGATTCCGATTCGCAGGGAGTGAAAGAGCCTGCATGCTGAGAGCACACGCTGCATCTAAGAGACCATCATTTTTTCCTATTAAAGCTCTCAGATAGTCTGCTTGAAAATGGGAGTTTGATATCCTTACTACCCTCAGAACCAATATTATATTAATTGTTATGAAACAGAAAATAATTAAGATGTACCTGAGAGTTGTCACTATTTATTGCTCCACTGCAGTCAAGTACCACTAACAATGTATCAATCTAGCAGCCCCATCAGCAAGAATTACACAAGTGCAGTTTGAGACTAAAGTACAATATGAATTTTCTAATTTTAGGCAGTACCTTGGGATTGAGGATGCCTTCATTCCACTTAAATGGATTCTGAGAGGGCTAGTGAATTCACCTACAAATTGCAGAAGCTGCCACATATGTAAATGGTGCTTGGAGAGTCAGGGAATTGAGTTGGTTAATGGTTTGTGCACTTGAGGACCAGGATCTCATTTTACCAGGGAGAATTGATCAGGGTGACCAACTGTCCCATAGTAGAGGTAGTTGTCTCATTCATTGTGGCTGGAATGCTGCTTGGTCTAGAATTTTGACCCTTAGTGTTTTGCACAAACATTGCAGGTGCCTGTACTCTGCACCTTCCACCTGTTCTCAGGTTCACCAGCAATACCCCTGCTCCTAACAAATCTCACAGACAGTGTAGGATCTACTTCTGCAACTACTCTTTTGCACAGTTGTAGAGTGCCCACTTCACACCTCAGAAGTACCACCAGCAGTACCTTCATAAGATCCTCCAAATCCAGTAGCAAGAATGTATAATTTCAACAGGAATATTTTCTCCAAAGCCAAGATAATCAGCTTGGGCAACTGAAAACTCAAAACCAGCTTTGAGTTGTATGCCTGGCATCAGAGTTCCAAAGCAACAACTCTGTACAGAACTTGGGCTTCAGGAGAACGGTGAATTAGGGATGCCCTCAAAGCAATCCTGAAAAAATCAAATATCCTCATTAAGTCACAGAATTCTCTGGCTTATGACTCACTCAGATAATTATGGTAGGCAAAAAGCATCAAGACACTTCAAGAACATAGAACCCACACCATATTAACTAATCTCAAAGCAATTTGGGGGATCACCTGATTTTGGGTGAGCTCATTTGGCTAATACTCAGATATACATGAGGTATAAGTTTATGAACCACCGAACCTTTGGGAGACAGTACTTGCTTGGAAATGGTGCTGCTCATTCATGACAATCACCAGTAAACAACGACCTATGGTCACCGAAAACTGGATGTACTAGAACATATACTGAACATACTAGAAAAATTTCTGTAGTGCTGTTTACATTGGGTCAAGTATCACTATAAATATTAAGTGAAATTATGTGGAAATGTCGTTATTGATTTTTCAAAGGGAATAAAAAATGTTTTAAATTACAAAATGATGTTTACTGAAGAGGTGTTAAATTATTTCTTGGATAGTTAATATTAAGTTTGAAAATCTTACAGGAAATTACATATTTTCCATTCAATAGCAACTAATTAGTATTTTCATTCACTGCACCTACAGGTAATAATTTGCAAATAAATGAGAACGTATAATTCTATTAGCTTGATATTCTTTCTGCAGTTAAATTTTATTTAAAAGATTACTTGAAAATCAAATCAGTAATTTAGTCCATATTCAAAAAAAAAGTTGAACTCACACTCAATGTATATTTCCCATCAATTTTAGTCCCATTAACCTTCCTATTTTCAGAGGTGTTAGTTGTATTTATTTCCTCTTCCATTTTTGTCCCTTGATTATTTAGTATTTTTAAAATACTCTCTTTTCTACCATGGAAGATGATGCAAAATATTTATCCGGCTCCTCTGTCATTTCCTGGGAACCCATTATTTCCCAGCCTCATTGAGGAGCCGATATCCACTTTGACCTCTCTTAATTGGTAAATACTTCAAGTAGCTTTTACTTTCAAGCTTACCCGGTTAATTTTCTCTTCTGTTTAGGTCATCTTTTGCTGGTTGTTAAGATTTTCCCAGTCCTTGGCTCACTACTAATGTCTGCCATTGTACATTTTACTTTTAATTTGATGCTATCCTTAAGCCCCTAGTTAATCCCTTTTAGTTTATTCCCTTCCTAGAGTCCTTCTTTCTCTTTGGGATATATCTTTGCTGTGAATCATGAAATATTTAATTAAACACTTCTCATTGTTTCTCAACTGCCTTTATTGGTCAACTCCTTTTCCAGTCAACTCTGCCCTCATTTCTTTGTATTTGCCCTTATTTAAGTTTTAGCATAATTGTTTCTGATTCAAGTTTCTCAATCAGAATGCTAAATTCTACCTCATGGTCACTGTTTATGAGTAGATCTTTATTCCCAAGACCTTCCATTTGACTTTTCCAATCTACAAGATTAAAGTCAGCCATGATCAATTAACACCTTTTTTCTCTCTCATATTTTATGTATTCTCTGCCACACAGTAGCTCAGTGGTTAGCGCTACTGCCTCAACACCAGGGACCTATGTTCAATTCCACCCTTGAGAAACTGTCTGTGTGGAGTTTACACATTCTCTGTGTCAGCATTTCCTGAGTGCTTTGGTTTCCTCCTGCAGTCCAAGGATGTGCAGGTTAGGTGGATTGGCTATGCTAGATTGCCCACAGCTTCCAGGGATATGCAAGCTAGGTAGGAAAAGCAGAGTTACAGGCTTTGGGGGAGGGGAGGGGTGTAGGTCTGGGTGAATTGCTCTTCGGAGAATATGTGGACTTGATGGGCCAAATGGCCTACTACTTCCAATGTTGTCTTCCCATTGATATTTCTTACCTCCACCGATATGAATTCTATGTCTTCTGATCCAAGATCATTTCTGGCTATTGTACTTACTTTCATCCCAACACCTTTCCTGCCTGCCTCTCATTCAAAAAGTCACACTCACACGAATATTTAGTTCTCAAATTTGATCTTCTTATAACCATGTCTCTATAATGGTTAAGATCAAATCTATTAAACTCCATATATTTTGTTCAAAGTGCTGTGTACTTTTAAGTAAAGAGCTATTAATTTTGCCTTTCCACTATAATTTCTGCGCTATGAGCCAAGGAATGGCAGGTGGAGTTTAATTTAACTGTGAGGTGCTTTACTTTGGAAAGGCAAATTAGGGCAGGACTTATACACTTAATGGTAAAGTTCTGGGAGTGTTGCTGAGCAAAAAGACCTTGGAGTGCAGGCTCATAGTTTCTTGAAAGTGGAATCTCAGACAGGATAGTGAAGGCAGCATTTAGTACGTTTGCCTTTATTGGTCAGTGCACAGAGTACAGGAATTGGGAGGTCATGTTGTGCCTGTGCAGGACATTAGTTAGGTCACTTTTGGAATATTGTGTTTAATTCTGGTCTTCCTGCTATAGGAAGAATGTGGTTATAGTTGAAAGGGTTTAGAAGAGATTTACATGGATGTTGCCAGGGTTGGAGGGCTTGAGCCATTGTCAGCTACTGAATAGACTGGGGCTAGTTTCTCTGGAATGGTGACATTAGATGCTTCTAAAATTATGAGCGGCATGGATAAGGTGAATAGCCGAGGTCTTTTCCCCAGGTAAAGGAGTCCAAAACTAGCAGGCCATAGGTTTACGGTGAGAGGGGAAAAGATTTAAATGGAACCTAGGGGTAACTTTTTCCATAGAGTGTAACACACATATGGATTTAACTGCCAGAGGAAGTGCTAGAGGCTTTTGACATTTAAAAGGCATCAGGATGGGTATATGAATAGGAAGGGTTTAAAAGGAGCACGGACCAATGTTGGTAAATAGGACTAGATTAATTTAGGATATCTGGTCAACTTGGACCAGTTACACCAAAGTATCGGTTTCAATTCTGTACAACATTATGAGCTACTATTTTTCTTCTTTTGCATATTGTCATTTTCTGTTGGTCTCTGGTATTGTGATCCAAATAGCTGCCCTGCACTGCTGCCATTTTGTTTTGTTTAGTTTTATAAGCCTCAACTTATAATTAGCTTAAAGCCCTCCCCATAGTCTTAGTTGTTCAATTCACCATCACAACAGTCACAGCGTGGTTCAAGTGAAATCCATCCCACCTGAACCCATCACTGGCTGGACCACCATTTATTGCCATTCCAAAATTTCCCAGTGGGCAGTTAGAGTCAACCATATTCATGTAGTCCAGACAAAGTAAGGACAGCAGTTTTCTTCTCCCTAACTGACATTGGTAAACCAGATGGGTTTTTCTGACAATCGACACTGGTTTCAATGGCCATCATTAGAATCTTAATTCCAGATTTTTATTGGATTCAAATTCTACCACTTGCCATGGTGGGATTTGTTCCGGGAACCCAGGTTCGTTACCTGGGTGCCTGGATTAGTAATCTCATGGTAATTCCACGATGTCATCATCTCCCTCTTTTCTTATATAAATCCATGAGCTAAAACCCTTTCCTTCCACATCAATCTTTGAGCAACACATTTAATTCCCCAACTTGATTGACCATCTGCCAGTTTGCTCATATGCCATGAAGGTTCTGATTATAATTTGGCTCCCAACTATTCAATTTCATTTAGTACCTCCTTTCTATTCACTCAATGATGGCAAAAGAATGAATGTGGAGGTAATTTCCAATTAACTTTTGATTATGTAATTAACACTTATGATCCCAGCTGATGTTACTACTCGACAAGTCAGATCTCAGAATTGGCTTGATACATTTTTGTATGTATTTTGGATTAGTGGTGCTGGAAGAGCACAGCAGTTCAGGCAGCATCCAACGCATCTCGCCCACATTCCGCACCTCAGACCCCACCCCTCCAACCGTAACAAGGACAGAACGCCCCTGGTGCTCACCTTCCACCCTACAAACTTCGCAGAAACCAAATCATCCGCCGACATTTCTGCTACCTCCAAAAAGACTCCACCACCAGGGATATATTTCCCTCCCCACCCCTTTCCGCCTTCCGCAAAGACCGTTCCCTCCATGACTACCTGGTCAGGTCCACGCCCCCCCTACAATCCACTCTCCCAACCTGGCACCTTCCCCTGCCACCGCAGGAACTGCAAAACCTGCGTCCACATCTCCTCCCTAACCTCCACCCAAAGGCCCTAAAGGAGCCTTCCACATCCATCAAAATTTTACCTGCACATCCACTAATATTGGAGACTGGACGCATCCTAGCGGAGCACTTTAGGGAATATGTCCGGGACACCCGCACCAAATCAACCACACCGCCCCGTGGCCCAACATTTTAACTCCCCCTCCCCACTCTGCCGAGGACATGGAAGTACTGGGCCTCCTCCACTGCTGCTCTCTCACCACCAGACGCCTGGAGGAAGAACGTCTCATCTTCCGCCTCAGAACACTTCAACCCCAGGGCATCAATGTGGACTTCAACAGTTTCCTCATTTCCCCTTCCCCCACTTCCAGCTCAGCACTGTCCCCACGACTTGTCCTACCTACCTATCTTCTTCTCCACCTACCCACTCCACCCCCCCCCCCCCCCCCCCATCACCCTCTCCCCCACTCACCTATTGTATTCTATGCTACTTTCTCCCCACCCCCAGCCTCCTCTAGCTTATCTTTCCACGCTTCAGGCTCTCTGCCTTTATTCCTGAAGGGCTTTTGCCCAAAACGTCGATTTTACTGCTCCTCTGATGTTGCCTGAACTCCTGTGCTCTTCCAGCATCACTAATCCAGAATCTGGTTTCCAGCATCTGCAGTCATTGTTTTTACCTCCAAATGGAATTGACACCCCTTGTTGTGGAGAAGCCAAAGGAAAACAAGGAACTGAGGAGTTAAAAGAAAAATACCCTGGAATTTTCCCAGACTGCGCATTAAGAAGATCCCACTATCATAAGTTACAGTACAAAGCAAAAACTCGAGAAGTATGAAGGAGTTGAGATGCAGTTAGCGGATACCCTGTTTGATGTAATGGTGCAGGAAAAACCTGAAAAGGCAGGGGGTCAGGCACAAGTGTTTGGTCTTGAAAGCCTAATGGACTTACAACAGAAAGATGACCCATGCATACTCAGTAAAGGAGGTAGAATGTATTCCTGAGAGTTGTTATCTGAAAGATAGAATCAGAAGAGGAAAATGGAAACGACAACAGGTTAGTGCAGAAGAGAAACAGGCAGAAGTGCACCAGATTGTGTTGCCGGTAGCATACAGAGAGGAAGTGTTATGGGTAGCACAATAGGTGGTCACATAGGTGTACGGAAAACTCAGGTTAAGGTACAAAAGCATTTTTTTTGGGCTTGGACTGCACAAGGATGTGGTTAACTTTTGCCGTACAGGTCATGTGCCAAATGGTAGGTAATCCATAGGCAGTAGTAAAACCAGCATCTTTGTTGCTGATTCCCACATTCGAAGAACCTTTTGCCCAGGTTAGGATTGATTGTATAGGTCTCCTTCCTGAAGCTAAAAGTGGGAACCAGTACTTGCTAACCATAATAGCTGTATCTACCAGATTTCTAGAGGCAATTCCATTAGAGTATTATGGCAAAAAGGGTTATAGAGGAGTTAGTAGCTTTCTTCACGCAGTACGGGCTACCCAGAGAAATTCAAATCAGACCAAAAGTCTAATTTTACTGCTAGGCTGTTTAGGAAGTCATGGATAGCTTAGGCATGCAGCACTGTAAATCAAGTGCATATCATCCTGAATCCCAGGGAGCTTTGGAAAGGTGGCATCAGACCCCGAAGACCATGTTAAGCATCCTGTTAAGATTATCTGAATGATTAGGATAAAGGTATACCAATGATATTGATCATCATTAGAGCTGTCCCAAACGAATCTACTCAATTCACTCCCTTGGAGTTAATATTTGTAAATGAAGTGAGACGGCCATTGAAATTAATCAAAGAGAAATTGACAGGACTGAAGACGGAGAGGTCACATTTGGATTATGTATCGGAGGTGTGGGAGAGATTAAATTAGCATTTGAAGATGGCACAGCATAGAATGAAGCAGGTGGCAGATAAAAACTTGAATCTGGACATTTTCCTGTGGGGATGATGTATTAGTATTGTTACCAGTGGTAGGAGATCCTTTCAAAGCCAGGTTAAGTGGTCGCTATCAAATGGAGAAAAAAAGTCAGATCAGGTAGACTGTCTGGTAAAGATGCTGAATAGGAAAGAAAAACTAACGGGTATGTCATGTGAATATGTTGAAACCTTATAATAGAGTCAGAGATGTACAGCATGGAGACAGACCCTACGGTTCAACCCATCCATGCCGACCAGGTATCCCAACCCAACCTAGTCCCACCTGCCAGCACCCGGCCCATATCACTCCAAACCCTTCCTCTTCATATACTCATCCAAATGTCTCTTAAATGTTGCAATTGTATCAGCCTCCACCACTTCCTCTGGCAGCTCAGTCCAAACACATGCTACCCTCTGTGTGAAAAGGCTGCCCTATAGGTCTCATATCTTTCCCCTCTCACCATAAACCTATGCCCTCTAGTTCTGGACTCCCCGACCTCAGGGAAAAGACTGTGCCTATTTACCCTATCCATGCCCCTCAATTTTGTAAACCTCTATTAGGTCACCCCTCAGCCTCCGATGCTCCAGGGAAAACAGCTTCACCCTGTTCAGCCTCTCCCTACAGTTCAAATCCTCCAACCCTGGCAATATCTTTGTGAATCTTTTCTGAACCCTTTCAAGCTTCACAACATCTTTCCGATAGGAAGGAGACCAGAATTGCACTCATTAGTCCAATAGTGGCCTAACCAATGTCCTGTACAGTCGCAACATGACCTCCCGACTCCTGTACTCAATACTCTGACCAATAAAGGAAAGCATACCAAATGCCTTCTTCAATATCCTTTCTACCTGTGACTCCACTTTCAAGGAGCTATGAACCTGCACTCAAGGGTCTCTTTGTTCAGCAACACTCCACAGGACCTTGCCATTAAGTGCATAAGTCCTGCTAAGATTTGCTTTCCCAAAATGCAGCACCTCGCATTTATCTGAATTAAACACCATCTGTCACTTCTCTGCCCATTGGCCCACCTAGCAAGATCCTGTTGTAATCTGAGGTAACCCTCTTCACTGTCCACTACACCTCCAATTTTGGTGTCATCTGCAAACTTACTAACTGTACCTCTTACGCTCGCATCTAAATCATTTACGTAAATGTCAAGAAGTAGAGGACTCAGCACTCTACTGGTCACAGGCCTCCAGTCTGAAAAACAGCCCTCCACCACGACCCTCTGTCTTCTACCCTTGAGCCAGTTCTGTATCCAAATGGCTAGTTCTCCTCGTATTCCATGAGATCTAACCTTGCTAATCAGTCTCCCATGGGGAACCTTGTCGAACGCCTCACTGAAGTTCATATAGATCACATTTACTGCTCTGCTCTCATCAATCCTTTGTTACTTCTTCAAAAAAACTCAAGTTTGAGAGACAGGATTTCGCACACATAAAGCCATGTTTATCACTAATCAGTCCTTGTCTTTCCAAATACATGTACATCCTGTCCCTCAGGATTCCCTCCAACAACTTTCCCACCACTGACATCAGGTCACTGGTCTATAGTTCCCTGGCTTGTCCTTACCACCCTTCTTAAACAGTGGCACCACATTAGCCAACCTCCAGTCTTCCAATACCTCACCTGTGACTATCATGCTACAAGTATCTCAGCAAGAGGCCCGGAGACAGGGAATTGGAGAAACAGATGTTAGTTACTGCCCCGCAGAGTGAGGAATCAAATCTACATGTTATGGTGGCACAGACTTGATGGATTGAATGGCCTACTTCTGCTCGTGTCTTATGGTCTTAACCGCTTTGTTTTCATAAGCACAATAACATCCATGTTCTTATTCCAGTCACAAAATGTACTCTTAGCAACAGTAATCAAGAGTGCTATTCATGTCAGGAGCACATGGCCATGCTTCCTAAATTTATTTCTATTTAATTTTAATTCCACAATACTTAACATTCATCTAAAGACAATCACAATACTGTTGCAATAGTTCAGCTGTGGCATGAGGTTTCAGTTTCCTTTTACATACCTGAAACAAACTGTCAGAGAGATCCACAATCTTAAATCGGATGTCATGTTCATACTGCTTAACAGCAAAATCACAAATACATTTTTAGATTACTATCGTTCCTTAATTAAATCAAATTGTTCCATAATCCAAAAACTGGATCCTTGCTAAATTTAATGTGTAAGTGCTTTAGAGAGAGAAAAAAAAGAGGTATAGCCATAACTAGAGCTTTTCATCAATTATTTATTGTCATCAGATTTTGATTCAATTTTGATTTTAGTAAAAGAACGGAAGGCAAGAAATACAAAAGCAGTGTATAAATGCTCCAACTAGATCTGCATACTCACATTGCAGGAGACAGATCAATATAAAAATAAGACCCCAGTAAATAAACACTTGTTTGACAAAATATATTATTTTCTCAGTGCTACATTCTGACGATTTCTCTTTACATATTAGTATAAATGTAATAAAAAATGTCCAATTCTTCAGGTGTATAACATATAAGCAGAGTCAAGCTTCCAATATATTGCAAAATATTTACACATTAGTTTTATTACTTCAAACTCTAAGCATCAATACCAATTGCTGAATTATAAACCAGAATGCAAAACATCCACCACTGCTGAATGCCATTTGCAAAGGTTGCATCTACGAAAGCCGCTTACATGCAAAGGAAATGAATCGATTGCAGCGATTTTAAAGGTATCTTCTTTCTCTATAAAGAGAGGGATTATATAAAACATGAAAAGATCCACAGTGCAGATACAAATACTTTCATAGGTAAAAATACAATTGCTGGCTACTAATTCCAATTATCATCTTTTGAAAAAGAAATGCTGACTGGCAAAATGAGACCCACAATTATTCCTTCTGCTTCCAAAACAGCAATGACTAAAGGCTTCAAATACTTGCCCCATAAACTTACTCAAATTGATAGATTCTCTCCTGTTGTTTGAAAAATAATGCCATTTCTATTCCAGAAGTGCCAGTGGAATACTGAATTATATTAAAGGTCAATGCTTCATAAAAGCATTAAGTTAAGCACTTGGCTTTTACTCTAATGGACTCAGCCATGGAAGACAATTGGCAACGTTAGAACATACTGTACTGGTCTCCCATGAATTACATATTTATACAAAATTCAAAGAAGTGGTTCTGCTCATTACTTTCGGTTAATAAGTTACATTACTTTGCATAATTCCCCAGATATCTTGCATAGTCACATTTTGCATGGAAAATTCCACATCTAATAACTTTAAAATTTGAAGATTGGCCGGAAAAGGTTGGATTATCAACTCTGCCTCTAAAGAAGCTTTTCATACTCAACATTTCTCTTGGCATGAAATGTCTGAATTATACAAAATGGTTCAACTGTCTCTCACATTTGTGGATGTCATTGTTGCTAAGTGAGCACACAAACCATTTTAAGTGTATGTTCTGACAGAACATGCGTTATGGTCACATCCTGATATTTCTGGGAAAGTTCAAACGGAAATAAAATGCTGTGGTCCAAAGCACTGCTATTTTTGCTTTGAGGTCACATGGCACAGTTTGTATTTCCTTTACTCTACCACATATCCTCACCTTAAAAGCAAAATTACAGTCCAGATATCCTGACAAAAAAAATAAAAATATCAAGATATTACATAATGGTGGCCCATAAAGGTGTTATGGAGTTAATGATACATGGTCAGTTGAGCAAAAGCTTGATCAAAGATATGGGTTCCAAAAGGTACTGCCTCGTAAACATTTCCCCCACAGTGACCCCCATTACAAGGTTTGAAAATGCTTGAGAACCTCCGTGAACAGAGAGATAATAAAGGCCTGTTAAAGCAAACGCAGCTGTTGAAACTTGGTCAAACCCCGTGGCAGTCATTACTGCCTTGGATCTAGTGACCCAACTTGGGGTCCTAACCACTCTTTTCAACAGAGTTTCCCAAAGTAATGTTGTACAGGAGAATGAATTGTGGAGAGGTTTAAAAAGAAAATAAAAAGCATTAGGACCTAGATAGCTTAGGGCACGCTTTTCAAATCAAAAATCCATAAAAACAGGGAATTTGCAAGAGACCAGGGATAGACAAGTGCAAATATTTGGAAGAGATGATGTGGGAGGGAGGGGGACATAGGAGGGTGAGAATGAAACTTCCAAGTAGTGATGTTCCCACTGCTATCCTGGTTCTTGCAGTTGGCAATTAAGGATATGAAAGATGCCATCTAAAGGAGCTTTAATGAATTTTTGCAGTGTGCCTTCTACATGGTACTCTCAGCTGCTACTGAGTACATAGAACATAGAAAAATACAGCGCAGTACAGGCCCTTCGGCCCTCAATGTTGTGCCAATCCAAGCCCACCATCCTCCATATGTCTATCCAATGCCCGTTTAAATGCCCATAAAGAGGGAGAGGTTCACCACTGCTACTGGCAGGGCATTCCATGAACTCACGACTCGCTGAGTAAAGAATCTACCCCTAACATCTGTCCTATACCTACCACCCCTTAATTTAAAGCTATGCCCCCTCATAATATCTGACTCTATACGTGGAAAAAGGTTCTCATGGTCAACCCTATCTAAACCCCTAATCATCTTGTACACCTGTATCAAGTCACCCCTAAACCTTCTGTTCTCCAATGAAAACAGCCCCAAGTGCCTCAGCCTTTCCTCATACGATCTTCCTACCATACCAGGCAACATCCTGGTAAGCCTCCTCTGCAGTATGAGTGGTGCAGTGTGGATGATCATGGATATTTAGGTATTTTCTTACAACGGAGATGTTATTACACACCTCTAGAGCAGAAATGATTGGGTCCCAGCTCCAAAATAGTGAGGGGTACCATCTATGCATAACAAAAACCATTTATGGATCTTGCATCCAGGTGCAAATGCACATCCCACCAACTCCACTCCATTTTGAAGTTCAAATAGTAGTTTATAGTATAACCATTTACAAAACCTGACATTACATACCAGAATAAAACTTTGGGATTAATTGTCCAACCACAGTCAAATATACTCTTGCAATTGGCTACTGGTGTGACCATCTTGCACCTTCTCCACAGTAAAACAACTGGGGACCCTCTTTAAGCAAGTTATCAAGACTTGTTATTCATCAGTATTCAAAGTTTTTCAATTTAAAATATCTAAAATCTTAGGCTAGTTTCATCCAAATACAAAAAAAATACAAATGCCAAGGTCACTCAGCTCAGATAAACTAGTACTATACATGCTTAAAAATCTACATCTAAAAGCATAGAACTAGGAAATAAAGTTGCATTCTGTATAAAGCAGTTCCTCAAGAGCTCACCTGATCAAAGATATTCAAGGCCATTGGTAACGCAAGTACCAGATTGTTTCATTTTTCAACTGTGGACCAAACAGGGGGTTTAATTGGGACAGGATTGCAATCAGCCAGCTGCAAAATCAAAAATGAAAACAATTTATCAGCCACATTTTAAAAGGAATATTTTCAAGCTATATGAAAAAGATCACCTACTTTAACAATGCAAATGACAGAATTGTTTATAATAAAGGTCATTCCAGGTTAGCTTCAGATACATACTGAAGGTTCTTATTGCGCAGTAGTGTTTATACCTTTGATGAAATGACCTGGGATTCAAGTCCTTCCTGTTCCAGGTTGTGTAATAACATCCAAACAAGTTGATTAGAAAATATTACTTTAACATTTTAATATTGTTTAACTAAAGATTTGAGATGGCCCAGGGAATCCCTTGTGGACTCAGACCTGTAAAGCTTCTCTCAGTTCTTCCCGGAGATCGCACTCTTTGCAAGTCTGGAATAAAAACCTCTTACAGACAGTTCAGTTTAATTTTAGGCATCCCCTTTATTCACTAATAGCATCACTGTTACAACATAACACTGATACCTATAAGCTAAACTAACTAGGTTCAAGTGCCCCAGCAGGCTACTCTGATGTACTGATACAACATGGCTTCCTTTATACAAAAGTTTGAAAAAAATGCATGTTCTTAATTATACAGATAACAATGAAAGACAATTCATAAAGAAGAAAAGTTAATTGACAGATCTGTGCGCACTTGACTGATCACTTCTACAGGCCTTGAGCTATCCATCAGGTGGGAAAAACAAATCCAGCCGAGTTTGACGTCTGTTGTCAAGATAAGTTCCTGTAAAGAAGCACTAGTCTAAATTAAGTGGGAGATGTCATAAGGTAACCTTGCACAGCTCGCATGTCTGATATCATTGTTTTATGAAATGGCTTCTTCGCAAGGTCGTCAAACTTTTGACCATAAAATGGCTTCCCGACAGATTGTGTCAGAATCTCTTCAATGTTAGGTTTAGAATAATTTAAATTCAAATAAGACATAAGATCTGATTTGTTGGAATCGACAGTGAGACAGTAAAGGTCTGTAGAGTGATCTGCAAGAACAGCAAGTTAGTTAAGGCTTCATCAACATTACCTTTCACAGAGTTTGTATTTAACAACCAGTAATGGCTACTCGATATCATCATAAAGTCCCAAAATGCAATTAAATTCAATCCATAGCAGGTAAGCACTAAGTTAATTTGCTATTAGCTCCAACAGCCATCGGCACTAAAATGGTCTCTCTCTCGCGTGTCCTTTTGAACTCTCAATTCAGGGTTTTGTAACAGCAAAGCTTTTTTTCCCTCTGTATCTACCCCACTTGCAAGGGGTAATAAGAATCATTATAATTAACAGCATCTGACCGTTAATTACAAAGCTTTTGATCGTACAGAGTTCCATTTCAGGGTCAGAATCAAACACTGTCACATTAATTTCACAAGGGAACAACTGAATGTTATCACTTGGTGTCCTGTCTACAGTACAAAACTCATGTAGTTATACTATCTTTTGGTTACAAGATTCCAAATAGTTAAAAGATACCAGACAACGTACATTTCTATTATTCAGTACTGCAATACAATGAAATGAAATCAAAACACTTGATGACATATTGCTGGTAACAAATTGTGAAAAACCAGATGTTACAAGTGGTAAAGGTTAAGGTGAAGGGTAATGCTCAGAACCTTAGGGTACTCCAGAGTCAGAGTCACAGTCTGAAAGCACAGTCCAAACTGATCCATGCCAAGCAAAATGTCCATCCACACTAACCCCATTACCCTGCATTTGGCCCATATCCTTCTAATCATTTCCTATCCATGTATTTGTCCTAGTGCCTTTTAAATGATTGTTCACGTATCCGACTCAACCACTTCCACCTGCAGGTCTTTCCAGGTGTACCGACCTCTGCATAAAAAAAAAGTTGCCCCTCTGGTTCCCTTTTATTAGATTAGATTACATAACATACAGTGTGGAAACAGGCCCTTCGGCCCAACAAGTCCACACCGACCCGCCGAAGCGCACCCACCCAGACCCATTCACTTATATTTACCCCTGAACCTAACACTACGGGCAATTTAGCGTGGCCGATTCACCTAACCTGACCACTTTTGGACTGTGGGAGGAAACCCATGCAGACACGGGGAGAATGTGCAAACTTCTTTCCCCTCTGACCTTAAACTAATGCCCTCTTATCGTTAGTTCCCCAACCATGGGAAAAAGGCTGAGGGCTTTCATCCTAGATTAGATTACTTAGTGTGGAAACAGGCCCTTCGGCCCAACAAGTCCACACCGACCCGCCGAAGCGCAACCCACCCATACCCCTACATTTACCCCTGCCCCTAACACTATGGGCAATTTAGCATGGCCAATTCACCTGACCCGCACATCTTTGGACTGTGGGAGGAAACCGGAGCACCCGGAGGAAACCCACGCAGACACGGGGAGAACGTGCAAACTCCACACAGTCAGTTGCCTGAGGTGGGAATTGAACCCAGGTCTCTGGCACTGTGAGGCAGCAGTGCTAACCACTGTGCCACCGTGCCGCCCGATCCTATCCATGTCTCTTATGATCTTATGATCTTATACACCTCCAGAAGGTTCCCCCCTCAGTCTCCTATGCTCTAAAGAAACAAGTCCTAGCTTGACCAATCTATCGCTGCAACGCAGACCATTGAATCCTGGCAACATCCTTGTAAATTTCTTCTGCACTCTTTGCAGTTTAATAACATGCTTCCTGTAGCAAGGTGACCAAAACTGAACATGATATTCCAAGTGCAATCTCACCAACATCCTGTACAACTGCAACATAACTTCCCAACTTTCATACTTAATGCCCTGACTGGTGACGGCCAGTGTGCCAAAAACCTTCTTCACTGCCCTGTCTACCTGTAACTTCACTTTCAGAGAATTGTGCACTGAAACCCCAGGTTGCTTCTATTCCAGGACACTCCTTAAGGCCCTAGCATTAACCATGAAACTCCTATCTTGATATGGCTTTCCAAAATGCAAGACCTCACATTTATTTGTATTGAACTCCATTTACCATTTCCCTACCCACTTCACCAAAGACATCTCTGAAATGACTGAGTACTCAGACCGCTTGGTACCACGGTAACCCACAAACCTACCACTCCAGTTCAACAGCGGCTGATGAACCTAAAAAGGACCCTAAAACAACCAGCAAAATGAACGTCATTTACAAAATACCCTGCAAGGACTGTAACAAACACTACATCAGACAAACAGGCAGAAAACTAGCCACCAGGATACACGAACACCAACTAGCCACCAAAAGACATGACCCACTATCACTAGCATCCTTACGTACAGATGAAGGAGGACACCACGTTGATGGGGACAACACAGCCATCTAAGGACAAGCTAAACAGACACACACACATGGGAATTCCTGGAGGCCTGGCATTCAAACCAGAAGTTCATCAATAAACACATCAATCTGGACCCCATTTACCATCGTCCGAGAAGAACCGGAAATATTATCACCCACCTGAACAGACCAAGAGACACAAATAGAAAGCAGGACATAACATCAGCGCTTCACCGGAGACTCTGATGTTACCTAGCATTATGATGAAACGTCTGAAAACAAGCCTTCCAGCTCAAGCGAGTAAGCTTACAACCTGAACCTCAAACAGAACTACAAATCTTCTCAAACTGGTTACATTGTCTTTCCAACTTGGTAATCTTTTCATCACCATGGTATAAAATCATCAAGTACAATTTAATATAGCAAATGCAATTCTAGTGCAGTGACACAATTGGCTGGTGTCAAATTCTTAAGCAAAAGCACAAAATTATCATTTTACTTTATTCCATAATTATTACATTGTATATATTATTCCATTTATTCTTCAACTTGCCTCAGTGATCATGATCAGTACTTAACTTTTAAAAACTTTCACTGCAAGAAAGGTCCCAGGTGTAAAAGAGTTAGATGAAAGTCAAATTTGATAGACCATGTTTACCACTACTGCAACAACTTTAGTATTTTTAAGACACGTACCACTGAAATTAAAGAAAATAGGAACATGCTTGACCTTAAATCACAAGCGCAGTCATTTGACCCTTCCTCTGATTCGTAGTGCAAAGCTGGAATCCAAATGAGTTTGGCAAAACAGGAATTCATTGATAAACAGGAGGAAGACTGCCCAGAATCTAGGAGATTTCTTAAATAATTGACAACCAGACTAATCCTAACCCTATCATAGGAATATTTATTGTTCAAGTTTTATAACAGCCACAGTCCATCAAGTAATCAACTGCTGTTTCTTTGCCACTTCCCATTTCACCATAAAGTGTTCTACTGTACAGGTCACCAACTTTTCCAAAAATACCTATGAAAAGATTTCACAATTGACCACACGAAGTAGATCATTGAGCTTAAAATACTTAGAATAGAACAACATTGAGCAGCCCTTATCTTTTCCATCTCCACTTAGCCCCAGCCCATGAACCAACTGTCACAACTTCAACAGCATACAATTTCAGGTATTGTTTACAAAGTGTGCTTTAGTAACTTTCAGAATAACTACAATACAACATTGTGTAGTGATGTCATGCTCACTAAATAGGTAAACAGATATTTTCTGCCATAATATTTGCAATTGTAAAATAATTCTTCAGAAATCCTGTGTATTAACAATGTTTTATTATGCCAAAAGCTTGATAAGTGCAAGCACAGGTTATGATAGATAAAATAATGAACAATAATTTATTTTAATCCACAACACCTTTTGTCTGCCTGTCCTGTATTGATTGGTCTATGCCAGTAAAGTGTTAAGGGGTTATTTGCTCTGCTGACCTTCAAGAAAGTGGGTGCCCCAGGGGTAGGGTAGTATGTTTCAGTCTTGCAGGTAGAATGTAAAAAATTTACATAGTCACCTTCTGCTATTTGAAGTAAATTTGCATTCTGAGGAGGAGATAATTAGGAAGAACATTGCGGTTAAAATTCGGAACTCTGCAGTTAAAAAAAGCGATTTACACCAGATCTTGCCATTAAGGAATGATCTACATCACATTATTTTTTGAAATAATCAAATCATTACATTGTTTCTTGAGTGGCATGTGACTATGAGGAAGTGGCTGGGAGTTGTCTTGTGGGCATTACTAACTGATGTGAAATCTTGTAGAAAAGAACTACTGGTCCCTTTGTTGAGAGAGCTTTGCTTGACACGCTTGATCCTCCGAAAGCTTATAGTTGCTTAATAAATTTTGGCTGTTCACAGAAGTTGGCACATTGAATATCATTTGATGCAACTACAAAGTGTCAAAGAGTGGACAAAATCCTGACAGATGGAATTAAAGTAGCCAAGTGAGAGGTCATGTACCTCAGAAGAATCAAAAGACAGGCTATTATTTGACTAGTGATACTCCCAAATCATGCAGCACTGAACGAACAGGGTGCTGTCAGGCATGGAGCATCTGCTAACATGCAAGTGCTGAAGGCAACAAATGAAAAAGCATTTTTTTTACGGGACGGGGGTGGGGGGAGAAGCGTGGTTTTCTATTGGACTTCAAGATTTGGGAAGTCTCGTTACAACTGCCACACCCTAGAGAAGAGCACGGTTTTGGTCCCCGTACTGAAAAATGATATGCTAGCATTGAAAGCAGTTAAAAAAGGCATTCACTTGGCTGATTCCCGTTTCACTTATCAAGAACTATTAAACAAGTCTTTATTCGTTAGAAATTTAGAAAGAAAAGAAAGATGATGTTACTTTGAAACATACAGTTCTGAGGACGACAAAGCCACTCGTGAGGCACATTTCAAACTAGAGGACATTATTGCAGAATAAGGATTACTCAAGTTAAACTGAGGTGTGAAGGCCTTTCTTCTCTCAAGATAGTGAAGGCCTGGAATTCACTGTCTCAAGTGTAGCAGCTAGGAAGTATTTAAAGAAGTATACAGATTTTTGAAATCCAGGAGTTGAGGCCAATGAGAAGAACTGAGGATTGAGATTGGGATTGGTCACAATGTTGTAGAAGAGTGAGACAAGTTTGAGTGCTGAAAGGAGAATCAGGCCAATTTCTCATGTTCATCTGGAGGCACAAGGAAAGGGATAGAGCAAGTGATGCATTTATAATGGCCGGTTAGAGGTGTTAACAATGCAGGTGAGACTGGTGAGAGAAAAAAAACAGGTGGGGCCAAAGTTACTGCTGAAGATGTTGTTTCCATCTGCAGAGGAAAGATGCAGATGGCATGACAGAAGAGGTCATTAGATAATGCAATTGATAAGACTGGGACAATGACTTTATATACTTATTGTGTGCTACAAAATACAATGGATTTTAAATAAAAACTTTTAGAAAGATTATTAGGTGAATTAAACTAGATTGTAATAGATGACAGCATCTATTATCTATTAATTGTAAGAGATGATACTAGTGCATTACCATGAAAGTCCATGTCAGAGAAATTTGCCCAATAGGTTAGAGATCACAAAACACAGCTCGTGAAATTGACACAGTTTATTGCAAGCGATAATCGCTGGAAGAGAAACGGACTAGGCTGACACAGAACTGACAGTCTGTACAGGTAGATCAGAATTTCTCTTCACAGAACTAAGGATGAGACTAGTTTTTATTATAATGCTGCACAATAAGGCTGATTAAGAAATGGGGAAAATACAATGTATCTGAAAGTGGAGTAATTTAGTTAAAAGGATGCTAGTTGGAAAAAAGTTCTCAGGTGAATGAACCTGATTCACACAATGCAACATCCTGACAGTATCGATGGTTCCATTCCTTGTCACAGGTAGGTGTTAATGTCTCCTCTGAAGTGGTGCAGTGCTTCCACTGTCTTGTTCTGGGAGCATGTCCTTGCTGTTGCCTCTCTGTCTGACCTGCTCTTTGCGTAGCTTTGGTATTGCTGGGTTGTGAAAATGCCTTTGGGGCTTTGAGATATCTGTAGCGCTCTGTCAGTGTTAGTGTCAGCTTAAAGTGTATTCCCCTGTCTGCATGGGCTGTCTGGTTTGACTTGTGAGCCTGCATAGGCTTTCTGGGTGTTTTTTGGTACTGTTGGCCAATTTTGCTTTTGTGGGCCTATTCTCAGTTGGCAGGGTGGCAGATCGTTTCTCAGTCTACATAACATAACTCCAATGAATACGCTACCACATAGACTCAAGACTGGAATTCTAAACAAGGACTGTATAAATAGAACAAGATTAGTCGTTAGGAATATGCCTTTGATGATATAATGCTAAATTAATAACAGGATCTGAGAAATGTCATAATCGTTCCTCAATTAGCATTGAGCCTCAAATACAAACACCTAACTAAGACAACAGTCCTCAATTAGATTCAAATCTCAATAAAACCACAGATGTTTGTTTTTTAAAATACTCAAGTCCATTTCATGCACACTTCTGATTCCGTTAAAGTTGTTGGTGAAAGAATTAGAAACCCTATATTTACTATGGTCCTGCTGTAATACAAGCTAACAACTTTTTGCTGTCTGTTAGTGCTCGTTAACAAAGGTGTACATGAAACCAAAGGCCTTCTGGAGGAAAAGGGGAGTGATATTTTATCTGCAAGATGAGTCCAAGCAAGAAAACAGAAAGCAGTTGACAAGATCAGCTTTTAGTTATGTGCTGAGTGGGAAGGTCAGAAGAACGGAGCAGTTGATATCTCAGTCTGGAGATAAGCCTTTTTAAAAAGGCACCAAATAGGACAAAAGATAACTGTGGACTCATGCAAGGAAGACTTATGCTTTGAACAGGCAAAGTACCAACAGGAGAACAGATTAGTGTTAGGAGAGTTTACATAACAACAAACAAAAAGTGCACAATTGGCTCGTCATAGATGGTTAAAATGGTGGAGAAAATAAAAGGACATGGCGGCCTGGATCTAGGGCAGAGGCAAAACATGCACATAAATATATGAGAGAGAGAGGGAGAGGGAGAGAAAATTCAGGTTACACAGGCATGTCAATTAGATGACACATTCATACTAAATTGTGAATAAAAACGATAATACTATGAGAAAGGGTGCTAATGTTGCACTCCTTCAGTCCTGAACTAAATGTGTGAACATTGAATTGACTGTGAACCACGACCAATTATTATATTAGACCTTAAACTAATTAGCTGCTGTGCGATCAAAATCACTCAGCTGTATTTTACAACCATTAACTCTCCATCATAATTCACTTATTAACATTTGTTCAAATACCCATATGAGGAAAAAGTATCTATCCTTTCAAATAATCTTTTGATAGCCACAATTCATCCATGATTGCAGTCACAACCCAGATGATACTATTTTTACATCTATTTTTGAAATCTATTGCAGATTTATCAATCATACTGACAAATACAGTATACAGTTTAGAAAAAGGGACACAGAAAATTCAATGCTACAAACGTGACCTGTGGCATCCGAGGAATAAACAGTTAACACATTCATTATATTTGAATTCTAGCACATCTTGATAAGTGATTGACAGATTATGGTCACAACCAAAAAAACTAAATTCAGGACCATTGACCAATTCATATCCGTAGAGCTTCATGTCACTATGGTAAACAGGAAGTTTGATGCTTAAATCCCATTAACATACTACAGGTGTGGTTAAAAGTACTTTGAAATGGGCCAAGAATCTCAAAGTAATTTCTGCAGAACCAATGAAAACAGCATACCAGTGAAAATAATGTTTATGCATCATAGACCATTGATAAATATTTTCATAAAACTTGAATAATTTGTTTTTGATATAAGCAATAAATGTCAACCACTGTAGCAGCTACTGTCCAACAAATCAACCATTTTCAACCAGAGGAAATGCATACATATCAATTGTTTAGGAATTTATTTTTAGCCTTTTAGAAAAAGGCTTCAGTAGTATAAACAGAACAGCAAAAAAAATAAGAAAAGGCCAGAAAGAGAAACAATTGGAGAAAAAAAAAGTCAAGAGAATAGTAAAGATAGAGATTTCATATCCTTATTAAAAGAAAAATTCAAGTCTTTCACAACCAAAAGAATTCTAAAATGAAATGATCAGATACACATGACACGCTAAAACTACAGACATTTGGTTATCTATAAACACCAGAATGCTTCAGTGATCAAGAGGAATGAGATTGCAAATTTTGTTAAACCTGCATTGTCCTTAGCTTAACAAAATGAACAAAGTACAAGTGTTGACTAGCTGAATAAAACAAAATCAATGATAAGAAAATATCCTTGACTGAACCTTTCAGTGGAGATGACCAGGGCACAATACATTAAGAGTGCCATAGCCATAGAACAAGACACTTTCCTCAGGAAACAAATCTTGCAGTCAATGCTGAAAAGTGGTTATTCAGCCTAAGGCATTAAAAGAAATTTAACATGGACCAAGTAGCTACAAACATTAACAGCAAATCAACTGTTCAGCCTGAGCATCTTATGACTCCACAGAATGGAAGAAAGTTCAAGTAATTAATCTCTATTGCCACTTGTAGACAGTCTCTCTTTATGTAACCGGAGTGCACAGGCCTATTGCAGACCTCAAGTACATTCAAAAAAGGACACATGGGTTAGTTGAACCAATGGATTTGACTTCACATTCAAAAAGTCAAAACTCCCAGAGATAAGAACATTAGAAAGAGTAAGTTGAAAATGCGTTGCTGGTTAAAGCACAGCAGGTCAGGCAGCATCCAAGGAATAGGAAATTCGACGTTTCGGGCATAAGCCCTTCATCAGGAATCATTAGAAAGAGTAAGTCATGCAGCCTCTCACGCTTGCCCTGCCATTCATCATAGCTGATCTGCCCCTCGCCTCAATTTTCTTTCATGCCATCTCAACGTAAGCATGAACTCTGATATTTCAAAACTCTGATCACTTTTTAAAAGACTCCCAGGAATCTAGCCTCCACAACCCCAGAATTCCAGACATTCGAACCTCTTGAAGAATAAATTCCTTGCTATCCATTATAAATGAAAGTTTCTTTATTCTGTAACTATATCCTCCAGTTCAAGATTCTTCCACTAGTGGAAATATCTTGTCAACATCTTGCAAGTTTCAAATGTCGAGATACATTGCTTTTCCAGGCTGAGAGTTAGACTGAGCATTTTGACCACTCAAATGTACACATGCTGGCAATATCACATATGCAAGGATACTTTCTCTGCAAAAAAAAAAGCCTAAAGTTCATCAGAAAATGGCTTTGACAGTTGACTGGTCAGCCAATCAGCATTTCTTTCCTCCAGCAGTATAAACTGCCAAATAGTTTGAAACTTGGCATTCTTGAGAGAGTGTCCTGATTAGAGCTGAAAATGTGTTGCTGGAAAAGCGCAGGTCAGGCAGCATCCAAGGAACAGGAGATTCGACGTTTCAGGCATAAACCCTTCTTCCTGATGAAGGGCTTATGCCCGAAATGTCGAATCTCCTGTTCCTTGGATGCTGCCTGACCTGCTGCGCTTTTCCAGCAACACATGTTCAGCTCTGATCTCCAGCATCTGCAGACCTCACTTTCTCCTCCAGTGTCCTGATTATTGCAAGACAAATTTCAACAAATCTCTTTTCAGCAATAGTTTGGTTTGCTGATATTGTTAATAAATTTTATTTTAATACTACAATCAGCAAATTTCAAGCAACAAAGCAGAAGTCTATTGACCAATTCAAATTAATTAGCTGGGTTGCACAAAAGTGCCACAGCAAAGTCACTTTGTGCAGCGCAACAACAGAAGCAGTAGCTAATATAAAATAACGTGACAAAAGGGAGACTCCTGACAATTATTTGAAGTCCAATTGATTTTATCATTGTCCATACAGTCCAATCGGAGAGACTACTAAATCTACTTCCCTTATTCTTAACCTTGATTCAGATAGGTTAATAAACATGTGATGAAAATATAGAATCAGCTACCTGAGGTAAGCACATAAATACACCTATGTTATAAGTGGAAGCTAGACAAGCACGAAGGAGGGGATGGAGGAAAAGAGATGGCAATGAGGAAACATGAAATAGGTTTGAATGTGGTATAAACATCAGCCTTGAATGGTTGAGATAAATGGCTGGTCACCATGTTACTGCAATACTGAATAAGGTTCATAGGAGTGTTCTCAGACAATGTTATGGTTCCTGTCCTCCTTGACAGAGGTAATCATAATGGAAACAAACTAAAATTTAATCAATAAAAGATAAAGAATCTTGATCTTTGCATCATGTGATAAATAATTCAAACTTTGTCATCTTTGATACAATAATCTCAAATAAACCACTGGTATTCTTTCCTTCAAAACCTATTTAATCTGCTTCATCTATATTAACAATTATCTTCAGTCCGCTTAGTACTACTACTTTTAAGAAACTGAACCAGAGGATCTGCAAAGTTGAAAATTTAACAGTTACAACATGGGGTTCAAGCCAGGCAGCTAACTGATCCAATAGTTTTGGATAAACAATATTTGAACACAATGACAAAGCAAAGCTTCAGGAAACTTAAATCATACAATACAAATACTATCCATGAAAATAAAACACTACAAAGTGGTAAATGCAAAGACTTAGACAGTAGATTCTAAAGAATTGTTCTAGATTGAGACCAGAGAAAAAAAAACATTTGCTCCCCAGCCTCAGGCAACATTTTGCAAACTAATATGATTCTTGCTGGTGGAGAAGTCAAATCTCAGAAGAAAACATCGCTTGATAGATCATATTATTGCAGTTGATTACCATGGTGGTTAGTTCACAGAAACATGCAACAGAGAACGAAGATATTTTTTAATTGAAGAGTGAGTTTAATGCATTAGAACAAGCTGTATCTATGACAGATAAAAAGTTCTTAAACAGCAAGACAAATTTTCAAACGATCTTTTTACAGATAGTCAACTCAAGAAAATTTCACTCCGTATTCAGTATTTAGATAACCCAAGTCCTCCAATTCCTTTTACTTGTGAAAAGGTGCCCATAAACATTTTCAGTTCGAAGAAAATTTCTGTCGAAACTAACTTGGAAGTTCACATGAAGACACTTTGGTTAGGGTGACTGGCTCCCTTAAACAAACACACGATGTTCCTGCTAGGAGAAGCTCTTCTCCCTTCTGAACAAAAACCTTGAATCTTCTTTTCTGAAGTCAAAACTGAACTGTGGTTTTACAGCGTTTTGTAAACTCAGCAACAAACTCTCAGTCCATTAATGCCAGAAGGCTTCGCCAAAGAATTTGACAGCAGTCACATGTCTTCTTGAATTGATGCACTTTGGACACTTTCAACTGACTTTTTAATCTGTTTAAAACAATGACCTTTGCAAATCTGACCTACATCCTTCTGCTTCTATTTTGAAATCCAGAATTGAAATTATTGACAGATAATACATCTTTTTGGAGCTTGGGGTGGAGGAAAAGAAAACAGATTCTGTAGCCACTATTGTTGCTTCCATTTCATTCTTTGCTAGTCCATTGGTTTACTTGGATTTACTGTTTCTATCAAAAAAGGCTTTCCTGTTTTAACTACAATTTAGTTAACTACTTGTATGCAAGGTAAATACTTTCATAAACAGAAAATATGCGAACACTTTCATTTTCAAAGTACATCCCATTGACCATTTTGTATTTCATAGTGCCATCTGCTGTTTTTTTTCCCAATGCTGTAAATTGCAGATCTAAAAATAATCAATCCAGTTAGTCAAGTCTATAAATATAGATGCTAAAATAACTGAATTTTGAGGAGAAAGTGAGGACTGCAGATGCTGGAGATCAGAGCTGAAAATGTGTTGCTGGAAAAGCGCAGGTCAGGCAGCATCCAAGGAACAGGAGAATCGACGTTTCGGGCATGAGCCCTCCTTCAGGAATTTGTAACTGAATTTTGAGCAAGTGACTATTGTGGAGTTACATTTGACTATGGCGGATTACCAGATAGATTATTGAAAGACTAAAGTAATGAGAAATAATCCAAGCTCTTATCTTCATCTGATTTGATACACATTGCTCAATTTACATGACCGCAATAGTTTTTAGGAATGACCAAATGTCAAGGCGGCAATAGAGGGTTACACTTGAAATTGATTGCAAGAATCTGGAACAGGATACAGTTGGATTTGCATTCTGTAATAAAGCATTTATGCATTTTTTTCATGTATGAATGTAGTCTGGTAACAATTTCTACATTAGAGTTAATACTGAATTTTTACATAATTAACCTCTCCAATAGAAAGCCATCCACAAGGAACTTCTTGAATGAAAAAAATTTCATTGCATTCACCCCTTTCACTAATTCAAATAAACCAAAGAACCAATGCCTGAAAACAAAAAAAAATTGCTGGAAAAACTCAGCAGACCTGGCAGCATTTCAGCATCAGAATCTTACAGCAGGGAAACAGGCCCTTCGGCTCATGCCGACCAAAACATCCCTTTACGTTAACCCCATTTCCCTGCACTTGGCCCATATCCTACTAACCCTTTCACATCCAAATGCCTTTTATATGGACCTACCTCAACCATTTCCATATGTATATCACTAAAAACAAAAATTGCCCCTCAGGTTTCCTTTTATTCTTTCCCCTCTAACCTTAAACTGATGCCTTCTTTTCCACGATTCCCCAAACCTGGGAAAAAGACTGTCTGCATTCACCCTGTCCATGCCTCATGATCTGACACACCTCTAGAAGGTCCCTGCTCAGTCTCCTACCCTCTAAAGAAAAAAAAGAGTTCTAGTTTGTCCAACATCTCCCTGTAACTCAGTTTGCTGAATCCTGGCAACATCCTTGTAAATTTCTTCTGTACTCTGTCCAGTTTAATAACATCCTTCCTTTAGCAAGGTGACCAAAACTGAACACAATACTTCAAGTGCGGCCTCATCAACATCCTGTACAACTGCAACATAACTTCCCAACTTCTTTATTCAATGCCCAGACTGATAAAGGACAGCGTACCAAAAGTCTTCTTCACTGTCCTGTTTACCCATGATTCCATTTGCAGAGAACTGTGAACCTGAACTCCAAGATCCCTCTGTTCCACTACATGCCATTCACCATAAAACTCCCACCTTGATTGGACTTTCCAAAATGCAAGACCTCACACTTATTGATATTAAACTCCATTTGTCATTTCTTGGCCCACTTCCCCAGCTGATCAGCACCAACCCGTGGCACTGTACTAGTTACAGGCCTCCCATCTGACAAACATCCACTATTATCCTCTGCTTCCTACCATCAATCCAATTTGCCGACTCACCCTGGATTCCACGTGAGTCGCCAAGGAGCTTACCATGCGGAACCTTATCAAAGGCTTTACCAAAGTCCATACACACTACGTCTACCAGCCTGCCCTTATCAACCTTCCTGTTCCGAAGGAGGATCACTGGACCCAAAATGTAACCGTTTTCTCTCCACTGATGCTGCCAGATCTGCCAAGCTTTTCCAGCAGTGCACGTTTTTGGCATTAATTCAATTGTTTCCACTGACAACATACCCTGTCTTAATAACTGTACAGACAGGATCAGAACCACCTTATACAATTCAGTTCAGATACATTCTAGAAAGCAAATTCTAAGGTCAGCATTATTTGCTGGAGGAGAAAGTGAGGACTGCAGATGCTGGAGATCAGAGCTGAAAATGTGTTGCTGGAAAAGCGCAGCAGGTCAGGCAGCGTCCATGGAGCAGGAGAATCAATGTTTCGGACATAAGCCCTTTTTCAGCCCTTCTTCCTGAAGGGCTTATGCCCAAAACATAGATTCTCCTGCTCCTTGGATGCTGCCTGACCCGTGCTTTTACAGTAACACATTTTTTGCTGGAGTAAGAGAAAATATGCATAATCAATGTAGCATAAAAGAGTGCTTATAGCAGCTATCTTTTTTAGTTTGTAGCTTTTTTAAGCTTGTCACTTGTAATGTAAACCTCCAGAAGCAGCAAGTACCTTGACAGTCACATTATGAAACATTCTTCTGTAAAAATATCAGCATCAATATTCAAAATATTTTACCTTTCAAATTGCAAGAGGATTTACATGGGAAGTAATAGTGTGACCAATATAAAATTCAGGAAATGTGGTTTTAATTATGTTTTATCTGAAGAATATACTGCTGTTGTCTTTTTAGATAATGTGCTTTTGGCCTAAAAGCATGGGTTTCAAGGTCAAATAAAAATAACTAATTTTGAAACAAGATTAAATATATAAAAATTATTCAAACTGATGGTCCATTAATTTAAATTCAACATAGACCACAGTTTGGATAATGAATTTCTAAACCGGGATTGCTATCTTTAACACAATTAATTGGAAAGTAAAGTATCAGTCCATATTGTACTTGAAATAACCTTCAACAGGAAGCGATTTGTTTATACTCACAAAAGATAGCAGCAAACAGCACTTGTCACCAGCATAGTGTTAATAACACTGGAAAAAATAGAACATTGAAATACATGGTTCAGATTATTTTTGTTAAAATTAGCATTTCTTCCTCAAAACATTGACCAGTTTTCTCCAAAATTATGAAACTGATTGAAAGTAGTTAAACATTTCCATTCAGTACCTTTTACTCATAAAACCACATCAGTTTAAAGACAATGTTATTGTGTACACAAGGGTCATATAACACCCTTGTACCCTGAGATTAATCCCATTTTCCAAGATTAAATGAACACCAGTAGAAAATGTGGCGCACGTATTTCTATGCCAGAACTAATGCTTTGCTGTTCCATACAATTTTGTTTTTTTTCCCTCTACTAAATATGAACATTAGGGTGCACTTAGTTCAGCATTACACAAATTGCAATATTTCCTCCAAAATGTGCAGTCAATTTTGTTTTTATCTTTGACCCCAGTAAACCACTAACCACATGTATATTGCAGCAATGCTACCGTAATTTGGAACAGTAATATTTAACACCAATAGTATCACACATGGTTTAACACAGACAAAAACAATTAACATTTTAAAGCAAAGTTACGGATTGTTTCAAACTCAATGAATGAAAACAAAACTATAATCAGAACACACCCCGAATCATTCTTCTAGAATTAAATAAACAACTTAGCATTTGTTTGTCATCCTTCAAAACGATTCCTGCCCTCTCTTGCACACCCACCTCCCTTATCATGGCTTAGTCCACTCACTTTCCATTCCGTGGTTTCCCATTTCTCTCCAAAACTTAACATTTACTATGGCCAAGGCAAACTACCTTCATCACCTACTTTTCACATACCGCACCAATGAGAGAATACAACAATTGACTCGCTACGCATGGCACTTTCTTAAATTAAACGCATTCTCAAACGTACAATATTACTAGCTACTTATCTCTTTTGCTCTCTCTTGCGTCAAAGGGGTCGCATTGTTGCCAGAAATGTCTCCTTGCCCCAGAACTGGACCATTCTCTTAATCCCTTTAATGGAGAAGCTTCTCTCCCACATCCACACTTCTACAGGACAGCGCCTCTCACCTACACCCCCAGCCCTTTAACAAAGTAGGCTTTACCTTCCTCCCCTTCACAAAGAGTAATCTACCGCCTGAGTCGGTGCCCCACCCCCACCAGCCTCACCCTCTATTCGGTCCTTTAGGGATGAACCAGGGCACAACACCGCCCACAACACCCCAGAAAACAGTCAGAACGATGATGGGCACCGTCAAACCACTGTAACCCATGGCGAAAATTCCAAATCGTCTCCCGGAAACCAGCCACGGGAAATGACATACACAACACCACCTCCTTCGGTCATGTGCCCGGTCCGTACCGGACATCACACTGAGCTTCTGACTGACTGCAGGCGACATCCAATCAGAAGCGTGAAAGGAGCCGGAAGGCCCGCTCCTCTCCGCTCCGTCGGCCCCGCCCCAATCTGACTGCTGGGGTGATGTCCTGTGACGGTTTGGGATCAGCCCTGACATTGGGAGTTGAGATGTGGTGCTGGAAAAGCACGGCAGGTCAGGCAGCATCCGATGAACAAGAGAGTCGATGTTTTGGACAAAAGCCCTTCATCAGGAATGAGGCTAAGAGCCTTGAGGGGTGGAGAGATAAAGGGAGGGGAAGGTAGCTGAGAGTTCAATAGGCGGATGGAGGTGGGGGTAAAGGTCGGACAGGAGCGTGGAATGCAGTGGATAGGTAGGAAGATGGACAAATAGGACAGATCATGAGGGTGGTGCTGAGCTGGAAGTTTGGAATTGGAGTTAAGTGAGGAGAGGGGAAATGAGGAAACTGGTGAAATCCACATTGATGCCATGGGGTTGGAGGGTCCCGAGCCAGAAGATGAGGTATTCTTCCTCCAGGCATCAGGGGATAAGGGATTGGCAATGGAGGAGGCCCAGGACCTGCATGTCATTGGTGGCTTGGGAGCGGGGATTGAAGTGTTCGGCCAAGGGGCGGTGGGGTTGGTTGGTGCGAGTGTCCTGTAGATGTCATCTGAAGCGCAATGCAAGTATCCATCCTGTCTCCCCAATGCATCGGGAGCAATGGATACAGTACATGGCGTGTGGAAGTGCAGGTGAAAATTTGGATGTGGAAGGCTCCTTTGGGGTCTCGGATGGAGGTGAGGGGGGGGTATGGACGCAGGATTTGCAATTCCTGCAGTGGCAGGGGAAAATGCGGGGAGGAGAGGGTGGGTTGTTGGAGGGTATGGACCTGACGAGGCAGTCGCAGAGGGAACGATCTTTATGGAAAGTGGATGGGGTAAGGGGGAATATATCTCTGGTGGTGGGGTCTGTTTGTAGGTGGCGGAAATGGCAGAGGATGATGTGATATCTAGGGAGGTTGGTGGGGTGAAAAGTGAGGACCAGGGGGTTTTTCTGTCCTTGTTGCGGTTGGAGGGGTGGAATTTGAGGGCAAAGATGCAGAAAGTTGCTGAGATGCGCTAGAGGGCATAATCAAACACATGGGAGGGGAAATTGTGGTCCTTAAAGAAGGAGGCCATCTGGTGTGTTCTCTGGTGGGGCAAGTGCCACACTGGTTTAACTTGGACAGTCGCAGAAATGTTCTGATGCAGATTAGTCCATTCGCCCGAGGAAGTCCAGAATGGCATCATGATTTAGTACCAAACCAAAAAGTGCTGGAGAAAATCAGCAGATCTCACAGCACCTGCGGACAGAAAGACTCAGTTGACGTTTTGGGTCCAGTAACCCTTCAGAAGCGTTACTAGTAGGAAGGAAAAGGTGGTACATGCTGAGACGGAGGGGACAGGTATTCAGGCACTTGGATTATTGAATTTGACACTCAATCCTGAAGGTTGCAGGGGTTTTCTGAAGAAATGTTCTGCATAGGGACTATGCAACCCTTCAGCACCCCGTACCGAGTATCACACTTTACAGCCTGGACATCTAACATGTCCTTTTATGCACTCCAATATCCCTGGTCCTGACATGGCATGGGTTATTACTCTCAGCCAACCCAATTTTGCCTAATGTTCCCATTATCAGCTTTGCTGTCTCCTTAGTTCACCATTAACTATCCCTTTGTCTGCCTAACTACTGTTCTCTCTCTTGGTGGACTCCACCTCCACCTATTGCATACTACGTTACCACCTCCCACCTTTAACATATAAACGTTCCTTGCTACTATCGGTTCTGAAAAAGAAATATTAACTTTTACTCTCCACAGATGCAGATCTTGTTTCAAATTTCATGCATCTGCAGTTTTTTTTTATTTCGTGCTGTTCTCTGTAGTCTTGCCATATGATAATTATTAAAATAAAAACAAATATTTGTTAGAATACCTTGGCCCCCTCTCCATATTTCCAGGCAGTGCAATCCAGAACAGAAATACGTTTATTTGAAAAAACTTTTTTCACATCACACATTTTTTACAGGTCATTTAAAATCTGATTTTTGATCCTTTTACAAATGCTCATGATTTTGAAAACTTTTATAGATTCCCTCTTGGTCATCTCTCCAAGGAGGCTAGCTCCAACTTCTCCAACCTAGCCTTGTAACTTGAAATTTCTCAGCCTTGGAACAAATCTTGTAAATCTCTTCTGCATTCTCTTCAATCTGTTCATATTCCTCCTAAATAGTGCAGCCCAGAACTGTCCAGCTAAGTCTAATAAGTGTCATAATTTCAGAATCACATTTCTGCTCTTGCATTCTGTGCCCTATTAATAAAGCCCAGTGTAAAGTATTAGTTAACTTAGTTAACTCTCTGCCTGTCATGTCTCCTTTAGTAATACATGCACGTATATGTCCAGGTCTCTCTGCTGCTTGACCCCCTGAAGTATTGTACCTTGTATTTTATATTGACTCGCCATGCTTTTGCTAGGAAAATATGTCACCTCATACTTTGCTTCACCTGCCACCTACCTGCCCATTCTCGCAACTTGTCTATGTCCATTTTAAGTTCTATATTCCTTTTCGTGGTTTACAATGCTTTGAAATTTTGAATCATCCGCAAACTGTGAAATTGTCCTCTGCATACCAATACGTAAATCTGAATATGCATATATATCAGGAAAAGTATAGATCTCAACACTGACTCCTGGGTAACTCCACGACAAACTACTGATATTTCTCTAGTCTGAATTGCATCCATTGACCATCACTCAGCCAATTTTGTATCCACCTGGTTACTATCCCTTTTATTCTATGAACCATGAAATCTCTCTCGAATCAACTCTGCTGCAATGTATCTGGAAGACCATGTACACAACATCAACAGCATTATCCTCATCAATTCTTTCGTTACTTCTTCAAAAAACTCAAAGGTAATCAAACATGATTTCCCTTTAGATATCCATGCTGACCCTTCCTAATAACCCTACCTTTTTGCAAGAAATTAATTCTATTTTCATTTTTTTTCTGGAAGCTTCCCAACACTGAGTTAAACTAATTGGTCTATAATTTCTGAGCTTATCCTTATAACATTCTGAGAAAAATGATGCAATGTTTGCAATTCTCCAGTTTTCTGGCACTTCCCGAGTGTAGGGAAGACTGAAAGATTGCCGCCAGAGCCTCTGTCATATCCATTCTCACTTCCTTCAATATCTTGGATGCATTTCATCCAGTCCCAGTGCCTTGTCAATTTTAACACTTCCTCGTTATCAATCTTGACCCCTTCTAATGATAGCAACCTACTCTGTCGCTGTGGTATGGACAGCATCTACCTCTTTAGTAAAGACAGACGCAAAGTACTTAGTGTGCTTTTTCTTCGTGTTATGAATCCTGTTTCTTGCTCTAATTAACTCTATTCCTTATGCCACTCCTTAACTATGAATATATACGCTTTGGATGCTCCCTTATTTGGCTGAAAATCTTTCCTTATAATGTCTCTTTGCTTCTTTAATTTGCTTTATAAACTCACCTTGGTCCTTATCTGTTTTTCAACTACCTGAAACCTGTCAAAGTCACATTTTTTTCTTCTAAAATTCTAACCCATCTGCCAGTATGCATTGCATTTGTTTTTCCTCCCTTTCCCCTTTGAGGGAATATACTTTAACTGTACCAAATCATCTCCTCTATTAAGGTAGCCCAATGTTCATTTCCAGTTTTCTCACCAATCCTTTGCTTCAGCTTATCTTGCCCAGCTCCATTCTTGACCTATTGTAGTCAACTGATTTTTTTTTAACTCTTGACTGACCATTGCCATTGGGCGAAAGTGAGGACTGCAGATGCTGGAGATCAGACTCAAGATTAGAGTGGTGCTGGAAAAGCACAGCAGGTCAGACAGCATCCGAGGAGCAGGAAAATTGACATTTCGGGCAAAAGCCCTTCATCACCCTGATGAAGGGCTTTTGCCCGAAATATTGATTGACCATTGCTATTCTCCGCTGTCATCCTAAACCTTATGATACCTAAATGTTCCCCTACTGACACTTCATCTACCTGGCCCAGCTCTTTTCCAACAAGATATGGCAGTGTTTCCTTTCTTATTGGACTGGATGCATATCATTGTACGAAATTCTCCTGAGCACAATCCAGGAAAGATTGTCCCACATTGCCTCTTACACGACAGGAATATAAATTTGGATCATCTTTCCAGCCATTTATTCATCTGCCTTATCATATTTCTGTACTGACTTGCACATGGAGTACTGGAAATAATCTGAAAATTGCTACCCTTGAAGTCCTGCATGCTAATTTTTGTTTGTAAGACCGCATCCCCCTTCCAACTTAAGTCTTTGAGCCCAAAGAACTCCACGACCTTTAGCTATTCACCATCTCTCAGAAAAATGTTCTGCAGTTGCTCAGTAACATCCTTGACCATGGAATCAGGAAGCAATACACCATCCTATACTCGCATCTATTGCTACAGAAAACCTGTCTAATTAATCTCCTATCAGTATTGGTGCCATAAATGTGGCTCTGACTACACCCTCTTAAGGAACTAGTGCCTTCATCAGCTTCCAAAACAGAAAAATGATTTGTGAGCAAAACCCACTCCTGCACTACCCGCCTGTTTGTTTTGGACCACCTGGCAGTAAACCATTCTTTTTCTGCCATTCAACCTTACATTGTCATGTCCAGTCTATCCTCATAAGTTTCATCCTGACAGACATTCCACAATATCTGTTCTGAAACCACTTTGCTCAAGTGTCTGCAGCTGCCAGCTGCACTTAATTGTGTAATGAAAACAGACATTCAAGAAGCAGTTAGGATGGCAAATAGTATTTTGGCCTTAGTTGCAAGAGGGTTTGAGTAAAGGAGCAAAGAAGTCTTACTGCAGCCATACAGAGCCTTGTTAAGACCACACCTAGAGTATTATATGCAGTTTTGGTCTCCTTACCTAAAAATATGTATTGCCAGAGAGGAAGTGCAGCAAAAAAATAACAGACTGATTTCTGGATAAGCAATTTTTTCAAATGAGGAGAGATTGGGTCAATTAGGGCTGTAATCAGTGTAATTTGGAAGAATAAGAGAGGATCTCATTAAAACATAATGTTCTAACAGGACTGGCCAGCCAGGCTTTAGGGATAATGTTTCCCTTGTGTGCCTCAAAAGAGGAGTCATGATCTCAGGATAATGGGTTAGGCCATTTAAGACTGAGATTAAGAGAAATTTCTTCATTTGATAGGTGAACCATCTGTAAATTCTCTACCGTAGAAGGCTGTGGAGGTCAAGCCATTGAATGCATTTAAGAATGAAATAAATTTCTGGAGGCTAAAGAGGTCAATGGGTTTGGGTTAAGATTAGTTGTATGGTGTTGAGTTGAAGTATAGTTTATAATTATGCTGAATGGCCAAGCAGATTCATTGGGTTAGAGACAAAGAAACTGCAGATGCTGGAATCCAATGTAAACAAACCTGAGGGTGGTCCTCACCCTCAACAACTTTTCCATTTCCTCCAAATCCGGAGGTGGCCATGGGCACCCGGATTGCCCCAGCCACACCTGCCTCTTTGTCGGCTATGTTGAATAGTCCCTCTTCAGTACCTACACAGGCACTGTGCCCCAACTTTTCTGCTGTTACATCAATGACTGCATCGGTGCAGCATGCTGCACCCAAGCTGAACAGGACCAGTTCATTGACTTTGCCCACAACTTCCATCCCACCCTCAAATTCACTTGGTTCATCTTGGATACCTCCCTCCCCTTTCTTGACCTGTTCGTTTCCACCTCCGGTTACAGTCTCCAGGCTGACATTTACTAAATCCACAGACTCCCATAACTACTTGGACTACACCTCCTCCCACCCAGTATCCTACAAGGACTCTATCCCATTCTCACAACTCCTCTGCCACCGCCACATCTGCCCAGACGAGGAGACATTCCACTCCCAAGCATCCGAGATCTTCTGTTTTCCTGGTGAAGAGCTTTTTGCCCGAAACGTCAATTTTACTGCTCCTCGGATGCTGCTTGAACTGCTGTGCTTTTCCAGCACCACTCTAACCTAGATCCTAGATCTTCACCTATTTTGAATAACACACTTCTCCTCCCTCTATCATCCAGACAGCCCTCACTGCACCACCTCCATTCCCTATTCCACTGCTCTAAAACCCCGCTCTTCAAATGCAATAAAGACAGAGTCCACCTTGCCCTCACCTACCATCCCACCAGTCTCCGCATACAACGCATCATCCTTAAACACTTCCACCAATTCCAACTGGACCCCACCACCAAGAACATCTTCCCTTCCCCACCTCTCTCTGCCTTCCACAAGGACAGTCCCTTTGACAGTCCTTCATTAGAGCTACTCTTCCCATCAAACCCCCAGAACCCCCAGATACCTTCCCCTGCAACTGGAAAAGATTCAAAACCTGCTGGTATACTACCCCCCCCTCATCTCCATCCAGGGCCCCAAACAGTCCTTTCAGGTGAGACAAAGGTTCACCTGCCTCCCTTCTAACCCAGTTTACGGTTTGCTGAGTATCTCAGCCGGGCCAACAGGGGCAGACCAGACCTCACAGTCACCGCCATTTTAATTCCCCTTCCCACTTCCTTTCCAATGTGACTATACTTGGCCGCCACCAGCGCCACATTGAACCAGACCGCAAATTGAAGAAAGAACACCTCATCTGCTGGACAGCCTACAGCCTGGAGGACTCAACATTGAGGTCTCCAATTTCAAATAACCTCCTTTCTCATCCCCCAACTCCCTTCCCAGCCCCTCCTCCTCCCTTCCACTCTTCCCTGCCACCGACTGGGTTCATTCCTCCTATTGACCAACCAGGTTATACTCTGTACCTTTCTTCACCTATCCCCACTTCACTACCCTACCCCGTCACCCCCTTTATCTGCAGCTCCCACACACCCACCCTCACCCTGAAGAAGAGTGACACCCGAAACGTCAACTTCGCCATCTCCTGTTGCTGCCTGGCCTGCTGTGTTCTTCCAGTCTCCTACAAGCAGACTCATTGGCTGGGTGGTCTACGCCTGTTCCTATTTTCTGTGTTTCACTTAAAATAATTTCATATAAATCTGTGATATTCATGTTTCTGAGAGGACTTCCTGTATTAGACAAATGCAGTAATTGACTTTGACCTGAACTTCACTGAAACTAGGACAATGGCAATTTGCCCAAAATGGTTAGATCCCAGTTAAAGTACAATCTAATGAGTATATTTGTAAGCTGAAAAACATCTACTTCTCTTATAGCTGGCAGCTCATGAGGCAGTTAAATAGGACATGTCAGCATGGAACTAAGTTTCATAGGGCCTTATCAGAAAAAAAATGATTCAAGTATTATAGCCTGTGAGGTGAAACACTTTCTTCTGCAAAATCTCTGTGTTAGGAAATGGAATAACATTTAAAGTAAAACAAATATAAAAATTCTGCTTCCTGTTCATTAATCTACAGATCCTTCTCTTCTGACTTGCAGCCTCTTCCCTTTCTCTAATTCTCCAGCTTGTAGTTGCTCCCTCTCCCTGACTTTTCACCTTGTGTTCGTTGAGATCATAGCTGATCTCTTAGCTCCATCCATTTGCCTTGGTTTATTATCCATCACTACTGTTGTCCAGCAGAAAAGTCTCAGATTTACAGTTATGAACTGATGTAGAAATTGTTTGCTTTTTATGGGAGACAGTTCGATTCTTAAATCACTCTTTACTTGCAGAAGTGCTTTCTAACTTTTCTTCTGAATTGGCTGGCTCTGATTTTAAAATCCTACTCTTCCCTCCCAGTGGAATTATTCTATCAACGTCCACATTTCTCAAAATATTTAAAACCTCAATCACATTATCCTTGAAACATTTAGATTCCAGAGAATTCAAACCTAGTTTGATAATTTTTCATGTTTAAACCCCTAGGAACATGGGAACTATGCTACATTACTTCCAAGGTCAGTGCCACTGAATCATAAAATAGTACAGCACAGAAGAAGGCCTTTCAAACCGAGTGCTTGATCACGCTTTAATAATTTAGCTAATCTCAAACAATCATTCTTTTCCAATAGCCTTGCAATTTCTCTTCCTGCTAATCAAATTCCCCTTTTAAAGGAGCAGTTGCATCTGCCTCTACTATCATCTCAGGTAATGCATTCCGCATCCTTTTATTCCCAGTTATCTTAAATCTATGTCCTCTCATTCTTGACCCTTTCAGCAATGGGAACAATTTCTATCTACTTTTCCATGTGCCATAACATATTTTTAACTTTTCTTTGTGGAGGAAGGTGCAAATTAGTCACTGACACTGGCTGATGATACAATTTGTCTTCCAGAGGGATTAATGAATGTGAAATTGGAAGTACACGTGGAGGTTATAAACATGTCCCATTATATAAAGTTGGATTAACAAGTGACTTAGTAAAGGGAGAAAGTGTAGTTGACATAATGCAACAAATATTTATAGAAAGAATTGATTTTACCATGAGGAATGTCTAGCTGATTCCAAAATATTGACCTCAGAGAGGAACAAACTGTAGGTTAGAAAATCTAAGACAATACAGAAAGAATATTCTAGATTGTTTCCTGACGGTATTGTAACTGGATTTAAGGCTCATAGCGTTTGACAGTTGAGGAGTACTGTTGGGATCCATTATTAAGGTTAGGCAGTGTAAGAAACTTTATTGTTAGGTAGTGCTCACGTAAGGTAGTATTAGCAAGTCTGGAACTTGTTAGCTTCACTAGACAACAGTAAGCCATTATGTTACACTAAGAACAGACTGAAAAGCTGATGGCATAGCCTGAAGAGGCCCCAGGGAGGGTGAACAGATAACAGGACATTGAAACCGTGTTAGATTGCACGTAGCTCATACTGAGGTAACAGAATGTTATCAGCTTTGGGACCAATCCCATAAGAGTATACCGTATCCTACCAAATAAGGATGTAGCACTGGGATGCGAGGGGCTAAAAAGCTAGACAAAGAGAACAATAGATCAGAAGGCGCTTTCTCCAGTGAGCAGAAAACACCTCACTGTATTTTGTACGGCTCTCTCTCATTAAACCAGCTTATATTTTGAATCAGATCCAGTGTTCCTCTCCTTCAAACGAACACGGGGACGGTAGCCCGTCCTAACAATACTCTACCAAAAAAGAACATAATTTTGATATTTATAATTATCAGGCAAAATTGTTAAAAATTTAGATAAAGAGGATGAAGACAATGAGGTGGTTATGTTTAGTCTATATTGCTTAACAGAAATGCAACAAATGGATCCTGAATTGAGAGAGTTTTACGAAACAGCCTACTCGGATATTGAGTCAGAATCAATATCAGAGTGTGGATATTTGAGAGACAAAGCATTAATGAAAAAATAATCCATCAAAAACCCTAGCAAATGAGAATAGGCAATAGTCCATCAGGTGGTTGTCCTATCTGAAATTTTACCGTTAGCTCACAAAATACCAATGGCATGTCACTTAGGTATTAGGAAAACACAGGTTAAAACATTAAAATATTTTGATTGTCCAGGATTATGTGAAGATTTTGGCTTTTATTTTCTAGGTGTGCTATACATGTTAAATATTCGTGAAACCCCAACTATGTGTGCCTTTAATTCCAATACCAGCTTTCAAAGAACCATTTAGCAGGGTCTTTAATCTAAATCCAAAAATGAGAAGCAGTATCTTTTAATAATTATACACGTGCTGACAAGATTTCCTGAAACAGCATCTTTGTGGAAAATTATGACAGAAATGGGGGATAACCTACCACAAAGACTGTACTTTCAGCCTAGGATTCAAGTTTCAGTGAGAAATAGATTAGGAAGGTTTCTGAAAGTTTGAAAATTATGCAATAAATAATGAAACTAGTGCAGATAAAAAGACTAAAGAATGAAATTATTACTTGTCTTTGAGGAATCATTAAAAGGAATATTTACTAGATCTTATCAAATCTGAAAGAAGTTGATTTGCAGATGTTTCGACCCCAGTTTAAGTGATATCTTCAGTGCTTTGGAGCCTCCTATGAAGTGCTGCTGTAGTGTGTGTTCTGAAATTTATTTGGTTCAGTTTCTGCTGTTTCCGGTTGTTCGTTGAAGTTGCCAATATATTGGGTCGATGTGCTTGTGTTGGAGTCTGTGGATGAGTGCCATGCTTCTAGAAATTCTTTGGAAGTCCTCTGTGTTAGCTTGTCCTATGATTGTTGTGTTGTCCCAGTTGATAACCAGCACCCGAGCTACACACCTTGAAAATCTAAAAGAAACTCAACAATATGTAATATGCAGTAACTACTCCAAACAGGAAGAAAAATCAGTGATGCTTTGTTAATTCATTAAGGCTATGTCTGAAGTAGTTGCAAAATATCTGAATTAAGTTTAAATAATGTTAAAAACTTAAACATAAAAATGTTAAAATAATAAATGAAAGACTACATCTTTGAAGAGCAAAAGTTTTAAACAAAGTACTTTTTCTTCAAAATTGACTTTATATTGCACAGTAAAAAATGAGGTCTGCAGATGCTGGAGATCACAGCTGCAAATGTGTTGCTGGTCAAAGCACAGCAGGCCAGGCAGCATCTCAGGAATAGAGAATTCGACGTTTCGAGCATAAGCCCTTCATCAGGAATGAGAGAGAGAGAGCCAAGCAGGCTAAGATAAAAGGTAGGGAGGAGGGACTAGGGGGAGGGGACCTGGGGGGTGCAGTGAGAGAGGGACTCACTGAAATCCTTGTAGAGGGAGGAAGAGAGCTTCTTCAAGGAAGGCATCCTTGTAAGAGGATTCGCAGTAGGTTAAAATCTTCGAGTAAAAAATGAGGTCTGCAGATGCTGGAGATCACAGCTGCAAATGTGTTGCTGGTCAAAGCACAGCAGGCCAGGCAGCATCTCAGGAATAGAGAATTCAACGTTTCGAGCATAAGCCCTTCATCAGGAATGAGAGAGAGAGAGCCAAGCAGGCTAAGATAAAAGGTAGGGAGGAGGGACTAGGGGGAGGGGACCTGGGGGGTGCAGTGAGAGAGGGACTCACTGAAATCCTTGTAGAGGGAGGAAGAGAGCTTCTTCAAGGAAGGCATCCTTGTAAGAGGATTCGCAGTAGGTTAAAATCTTCGAGTAAAAAATGAGGTCTGCAGATGCTGGAGATCACAGCTGCAAATGTGTTGCTGGTCAAAGCACAGCAGGCCAGGCAGCATCTCAGGAATAGAGAATTCGACGTTTCGAGCATAAGCCCTTCATCAGGAATGAGAGAGAGAGATATTGCACAATCTGTAAAAAGACAAAAAGAGGGGAGCGTGCATAGTCAGAATTTATCATTGCATTGTTGGTGTCGACAGACGCCTTGAGACGTTAGAGATAATATGACAGGGAGGATAGTAAGATAAAAAGTGTATTTTTGATAATGAAAGAAGTAAAGGGTAAAAATAAAATCACAGAACAATTCTAGAATGAACCAGAAAATGAAAATTTAAATGTTGACTCTCCAGTAATCAAATTGGATAATAACAGTGTACTTAAAATGTTAGATAGAAGTTGTGCTGACTTCTGGAAAACTATCAATGACTTACAAAGGCTTTAACAGACTCATAAATCAATTTATGTAAATACGCCAAAAAAGTGTAATTGACTATACATGACTTTAATGTTAAAATTGCATTATCCATTAAATAATGTCCTCACAGATACAATATAGAAAAGTTAGCTTAAGTAAGGGGACGAGATTAAGTTCACATTGGACAAAGTCAAAGTAGTTGGAGCTCGGTTAACATGATGGTACTGAAATGAGATGAGTCACACAGATATATGTTACCTCCAAGTCAAGAGTGGACTATTAATCTATTCCATCAATAATGTTACTCAATGAAATAATTGAACATGCAAAATTCATCATAAAAATTGACTTGCTAAAGGATATTGGCAAGTTCCATTGATTGATAAAGCCAAGGAAGAATCTGTTTTTGTAACATAATGTGAACTTTATTTATGGAATGCAAAATGCACCAACAGCTTTCCAATGATTAACCAAAGTCATTGAAGTACTCTGTAACCACTTTGTTAGTGTCAATAACTTCAGCCCAACTTGGGAATTATATTTACACCATTTGTAAAAGTTATGCTATCTGCAGCAAGCCATTTTGGTCTTAAATCTGGCTAAAAAAATGAATTTGTCAAAGCAAAATTAACTTATTTGGGGTAACATTGGGACAAGATTAAGTAGCACCCAGAGCTGCTAAATTAAGGCTATTTTGGATTTTCCCGTGCTTAAGTCAAACATGAAATTTTGCATTATTAGCAAATGTGGCTTTTATCTAGAAATTTCTTCCCAACACAGCACAGTAGTGGTTCCTTTATTCATTAAAAGCAGAAAATTTGAATGGACACAATGCCTTTTATGACTACAGGATATCTCAATATGCTTCACAGTCAATTAATTACTACTTGATTGTAGTCACTGCTGTCTGATGTAAAACAGATAAACCATTTTTTCATTTACAGTTCCTACAAATGCAGTGACGTAAATGATCAGATTATTTCTTTTAGTCATTTGTTGTGACATAAATGTTGGTCACCAAAAGGTGTCTAGTTGTACTTTTAAATGTCACGGGATATTTTCTGTCCATTTGGGAGGACAATCTCTTCAAAATATTGCACCTTCTTGGAAAACTAAATGTTCTCTTAGGCTACTAGTGGACTGGAAAAAACCAATGGACCTTGGTCTGTATGCCTGATATGCAACCTATCTTGTAAATACCTAGACAATTGAAATTGTACTGAGCCACTTCAGAGTGCAATATACGATATGGAGAAGTTGAATTTTATTGAACTTTCCATAATATTCAATTTGAACCTTTGTTTTAAATGACAGAATTATTATGGCGCAGAAAAAGGCCATTTGGCCCATCATGTCTGCATCAGCTCTCCAAATGAATATCGTGGCTTACTGTAATTTGAACATTTTTCATAATGCTGAATATTATTTCTGTGTAAATAATTATCTAATATCCAGTTGGATGCCTCAATTAAACTTGCCTCCATCACAATTCCAGGCATGGCTTGATTGAACTTGTTTTCTTCATAATTCCAGGCAGATTTCTCACATTCACATTGATATCTTCTCCAAACCATTTTAAAACTGTGCCCTTGTGTTCTTGATCATTGTATGAGTGGAACAGTTTCTTCTTGGAACATACTTTTACAAATGTTATGAATAATGTATATTTTTGAAATCTAAAATTATTCCTTTAGCACAACACTTAAGAAAAACACTCCAAAATCATTTGAGACAAGATTGACAGGGAAATATATGTTCATCAAAGAATAAACCACTCTTTCATTCAATACTAATTTTAAAAAAATACTATTAAATACCTGTGGATTTCACATTAAAGATGTTTACCTAAATACAAATTCTCATTCTGTAAAATCAGCAAACTAGTTCAGCACTAGATTTTCTATTTCTCTGCAACTTGGTAAACAAAGTGTACATTAAGAACCTGAGGGACTATTCATTTCCACCTTGTGATTTTCCTTTCCTAAGATGGAGGAAGTTTATATCTTAAATTTAGTTCATAAATCTTGGAGAAAAACCTTTCTCAGAGCTAATGTTGCAAAGATTGATTGGGCAAATAATCAGGTACAAGGTTAGGGTGGGCACCTGGTTTTCAAAGAGAGCTAGGAGAAAGCGAGGACTGCAGACACTGGAGTCAGATTTGAAAAGGGTGGTGATGGAAAAACACAACAAGTCGGGCAGCATCCAAGGAGCAGGAGCAGTGCAACCCTTTTTGACTCTTTCAAAGAGAGCTGCAAGTTTTTATTCTCATGAACTCGTTCTTCCACAATATATTGTTCCCTTTAACACTACCAGTTCTAAACTCTCTTAAACCAGTTCTCCAATCAGTCCTCCACAATACACAGTAGCTGGTGTTCTTCATTGCAGAAGTGTACAACATTGTGAGGACCCGAGGCATTTTTTGATTACTCCTGATTCAAACACATACCTCATTGTTTCCTGTACCTCTCAATACTGATTAAAGTTGAATTCCAATCTAAAGATACTGTATCCCATTTTCCAGTGCTCTCAGAGACATGACCCAATTCTGATCAATCAGCAATATAAATTGCTATATCAATGCATTAACAATGAACACCATGAGACAAACCTTCAATTTTAGAATGTAGCGTTCTCTTAATTTATATCTAAATAAAGATGTTGAACTTCAGTATTACTATGGGGGAAAAAAAGGCAACACATATTCTATTTTCATCAGTTGCCACTATGTTTTTGGATGCTCCAAGTTTTGAGTTCTGCTCTTTTCTGTTACATCATGCTTGCATCATAATACTGCAGTTCACATCATTTTGTACTGCATCAATTTCTAACAGTAGGAATTTTCATATTCAGTATTGAGATGGAGGTGGAAGATAAGAATCAAGTCCACCCCCTGCCCCAGGGATCTCTGAAGTCTCATAAAGAGTCGACAGGGAGTAAACCGGAGACCAGTGCTAGCAGCAGCTCCTTTTCCCCTCAAAGTGAGGAGAGTTTGATCCGAGCACTGGTTGACTTAGTGACCACAGCAGCAAAAACAGCTCAAAAGGCAAGAGAGAGTGAGAAAAAAGCACAGCTTGCTTTTAAATATTCTGAAGAAGTGCTTTCATATGCTAGTGATGTGACTGATAATGCTGAACAAACGCTATTAACAGCCAAAACACTATCAGAGAGACTGGTCAAACACACGTCCTACTTGGACTACCAACAAGTGTTCCGCTCTGTTTCAGACCTTTCCACAGATTATGCAACATTTGCACAACTTCTACAACTGTCAAATGCTGGTGATGATTTTGCGAACTCACGTTTATTAAAAAAGGGCAAAGCATCGAGATATGGGAGAAGTGAGTCAAAGAGGGAGCGACTGTGCTTCCTCTGCCACTCGTTATCTCGGCGTGAACCTGACAATTTCTCTCAGAAACGTTCCCAGAACATATCTCAATTGGGCGATAATTATGAAGGAATGATTGAAGCAGACGATGAAAATACAGATGAGGACGACTTAGCATTTGGAAAAGATATTCACCGTAAACCTCAACTCACCATGTCTGCTGGGATAAACAGTTCCCATCATAAGCAGGTGGAAGCTGTCCGCAAAGAAGAACACATGGGCGGAGCCTTTGTGATCAGCAGACGCAGATCTCCACGAAGATCACCTTCTGGTGGCCTTGATGGGCTTGTGTCACCACTCCTTACTGAAGATGAACTAACAACATTGAAACCATTGAGCCGTTCACCCTCACGCCAAGGATCGACAAAGGTAGTTTACAAGATGATCCACAGAGACAAATCACAGGAAAATTCAGATAGTGATATTGAACATTTAGAAGAACCAGTTCGCGTCCACAGCTCCTGCACAGAAAATAAAGGTTTAGATACTTCCTAAAATTCTTCGTAGCAAAACCAGATAGCATATCTGTCAAAGTGACAGCTCTAAATAAAAAAATACATTTTTTTGTACAGAGTTAGGTTTTGCTGAAGTAATGTTAGCTCTTCTTTTGCTATCAGTGTTGTCCAATATTAATTAGGAATCCAAATGTGGCTCCATCAATCTTGATTCGTAAAACAAAATGAATACAGTAATTGAAGGCATAATCTCAAGACTCATACTGTTGATTAAAAAAAACAAAGCGTATACTTATTTTGATTTTTGAGTTTGCTTTACTTCCTTTGCGCATGTCATACCTTTAAACATTTTCCGCAACGCTAATGAGAACAAGGTATTGATTGTAACTGATGGACAGAAACTTTGAAGTGGTACAGTGTCTGCGAAATTTATGTCATAATTCCAAAGGTTCTTGAAGCTGTTCAAGCTTTGAACTGAATGATGGTAGATTCTTGCTAAGCACACATTTGATTTTGGTTTGATTTATTATTGTCACATACATCTAGGTCCAGTGAAAAGTTTTGTTTTGCCATACAGTACAGACCATACAAAGTGCATAAGGTAATAGAACAGAGTGAGGAATACAATGATATGGTTGTACAGAAGATGCACAAAGAGCAAGATCAACATTAAATTTGAAATATGAAACGCGTATTCAGAAGTCAAATAACAGTGGGGAAGAAGCTGGCCTTGAAGAACAGTGATTCTGAAGCTAGTCAGCAATTTCCATTGCACAACAGTGTGATATCACACGTATGTTGGCTACATGAGAGTGTCAAATATTAGCAAGCATGTCTGTATAATCAAAGTGATATGATACCAATGAAAAGAAATAAGTAGGCATGCAGATAACAAAATCATTGATTTCCTATAGTGTGGAAGCAGGCCATTCAGCCCATCAAGTTCACACTGACCCTCCAAAGAGCATCCCATCCCCTTACACTAGCTTTGTAAGCCTTCCCAACCCACATAGCCTGCACATCCCCGGACACTATGGGCAATTTACCATGGCCAAACCATCTAATGTGCACATCTTTGGACCATAGGAGGAAACTGGGGAACCCAAAGGAAACCCAAAATGGGGAGAATGTGCACACTCCACATAGTCATCCAAAAGGTGCAATCAAACTTGAGTCCCTGGTGGTGTGAGGCAACAGTACTAATCACTAAGCCACTGTGCCACCCATATTTTGGGAGAAAACATTAGCAGACTTGTAAAACAATGGAAAATAAACAAAAGTGAACAGAAGCTGCTACAAATGACATTCCTGATTTACGCACCTTCTTCCACAGCCGTCAGAATTTATGTTGTAATTGCATTTTACTTTTTATTTCAAATTCTTGAATTACATTAAGCAAATAGAAAATCTTTTTGTTGCACTTTAAATTAACTTTACAACATAGTTTTATTGATTGTAGCAGTGGGGAACAAATCATCAGTGGCATTTTAGCTAATTAGTACTGTAAAGTAACATGCAAGTCGTCCTAATCTCACCCCTAAATATTCAGTCTGTCCAATATGAGTTCAAGTTTGCTGTTAACAATTGCACCAAATGTTCAGAAAATGCAAGATGGTTGATGATGGCACATTTTTAATTCAATCAAAGAAGGGCGGTAAAGACAAGCCAGGGAACTATAGAACAGTGAGCCTGACGTTGGTGGTGGGCAAGTTGTTGGAGGGAATCCTGAGGGACAGATGTACATGTATTTGGAAAGATAAGGACTGATTAGGGATAGTCAACATGGCTTTGTGCGTGGGAAATCATGTCTCACAAACTTGATTGAGTTTTTTGAAGAAGTAACAAAGAAGATTGATGAGGGCAGAGCAGTAGATGTGATCTATGTAGGCTTCAGTAAGGCGTTCCATAAAGTTCCCCATGGCAGACTGGTTAGCAAGGTTAGATCTCATGGAATACAAGGAAAACTTGCCATTTGGATACAGAACTGGCTCAAAGGTTGAAGACAGAGGGTGGTAGTGGAGGGTTGTTTTTCAGACTGGAGGCCTGTGACCAGAGGAGTGCCACAAGGATCGGTGCTGGGTCCTCTAGTTTTTGTCATTTACATAAATGATTTGGATGTGAGCATAAGCAGTACGGTTAGTAAGTCTGCAGATCACACCAAAATTGGAGGTGTAGTGGACAGCGAAGAGGGTTACCTCAGATTACAACAGGATCTGGACCAGATGGGCCAATGAACTGAGAAGTGGCAGATGGAGTTTAATTCAGATAAGTGCGAGGTGCTGCATTTTGGGAAAGCAAATCTTAGCAGAACTTATACACTTAATGGTAAGGTCCTAGGGAGTATTGCTGAACAAAGAGACCTTGGAGTGCAGGTTCATTGCTCCTTGAAAGTGGAGTCGCAGGTAGATAGAATAGTGAAGAAGGCATTTGATATGCTTCCCTTTATTGGTCAGAGTATTGAGTACAGGAGTTGGGAGGTCATGTTTCAGTTGTACAGGACATTGGTTAGGCCACTGTTGAAATATTGCGTGCAATTCTGGTCTTCTTCCTATCAGAAAGATGTTGTGAAACTTGAAAAGGTTCAGAAAAGATTTACAAGGATGTTGCCACGGTTGGAGGATTTGAGCTATAGGGAGAAGGTGAACAGGCCTGGGGTTGTTTTCCCTTGCGCGTCAGAGACTGAGGGGTGACCTTATAGAGGTTTACAAAATTATGAGGGGCATGGATAGGATAAATAGACAAAGTCTTTTCCCTGGGGTCGGGGCATTTGGATGGGTATATGAATAGGAAGGGTTTGGAGGGATATGGGCCGGATGCTGGCAGGTGGGACTAGATTGGGTTGGGATATCTGGTCAGCATGGACAGGTTGGACTGAATGGTCTGTTTCCGTGCTGTACATCTATATGACTATGAGTCATTGGTCAATTCTTCCAAAATCCAACTTTCCGGCACACTAATAATTACATTTCAGTAACAGCCCTTAATATACATCAAATCAGCACTGCAACTGTCTAATGTATTACTTCTCAACTAAACAGCTGTTCGCCGCCCCGGTTCAGCGATCATATGTATTAAAATTAAAGCTATGTTAACAAAGAGCGCACTGTAATGGCACCAATGAATGAGATTTGCATATATCAAATTTTATCTTCATAGGATCACTTAAAAGTCACCAGTACAAACAGTTCCAAGAAAGTGACTGTTTTTTTTTATTGAAAAAGACTTATTTTTTTACAAAATTATAAATTTACGAAAATAGTATAACAATCGTCTAGAATAACAACAGTAACTATAAACTAACTACTTCTCTACTTTACAAAACAAATTTTAAAATCTACCCATACTGCAGTTCAATAAATAATTAAAGTGTAATTAAATTAGGTTGAATTAAATTAAATTACACCATTCAGTGCAACCCCACCGAAGCTCCCCATCATCAGGAGCATCAGTTAACATACTCTTATTTATTTGGGATTCTTCCTCCCAGGGTACCCGGCCCACCAGGCCCAGTTTTCATGGCTATAAGGCCCTAATCAATATAGCCAACAAGTCTGCATCTTTGTAGTTCAAAAAGGGCTGCCACATCTACTAAAAAGTTTTGTTTTTTGGTGCACCATCCTTGTAAGGAAGTCCAAGCAGACATGTTCCATAACTAACCTGCACCATCCTGACAGGCCTGGGATTTCTGAAATCCAGCTCATCAGAATGTTCTTCCTCGCACAATATTAAACAGTTTCCTCCCATGCTCATCTAAAGAAGGCAGATTTGGCAGGCCCTAAGAGTAGGGATACTGGTTCTACCTTGACTTTGATTCCCAAGGTTCCCCCCAAAACATTTGGGCCAGCACCCCAATACCTGCAAAGCTTGTGGCATGACCACAAGCAATGAGTGAGACACCAATGTCTATTTTGCATTTGGGGCACATCAAAGGTGTTCCTTTTTTAAATGTCGCAAGCCGCTCTGGCACCAACTAGGCCCTGTGGAGAACCTTCAGTTGCATAGCCTGCATTCTATTTCAGATTGAAATCTTTCTCACTTTCTCCCAAATGTCCTTCCATATCTCTGACGAGATCTCCACTCCCAATTCTTGATTCCAGATCCCACAGAGCCATTTGATGTCTTTTGAGACACCGCCTCCGAGTAAATGGTAGAGGGTGCTAATTGAGAGAATACCTGTGGACCGAAGTACTCTCCTCTACACATGAGAGGGATTATAGAGATTAACCAATAGTGTGGTCTTTTTCTGTATAAATTCCCTAATCTGAAAATAACGAAAGAAGTCCCTACTGGACAACCCATATTTATGGCTTAGCTGATCAAAAGACATCATGACCTCCCCCTAAATTAAGTCTCCCAAACAGGAGACTCCTCTAGACTCCCATAACCTAAAGCCAGAATCCATCAATCATGGCCAAAAATCTGGCATTCCTACTATGGAGTAAAAAGGGAAGTTTTATATATGGTAAATCCAATCATTCATGTAGGATAATGGGGAACCTATTTGATATCTCTTGAAATCTAGGAAGTTTACATCCCCATCCTCAATGGAAGTGGCAGTTTAGCGAGTCTGCAGTATCAGATGAAAGAACCGAGCCAAGTGTTAAGTCTCCGTGACACTTGCCTGTATCATCAGAGGGAGCATTCACATGGGAGATAAGAAGCAAGGAAGAACATGCATTTTAACCAGAGCTTTTGGAACCAACCAAGATATTGGTAGAACCTCCCAACAATGAAGGTCCTGTCTTAGCTTCTCAAGCAAATGCACAAAATTAGCTTTATATAATTAATCACAGGCAGGTTTAAATATAGAAAACTTCCCTGTGACCACCTGAAATGGAATCGAATTCCACCTTCAAGATCGGGTACTCCCACAAGACCCCTCACGGGCATGGATGTAAAGTTGATTTTATACCCGAAGAAAAAGCCAAATAATTAATATTCCGTATTAAATGGGGCACAGATAGTGTCAGGTTAGGTAGAAAAAGAACAATGTCATCTGCATAAAGGGTGATTTTATGCTCCCCCCCCACCCCGATCCCACCTCCTGGGCAACTATATTGGGGTCACTCCGGATAGCCTCCACCAATGATTCAATCACTAATGTGAACAGCAGCGGTGAACGGGAACACCCTTGTTGGCTGCCTTTACCAATACTAAATTGTCAGACCTTATGCCAGACCTTAAGGACCACTGCCATAGAATTGCTATATAACACTGCTACCCATCTGGCATAGACATCCTCAAAAACAAACTGTTCCAGCACATAAAAAAGGTATGGCCACTCCGCCTGGTCAAATGCTTTCTCTGCATCCAGGGAGACTAACAAGCCCAGAATCGACCTCCACTGGCACACCTGGACCACGTTCAGCACTCTCCCATGTTCTTAGAGGACCTACAGCCCTTAATAAAACCTGCCTGGTCCTCTTTTACAATAGAGGGCAATATCTTCTCCAACCAAAGTGCTAGCATTTTTGACAGAATTTTAAAACTCATGTTTAGTTGTGGGGTGGGCCTGGACAAAGCGAGGTCCTCTGGGGCTTTCCCTCTCATGAGAATAAGGGAGATATTAGCTTCTCCCAGAGAGGATGGGAGGCAGTCCTAGCTGTATAAATAATTGTACATATCCAACATTGGCCTGGCCAACATATTTATAAACTCCTTATAAGACTCACTTGCGTGCTTTACTACTTTGGAGCTGCCTTGCCGCCTTTTGTATCTCTTGCAACGTCAGATGGGTATTCAAAATGGATGCCTGCTCCGAAATTACATCTGGAAGATCCAAGTTCTTAAAAAAGGACTCCATCTTCACCAACCTGTGCTCACAGCCCTTCAACCGATACAACCCAGAGTAAAATTTCCTAAACGCCTTGTTAATATTTTTGGAATCACAAGTGAGAGTAGCAGTACCCTCTCTAATGGATGTGATAGATTGGGTGAGGTGGGGGGGAGCGGTGGTGAGAGGGGGCGCTCTTTTTCCTGGCCAGGTATGCCAAGTATCTACCCAGCTTATCACCATACTCAAATAGCCTTTGATACGTGAAGGAGATCTCTCTTTCCACTGCCTGGGTGAGGGCAGAGTTCAGAGCAGCCTGAAGAGCTGTAATCCCTTTAGCTTGGTCACAGGCGGCCTGTCAAAGTATGCACTCTCGGATGCCTTCAACCTGGCCTCAAGCATACGCTGCTGCTCTCCCCGGTTCGCTGATTAAGAAATAATTATACCCCTTGCACAGGCCTTGGCAGTCTCCCAGAGCACCGATGGGTCACTGGCTATACCCAAATTAATATCTCAGAAAATTTTAAACTCCCGCGAAAAGTACTCAATAAACTTGTTGTCCTTCAAGAGAAGAGGATCCATGCACCAATGCGGCAACCCTGTCCCATTACGTCTGGCCTTAACCTCCAAATACACTTCCACATGGCCAGAAATTGCTATGTTCCCAACTTTACAGGGCAGTACTGAATCCAAGAAGCCGGTGGATCAAAAAACAAATCAATCCTTGTGTGGCACTTGTGTGGGTTAGAGAAAAAGTTAAAATTCCTACCTTCAGGGTGAAGGCATCTCCACACATCCTTCAGCCCCAACTCTGAACACAGGTCCACCAGTTGTTTGGATTGTGGGAGGTACCTGGGAGACCCCTGGGCATCATGTCCACCTCAGGGTCCATAAGATGATTGACATCTCCCCCTATAGTCATATGGCGTGCTCCAAGGGCCATCAACCTAGACAGTGCATCTATTTAAAATTTAAGGGGGTGTGCCAGGGGGCAATAAACATTCAAACTACCATACTCCTCCCCATGTATTAGAGTTTTGAGGATCACAAATCACCCATATTCATCCTTAATTTGGTCTAACATCTGAAATGGGAGATTCTTCTGAATGAGTATAGCTATTCCTCTGCTTTTAGAATTAAAAAATGAGAAGAACACCTGGCCAAACCCTCATTGCTATAACTTCAAATGTTCTTTATCATCTAAATGTGTTTCTTACAACAGAGCAACATCAACTCTCTCTTTTCTAAGATTCAAAAGTATTTTCTTTCTCTTAATCGGTGAGTGCCTCCCTTTAATATTCCAGGTGCACCATTTAAACGGGCAACTAACCACAGCCACCTGAAACAGCCCATGACCCCCGATGGGAAGAACCCTATCATAACGCGCTGAGTGGAAACACTAAAGGATTAATAAAATCCAGAAAATGCAGCAACAAAAATGACTAAAGCAAAACTTCTGGAAACTACACCTACACTAAACCAACACAAAAAAAAGATAATAAGAGACTTTCCCCCTTGTCCCCAGGGAGCGCTCACACTACCCACTAACACCTCCATGGCTCCTTCTAGCTGAAGCCATGCCCGTAATCCAGGCAAAACGAAAGTAAAGAATACATGTATCTTACAAACAAGGAAATTAGAGGTGGGTATTCAATCCATTCCAACCATACATCAACCCCAATTATTACTGATAAAAGAAACCAACCCAAACCAAAAAAAAGGGGAAAAGGGAATAATAAAAAATGAAAGAAGGAAAAAAGACCCCCATATATTAAAGGAGCAAATCCAGGTAAACAAGGTAAACAGAGAAAACAAAGGCAACACTATTGTCAACATTACTTGAACCAGCCAGTCTATTTTAAAATGCCCAGGAAGTCCTTTGCCTTTTCTGAAGAATCAAAAATATGCACGGACCCTCTGTAGCTGAAAGGCAATACTGCTGGGTACCTGACAGAGCACTGAATATTCAAATCTCTTAGCCTCTTCTTTATTTCATCAAAGGTCTTCCTCTTGTGGATCACAGCCGCAGAAAAGTCCTGAAAGAACATGATTTTCGATCCATTGTAGGTCAGTGCCTGTGGATCCTTCCCCAGTATTCTGGAAGCTTCTAATACCATTTGCTTGTCTCTATAATACTGAAATTGAACTAGAACCAGGCGGGGGTGCTGGTCCGATCCGGGTCTGCGCACCACAACTTGGGAAATTCGCCTCAACTCGCACTCAGCCCACCTCGTCTCCCAGTCCTAAGAACCGTGGGATCCATTGCTCTAAGAAGCTGACTGACTGATCCCTTCATCATTCCAGCAGCCCAATAACATGGATGGTCTTCCTCTGACCTCGATTTTAGAGATCGTCGACCTACGCCTGTTTTTACAGGGACTGGATCCGACCTGCCGAGGTTTCTGCCACAGTTTCTGATACCGCAGTCCGCTGCTCAACCTCCTCCATGCGCTGCCGAAGTCGCTTGGCCTCCCACTCATACTTTTGCAGCATGGCCAAGATAGGGTCCAGCCTAGGCATCTATGACTCTTCCATCGCTGACTCAATCCTTTCTTGGAGTTTAATGAACTTCAAAATCAGACTCTGCCATGCAGGAAAGTTCAAAGGAGCTTCCAAGGAGTTTGACACTGTGGCCGTGGGCGTGTCTGATACTGCAGTGGAATCCCCTATTTGTCGTGATCCATGCGGGCCCTTTTCCTTTGGTCATCTTCCTTGGTCGCTAGAAATAATGTACAAAGAATCTGGGTACTTAAAACTGCTGATTTTTACTAAAATGGCTAGTAAAGTGAAGGCAAAAACACCACTTTGTCTGGGTTGTGGTGCAGAGCTTAGCAAGGCAGACCTATTAGATCGCCGCCATCTTGAGACACAGTGATTTTTAATTATGTCAGTGCTGTCTATGGTGGGGAAAATCATAGTTTACATCCCCATCTTCCTGATTAAAATGGCGCATTTGTCAAATCACATGAGAAATTAAACCAGATTCATCCGTAGCAGGCAGAAAAAAACATAATGTAAAAAGAGCAGAAAAAACATTACAAAGCACTTAACAAGAGCAATAGGGGAAACAAAATGACACTAATCCCTGGTGCCAGTGTCAAGGATGTTTCCGAGTGGGCACAGGATATTCTGAAGGGGGGAGATGAGCAGCCAGAAGCTGTAGTCTGTATTGGTACTAATGACATAGGGAGAAAGAGAAAAAAATTCCTGCAAAGGGAGTTCAGGGACTTAGGTCGCAAGTTGAAAAATAGGATCTCCAGGGTTGTAATCTTGGAATTACTTCCTGTACCACAGGAATAGGAAGATGGTACAATTAAATATGTGGCTAAAGAGCTGGAGGACGAGGGAGGGCTTCAGGTTTGAGGATCATTGGGATATCTTCTGGGACAGATTGAACCTAAAATGGAGGGGCACCAATATCCTGGAAGGGAGATTTACTATTGCCACTCAGTAGGGTTTAATTCAGTGTGGTGGGGGAGGGTGGACTGGAGCAGTAGGTCAGAGACGAAGGACTGTAATGCCCGAGTGGAGGTCAAAGACTCAGGAGGCAGGCAGGATTCAGGCAAATGGCAGACCTTTCTTCATGCCACAACCAGTTAATGTGGGAGAGGGCCAAAAGATCTTCCCCGCATTTGGCCTTGATGTGAGAACCATTTCCTTAATCTATAGAACATAGATCAGAACAGCACAGTACAGGCTCTTTGATCCTCGATATTGTGCCAGCCTTTTATCCTACTCTAAGATCAGACTAGCCTACCTACCTTCATTGTACTATATTACATGTGCTGATCCAAGAGCCACTTAAATGTCTCTAATGTATCTGACTCTACCACCACTGCTGGCAGTGCATTCCATGCAACCACCAAGAACCTACCTCTGACATCTCCTCTAACCTTTCTCCAATCACCTAAAGGTTATGCCCCCTCATGATAAACATGTCCACCATGGGAAAAAGTCTCTGGTTATCCACTCTATCTGTGCCTCTCATCATCCTGTACATCTCTATCAAGTTACCTCTCATCATTCTTCCATCCAATGAGAAAATCCCTAGCTCCCTCAACCTTTCCTCATAAGACATGTCCTCCAGTCCAGGCAGCATCCTGGTAAATCTCCTCTGCACCCTCTCTAAGGCTACCACGTCCTTCCTATAATGAGGTGACCAGAACTGAACACAACTGAACAGCATAACCTCACAGCTTTTAAACTCAATCCCCCTTCTAATCAAAGCCAACACATACGCCTTCTTAACAACCCTATCAACATGAATGGCAACTTTGAGGGATCTATGGACGTTAAGTCCAAGGTCCCACTGTTCCTCCATACTGCCAAGAATCCTGCCTTTAACCCTGTATTCTGCATTCAAATTTCACCTTCCAAGTGAATCACTTCACACTTTTCCAGATTGAATTCCACTTGCCAATTATCAGCCCAGTTCTGCATCCTGTCAATGTCCCGTTACACCACCCTCCACACTACCCACAACTCTACCAACCTTTGTGTCAATTCTCAGATCAGAAGAGAGATTAATGACGCACTCTGACTTTTATAATAAAATACAGTGTTACTATATATTATTTCAATAATCATATACAGCACGATCACTGTGCCCTTCCCCTTATTCTAAACATCCAATCCTGTGAAACACCTGATTAATGATACACATTCCTATGGACAGCCCCAGGTTCCTGTGATCTCATGCTGTTTAAGACATTGGGATCTTTGTATTAATCCTATTAATTTGCATTCCAAAGTTACTGATTATCCTCCTTTGGGTCTGTCCCAGACTTGCTTATCTCCCAGGACTGCTTGAATTCTGTTACTCATTGTATTCCATGAGCCATCTGTCAAATTCTGTTATTCCTCTCATATTTTCCACTGTCCCAATGATTTTATATAAAATACAAACAACAGTTGGTTTAAACTAACTGCTATGAGCTTCATAGTATTAATTTCCCATTATAGTTAGTTGTACTTTTTAACGAATAAGTTGCAAGCAATCTATTATGTTCAGGATGTGCCAAGCATCTTTTCAGAGATAAAGAAAACATTTCCAAAGACTAATTAACTTTCACATCTAGGTTTAAATATTTTTCCCCTAATGCTTCTATTATACTTTGGTTATATGTGCATCTATGTTTACATTGAAATCTCTGTGATTATCAGATGCATCTTTAACTAGAACCTATTTCTTAATATTGTGAATAATTTCAAAGGAACAATTGATTACTACAAAATAATTTTAGCTGTTGTTTTCATAGTTGTTTAATGAGTTAGTTGGCTGGTTCATGGACTGAGATTGACATCCTTTGTTCTAACTGGCACTGTTCATCTAATGGGACAACATCCTTTCATTAATGAGGCTGGAATCATTTGTCACATTTTAATGAACTGTGTCTATCCTTAGATATCCTCTTAGCAAACTGGTCTCAATAGTTGCCTGTAGGGCCTCCCATTCACCTTGGAGTAGCCTTGTTCAAAAGTACAGTACTTTCACTTAATTGCTGGCATAGGCCGTTTAATTCTATTTAACCCTTGTCAGCCATTTTGTGTCTTTCAAACATGGGTTTCCCTTATAGAGACTAAGGCCAGTAAAGCTAATGGGTAGAAGAGATAGGGAGAGGTTAGTGAACACGGCAGGACTGGCGATTTGAGGTGCATTTGTTTTAATGCAAGAAGTATGACAAGTAGGGCAGATGAACTTAGAGCTTTGGTTAATGCATATAACTATGATGTGTTAGCTATTATACAGGCTTGGTTGAAAAACGGACAACACTGGCAGCTTAATGTTCCTGGATTTTGATGTTTCAGATGAGATAGAAAGGGATGTAAAAGAAATGCGGAAGTTGTGTGACTGATAAAGGAGAATAGCTGCACTGAGGGAGGACACCTTGGAGGGCTAATCCAGCAAGGCCACAAGGGTAGAGCTAAGGGATCGGAAGGGTGCAATCACTTTGATGGGAATGTGCAACAAGTCTCCCAAAAGCCATTGGCTGATAGAGAAATAGATACGTGGATAGATAATGGAAAAATGTATAAACAACGGGTTGTGGTGTATGATTTTAACTTCCTCTATATTGACCAGGACTTCCTGAGTGCCACGGGCATGGATGGGGTAGGGATGAAATGGAGATTCATTAGGTACATCCAGGATAGTTAGTTGAAATAAGATACAAATAGTCCAACCAGGGAAGGGGCTAAACTAGATTTGCTATTGGGGAATATTGGTCAGCTGATCAAAGTTTCAGTGGGAGAACATTTCAGGAACAGTGACTATAATTCTGTAAGTTCTAAGGTACTTATGGATAAGGATAAGAATAGTCCATGGTGAAAGTACTAAATTGGGAGAAGTCTAACCACTACAATATTGGGCAGGAACTGGGGAATGTAGATTGTGGATGGCTGTTTGAGGATAATTCAATATCTAGCACATCTTTGAAAGGCCAGTTGATTAGAGTTCAGGAGAAGCATGTTCTTGAGAAAATGAAGGATAAGGATGCCAAGAATCAGGAACATTGGAATGAAAGAAAAATTAAGTGTTTGGTCAAAAAGCAAAAGAAGGCATGTATAAGATTTAGGAAACTGAAAACAAACAGAACCCACAAAGAAAACAAATATAGCAGAAAAGAACTCAAACAATGAATTAGGAGGGCCAAAAGGGTTCTCGAAATATCTTTGGAAAACAGGATTATGGAAAATCTCAAGCTGTTTTATACATATACAAGAAGCAAGAGGGTAGCTAGGGAAAGGGTAAATCCATTCAAGGACAAAGGAGGGAAATTGTGTGTGGAGCCAAAGGAAGTGGGTGAGGTCCTTAAAGGATAGTTTGCATCACAAAGGAAGTCATGGTGGATGGTGAGTCTCAGGAGGGATATGTTCATATTTTAGGGCATGTCAATATAAAAAAAAGAAGGGTGTTGATTATTTTGAAAAAGTATCAAGGTAGACAAGTCTCTTGGACTTGATGGGATCTAGAACATAGAACATTACAGTGCAGTAAAGGCCCTTCAGACCTCAATATTGCACTGACCTGTGGATCCAATCTGAAGCCCATCTAACCTACACTATTCCATCTTCATCCATATGTCTATCCAATGACCATTTAAATACCCTTAAATTTGGTGAGTCTACTACTGTTGGAGGCAGGATGTTCCATGCCCCTACTTCTCTTTGAGTAAAGAAACTGCTCTGACATCTGTCATAAAGCTAGTCCCTTTTTTCCCTAAAAGCTGTTCCTTGGCTCAAGAAGACTCTGTCCTTGATTTTTTTCAGAGGACCAATAAACCAGGCCGGATTCTGATCAGGATTTTGAGAGGCCTTTTGTTTCTGTGTAAATACATGAGACTTCAAGCCAAAGTTGTCATGTTTCAGAGGTGACCTGTATAATGAAAGGGTCAGCTCTCTAGTTGAACTGAGTTGAACAGTTTAATTCAGTCTTGAACAGGGAAGTTCAACAGTGAGCTGTGTGAAAACTCTTTCTCTTTCCTGCCCTTCAACTTCAACCTGCAAGCATGTGTTCCATTTATACTGGTTTTTAAAGGGAGTTTGCTTATTTGGATTGTTGTATATATTCGGAACAGCATGATTAAGTCTGGTTGGATAGGCTGAGTTCTGTAGGGGTTCTTTATTGTTCTTTGTGTTTCATTGTGTAATTTTGTGAGTAAAGTTTTGTCTGTTTTAAAATCTAGTAGTCAACCTAGCTAGCTTAATCCAGGTAATTTTCACTGTACACTTACTGAAACAAATTACAAAGTTATGGTCTGGGGCTGCCTGCTTAAGAATGTCTCGAGTGGTCTGGCTTAGCCCATAACAGATTGGGGGTTCTTTGCGGGATTTTAAACAGTGAGTGGTAGGTGCTAGTGTCTTTATCTTGGGTGTTGATTTGGTTGGGTAGACAAAGCTTGGGTTAGTAATGGCTCTTTCGGTCATTAAAAGTTTTCTGGATGTGGATGCGGTGACTACAGAAGTTTTGCAAAAAGTGAATAAGAGCAAGTTGCAGGAATTAGCAGAGAAGCTGGAATTGGAACTGTCTGCTTCTGTGAGGAAAGGAGAGATAATTACAGAGTAGCTCAGCATTTAAAATTGCTGGAGAAACCATCAGAATCTATAGAGATGGTAAGAATTCAATTGCAAATGAAGCAGCTTGTGTTGGAGGTGAGAAATAAGGAAAGGGCAGCAGAAATGAAACAGTTTGAGTTACGATTAAAAGCAGAAGGGAAGAAAAAAGAACAGCAGAACTGAGAGAAAAAGAGAGAGCATTTGAACTTCAAAAACTGATACTTAAAAAGGAAAGTCAGTGTAACAGGCTGGAGATAAAGGTTGAGGGTAACCTTAGTGAGGAAGTATTGCGAACCCATGTCGAAGAGCAGAGAGTTAAAAGGCAAGGTTAGCAGCTGAAGTGGCTGATGATTATGAGCTGGACCGTAAAACTCAGTTTGGCTTCCAGAATCAATTTCAGTCCATGAGGGATAGAAACTGGGGCAAAGAGAAATCCTCATGTGGAAAGGGAAAGGTAGATCTCAGTGAAGATCATAAGGATAACTTACCACAGGGTAAAAAAGAAACCCTTGAGAGGGAGAAACAAGTTAAAAATCTCCAGTGTTTTCATTGTAATAAAGTGGGCCACACAAAAATACAATGTTGGTGGGCTAAAAGAAAGCCAGATGTAGGAAAACCAGACAAATCTGGAAGTTTTGTTGGACTAGTAACAAAACACACAAGGGAAGTTGGACAACTGCCTCAGAGTGTAGAAGATGATCAGAGGTTGATTAAGGAGGAAGTGCCACATCTGCTTAAAAAAATACATGTAATGGTAAAGTTAATTCACATGGGCCACAAACACAGGATCCTCTCAGTCTGTAATGCTGAAGGATGAGAAGATATGCACTCCTGAGAGACGATGCCAGAGAAGGTACTGGTAACAGGGATTCATGATGAGACAAAAAGTGCTCAATTATGTAAAGTGAGGCTAGAAAGTCCAGAGGAGTGTGGAGAATTTGTGGTACTGAACAAACTCTCAGTTCCAGGAATACAATTTGCCCATGAAAATGATATAGTTGATTCACAGTTAAGGGTGCTGCCACCCGAGTTAAAAAGCCAGTGGAGACGCAGGCAACTGGATACCTGGGGAATGTTTATCCAGAAATTTTCCCTGTTGTGTGATCACAAGATCACAGAGGCACAGGCTGAAGCAGGAGAAATCAAAAGGCACTGATAAGGTAGCTGACATAGAGTTATCCAAAACTTACTTTGATCAGATAAGTGGAACAGAGAAGGAGCAAATAGGTAAACATGCAAGTATTTTTAGCTCTACTAAGCTGATTGAATTACAGAAAAAAGATGAAGACTTAAAACAGTTATAGCAAAAGAAAGAAAGTGAATGCATTTCTGTGTGTTGTTACTTAACAAATGTTGTCTTAATGAGGAAATGGAGACCATCACACATTCAAGCAGATGAGAAGTGGGCGGAGATTCAGTAAATTGGTTTTGCCAGTAGGGTATAGAAAGGAGGTGCTGTGAGTGGCGCAATAACTACCACTTGGAGGTCATTTGGGGTGAGGAAAACACAGGCTAAAATACAAAGACATTTTTACTGACCTGGACTACACAAAGATATAATTGAATTTCGCTAGATGTGTCATACATGTCAGCTAATCAGAAAACCACAGGCAGTGAAAAAACCTGCACCTTTAATACCTATTCCAGTATTTGAGGAACCTTTCACATGAGTCTTGATTGATTGTGTATGTCCCTGACCTCAAACAAAAAGTGGGAATAAATATTTCTTAATAATAATGGATGTGTCGACTAGATTTCCAGAGGCAATCCCATTACACAACATCATAGCTAAAAGGGTTTAGAAGAATTCCTCAATTGTTTTTACTAGATACGGACTGCCAATAGAGATTCACTCAGATCAAGATCAAACTTCACATCCAAACTATTCAAGGAGGTTATGGATAACTTGGGAATACTTCAAATCTACTGCGTACCATCCGGAATTGCAGGGAGCGCCAGAGAGATGGCATCAAATACTGAAGACCATGTTGAAGGCTTATAGTTAGGATTATCCAGATGATTGGGATAAGGGATGTACTTTTTTCAATCAGAGATGCACCAAATAAATCAACCAATTTCAGTCCATTTGAATTAATTTTTGTGCATGAAGTAAAAGGATCATTAAAACTGATGAAGGAAAATTAATATGTCAGAATTCAGAGACCACACATTTGGACCATGTGTCAAACTTTAGACAACGATTAAATAGAGCTGGAGAGTTGGCTACACAGCATTTAAAAGTATCACAGCATATAATGAAACAGAAAGTGGATAAGAAATCACAAATTCACAATTTTGCAATTGGGGATAAGGTATTGGTGTTACTTCCAGTAACAAGTGAGCCTTTAAAAGCAAGGTTTAGTGGGCCTTGAAAAGAAATTGAGTGAGGTGAACTACTTGATAAGGATTGCAGACAGGAAGAAATCTCACAGAGTGTGTTATGTGAATATGCTCAAACGGTATTTTGATAGGGAAGGAAAGTAAGAGAAGGTAATAATGATTACAGCACAGAAGGAAGAAACAAGAGGTTTCTGAATTGGACATTCCTCAAATCAAATTGAACAATGAGAAAGTTCTCAAAAATTGGGATAAATTACTGAGTTAGTTTTCATAACAAAATAGAAATGACCTAAAAGACTTAATACAATCACATGGGGAGATATGTGGAAATAAACTGGGAAGTACTAACCTGAGTGTACATGATATAGATGTAGGAGATGCTGTTCCGATTAAGCAACATCCTTATAGGCATAACACTCCAATATTGGCACACAGTAGAGAAGGAGATAGAGTGCATGCTCCAAAATGGCATAAATTACTGGAACTCATCTGTAGTCATGGTGCCAATCAACACCGTTCCAAAGACTGATGCATATCCCATTTCACGGTTGAGGACTGTGTTGAAAAAGTAGGACAGGCAACTTACATTTCTAAGTTAGACTTGCTCAGGGGCTACTGGCAAATATCTCTATCAGAGAGACCAAAGGCAATTTCAGCTCTCATAATGCCAGATGGACTATATCAGTTCAAAGTCAGGCCATTTGGTATGAAAAACACTCCAGCCACTTTCAGAGACTGACTAATCAGGTCATTGCCAGATTATTCACTGTGTGGTATATATTGATGACCTGATGATTTTTAGTCACTCATGGAAAGAACATTTACAACACTTATCAGACTTGTTCGATCGACTTCAGAAGACAGGCATAGTGGTAAACCTAACTAAAAGTGACGTTGCCAAAATCCAAGTCACCTTCTTGGGCCATGTTATTGGACTTGGATTAATGGCCCCAGAAGATATGGAAATGAAAATAAATGGGGAATTTCCCACACCATCGACCAAAAAAGCAGTACTGCAGTTCTTGGGGTTGAGTGGATTTTACCAAAAGAAACATAAAAAGCAATTTTATCAATAAGAATTGTGTGGTCTCCTCTTGATTTTGATCCCACTGAGAACAGATGGGCACGTGGTAGAGACAGAACTTAAGTATTAAACATTTATATACTTGCCATAAGCTTATACCAAACATATTAATAACTCCAGTTGCTGAGTTTGTTCACACATTCCAATGCATTCAAAGGATAGTATCCCTCAAAGACCTATTCCTTTCCATGCATTGGAAGTGACAGAATGGATCACTCGCCAAAATGAATCCCTAGTGTCTGGGTTCACATGGCTGACAAATCTTCTGCAGATACAAAGGTATACAGGGGATATTGGGTGGACATTAATAATATCCGAGATAAATGGAAATCAGCAGGATAAAGCTTTACACAAAGAGCACAAATGCACCATTACAGAAACAGATTCTTTGCTATCTTGTTACCCTGGTACAGTGTAGTCAAGCTAACCAGGGAATTTATTAATATGGCAACTATCCTAAAATAGGTGGCAAATGACATCTTGGTAAGATTAATGCTGAAATGGTTGCCATCCAAACCATAGCACTACATGGCATTCAATTGACTACTAGCAGAAAAAGGAGGCACATGAGCACTTAAAGGCAGAGAACATTGCACATAATTCCCAAACAACTCTGAGGAAATTACTGATTTGGTGGGTCACATTCATGAAGAAGTGATCAAGCTGAAACAACACCCAGTTCTTGAACCTATGGAGTTGGGCCACGAGGTGGCTGGGATCCCTGGAAATGTCTATTGTCCAGAGAATAGTAATTCCTGTCATTACCATAGTTGTTTTTATGTCACAGGCATTATTTTTAGGTACTGTATTGCCACAATGAAGATGACGACTACGGACAGAATACAGGCCAAAAAAAAGGGCTCTGCTGACTTCCACCAAGACAAGGACTTCTAGTGGAACAATGAAAAAATGACAAGCTTAACATGCCATGGAATAATGACTATAAGGACGTTATTACAATAAGCTCTTTTTGAGTGAATTATTTTGTGTTGACATTACCACGGTCTGAAAGGATTGATGGGAGATAAGCAAGAATTTCTGATTCAAAACCCCCATCAGGGAAGTGGGAAAGATACAAACATTTATCTTCATAATTTAAATGGTGTTCCTGCTCATGCCATCATGTAGTCCTGGATCACACCAAAGGCATATTTAGTGTCTGTGTAGATGTTAACCTTTGTCCTTTTCCTAATTGCAGGGTGGTAGTAAGTTATTTTAGTTCAACTGCCTGTGCAGAGACCTACCTCCCCTTCCTCCTGCCAAAACTTCCCCTTATAAATTAACCAGGGCCCAACTTTTTTTTTTATTAGATTAGACTTACAGTGTGGAAACAGGCCCTTCGACCCAACAAATCCACACCGACCCACCGAAGCGCAACCCACCCATACCCCTACATTTATCCCTTACCTAACACTACGGGCAATTTAGCATGGCCAATTCACCTGACCCGCACATCTTTGGACTGTGGGAGGAAACCGGAGCACCCGGAGGAAACCCACGCAGACACGGGGAGAACGTGCAAACTCCACACAGTCAGTCGCCTGAGTCGGGAACTGAACCTCTCAGGCGCTGTGAGGCAGCAGTGCTAACCACTGTGCCACCGTGCCGCCCGGTGCTGCCAATACTTGTACTGCCTCAGCATCATAATACTTCCCTGCTTTATTTACAAACATACATTTTACATCTGGCCCCTTTAATGACTCTACCCCAACTCGACCCTGTCTCTCCTCTTCCTGCTCCATGAAGGGGATCGAATCATGTGTCTCTCCTTCCTGACTGACATAGCTTGTGGGTTCTCTCTATTGTCCTCAACCACTTCAATGTGCTTATCTCTAGGCAACAGTGCAGCTTCCCCCATGGCTCGCCAATTGTCCGTAACACCTCAGTCTGCCAGTTTCCAACAGCTAGACTTTACTATATGGGGAATGTAATGTCACCTCTCTAGTTGTGTTAACAGGGAGGATATTGTTAATTCCCAGGTAGCACAGATACTCTTAAGGAGATTTTCTAAATCTAAACTGACGAGTTCATTTAATGTTGACTTTTTGCACACCAATTATGGCTCCAAACTGCTCTGATAAATCTACCCCCAGTACCTTCAGTATTTTTGCACATATAAACAAAAGCGTTAATTATACGATCAACAATTCTTATTTCAATAGGTTGGCTGAGAGTGGCCGGTCGAGTCCCACCACTCAGACCTTGTACTTTCAGTTTTATTTGTTAATAGTAAATCCAGATCTCTAATAGAGGTATAGGCTCCAATATCTATTAACATGCTGCACTGCCTGTTGTCTCACAACGCATTACTATACATCCAGTTATCCTTTTCCCTAACTTCAAGGGATGCTACTAGTCGCTTCTCTGAGATTAACTTCTGAAATTTGTCCTCAGTTAATTGTATTAGTCTGTTTTCTACTCTTGTTATTGGCAACCGGCTGGAGATTACTCTGGGTCTATCTGACATTGCTTTTAAATTTTCCACTTCCAGTATGGCCGCCAGATTGAGGTGACCGGAACACTGTCTACGTTTTTTTTCAGTTAATCTACTCACATATCTTACTCTAAAATTCAATATTCTTCAGATTACTTCACTCAGTAGCAGTAAAACAACACTATACATGGACTCAAAATTTCTGAAAAGTAAATAGTATCCATTCATTCCACATCAAACAGAACGGATTAATTAGTATTGACCTAATATGGATGTAAAAGCGGTAGGATCTGAACTGCACGTAATTACATCATCCATGTCTCCTTCTCCTGCAAAGAAATAAATGCATTATACTTTTTAGCAAAGTATACAGGCTGTTCTCCTATAACGCCATAGTTGTATTCCAGCAAAACTTTGGTTAATTGAAAATCGCTTAATGTAAGTAATGGGGTCACTCATGATCGCTCAAAAATCACCCAAATGTCTAACAGAAACTACACCACAGGCTGAATGAAGGTATAAATCATATTTATCAATGAAACAAAAGTAAATTTAAAACAGTACATTTAAAAAATATTGTTAATGCAGGGATAGAGGCTCATTATGGTGCATGAGATAGACTTCCCCATTACACGTCTATGTAAAGTTTTGTAGCTCGGGTGCCGGGTATGTTTGCTGAGCTGGGAAGTTGATTTGCAGATGTTTCGTCCCCTGTCCAGGTGACATCTTCAGCGCTTTGGAGGCTCCTGTGAAGTGCTGCTGTCCTGTCTCTTCTGGAATTTATTTGGCTCCATTTCTGCTGCTGCCCGTTGTCGGCTCCAGTTGTTTGAGTCTGAGTCAAGCACCGCACTCAGGCAGCATCCGAGGAACAGGAATGACGTTTCAGGCAAAAAGCGTTCATCAGGTTCAGGTTGTTCATTGCAGTGGCCAGTATATTGGGTCTAGGTCAATGTCCTTGTTGATAAGACTCCGTAGATGAGTGCCATACTTCTCGAAATTCTCTGGCTGTCTTGTTTGGCTTGTCCTATGATCATTGTATCGTCTTGTCGAATTTGTGATCCCTGTCATGTGTGTGTAGCTACTAGGGACAGCTGGTCATGGCGTTTAGTGGCTAGTTGCTGTTTGTGGATGCAGATTGTTAGTTGTCTGCCTGCTTGCCCTGTATAGTGTTTCATACAGTCTTTGCATGGAATCTTGTAAATTATGTTTGTCTTGCATATGATAGGTATAATAAGGTTTTTGGTCCTAGTGAGTTGTCTGAACGTGGCTGGACATTTATGGGCTGTCATGAATCCCAGTGGTCGGAGAAGTCCAGCTGCCATTTCCGAGACGATTTTATGTAAGGTATCATGGCTCGTGAGTTAGGGTGTGGCATGTCCTCATCACGTTTATCTCTTTGGCATCTACGGTTGAAGTTGTGGGGATCTCTGTTCTTGGTGAAGACTCTGTAGAGGTGCTCTTCTTCCCTTCATCCTCAGATATGTACAGCACAGAAATGATCCTTCAGTCCAACCCGTCCATAGCAACTAGGTATCCCAAGGAGAAAGTGAGGTCTGCAGATGCTGGAGATCAGAGCTGAAAATGTGTTGCTGGAAAAGCGCAGCAGGTCAGGCAGCATCCAAGGAACAGGAAATTCGATGTTTCGGGCATAAGCCCATCATCAGGAATGAGGGTTCCTGATGAAGGGCTTATGCCCGAAACGTCGAATTTCCTGTTCCTTGGATGCTGCCTGACCTGCTGCGCTTTTCCAGCAACACATTTTCAACTAGGTATCCCAACCCAATCTGGTCCCACCTGCAAGCGCCTGGCCCATATCCCTCCAACCCCTTCCTCCTATTCATATACCCATCCAAATGCCTTTTAAATGTTGCAATTGTACTAGCAGTGACCACTTCCCCATGTAGCTCAATCCATACACGTACATAGTCTGAGTGAAAACGCTACTTAGGTTTAGGGTGAGCTGGGAAAGATATAAATGAGACCTATGCCCTCTAGTTCTGGACACCCCCACCCCAGGGAAAAAAAAACTTTGTCTATTTGTCCTATCCATGCCCCTCAATTTTGCAAACCTCTATAAGGTCATTCCTCAGGCTCCAATGCTCCAGAGAAAACAGCCCCAGCCTGTTCAGCCTCTCTCTACAACTCAAATCCTCCAACCCTGGCAACATCCTTGTAAATCTTTTCTGAACCCTTTCAAATTCCACAACATCCTTTCGCTATGAGGGCAACCAGAATTGCACACAATATTCTAACAGTGACCTAACCAATGTCCTCTACAGCCACAACATGACCTCGCAACTTCTGTACTCAATGCTCAGTCCAATAAAGGAAAGCATACTAAACGCCTTCTTCACTATCCGATCTACTTTCAAGGAGCTATGAACCTGCATTCCAAGGTCTCTTTGTTTAGCAACACACCCTAGGACCTTACCATTAAGTGTATAAGTCCTGTTAAGATTTGCTTTCCCAAAATGCAGCACCTCGCATTTATCTGAATTAAACTCCATCTGCCATTTCTCAGCCCACTGGCCCATCTGATCAAGATCCCACTGTAATCGGAGGTCACTTTTTTTCGCTGTCCACTACACCTCCAATTTTGGTGTCATCTGCAAACTTACTAACTATACCTCTTATGCTCACATCCAAATCATTTATATAAATGACTAAAAGAAGTGGACCTAGGTTGGGAGTGCTGCAGTGTGTTGTAGCCCTTTTGAACAGGGTCCTAATGCAGCTTCTCGTGTGTCTGTTTGGGCAGTTGCTGTTGTAATTCAGGATCTGGTCAGTGTGTGGCTTTCCTGTACACTTTTGTGGTACATTCACCATTCCACGTTCTTTGTATGGTCACGTCCAGGAATGGGAGTTGCTTGTTGGGTTCCTCCGCTTTCATAAATCTGATCCCTGTGGGTATGGTGTTGAAGATCCAGTGGATGTTCTCGATTGCTGTCCTCTTAGCAATAACAGTGTAATCTACATATCTGATCCACAAATCCAACCAAAACTCTAGTAAGACTGTTTGTCTCAATCATTGCACCACTGCTTCAGCTGTGAGCCCATTGATGGGTTAGGCCATAGGTATTCCATTGGTCTGTTGATATATTTGGTTGTTGAATGTGAACTGTGTCATAAAGCACAGGCCTAGTAGTTTGAAAATTCAGTCCTTGTTGATAGGTTCCCCATCCTGTTGTCTGTTCTACTTGTCCAGGAGGTTGACTATGGCTAGAGCTTTGTCAATTGAAGTGAACAGTGCCATTACATCAAATGAGACCATTGCTCTGTCCTTGTCTAACTTTATGTTCTTGATGTTGTCTAAGAAGTCCTGTGATGATTGCATGGAGAGTTTGGATTTGTTGTTCAGATGTTTTAGTTTTTGTTGGAGTTCTTTTGCCAGTTTATGTGATGGCATTCCCAGCAGTGCCACAATAGGTCTGAGTGGTATGTCTGGGTTTGTGTACTTTGAGTGATCCGTAAAATCTAGAAGTGTTGTTGCTTTCTGGTTTCATCCTTTGTAGGTCAATCCTGGTTATTATAGTTTTTTTTTGTCATCCACTTGACGACACACGTCATAGCAGAAGCAGTGATGCAAAGATTGGAACAAACAGCCCTATTACAAATCCAACCCTAACTTTGGGTCAGATATGTAGACATCACATGTAGAATACACACTGGATCATCAACACCATACTCACCAGGGATGATATTCATGAAAGAGGAGGAAACAAACAATCAACTCCTTTTCCTGGATGTGATTGTACAAAGAAAATGGAATGGTGAATGCACCACAAAAATGTACAGCAAAGCCACACACCCCAACCAGGTCCTGAACTACAACAGCAGCCACCCAAACACACACGAGGAGCTGCAACGGGACCCTATTCAAAAAGGCTACAACACATTGCAGCACTTCCTGCCTGTGAACAGAAGAAGAATACCTCTACAGAGTCTTCACCAAGAAGAGATCCCCACAACTTCATCCACAGATGCCTAAAAGACAAACGTGACGAGGACATGCCACGACCTAACTCACTAGCCAGGCTACCTTACATAAAAATCGTCTCGGAAATGGCAGCCAGACTTCTCCGACCACTGGGATTCATGATAGCCCATAAACAGACCAGCACGTTCAGATAACTCACTCGGACAACTCATGTGCAAGACAAACATAATTTACAAGATTTCAAGCAAAGACTGCACAAAACACATATTAGGCAATCTGCATCCACGAATTACAACTAGCCACAAAACACCACAGCCAGCTGTCCCTAGTAGCCCCACACACGATGACTGGGACAACACAATGATCATAGGATTAGCTAAACAGAGGACAGCCAGAGAATTCCAAGAAGCATGGCACTCATCAATGGACTCTATCAACAAGCAGAATGACCTAGACCCACAATACTGGCCACTACAATGAACAATTGGAACCTGCAACTGGAAGCAGCAGAAACAGAACCAAATAAATACCAGAAGAGACAGGACAGCAGCATTTCACAGGTGCCTCTAAAGCGCTGAAGATGTCACCTAGACAGGGGACGAAACATCTGCAAATCAACCTCCCAGCTCAGCAAACATACCCACAACCACGACAAACTTCCCCATTCCTGCTAAATGAGCTATATCACATTCTCTTCTTACACTTTATAATATCAACTTCTCTTCCAGGGCTATAGCCTTTTCTAGGAGTATTGTACATTTCAAAGGAAACTGTGTAATTTGTATTTCTCTCAGAAAGGAGAAATTGGAGACTACAGATACTGGAGATCAGAGTAGTGTGTGTGGTGCTGGAAAAGCATAGCCGGTCAGGCAACATGCGAGGAGGAGAATTAATGTTTTGGACATAAGCCTGATTACTTATAAAGGGTTAATTCCCGAAACATCGATTCTCCTGCTCCTCAGATACTGCCTGTGTTTTTCCAGCACCACACTCTTGACTCCCATCTCTCAGAGAAAGTTGCAGTGTCCCAGCAGCTGATATCAGTGCACGCGCAGAACAAAGCTTGCAAAACAATCACTGCTAGAATCATGCTATTATGAACATAGGTAAGCGTTCTCTAAAATACTGTTCCTTAATTCCTCAATGATGTTATCAGCAAATTGTGCTGCTGGAATGCACGTTATCTGAGAACTACCTGCAGGTCAATCTCGTGAAATTCTCCCTTTTTTAAAAACACTGTCCAGAGAATTGTATTTTCAACATTCCAATGTTCTTATCACCTGGATGTTTTTAAGCCAAAGTACATTTACAATAAGTAAATCTTATCATCCGGAACTGAAGATCCACTAATGTTAAAACAATGTTCGGAAGTTCATTCTGGCCAGAAAATGAAATCCCAAACATTATAATCTAAACACAACGTTCCCGAGATTAAAACTTTACCCAGACCTGTTTCCTCCATCCATTTTATGCCAGATTCTTGATGAGTGCTTTTGTTAAAAAAACTATCCATAGGATTGATCTTACAGGACCTCAACAATTCTGATCATCTCCAATCTTATCTGCTTTTTTCTCAGATTCCCTCCTGTATACATTTGAGACAGCTCTGTTCCCTCTCCTATGCAAATTTGTTAGCACGGGGTTTTGTTTTGAGATAATTTGGGGATGATGAGTATTGTGTGTTTTTCTTTGATTTTCAATTAATTTTTAATCGACCATGACCAATTCTAAGAATTTTTTTTACCATGCTTTAAGGCACAAATTCTGAATCAACACTTCATTAGTTTTTTTTACTTTTATGACCACGACTCGTTGTTTAAAGTGACATCACTTTAACCATGCATATTCCAAACTTAATACAGTCAAACACATTCAAGTCATCATACATTCCCAAGATACAAACTAAACTCAAAGTATCCCCAGATCTCAAGCTCTAGAGGACAAAAACACAATTTATACAAAACATATAACAACCAACAAGCAAAGGTTGTTAATGCAGTACTCTCAAACCAGTGTCTCTTTTGCTTGCGGTTTTTACAACAGCTCTACACTGTCCGTCTGTCTGGAGGCTGTCTCCTTGATACTTTTTGCACCCCAGTGGTTTCTTCAACTCAGTATTTTTTCTTTGCACAGTACTTGCAGCACCCTGGTGGTTTCTTCACCCTTGTATTTTTATGCACGCTGCTTAAATTACACACCTTTTAACTCTGCTTTTTCTGGATTTGCTACAATTGCAGTTCTTCTGTGTCTGACTTATGGACACACATACACACACACCAAGTGATGAGTACCGTTCATTTAACTCTCCTTTTTCTATTAGTTTAATCAGAATGCTACCCACTCTCCACAAATTCCTCATTGTCACACAGTCCAACAGCATCCTTGTATGTATGGTATTTGCAAACTGGTTTTTTTCATTCTCTCACAGGATGTAGGTATTGCTGTCTGGATAACATTTAATCCACATCCCTAGTTGCCCATGAGGAGGTGATAGTGAATTCCCTACTTGAATCATGTGGCCTATTTGATGTAGGTATATCCACAATATTGCAAGATACTTTCCCACAGGAAGGAAAATTTGAAAGGAATGCTATCTTAAGCTGAACTTGGTACTTTGCACACATGAAAAGGGAATATTGCCGTGAAAAACTCTAGTCTTGGAACCACAAGCGAATTCAGTTCTAACCAAGAATGAATAATTTCTCTCAAAATAATTGGAAAATACAATCCACATATCTACACTAAAATATACTGAAAAAAGATTTCATTTAAAAAAAACTAGGGTGTTATTTGAATCTTTATTGAAAGTAGCATAAATGGAACACTTAATTACTCCTGCATTTTTTCAACAGATTCTTCCTTATATTTGCCTTTATCTTTGCCAACTTGGCGAGATTTTGCCTTGCGTTCCAGGATCTTCTTGCGATCTTTGTCCAGCTTTAGCCTGGTAATTACCACCTGCAATAAATTACATAAATTTTTGCGGTTAGTTCTTCATACGTAACAATGCAAATCAGAGACCTGTATGAAACAGACAAACAGCCAGTCAATAGCTGTAAATAAATGTGGAGTTATGAGATTTTAGATGTAGTCCTCATGCTCAAAACCACTTCCCCCACCCCCCCACTCTCTCAAAGGGAACAAAACCATCACCCATTAGTTAAATCATACTCCTTAAGATGTCATAACTGAAAAGAATTTCAAAATACAATGGCTTATTTTCAAGTGCCATGATTTGAGAATGAACAAAATTGCCAGTTCATAAACAAAATCATTTTCACAATGAGTGAATGAGAAATGCTGGCCAGCACATCAAGAGAATCATAAGTTTATTCTTCACGTCACCTATGCTGATAAAAAGGTGCCAATCAAATGAGCTGCATTAAATATTTATCACTTTCTTTAGAAGATAAAATGGTTTCTTCAAGATACTGAACTAAGAACCAAGTGTTCAAGATGGAAATTCCTTACAACCCAAATACTGGTCCAATGCACTTTGCTGACAAATCCAACTCTCATTAAACCTAAATAGAAGTGAAGTACTGAGAAGTTGAAATAAAAACAAATTGCTAGAGACACAGGTCTGGCAATACTTGGGAGAGAAGCAAGTCTGTGAAAAGCCTTAGAAAAATCAATATTCAGATTACATGCTTCAGAGTAACAAACCTCTGATTTGCTCTTGTAGCTTCAGTGCTTATGTGGTGGATCCAGTGAGGTGTCTGATCAAAGGTAATCCATGGGATATCAATGGTAGGTGATTACACTGTCACAATGCCACTGAATGTCAAGGGAAGATGCTTTGGTCATTTCCAACAAAAGAGAAAGTTGAACGAGATTTTGTATGCTCATAAAGCAGAGTCAGCGAAAATTTAGAAGAAAGAGGTCGATGTTTCCTTGTTAAACAAGAATCTGGAGAGGTCAGAGGTCTACAGCAAGGAAACAGGCCTTTCGGCCCAACTTGTCCATGCTGTCTAGTTTTCATAATTAAAACTAATTCCATTCACCTGCATTTCGTCCATATCCCTCCATATCTATCCCGCCCATGTCTAACCGTTTCTTAAATGACAAAATTGTACTTACTTCAACGACCACTTCGGTCAGTCTGTTCCATACATTCATCACCTCATGTGAAAAATTGTCCCCCCTGACTCTTTTGTACCTCTCCCCTCCTCACTTTAAACCTATGCCCTCAGTTTTAGACTCCCCTATCAATTTGTTGGCTGTCTACCTTTCATGATTTTAGAGGCCTCTGTTAGGTCAACCTATTTTCCTCTACTGTAAGGAAAAAAAAGGTCCCAACCTATCCAACCTCTCCTTACGAGTCAAATTTTAAAAATGTGTTGCTGGAAAAGTGCAGCAGGTCAGGCAGCAAAGGAACAGGAGAATCGATGTTTCGGGCATAAGCCCTTCTTTAGGAATGAGGATGGCGTGCCAAGCAGGCTCAGATTAAAGGTAGGGAGGAAGGACTTGGGGGAGGGGTGTTGGGAATACAATAGGTAGAAGGAGGTTAAGGTGAGGGTGATAGGCCGGAGAGGGGGTGGGCCTATCACCCTCACCTTAACCTCCTTTCTATAGTACGGTGGCCTCAGCAACATCTTGTACAGCTGCAACAATTCATCCCAACTCCTCTACTCAATGGTTCGACTAATGAAAGCAAGCATGCCGTAAGCCTTCTTCACCATCCCATTTACCTGTGACTCCACTATCAAACAGCTATGAAACTATACCTCTCCATCTCTTTGCTCTATAACACTACCCAGTGCCCTACAATTGACTGTGTAAGCAGTGCCCTGGTTTGACCCACCAAAATCAAACACTTTGCATTCATCCAAATTAAACTCCATCTATCATTCGTCAGTCCACTGCCCAGTTGATCATGATTCCCCCTGCATTCCCAGTTAACCTTCTTCACTGTCTATTATACCAACAATCTTAGTGTCACCTGCACACTTACTAAGCATACCTTCTAAATTCTCATTCAATGATATCCCATAAATAATGAACAATAATTCCACACTGTAGGGATTCTATGAGGTTCAAGAACACTAGCCCCTATGGCAGAGTGTGGTCACCACCCTGTCTTCGACCATGTAGCCAACTTTCTATTCAATTGGCTAGCTCTACCTGGATCCCATGAGATTTAACCGTACTCAAAAACCTAAAGTCCATGCAGATGTCTACTGCACCACCTTCATCTAGTTTTTTGGTAACCACTTAAAAAAACTCAAATTAAATTTATAAGAATTTCTCATGCACAAAGCCATGCTGACTACGCAGAATGAGTCCTTGCCTCTCCAAATGCCTGTAGATCCTGTCTCTCAGAATCCACTCTAACAACTTAGCCACCACAGACGTTACACTCATTGGTCTGTAGTTCAAGGCATTTCCATGTAGCTTTTCTAAATAATGGCACATCATTAGCCACCCTCCAATCATCGTACAGTTCACTCTGGGCCCCACAATTTCCATCTTTGCTTCCCAGAAAATCCTGGGATACACTTCATCAGGTCTCAGGGATTTATCCACCATAATGTGTTATATGACAGCGAGCACCTTCTTTTCTGCAATATTGACATGCTTTAAGACATTGCTGTTTATTTCCCCAAGTTGCCAAGCATCCATGCATTTCTCAACAGTAAATACTGACAAGAAGTATTCAGTTAGAATCTCATCCATTGTTTGTGGCTCTGCAAATAGACAACCTTGTTCTCTTTAAGAAGCCCTCTTCTCTCCCTCATTACTCTTTGCCCTTCATAGACTTGGAGAATCCATGCATTCTCCTTTTCCTTTCCTGCCAAAGCCATCTTATTATCACTTTTTAGCCCTCCAGATTTTTCTCAAGTGGACTTGGACACCCTCTGGACTCATGGGATCCACTTGATCCCAACTGCCTATATATGTTATATGACTCCATTTTGTTGACTAGGGCCTCAACAGCTAGTCATCCAGGGTTCCTTACTCTTGCCAGCCTTACCCTTCACTCTAACAGAAATATGCTGGCACTGAAAGCTGAATTTGAGATTACAATCGTTACAACTGGGATTGAGGGGCTGAATGGCCTACTTAAGAGTCATAGTCAGAGTTGTACAGCATGGGAAAAGACTCTTCGGTCCAACCCGTCCATGTCAACCAAGTATCCCAACCCAATCTAGTCCCAATCTAGAACAGGATTAGTCCGAGACAATTAAACAACTAACAGAAGGGGGCTGCTTCGTGAACACCCCCCCATCATCAGAGCATGATACAGGTCAATCTGCTATAACGTGTGTTTCGTCAACCTGAATTCGCTGTAATATGATTGACAAACTGAGGCACCATTTCTAAAGTGCAAACTTTAAAAGTGTAACGTGATTACATCACCAACACTTTTAAGTACTGTTTCTAAAGCGTGATTTTTTCTATAAAACAGGGTTGTACTAGAATGCAACTGACTGTATTTGAGTTGAAACAATAAGAGCAGTGTACTTAAGTTATTTTCAGCTCGAGGTATTGAGTAAATTAATTTCTTCATCCTCCTGAGATACGCACTACCACAGAAGCTAACCTTTATCCAGTATGCTAAAGGCTTTATCACAAAATTGCTTAAAACAAAGTGTAAGCTATATATGGATACTTCAGTTGCCTACTCAAACTGGATTCTGCAGTAAACAAAAGCTGCAACTGTAAACAATGGATTTAACTTGAAGTGACCCACTAGTTTATACAAAAAACTCAAAATGTCAGCATTTTGAGTAACTATAAAATTGTGTTAGTTTGAGGATGACAAATTCCAAAATCATTAAATATTGTAGAAAGAGAGAACATTCACAATGACTCAAAATTTCAAGTGTTTTTGAAATGTGAAATATACCTTGAAAACAAGTTAATTAATTCGCAGACAAGATCCCACACCAGAAATGGCAGAGTTTATTGAGGAAATATTAGCTAGGTTGCTGAGTGAACTTCCATGCTGCTATCCAAGAAAAAAAATTACATTCTTTTTCTGACCTTCACTTAAGGCAAGATCTCATCCTTAGCTGGCCACTAACTCTGTTTCAATGCAGAACAAGGAATGCTGCAGTCAGCTTTGGCTATATGCTCAAATCTAGACATATTGTTGAATTAACTTACAACGTATTGTTGAAAATTTTCTCTTTACAACGATCAACCCAAACGCAGGGCATCTGTTTAGTTACTCTACTGCCCATATAACTACGTAGACAGATTCACTTGCTGATATTAACCAGAAAAACTTCCGTCATTCCTACCTTACTGGGGTGAATGCCAACATGAACTGTGGTACCATTTGCTTTTTCACGCTGCACACGTTCAATATAAATTACATACTTCTTTCTGTATACTTGGACAACTTTACCAATCTGTTGACCCTTGTAATGTCCTCTGACAACCTGCATATAGGATAATAAATATAGAACATGTAATTTAAATATTAGAATTATAATAATTCAAGTTAAAAATTTGCTGTTTCACTGGCATTTGAATGTTGCTTATTTGAACAACGTGATTGTTTTTTAGCAATTAATGGGAACTCTGTTCTTTCAAGATCAAAGTATCAGAATCAATCAAAATATTTGTGCTATAAGTTGATCATGTGATGAAACAGTTTCATTGTTTTAAGGTAAACAATTATTCTTGAATTCACGATGGCTATGGAAGTAAGACTCAAGAACACTATGCTTAATTCCTAAAATTGATAGCAAATAGCAGCACAGAGGTTAGCACTGCTTCGCAGGTCAGGGACTCAGGTTTAATTCCAGCTTTGGATGACTATGTGGAATTTACACATTCTTCCCATGTCGGTGTGGGTTTCTTCCCACAGTCCAAAGGATTGGCCATGCTAAATTGCCTAGAATCCAGGATATTCAGTTAAGTGAATTAGCCAAAGGAAAAGCAGAGTTGCAGGGGAAAGCACTGAGTGGTGGGATTCTCTTTAGAGGATTCAATACGACACACGGGCCGATTCCACACTGGAGGGATTATATGAATATTCAAGTTGTACTTTCAAATTACACATGCATAATTTATAAATATGTGCAGAATTAAAGAAGAAAACATTCGTAGGAACTTCGTGGAAGCAGATAAAAGGGAAATTTGAATTAAGGTAATTTTCGGAGGCATAGGTGAAAGATTAGCCAGAGAGGTGAGCTTTGATGGAGAGTCACAAGAGAAATGACTCATTAAGGGATTAAGGGATAAAATTCTAAAATCATACATCCTGGTTGATCAGAGGAACAGTCAACAATAAGAAAGCAAAGGGAGAATGCAGAAGAGTTAACAGTCAGAAGAACAAGGATCTGAGAAAGTGCTAAGTACTGACACAGGAATTTAAACCGAGGAATTCAAGATATTGGGTTATCACACCAAATACAGGTAAGGAAACATGAAGGAATTGGATGATGGATAGAATGTTAAAATAGGACAGCGATAGTTTATTTATCCAAGCATGCCAATAAGTCGTCTCAACTATGATAAACACTATCAAGATTCCTAGGTCAAGTGGAAGGTGACAGGTCAAAGTCTCAAAACAAGCTCCACACAAAAAAAACATAAAATTAACGCAGATCAGATTTGGGAATGTTAACTGGGCATCTGCAACCCTAAGTACTAGATTGTACATGAATGCAAAGACAGACATGGGACCAACAGACATTAATACAACCATGAAAGCAGCACAATTGGTCATCTGACCTTTCTTGAAAGCAATACCAAACAGCGTTTACTTAGATTACTTAGTGTGGAAACAGGCCCTTCGGCCCAACAAGTCTATACCGACCCTCCAAAGAGCAACCCACCCAGACCCATTCCCCTACATTTACCCTTTCACCTAACACTACGGACAATTTAGCATGGCCAGTTCACCTGACCTGCACATCTTTGGACTGTGGGAGGAAACCGGAGCACCCGGAGGCAACCTACACAGAAATGGGGAGAATGTGCAAACTCCACAGACAGTTGCCTGAGGCGGGAATTGAACCGAGGTCTTTGGCGCTGTGAGGCAGCAGAGCTAACCACTGTACCACCCGTTTACTAGAGTCAATATTTATTTCAATCTAGAAACTACCTATCACTGATACTAAATTACACTGTAGATCCAATGTAATACTTCTATATCAATATACTTCAATAACTCAATAAAGCACTACAAGGTTAAAAAGGAAAGAAATTCTGAACCGCACCATCTTAACTTTCTCTCAGAAAAAGCAGGAGAAGTCTGACAACATCGGTTCCATTGAAACGCACACTTAAAACACATTGACTTTATAGATGCCGGTTCACACTTTTTTCCCCCTCCCTGTATTTCTGCTATTATAATTATGACAGCCGTAGCATCTGCACAGACATGAATGAAATGTAAAAGCTAAAATGTTAGAAACCCATTACAATCAATATCTGAAACAGAAAGGCTGGGTAACACTATAAATGGAGCCATACGTTTATGATAATGTGCACATTTAAAAAAATAACTTTCTGTGCATTAAAGTCCAGGGTTTGCTTCACTTACCTGAACCTCATCATCCTTGCGTATGGGCATTGAGCGAACATTGTATTTCTGCCTCAGCTCCTTGGAGAGTGGAGAGGACATAATTTTCCTGCGAATGTGAGATGGAGCATTAAAGTGTCTCTTGCGGTTCTTCCTCCGGGAAGATGTGACAAAGGGGTTGAACTTCATGTTGGCTGCACACAGAAGAAACACGAAAGTTAAACCAGCTGCTCGTTGTTAGTTCGGAAAACATGAGTTAAAGAAATCAGACCAGAGTTTTGAAATACAAGGTAAAGTAAGGCGGTATTAGATCAATCAGAGGACTTGTTACATTAGGCCTGAAACCAGCTTCCTGGACAGTGAAGGGACACCGGGGGACAGTAAGCCCAGCAGGAACTGGATAATACCGGGGAACGCGGACTCTCCAGGTCCCCGCCTGCCTCTACCGCCTGTTTTGTAGGCCCCAACGATTCTTACATTGTACTTCCCATCTAACTCCACTCCATACTTATTTCTTAAAAATATTACTACATATGACAATGGATTCGGTCTCCAACTCAATATCTAGGATCACTTTACCACAGTTGTTAGAAAACAGTCAGATGTTAACGGATACTATCAGCTCAATCCTTACCGTCCAGCTGAGACGTCAATGGCCGCTGGTGAAAAGAGAATGTACGCATGTGCGGTGCGTGAGTTATCATGTCAAATCTCGCGTAATTACACGCAGGTTCCTCAGGTGAAATCTCCAAAGTGGAGAGAGAGCAAAATACAACCGACCGAATTTACGTTATTGCCAGATGTGCATAGTTCCTTCAGTATCTGTAGTTTTTATCAGAGTATAACGGAGAGTTGAAAAGTTGGAAAAGTACACTTCGGACAGCATTTGAGGCGAGCCGACGTCTCGAGCATAAACCCTTCATCAGGGAGTCGAACGGACTCTGGCGGGTACACTTTAATCATGGGCAAATACCCAGCTCAGAGCTGAAAATGTGGTTAAAGCACAGCAGGTCAGGCAGCATCCAAGGAACAGGAAATTCGACGTTTCGGGCCAGAGCCCTTCATCAGAAAATACCCAGCTCAAGCAAATTGCTTAAATTCAAATAAAAAACATTTTAAATTGCGTTAGGTTCAATTCTCACACTGAAAATGTGTTGCTGGAAAAGCGCAGGAGGTCAGGCAGCATCCAAGTAGCAGGAGAATCGACGTTTCGGGCATGAGCCCTTCTTCCGGAAATGATTTGGAGCTGCCGGTGTTGGATTGGGGTGTACAAAGTTAAAAATCACACAACACCAGGTTAGAGTCCAACAGGTTTAATTGGAAGCACACTAGCTTTTGGAGCGACGCTCCTTCATCAGGTGATTGTGTTACCATCCAGCCCTCCACAATCACCTGATGAAGGAGCGTCACTCCAAAAGCTAGTGTGCTTCCAATTAAACCTGTTGGACTATAACCTGGTGTTGTGTGATTTTTAACCTTCTTCAGGAAAGGGTTTCCTGAAGAAGGGCTCATGCCCGAAACGTCGATTCTCCTGCTCCTTGGATGCTGCCTGACCTGCTGCGCTTTTCCAGCAACACATTTTCAGCTCTGATCTCCAGTTCTCACTTTCTCCTCAATTCTCACACTGACTGAGGTGATCCCACGAAGATGCGTTCAACCTCTGCCCTCACCCGAAACATTGTGGCTCTCAGGTTAAACCACTCATCTTTAATGAGAAGGCAGCGTGAAAGTTGGATAGAACGCTGGTGACTTTATCTTTTCATTGCGGATACAATCCATCCAAGGTTTAGCCTCCAAACATGAATACATCTTGTTTAAATTTATTTCTTGGTGAATGATAAGCTGTTTAAAGTTACCTGTTATGCTTTTGGAAAATGCAAAAGTGAAATGTAATGCTATACAGTTGTCACTTGTGGGACTATCATTCCTTAAAATTGTTTTATTCCGACCTGAACCACTTTCATTTATCTACTTGTAAATTGGTTCATGTTCCTAATTTAACTGGAATTTTTCCGATTTTAAATCTAGTGCTTAATTATGGTTTTTATTGAAAGATGTCTGAAGTAGCTTTGAAAAACCATTTAAGTATGCCAGTTTTCTTAGAAAAACGTTTACAAAGAAAGCCAAATGTGAAAGAAAGACAATCTCACCACCTGATTTTCTGCAGCCAAACACCAATTAAATACCATCTTTGTTGGCAACCAGTCCTTAAAGCCACAATGTAATATCTCCCTTTTAATTTGTAAAGCACTGAATTAAATATCTTTAAAACTCCCTTAATGGAATCACCTAGAATTTGCTCAAAATTCATTAAGTATCAAGCATTTACATCTATTCTCTCAGTCTGATAATTTCTATCGTCTAATCCTGATGACGGGCTTTTGCTTGAAACATCGACTCTCCTGGTCTTTGGATGCTACCTGGCCTGTTGTACTTTTACAGTGCCACACTGACTCACTCCAGCATCTGCAGTTCTTACTTTTCCCCAACCCCTCATCTCAGCACTGTCCTTCACAAGAAGATTACTAGTGAAAGTATCAAGTTCAGTTTAAAGCTGGAAGTTTGTCTAAAATCCTTGTCTTTATCAAATAATTTTTGCAAAGTGAACTTCCAGCCCTTAACCAGCAGCTTCTAGCTGCTTGCTCACCCTCTGTACAGGCAGACTAATTCTCTTGTCTGTATTATTCACTGATAAAAAGGTCAGAAGTCACATGACACCCGATTATAGTCCAACAGGACTCCAAACTTTCAGAGCACAACTCCTTTGTCAAATGAGGGGGCCTTCCTCTAAAAACTTGTGATTAAGTAAACCTATTAGACTACAAGCTGGTGTCATGTGACTTCTGACCTTGTCCAACATCAGCACTTCCACATCATACAAGTGCAGTAAAGCCTGCAATCTGATCTTTAGAATGATATTCCTACACTTTCAAAAAAGGCCACAAAAGTAGGCAAGGAATACATTGAAAATGAACAAGGCCAATTGCTGATTAGCTGTTTTAGAGCTAAACTTAATCTTTAAAATGATTAGCTTGGGCACTTTGACAGGTTGGAAAAGAGCATGACTTTGGGACTGGGGGTGGGTCTTTGTCTGTCCAAGAAGATCACACCTGTATTCACTGTGGCAAGTGTTTAATTCCTTCCACCCAATCAACTTAGATCTTCCAAATCTTTGGAAGCTCACTTGTCAGAGAGACTTCAGTATAGGTAGTCTCGCAAAACTACAATACAGTTTATAAGCCTTAAACTTTAATAGTCAATAATGGGAGGTTCAGTGTCACAATGTGTTTGTATGACATAGCACAGATGAAGAGAAAAATCAACTAGCAGGAACCTAATGACATGTTTGTAGTATAATAGGTAACATGGAAAGGAAGCTCACAAATTCAAACAGTACTAATGCACTTTGAACAGCTACTGTGCTCTGAAAATGTTATTTCAGTTCAGTACTGAAACCTGCTTGCTTTTATCTGTAGAACAATTTTCCATATTTGCTGTGACTAGTTCAAAAGACTTAACAAAATTGGAGCCAATTGAAAAAAGTAATCTGCAAAAGTGTTACTTGAATTGTAGATTCTGTTACAAAGCACAACAACTACTTTGTGGTCAAGATACCAAAGAATAAGTGGCCTAAGACAACTTCCCAACTCACTAATTCAGTCTCCCAAGAGACTGTGGGAGAAACGTTGAAGTCTGATGTGTAATTCAATTAAAACCCCAGGTAATGGGGAGTAGTCTTTCCTATTCTTACATAGAGATGTACAGCATGAAAACAGACCCTTTGGTCCAACCTATCTATGCTGACCAGATATCCCAACCCAGGTAAAAACAATGACTGCAGATGCTGGAAACCAGATTCTGGATCAGTGGTGCTGGAAAGAGCACAGCAGTTCAGGCAGCATCCAAAGTGCAGCAAAATCGATATTTCGGGCAAAAGCCCTTCTTCAGGAATAAAGGCAGAGTGCCTGAAGCATGGAGAGATAAGCTAGAGGAGGGTGGGGGTGGGGAGAAAGTAGCATAGAGTACAATGGGTAAATGGGGGAGGGGATGAAGGTGATAGGTCAGGGAGGAGAGGGAGGAGTGGATAGGTGAAAAAGGAGCTAGGCAGGTAGGACAAGTCATGGGGACAGTGCTGAGCTGGAAGTTTGGAACTAGGGTGAGGTGGGGGAAGGGGAAATGAGGAAACTGTTGAAGTCCACATTGATGCCCTGGGGTTGAAGTGTTCCGAGGCGGAAGATAAGTCGTTCTTCCTCCAGGTGTCTGGTGGTGAGGGAGCGGCAGTGAAGGAGGCCCAGGACCTCCATGTCCTCAACAGAGTGGGAGGGGGAGTTGAAATGTTGGGCCACGGGGCGATGTGTTTGATTGGTGCGGGTATCCCGGAGATGTTCCCTAAAGCGCTCTGCTAGGAGGTACCCAGTCTCCCCAATGTAGAGGAAACCGCATCAGGAGCGGTGGATACAATAAATTATATTAGTGGATGCGCAGGTAAAACTTTGATGGATGTGGAAGGCTCCATTAGGGCCTTGGATAGAGGTGAGGGAGGTGGTGTGGGCACAGGTTTTACAGTTCCTGCAGTGGCAGGGGAAAGTACCAGGATGGGAGGCATGGACCTGACCAGGTAGTCCCAGAGGGAATGGTTTTTGCGGAAGGCGGAAAGGGGTGGGGAGGGAAATATATCCCTAGTGGTGGGGTCTTTTGGGAGGTCACGGAAATGTCGGCAGATGACTTGGTTTATGCGAAGATTTGTAGGGTGGAAGGTGAGCACCAGGGGCGTTCTGTCCTTGTTATGGTTGGAGAGGTGGGTTCTGAGGGTGGAGGTGCAGGACGTGGACGAGATGCGGGATGTGGACGAGATGCATTGGAGGGCATCTTTAACCACGTGGGAAGGGAAATTGTGGTCTCCAAAGAAGCAGGCCATCTGGTGTGTTCTATGGTGGAACTGGTCCTCCTGGCAGCAGATATGGCAGAGGCATTGGGAATACAGGATAGCATTTTTGCAAGAGGTAGGGTGGGAAGAGGTGTAATTCAGGTAGCTGTGGAAGTTGGTGGGTTTGTAAAAAAAATGTCAGTGTCACATTGGTCATCATTAATGGAGATGGAGAGGTCCAGGAATGGGAGGGAGGTGTCAGAGATGGCCCAGATAAATTTAAGGTCAGGGTGGAATGTGTTGGCGAAATTGATGAATTGCTCAACCTCCTTGCGGGAGCATGAAGTGGCACCAATGCAGTCGTCAATGTAGCGGAGGAAGAGGTGGGGAGTAGTGCTGGTGTAATTATGGAAGACCAACTGTTCTACGTAGCCAAAGAGACAGGCATAGCTGGGGCCCAAACGTGTGCCCATGGCTACCCCTTTGGTCTGGAGGAAGTGGGAGGATTCAAAGGAGAAGTTAAGGGTGAGGATCAGTTCAACCAAGTGAATGAGTGTGTCGGTGGAAGGGTACTGTTGGGGACGTCTGGAGAGGAAAAAAGAAAAGGGCTTGGAGGCCCTGCTCATGGCGGATGGATGTGTAGTGGGATTGGAATCATCCCAACCCAATGTAGCCCCACCTGCCAGCCCCCAGTCCATATCCCTCCAAACCCTTCCTATTCATATACCCATCCAAGTGCCCCTTAAAATGTTGCAATTGTACTGGCCTCCAGCACATCCTCAGGCATATGGAATATGCCAACCACTCTGAAAAAACTCAATTAGATCTAATTATAGATATTGTCATCTTAAGAGGTACAAGTATTCACAGGTGAATTTTGACAATCTTGGGTATTGATCAAAAATATTAAGACAACTGGTCAGAGGCAAATTTTGAACTACCCTTTGCACAAAAAAAAAGTTAACTTGTGATTTCATTAGGAGCTGGGGCCTCATCTAGAGAGATTTACAAAAAAGGCAATTGATGAAATGGCTATGTTGAACAGAGGGAAGCTTCAAATGATAATTTTGACACCGTTAGGCCTTGAGGAGGAAACTATGCTAAAGAAAATTCACGTTTTGCTGATCTGCCCAAGTGATGTGAAAAGAAAAACAAAACACACCTCTACATAACACTATTGCACTGCACCCACCCCCAAATATCCTGATGGCAAATGCAGTCCTGTGTTATGCCTTGAATTTCTCCACCTCAAAATCTTCAGTATTGCTCGAGGAAGAAAGGTATTGAGATGTTTCCAGAACATTTTTCTTCTTTACAAGTGACTCACTTTTGCTTGCATAAAACAGGGGTTACCTAGGAAAGATCACTTCAGGTTAGAGTGCAGTGTGCAACTCCAAAGATATTAAGCTTGAAGCCAATTGCATAATAGAGGGGCAAGTTAGACTGGAGCTTCCCAATGGTAAGTGAGAAAATTCTCATTACAGCTACATTAAAGGCCCAGAGATCCATGAAGGATAATCATGTTATAGTGCAAAAAGCAATGGTCCCTCAAAAGCTAAAACTGGGGCAGTTATTGGAATGGATATTATGACAGGAAACAAGTAGAGGCACCAACAAGGAGATGAAGGGAGAAATAGTTAGTGGGACCAAACAAAAATCTCCTTGACCTGAAACCTCAGGCTTTAAGAGGCTGCACAGACAGTCCATGCAGTTTGCAATTTTCCAAAATGCCCTATTCTGGAACAATGACAAGCATGTAGTCAAAATTCAGTTATATTCAGTTTATTAACAGCAAAATATCAATACTACATTACACCACTTTTATTCAAAGATTGGATAGGGTACATTATTCAAAGTAAAAAAAGTAAATAGTTCTCCCACACTAAAACAGTGCATTCATTCAAAAACCAAACACTGCAATATCTAGATAAATTTCAGCTTCCATTTGATACCAAAGGTAAGATGAAATGTCAGTTTCTAAATCTTCAGAATTCATCTTCAATTGTTGGTAATTCAACATCATCCAACTCTGCCAAAATGTCAGCATGCGAGTTAAAGTCAAACAAACCTACAAAAAGGTTAAGCAAAAGAAAAAATATAGTTTCTCCAAAATATAAAAGACAACATTATTCAAAGTTTGAGAGAAGATTTGTAGCTTGGGTGCTCGTTGTGGTTCTGTTTGCCGAGCTGGGAAGTTGTGTTGCAGACATTTAGTCCCCTGTCTAGGTGACATCCTCAGTGCTTGGAGCCTCCTATGAAGTGCTTGTGATCTTTCTTCTGCCATTTGTAGTGGTTTGAATCTGCTGCTTCTGGTTGTCAGTTCCAGCTGTCCATTGCAGTGGTTGATATATTGGGTCCAGGTCAATGTGCTTATTGATTGAATCGGTGGATGAGTGCCATGTCTCTAGGAATTCCCTGGCTGTTCTGTTTGGCTTGTTCTATGATAGTAGATGCAGATCCATGAACACCAACTAGCCACGAAACGACACAACCAGCTATCCTTAGTAGCCACACATGCAGATGACAAGCAACATGAATTTGACTGGGACAACACTACTATTATAGGACAAGTCAAACAGAACAGCCAGGAATTCCTAGAGGCATGGCACTCATCCAATCAATAAGCACATTGACCTGGACCCAATATACTGACCACTGCAACAGACAGCTGGAACTGAACCGGAAGCGACAGATTCAAACCACTACAAATGACAGAGGAAAGATCACAGAAGCACTTCACAGGAGGTTCCCAAGCACTAAGGATGTCACCTAGACAGGGGACGAAATGTCTGCAACAAATTCCCAGCTCAGCAAACAGAACCACAACAACAAGACAACATTATGAACAACTCTTTTGCATGAAGTCTTGTTAGATATTGTAACTGCATTCCTGAAAATTGTATTTTCTCCATTACAGACAAAAAGGTTTTTGTTGAGGTCTTACAGTAAATTAAGCATTAAAAACAGTCCTGCAAATTGAAAATATTTATATTGGAATGCAAACAAAGTTAGTTTTTCTCCCATCCCATTTACATCCTGCTTACTAACCCTCTCCTCCTTCCCTAGAGGCCTCACTGTAAGCAAGGATTAGAGGAGCTGTACAAGATAGCAAGAACAGCCTCAGGTTATAGGGTGCAGACATTGACAACCTTCCAGCTTGCTGCTAATGAGGGGGTTGGCAGTGTCTGGGCTTGATCATTGCAACAATTGATAGCAGGGACAGCTTAGTGACAATACAAAAAAGGAAACTTCAGTGCAAATACTGGACTCGATTGACATTAACACCAGCCTTAAAGCAAAATTCTGTACTTACTGAATTCTTGTACAAGTGAAGGCCATTTTGGAGGTGAAGGGATTTTGTTCAGCACCTTTTCTATTAAAGCTTCTTCCTTCTCAAGGCAGAGGAGTGGGAGACCAGCCAGGCAAACGTGATCAAGTTTGTGTTCCTTTGGCACATTAAAGTTCTCAAAATCTGTAATTCATATACACACACACACACACACCATTTGAAAAAAAGTAGAGGTTTTCTTCCTCCAAATGTTGACAAAAGGTTGCTACTCAACTCAAAACATATCCATAAAACAAGTTGTTAGGATTAGTGAAGGCAGCAGGATTGTCCATACAAGTACAATATTTTGAAGCATTGGATTGGGTTTCCTTTTAGGGAAGATCAATGCGGAATTGTTTGGGTGTACTTTTGTACAAGTTTCAGTTTGTTTCTCAATCAGGATGTTCACATAGACAACCCACATAGATGTTGCATCTATAATGGTGCCTTTTATGGTCCAAAATGTAATTCCGTGAAGTACTTGGTCTTATTGATTTATATTACAAATCTATAAAGTGTCTTAGACATCTAATATCACTTTGTAATCATGTTAGATGAGGGATACTACTGAACCCAATTTATGGTTGGAAATATTTAATTTGTCTTCTCCATAAAGCCCTTAGTGTTAATTTCTCTTGTATTCACTACCACAATTCGAAATTAAGTCAAGGAACCCCAATGCCTGTATAGTTAACAAAAACCTAATTTAATTGATGTTCACAAACTATTCAGTAACTTTGTATAGGTTGCTGGTGGGGAAAGTGTGAGGAACAAAAAAGTCCTCAGAACACTCAAGGGATACAGAGCACCACAGTCAACCTCCCCCTCAAAACACAATCCCTTCAGAATTTAAGTTTACAGAAACTTAATGTTGTAAATTGAGACTCTACTAGTGGTCAGATCTGGTTTGCAATATATCTAATGGAAACACCTTGCACTACACAACCTCTGACCATTGGAGAAAGGTCTTCCTCCAACCCAAAATTGAACTAACAGTGCACAAGTTTTATTTTTCACAACTCATTAATCCATATTCAGAGAGTTTGTTTCTTACCAAGGGGATTGTATGGAATAAAAGTCTCAATTTCAGGATAGTCTTCAGACTTTTCAGAGCACTTTGGTGGTTCAGAAATGGAAGATTTTTCTGTGGGCTGAAAGGAAAAGTTTTTAAATCATAAGTGTTATAGTCAAAATGTTTAAGGCACTTCCAACAAACTTGAAAGCTTGTATAGTTTCTAAAAATCAACCTGTTCAGGAACATTATGACATTGAGCAGGAGAGTCATGAAGACAGGCTGTGTGGCTCAGAGGTGGGGTTGCTATCACTGTCTGCATCCCAACAGATGCTCTGCAACAGACTAACCTTACCTTTAATACAGTGTTGGAGCTGAGAAGTCACTTTAAAAAAAGCTTGATTTCAGGAATGTGACTCTAAAGAAGTTCAAAATTTACATTAGTGAATCAAAACCTGCAACCCCATTCAAGTGCTTAAAGACTCACAGCAATCTAGGTTTGTTCAATACATTGTTTTAATTGTGACACAGATCCTGACTATAAATTCTTGTCTTATGATCCTACCCACTAGCTACCTGACAAAAGAGCAGCACTCTGAAAGCTTGTACTTCCACATAAACCTGTTGGACTATGACCTGGTGTGATTTTTAAACTTTGTCCACCCTAGTTTAACAGCAGCACCACCACATTTTGTAAATTAGCCTAATTAATGTGTTATAGCACACCTCTGAAGCAGGTGGGGCCTGAACCCACGTCTTCAGGACAATAGGTAGGACACTACCACTGCACCACAAGAGCTGCTTTTAACCTATACAGTTAAAAAAAAAATCACAACACCAGGTTATTGTCTAACAGGTTTAATTGGACGCACATTAACTTTCGGAGCACTGCTCCTTCATCAGGACAATCACATGAAGGAACGGCGCTCTGAAAGCTAGTGCACTTCCAATTAAACCTATTGGACTATAACCTGGTGTTGTGTGATTTTTGTCTTTGTACACCCCAGCCCAGCATCTCCAAATCAAGTTAAACTTAGTTTTGGATGTTCACCCAGTTTTCTGCCTCCCCCACAGCCCAAGGATGTGCAAGACAACACAAAGACCAAAAAGAGAATTCAATCTTGCTTTTGGATTGTTTGCTCCTGTTCCTACCTTAATGCTAGAAAATCAAAAAGCACAACCAAGTCTCAATTTTTGCAAAAACTTTGAAGAATACAACATGATCAGAATATACCATAAACAAAATGTATGCATTTCCCTTAAAGAAAGTGTTGCAGATTTCATCTACATCTCTGACAAATGTTTTACACTTTATAGAAGAAAACCACTAAAAGTGCAATTCAAGGAACCCATTCTAACTTAGTGAATAAACAGATTTCACTCCAACAAGGAAGTCCTACTCCAGTTGTTGCTACTACAGATACGCCTTATTACATAGGGAGATAGCGAGGACTGCAGATGCTGCAGAGTCAGTCAATAAAATGTGGCACTGGAAAAAGCGCAGGTCAGGGAGCATCCGAGGAAATGTTGGCTCTTCTGCTCAGGCATGATCCTTCTGTGCCTGACCTGCTGTGCTGTTTCTAGCACCACATCACCTGCTCACTTTAGGAAAAAAAAAGGAGATTCTAGCTTCCCTAAAGCAACCCCATGTCCTGCACAGGAGTACAAGAAGTTTATCGAAACTAATTGCTTAAAAAGTTAGAAAAACCCTATACTATTCAGTTCAAGACAGTATTTATAGTGCAACTGTACACACCAAAAAGCCTAATAGCAATAAAGACAGTTTCAGTAAAACTCAAAACAAACTTGTTAGTATGGGAATAGATATTGATGTAGCACAAATTATTTTTATTGCAGCTGTAAAGGGCCTGTACAAAAGAATTGGTTGAAGCAGTTCATACTTGAACTCCTTGGTTGTAGTAATTTGCTATGACTTAACCATCTTGCCTCCAAAATGGTGTTGAAACCAATCAATACATCAAAATTATATTTATAATCAAGACAGGCAAGATTAAAACTTTGCTAGATGGTTTAGTTTAACTTCAAATTTAGCCACTTTTGCCTAACCCAAGTGTTAAAACATGTTCCCTATAAAACTGAAGCATTCACATTCAAGTACCTTAGCAGTATTTATGATCCGAGTGTTGCTTTTCTTCTTGTGGATTTTATCTGGTCTCTTTTTCAGTGAATGACCAGGTATGCTACCTGCTCGCAATGGACAGTTCACATCCCCTAGAGCTTTTCTTGCAGATTGTTGCAAGCGAGAAGTTGTAGTTATTGCCTTTCCAGTTCGTGGAGTCTGTAGTAGAGATGTTTCAATTGTAGCTGAAACAAGATGAAGTAATTTTGACTGAACTAGAGTGTAAGTAATAGTATAGGTTTAATCCATCAATCCATCACATCCTAGATTGTGTGGCATTAAGCCTTTTGAAATTCAATGAGAAGCTTTTAAAATTAAAATCTGAAGTTTCAATTCAAGAACAATTTATAACACCTGGGGCCTTCATACACTATTTTGAAGCAGTTATAACATCAAGCTGCACTAGGTAATTACATTAGGTCATATTATGAAAGTAAAGGGTTTCATTTTATAGTTAAAAAAGTTTTTCTAATCATCCTGTTCACAGCTTTACTACACATTTAGAGTCAATCATAGAGACATACAGCATAGAAACAGACCCTTCGGTCCAACCCGTCCATGCCGACCGGATATCCCAACCCAATCTAGCAAACGGCCCATATCCCTCCAAACCCTTCCTATTCATATATCCATATGAGTGCCCCTTAAGTGTTGCATTTGTACCAGCCTCCACTACTTCCTCTGGCAGCTCATTCCATACACATACCACCCTCTGCGTGAAGTTGCCCCCAAGGTCTCATCTTTCCCCTCTCCCCCTTAACCTACACCCTCTACTTCTGGACTCCCCAACCCCAGGGAAAAGACTTTGTCTATTTATCCTAACCATGCCCCTCATTATTTTATGAACTTCTACAAGGTCATCCCTCAACCTCCGACACTCCAGGGAAAACAGCCCCAGCTTTTTCAGCCTCTCCCTATAGCTCAAGTCCTCCAACCTTGGCAACATCCTTGTAAATCTTTTCTGAACCCTTTCAAGTTTCACAACATCTTTCTGATAGGATCGAGACCAGAATTGCATGCAATATTCCAACAGTGGCCGAACCGGTGTCCAGTACAGCCGCAACATGACCCCAACTCCTGTACTCAATACTCTAACCAATAAAGGAAAGCATACCAAACACCTTCTTCACCATCTTATCTACCTGCGATTCCACTTTCAAGGAGCTATGAACCTGCACTCCAAGGTCTTTGTTCAGCAACACTCCCTAGGACCTTACCATTAAGTGTAGAAGTCCTGCTAAGATTTGCTTTCCCAAAATGCAGCACCTCATTTATCTGAATTAAACTCCATCTGCCACTTCTCAGCCCAATGGCCCACCTAACCAAGATCCTGTTGTAATCAGAGATAACCTTCTTCGCTGTTCACTACACCTCCAAGTTTGGAATCACCTGCAAACTTACTAGCTGTACCTCTTATGCTCACATCCAAATCATTTATGTAAATGACAGAAAAGTTGCAGACCCAGCACTGATCCTTGTGGCACTCCACTGGTCACAGGCCTCTGGAGCAGGTAAGACTTGAAGCCTAGTCTTTTAGTCCGGGGGTAAGGACACTATCACACCACAAGAAAGTGTCCCAAATTTAAGGTGACTTTGAGTTGGAAATTGAGATCGTTGTATCTCTCCTAATACACTAGTTGAAGTACAAAGATTACATGAGGTTACAGCTTTAATGATCTAACAGGAAGTTAATGAAACCTTGAAGTGAACAATTTTAAAAAAGTTTGAATTAGACATACATACCTGAACCAGAAAATAACTTTGGATGGTTCTTTGCATGGTTACTAAGTAACTCGTTTTCCTTCTCGACAAATATTCTCACCGCCATATCAATTACAGATCACTAAAACAAAACGTGCTTTCATCAAGTTTATAAAATAATAATTGATAACTATGTAGCCCAGAAATGTAAGCTTGCTTGTATATTAAACATTTAAACTTGAGCATTACGTTGCAAGTTTAGAAACTTCAACTATTCGTGAAATACGGCCATACTAAATAACAACATTCAAGGCAAGAGACTCCGTTGAGAAGACGAGCTATTTACGATAGCAGCTATGATTCGCGATGGTCCTTCGCTTAGTTCACGGGCTAATCCAAACTGCAAGCCATTGTCGGACAAGACAAATGATAAGGATATGAGAAAAAACGTCAGAACTCAACACCGAAGCAAGAGCAAAGTAGCTTCATAAGAAAGGAGTTACTATTACAAAATACAATAGAGGAGGAAGTTTCAATACGTGGCTGAAAATAAATAAATCAAAAAACTGGGGGGGGAAGAGAAGGGAGAGAGAGAGAGGGGAAAGAAGCCCTACACTAAACTTCACTGCTTAAGAAATCAACGTTATCTTCTTGGCGGGACATGCAAAACAGCGTTATTTTGCCATAAATTCTGATGCAACTACTTCAGTAGAGGAAGGTTCAGTGGACCTTTCCTCAAGGAATCCATTTACAGAGCCATAAGAGTTGTACACCTTAGAAGATATTCAACCGAAAGTCAGCCCAAGTCGCATTAAGTTGAAAGATACTTCTCGTTTATGACAATACTATTCACTTACGGTACCGATCGTAACATCTTCGAGTTTTCCGGTAACATAGGAATTTCAGTCATGTGACTATCTGCTTTCACTTGGCCGGAGTAGGATAGGAATGTAATTTAATGAATCTACATTAGAATTGTTGGTATCCTGCTCAATAAATTATTAATCTCAAGTTAATCGCTAGTAAAAATGTTACAAAAACAAAGAGTATGTTAATATACCACTCGGACTATTGTTTGTTCCTCAACTACCAATTACTTGAAGCCAAACAATATTAAGCGACCTAATACAGCGGTCTAACATACAAAACCTTCTAAACTTAAATATATGCTCGAACAAGTCACTCACATTCTAAAATTCAAGTTATCAGACTTACGACAAAGATAAATAACACTCAATCACTAACGAAACAACTCCGTACTGCCACCGCAATTTTTAAAAAGATACACAGCGTTAAACTGTCGTTTGATTGGACTAAATTAAAAGGCTAACTTAATACTCAGCTCAGTTCGGCGACCCCTGCAGTTTGGAGGATTGAAGAACAACTCATCAAAACAATCAGAGAAGAAACCATGAGGTGGAGACCCCCGGGTTAGACTGGGGTGGACAAAGTCAAAAATCACACGACACCACGTTATAATCCAACAGGTTTATTTGGAGGCACTATCTTTAGGAGGGTAGCCCCTTCTTCAAGTGAAGTGAGAGGGAAGCACATAGAACTTATGGGCAGAGAGGTCAAAAGATCATACAAATGGTGTTGAGTGGAGTGTCAAATAATAAGTCTCTGCACATGACAAAAGATGTAAGAGGATGTGAGTAAAGTGTCTATAGCTGAATAACAACCAAAGGACCTGTAACCTGATTAAATGAAGCAGAGAGATAATTAGAGAGAAAAAAACAAAGTGGTGCTGGAGACAAACCAAATGACTGGAATAACATAGAACAAAAATGGAAGATGCTGAAAAAGCCCAGCAGGACCCGAAACATTAATTCTGATTTCAAATGCTTCCAGATCCGCTGAGCCCCCACTCTTGCCCCCAGCAAACCCTCCCCTTGCTCCTAATTTACAGCATCCGCAGTTCTTTTGGTTTTTATTTGACTGGAATAACATGATATGGATAAGAGTCGCATGCCGAGGGTCTAACCAAAATAAAAAGTAATCCAAAACTGTACAAACTAACTAAGGTAGAGAGATCATAACAATTTATCAATGCGATGATGTCAAAACGGACAGTATGGAAAATTTTATACTTACAAAAGTGTGGTGGGGTCACATGTCACGTGACATGAACCTAATGTCAAATCTTAGGCCATCTTCATAGATATGGAAGTTGGCTATCAGTTTCTGCTCAGTGATTCTGCATTGTTGTGAATCTTGAAGGCTGCCTTGGAGGACGTTTCCCAAAGCTCAGAAACTGAATGTCCTTGAGCGCTGAAGTGTTTTCCAACTGGGAGGGAATCTTCCTGTCTGGCGATTGTTGCACAGTGTACATTCACTCCGTTGTCATAGTGTCTGTATGCTCTCACCAATATATTATGTCTCAGGGCATCCTTGCCTGCAGTGTATGAGTTCGACAACAATGGCTGAGCCACCTGATTATCTGCCGTGTACAGATGGGTAATATTCCTCCCGTGATGGTAGAATCCATATAGATCTGACATAACTTGGAGAGGTTGCTATGGCAGGGTTGTGTGGTAAAAACAATGACTGCAGATGTTGGAAACCAGATTCTGGATTAGTGGTGCTGGAAGAGCACAGCAGTTCAGGCAGCATCCAAGGAACAGCGAAATCGACGTTTCAGGTTGTGTGGTGTTGAGGTCGATGTTGTCCTGAAGGCTGGGTAGTTAAACAGAATGATGGTCTGTTTCAGGTTTGGTGGTTGTTTGAAGGTGAGATGTTCATCATTATCAATGGCATGTTGAAGGCTGCAAAGAACATGGTGTATCTCTCTGCTGAAGTATTGGAAGATGAAGGATAGTATATTGGTCATATCCTGGGTCTGGGTTCTGAGGAGGCCATTGCAGGTTTTCGCTGTGGCATGTTGGAACTGGCGCTCAGTGGTGCAGTGATACTTTGGAAATTCCAACCTCACCATCAAACCAGCAGATAAAGGGGGTGCAGTGGTAGTTTGGTGCACTGACCTCTACACCGCTGAAGCCAGACGCCAACTCGAAGACACCTCCTCCTACCACCCCTCGACCATGACCCCACCCCTCATCACCAAACCGTCATCTCCCAGACCATACAGAACCTCATCACCTCAGGAGATCTCCCACCCACAGCTTCTAACCTCATAGTCTGGGAACCCCGCACCACCCGATTCTACCTCTTTCCCAAGATCCCCAAGCCTGACCACCCCCTAGTCCAGGAACTCCCCACATACATTCGATACACCAGCCACGCCCTCCACCTCCTCCAAGACTTCTGTTTCTCCGGCCCCCAACGCCTCATCTTCACCATGGATATCCAATCCCCCTACACCTCCATCCGCCATGACCAGGTCCTCCAAGCCCTCTGTTTCTTCCTCTCCTGACGTCCCCAACAGTACCCTCCACCGTTTGGCTGAACTGGTCCTCACCCTTAACAATTTCTCCTTCGAATCCTCCCACTTCCTCCAGACCAAAGGGGATAACCATGGGCACCTGTATGGGCCCCAGCTATGCCTGTCTCTTTGTTGGCTATGTAGAACAGTTCATGTTCTGAAGTTACACCGGCACCACTCCCCACCTCTTCCTCCGCTACATTGATGACTACATTGGTGCCACCTCGTGCTTCTGCGAGGAGGTTGAGCAATTCATCAACTTCACCAATACATTCCACCCTGCCCTTAAATTCACCTGGACTATCCCTGACATTTCCCTCCCCTTCCTGGACCTCGCCATCTCCACTAACGACTTAACACTGACATCTTTTATAAACCCACCAACTCCCACAGCTACCTGGATTACACTTCTTCCCATCCTACCTCCTGAAAAATTGCTATCCAGTATTTCCAATTCCTCTGCCTCCACCGTATCTGCTCCCAGGAGGACCAGTTCCACCACAGAACACACCAGATGGCCTCCTTCTTTAGAGACCACAATTTCCCTTCCCAATTGGTTAAAGATGCCCTCCAACACATCTTTTCCACATCCTACCCCTCTGCCCTGAAACCCCACTCCTCCAACCAGGACATAACTCCCCTGGTACTCACCTTCCACCCTACCAAACTTTGCATAAACCACATCATTCAATGATATTTCCGCCACCTCCAATGGACCCCACCACCAGGGATATAGTTCCCTCCCCACCCATTTCCACTTTCTGCAGAGACCGTTTCCTCCATGTCTACCTGGTCAGGTCCACGCCCTCCAACAACCCACCCTCCCTTCCTGGCACTGCAGGAATTGTAAAACCTGAGCCCACACCTCCTCCCTCACCTCCATCCAAGGTCCCAAAGGAGCCTTCCACATCCATCAAAGTTTTACCTACACATCCATCAATATCATTTATTGCATCCGTTGCTCCCGATGCAGTCTCTTTTACATTTGGGAGACTGTATGCCTCCTAGCAGAGCGCTTTAGGAAGCATCTCTGGGACACCCACACCAATCAACCCCACCGCCCTGTGGCCAAACATTTCAACTCCCCCTCCCACTCTGCCGAGGACATGCAAGTCGTGGGCCTCCTCCATCGCCGCTCCCTCACCACCGCAAGCCTGGAGGAAGAAAGCCTCATCTTCCGCCTTGGAGCACTTCAACCCCATGGCATCAATGTGGATTTCACCAGTCCCCCACTTCCCCCCAGCTCCAAACTTCCAGCTCAGCACCGTCCCCATGACCTGTCCTACCTTACTTTCCACCTATCCACTCCACCATCCTCTCTGACCCATCATCTTCATCCCCACCCCCATTAACCCATTGTACTCTTTGCTACCTTCCCACATCCTCCTCTCTATCCTATCACCTCCATCCCCACACCCATTCACCTATTGTACTCTATGCTACTTTCTCCCCATGCTCACCCCCCTCTCATTTATCTCTCCACTCTGCAGGCACCCTGCCTCTACTCCTGATGAAGGGCTTTTGCCCGAAACGTCGATTTTCCTGCTTCTCGGATGCTGCCTGACCTGCTGTGCTTTTCCAGCACCAGTCTAATCTAGACTCTGGTTTCCAGCATCTGCAGTCTTTGTTTTTACCAAGTTGAGCAATATATCCCATTCTTATGAGGGGGTCCTTCAAAATCTTTATGTATCCGTCAGATTCCTCCTCATCTGAGCAGATCCTGTGTGTGCATAGGGCTTGTCAGTGGGGATGGTTTCTTTAATATGTTTAGGTTGGAAGCTAGAGAAGTGCAGCATTGTGAGGTTATCAGTAAGGTACTGAGATGTCCATCCTTGATGGAGATGAAGTGCCCAAGAATGAGACTAATTCTAAAGAGTAGTCCATGGTAAGTCTGATGGTGTGTGATGATGCTGCTGCTTTAATGAGGTTATTCTGTCCTTGGTTTTTTAAAGAGGGGTCATAAAGGCAGAGATGCTGAAATGTCTGAATTGGCTACTTTAATAAACTTTAAACAGATGCTGCCTAAGTCAACAATCAGAAAAGGCTTTCAGTTTTTTTTAAAAAATCACTTGTGCTATGAAAGGGGAGTTGCCAGTCCTCCGAGTTCAGGGTTTTTTCTAAGTTTGGGTGTGTTTTACTGGGGACCCAAAGACACAGCTCCATGCTGATCTGCTCTCTCTGACATCTCTCTCGTCTAAGAACCTATGTTTTTGCTGAGGGGTGTGTTCATGGAATGTTGCAGGAAATTGGAACAGTTCTTTGTTAAGTTGCGTTTTCAAATAGTTATGTTATTCTAAATTTGGTTTTCCTTTGTTTGTGTGTAAATAAATTCTGTTTTGCTTGAAACAGAGTGGTTTGACTAGCTGCGCCGCTCCTGAAATATTCACCTTACATCTGCATAAAACAACTGGAAAGGTTCTGGGTTACCTTCTTAAAATGTTTGACGGGGTGTGGCCTGTAACAGATGGGATAAAACTTGTTGATATCGCAATGTAGTCATTTTGGTGATACCTCATCATGATTCCAAAGGAAGAAAATGTCATCAGTATATCTGGTGTGTAGCATTGTTCAGAGGTCCTGCTTGAACTTGCGCATGAAACTATTGGCATATTGGGGTGCAAAATTGGTCCCTCTGGCTGTCCGTATATTTGGATAAAGAATTTGTTGTTGAAGATGTTGTGATGGCAGATGAAGCAGATGAGTTGGAGGATGGCATCTGGAAATTGGCAGTTTTGGTATTGAGTAGTGAAGATGTTGCCGTGATGGTGTCCTCTTGAGGGATGTGGTGTAGAGTGCCAAAATGTCCATTGTGACAACGAATGTTTCTGGTTCAACTGGTTTGTGAGTGCTGGGTTTCTGTAAAATATCTGTAGTGTCATGACAGAGGCTGGAGGTTCCTTGCACAATGGGTTTCAAGATGCCCTGAACATGACCAGAGAAGTTCTCACACAGGGTTCATGGAATGCCCTGCCAGTAGCAGTGGTGGACTCTCCCTCTTTATGGGCATTTAAACGGGCATTGGATAGGCATATAGAGGATAGTGGGCTAGTGTAGGTTAGGTGGGCTTGGGTCAGCGCAACATCGAGGGCCAAAGGGCCTGTACTGCGCTGTATTTTTCTATGTTCTATGTTCTGATCTGCTGCATTGATATCCTAGGCTGATCTTCAATCTTTCAATCACAAATTTCTTCCTTTGTGCTGGTTGACACAACCAAGAAACTTTCCCTTATCCCCGATGACTCCAATTTTGCAGTTTTACCTCATCTTTGGAATTTTGATCATATTTGTACCAATGTTATGATGAGGTTGAAGCCAAGTGGTACTTTCTGATGCAAATGAGTATTGGTGAGGTTATTAATGAGTGGCATTTGCTTGATAGCAATGTATTTGGGTCTTAAATCATTTTGCTGATGATATGAAGGCAGTCATTGATTAATTTATCCTTTTTGTGGACAGGATTTACCAAAACATTTTTCCGGTTTGTTGGGTAGATGTCAGTGTTGGTACTAAACTTGGTTAGAGGCACAGCCAGTTCTGGAGAAAATTCCTCAGAACAAGAAATAGGAAGTTGTCAGATTCCATAGAATTAGCTGCTCCAGTGTGATCAATTGGCTCTTGGTATTGTCATAACAATGGATCATAACCCAGATTACTTGCAAATACATTGAAGTTTTAAATACAGTTTGTGTTTATTTTTTAAAGAACAATCCCATCCATGTTTGCCAATCATTGTATGGATTACACTGAGGAACGAAAGCATGTAACATTGTACCCAGAGTTTTAAGGAATCTTCAGATGGCAACACTTTGTATCGAATGATACCATTCAAAGAAATGAAATAAGATCTGTTGTGGCTTCAGAGATAATGAGGAGCTGATGACCCACCCTTGCAGCTGGATACCATTTTATGTGAGTTGTGTCCCAGATTGTAGAGAGGAAGCAAGTGGGCTCGATCCCCTGCAATTTGCTAACTGATGAAACAGGTCCACAGTAGATGTCATTTCTCTACCTGTACACTCATGCATAGAACATCTGGATAAGAAGGACACCTATGTAAGATTCCTATTCATCGACTATAGCTCCACCTTCAAAATCCCTCCAGATTAATCTCAAAATTCTGAGACCTTGGTCACAGCTCCACCCTCTGCACACAGACCACAATCGGTGAAGGTGGACAACTGCACCTCCTCCTGATAACCCTCAACACTGGAGCCCCAAAGGATGTGCTTTCAGCACCCTGCTGTATTCCCTGTACACCCACAACAGTGTAGCCAAATTCCAAATGCATGCCATTTACAAGTTTGCTGATGATACCACTGTGGTAGGACGGACATCTAACAACGATAAGTCAGAATACAGAAGGGAGATAGAGAGCTTGGTGTTGTGATGCAATAATAACAATCTCTCTCTCAATGTCAGTAAAACAAAAGAATTGATAACTGACTTCAGGAAGAAGGAAGAACAACACCCCCCCATCTAAATCAATGGTGCTAGGGTGGAGACGGTTGAGAGCATCAAGATCCTTGGAGTGATGATAATTGACAATCTGTCTGGACGTCCCACATAGATGCGATGGCCATAAAGTCACAACAATGCCTTTTCTTCCTCAGGCGGCTCAGGAAATTCAGCATGTCCATTAAGACCCTCACCAACTTTTATAGATGCACTGTAGAAAGCATTCTATCCTAATACATAATGGTCTGTTATGGAAACTGCTTTGTCAAGGACTGTAAGAAAGTACATGAGGTTATGCGCACTACCCAGACCATCACGGAATCCAACCTCATTTACACTTCTCGTTGCTGTGGAAAGGATGCCAACATCAAAGACCCTTAACATCCTAGTGGTGCTCTCACACAACTTCTCAGGCTGAAGAGGTTGTTTCTACACTGTAGGGATTCTAATTCTAATTCCAAATTCTTCCGTCAGGCAGAGGATATAGAAAGGTGAACATGATGAGGGCAGAGCAGTAGATGTGATCTATATGGACTTCAGTAAGGTGTTCGACAAGGTGCCCCATGGGAGACTGATTAGCAAGGTTAGATCTCATGGAATACAAGGAGAACTAGCCATTTGGATACAGAACTGGTTCAAAGGTAAAAGACAGAGGGTGGTGGTGGAGGGTTGTTTTTCAGAATGGAGGCCTGTGACCAGTGGAGTGCTACAAGGATCAGTTTTGGGCCCTCTAGTTTTTGTCATTGACATAAATGATTTGGATGCGAGCATAAGAGGTACAGTTAATACGTTTGCAGATGACTCCAAAATTGGAGGTGTAGTGAACAGCGAAGAGGGTTATCTAAGATTACAACAGGATCTGGACCAGATGGGCCAATGGGCTGAGAACTGGCAGATGGAATTTAATTCAGATAAATGCGAGATGCTGCATTTTGGGAAAGCAAATCTTAGCAGGACTTATGCACTTAATGGTAAGGTCCTAGGGAGTGTTGCTGAACAAAGAGACATTGGAGTGCAGGTTCATAGCTCCTTGAAAGTGGAATCACAGGTAGATAAGATGGTGAAGAATGCATTTCGTATGCTTTCCTTTATTGGTCAGAGTATTGAGTATAGGAATTGGAAGGTCATGTTACGGCTGTACAGGACATTGGTTAGGCCATTGTTGGAATATTGCGTGCAATTCTGGTCTCTGTCCTATCGGAAACATGTTGTGAAACTTGAAAGGGTTCAGAAAAGATTTACAAGGATGTTGCCAGGGTTGAGAGGCTTTGAGCTATATGGAAAAGCTTAAAAAGATGGGGATGTTTTTCCAGGAGTGTTGGGGGCTGAGGGGTGACCTTATAGAGGTTTACAAAATCATGAGAGGCATAGATAAGATAAATAGACTAAGTCTTTTCCCTGGGGTGGGGGAGTCCAGAACTGGAGGGCATAGGTTTAGGATGAGAGGGAAAAGACATAATAGAGACCTAAGGGGCAACTTTTTCATGCAGAGGGTGGTACATATATGGAATGAGCTGCCAGAGGAAATGGTGGAGACTAGTACAATTGCAACATTTAAAAGGCATTTGGATGGGTATATGAATAGGAAGGGTTTGGAGGGATATGGGCTGGGTGCTGACAGATGGGACTAGATTAGGTTGGGATATCTGGTCAACATGGACGAATTGGACCGAAGGGTCTGTTTCCATGCTGTGCATCTTGATGGCTCTATTATGACAAATATCCACTATTTTCTGTCAGTGTTCTGTTAGCTATTACACTGCCTTTCCTGTTGGTGTCAGTGTTGCAGTGTAATTATTAAGTTTTGTTAGAACATAACATATCTCTTCATTTTCCTTGTGCTTTATTCCACATAATTATGTACACAAATGAGAAAACATACCATCCAAAATCGGTTGCAGAAGAGAATAGAAACTGAGAAGAATTAAGGAAATACACACCATTTATTCAGGTTTGCTACCAGTCACATGATTGAGACCATGTGTTGGTTCACATTGCATAAAGCTTGGAACATGCTCTGACGTCACCTCTATGAGGACAGTGTTACCTCATCAGCATTTGTCAATGTATTTCCATTCCTGATGCCAGTCTAATTTTTCCCCTTCAATCCACTCCTTAAAGATTCTTTTCTCCCTGATTATTAGATTAGACTAGATTAGACTAGACTTACAGTGTGGAAACAGGCCCTTCGGCCCAACAAGTCCACACCGACCCGCCGAAGCGAAACCCACCCATACCCCTACATTACCCCTTACCTAACACTACGGGCAATTTAGCATGGCCAATTCACCTGACCCGCACATCTTTGGACTGTGGGAGGAAACCGGAGCACCCGGAGGAAACCCACGCAGACACGGGGAGAACGTGCAAACTCCACACAGTCAGTCGCCTGAGTCGGGAATTGAACCCGGGTCTTCAGGCGCTGTGAGGCAGCAGTGCTAACCACTGTGCCACCGTGCCGCCCACTCACTGTGCCACCGTGCCGCCCACATCTTTCCTGTTTCCTATTTATCTGAACCTCATTTAACTCCTCTTGTTCCCTTTTCGCTTAGGCTCATTTCTTTGATCAGCCTTTGTGTCTGATCTCTTTCTTAAATGTCTTGAACGGCTAAGTGTCTTTGTCATTGAAAATGACATCAGAGGTTAGAATAAATGTAACAACTTCAAAACCCAAATTTTAATGGAACAAAAATAGACTAAGCAGTAAATTAGAGACAAAAGATTTTCCACTAGGAATCCTGCAAGCATTAACTGTCAACATTCCAAAATAATAACTTCCATTCAAATAAGTTATAACTGAATTTAAAAAATGCATCACCTTACTTTCTTTCGTCATGTTTGATTTTTAAAATTCATTCATAGGAATGTGGGTGTTGCTGCCTGATCCTAGTTCTCCTTGCAAAGGTAGTGATGAACTGTCTTTTTTTTTAGATTACTTACAGTGTGGAAACAGGCCCTTCGGCCCAACAAGTCCACACCGACCCGCCGAAGCGCAACCCACCCATACCCCTACATTTACCCCTTACCTAACACTACGGGCAATTTAGCATGGCCAATTCACCTAACCCGCACATCTTTGGACTGTGGGAGGAAACCGGAGCACCCGGAGGAAACCCACGCAGACACGGGGAGAACGTGCGAACTCCACACAGTCAGTCGCCTGAGTCGGGAATTGAACCCGGGTCTCAGGCGCTGTGAGACAGCAGTGCTAACCACTGTGCCACCGTGCCGCCCACAACTTGAATCCCTGCAGCTCATGTGCTGCGGCTGACCCATAGTGACCTTAGGAGGGAATTCCAGGGTTTTGACCCAGCAACAGTGAAGGAATGGTGATACATTTCCAAGTCAGAATAGTGAGTGGCTTGGAGAGGAACTTGCAGGTGGCAGTATTCCCATGTTTCTGCTGTCCTTGACCTTCTAGGTGGAAGTGGTTGTGGTTTTGGAAGGTGCTATCTAAAGATTTTTGGTGAATTTCTGCAATGCATCTTGTAGCTAGTACACACTGTTGCAACTGAGCATTGGTGGTGCAGGGAGTGGATGTAGTGTCAATCAAGCAAGCTACTTTGAACTGGACAGTGTCAAGCTTCTTGAGTGTTGCTGGAGGAGAACCCATCCAAGCAAGTTGGAAGTATTCCATCACACTCTTGACTTCTGCTTTGTTGTTGATGCTCAGGCTCTGGAGAGTCAGAAGGTGATTTACTTACTAAAGTATTCCTAGCCTCTGAGCTGCTCATGATAGCCACAGTGTTAATGCGGCAAGACCATTGAGTTTCAGGTTGATAGTAACCCCAAGAATGTTGACAGTGGGGGATTTGACAAAGCTTTGACAAAGGGTCAGTTAGACTCGAAACGTCAGCTCTTTTCTCTCCTTACAGATGCTGCCAGACCTGCTGAGATTTTCCAGCATTTTCTCTTTTGGTTGAAGATGTATCTGTGATGCTGGGGACCAGTGGCGGAGGCTGAGGTGGATCATCTACTCAGTACTGCTGGCTGAAGATTGCTGTGAATGCTTCAGTCTTATTTTTTGCATTGAAATGTGGGACTTTTCCATCATTGAGGATAAAAATTTTGTGAAGACTCCTCCTCCAGTGAGTTGTCTAATTGTCGACTACCATTCATGACTTGCAGGACTGTAGAGCTAAGATCTGATCAATTGGTTGTGGGATTGCTTATTTCTGTTCATTGCTTGTTGCTTGTGCTGCTTGGTCTATAAATAGTCATGTTTGATAGATTCACCGGGTTGACACATAATTTTTAAGTATACCTCGTGCTATTCCTGGCATGCCCTCCTGTACTGTCCATTGAACCAAGTCGATCTCCTGGTTTGAAATGTGTTGCTGGAAAAGCGCAGCAGGTCATGCAGCATCCAAGGAGCAGGAGAATTGACATTTCGGGCATTAGCCCTTCCTCAGGAATGAGGAGAGTGTGCCAAGCAGCTAAGATAAATAGTAGGGTGGCGGGACTTGGGGGAAGGGCATTGGAAATGCGATAGGTGGAAGGAGGTTAAGGTGAGGGTGATAGGCTGGAGTGGGGGTGGGGGGGGCGGAGAGGTCAGGAAGGAGATTGCAGGTTAGGAAGGTGGTACTGATTTCGAGGGTTAGGACTGAGACAAGGTGGGGGGAGGGGAAATGAGGAAACTGGAGAAATCTGAGTTCATCCCTTGTGGTTGGAGAGTTCCTAGGCGGAAGATGAGGCGCTCTTCCTCCAGCCGTCGTGTTGCTATGGTCTGGCGATGGAGGAGTCCAAGGACCTGCATGTCCTTGGTGGAGTGGGAGGGGGAATTGAAGTGTTGAGCCACGGGGTGGTTGAGTTGGTTGGTCCGGGTGTCCCAGAGGTGTTCTCTGAAATGTTCCGCAAGTAGGCAGCCTATCTCCCCAATACGGAGGAGGCCACATTGGGTGCAGCGGATGCAGTAAGTGGTGTGTGTGGAGGTGCAGGTGAATATGTGGTGGATATGGAAGGATCCCTTGGGGCCTTGGAGGGAAGTAAGGGGGGAGGTGTGGGCACAAGTTTTGCATTTCTTGCGGTTGCAGGGGAAGGTGCCGGGAGTGGAGGTTGCGTTGGTGGGGGGGGTGTGGACCTGACAAGGGAGTCACGGAGGGAGTGGTCTTTTCAGAATGCTGATAGGGGAGGGGAGGGAAATATATCCGTGGTGGTGGGGTCCGTTTGGAGGTGGCGGAAATGATGATGGATGATATGATGTATATGGAGGTTGGTGGGGTGGTAGGTGAGGACCAGGGGGGGTTCTGTCCTGGTGGCGATTGGAGGGGCGGAGGAGCGGGAAGTGGAGGAGATGTGGTAGAGGGCATCGTCAATCACGTCTGGGGGGACATTGAGGTCTTTGAAGAAGGAGGCCATCTGGGTTGTTCTGTATTGGAACTGATCCTCCTGGGAGCAGATGCGGTGGAGATGAAGGAATTGGGAATATGGGATGGTGTTTTTACAGGGGGCAGGGTGGGAGGAGGTGTAGTCTAGGTAGTTGTGGGAGTCGGTCGGTTTATAGTATCTAGTTTATAATTTAAAAATCTCCTGGCTTGACGTAATAGTTGAGTAGGGCATATGCTGGGCTATGATGTTGCAGATTGTGCTGGAGTACAATTCTGCTGATGTTGATGGCTAACAGCGTCTTTATGGATGCCCAGTCTTTCAGCATGGTAATAGTGCCATACAACACAATGAAGGGTATTCAAAATGTGAAGGTGGGAATTTGTCTCCACAAAGTCTGTGTGGTGGTCAGTCTTACTGATACTATCAAGGACAGATGTGTCTGCTGCCAGCTGATTGGTAAGGATGAAGACAAGTGTGCTTTACATTCTTGTTGGTTCCCTCACCACCAATGCAGATCCAGTCTCACAGATATGTCCTTTAGGACATAAACAGAACTCCCTGACTATGAAAATGATCAAAATGTACCAAAGGAGTATGTTTATTGAAGGTGTTAGCATATTTATAGTAATTAGAGCACAAATGGTTCTTAGAATCATAAAATCCTCACAGTGTGAAAGCAGGCCATTCGGCCCATTGAGTCCACACCAACCCTCTGAAGAGCATTCCATCCAGACACAGTTCTCCACCCTAACACCGTAACCCTGAATTTACGATGGCTAATCCACCTTGCTTGCACATCCCTGGATACTATGAGGCAATTTAGCATAGCTAACCCACCAAACCTGCACATCTTTGGACTTTGGGTAGAAACCGGATCACCTGGAAGAAACCCATACAGACATGGGGAGAACGTACAAACTCTGCACAGAACCCAGGTGACTGGCACTGTGAGGCAGAAGTGCTAACCACTGAGAGTGTACAGTTCCTAGTGTTTGTACTGGACCCATCTATCTCAATTCCATTTTCTGTACATTTTTAGATGTTTCCTTTTAAACAAGAGATTAAAGATTCAGTTTGGTAGTACCTGTACCTAAGAGTCCAATATCTGGGTGGCTGTGAAATGTAACCAGGTACAGATTCGGTTTCACCCCTTTTCCCCATAACTAACCTGAAATGAAAAAGCCTCACTGTAATTTTTTGTATGAATTTATATGCTGTAAGACCCTTCTGTGAAAGTGATCTGGGCCAGAACTTAATGTATGGTGCGAGTGACACAAGCTGGTGAGCAAGTTCACAATGTTTAAAGCATTCATCTACAACATTTCTGGTTGAGGTCTTCTAATAAGTCACTTTTCTGATTCCACAATTTATTCTAACTTCTGTTCCAATTTATTTTGTAATCCCAGGCAACTTTGCTCTGTTTCAAACCAGTTTTATTGAAATCAAAGGTAGTCTGATAGGTGGGTCTTTTGAATTTAGTGGACGATGAAAACAGAACACTCTAGAATCAGACGGAAGAAAAGGACATTGATGAGGAGGTGATGCACATAATAGGTTTTAAGGAAGAATCTCTCCTAACCTAATTGTCCTGAGGAACAAAGCATCAGGGCATATTCATTTTACCAAGGAAATTGTCGTCCTTTATATTTTATGGTGTGTGACTATTCCAGGCTGCAGCAGGTGACATCACAAATACTTCCAGTTTACTATTTGCCATCATATCTGATGTCTCTTACATGCTCGATACCAGAAAAGACTGCTCCAATATTTTCCAAAGTCAGGAAAGTTGGATGAGAGAGTACTAGGTTTTGTTTGCATTACAAGTTTCTCCAAGATTCAAGATTAAAAATCACACAACACTATGTGTTGTGTATATCAGCAAATATATTTCTGCAAATGCAAATTCACCCCACAGACTTATATGTGTGTGTGCATGTCTGAGAGAGAGAGAGTGAGTGTCTGCATGTAAATGTGTGCGTGAGTGCGTGTGACAGAGTGTGAGTTTGCGTGTGTACATGCTCGAGAATGTGATTTAAAAGAAGTTCTAGGATTTATGTATTAATGAAACAAAACTTGCAGCCCATTCTAAAAGATGAAAGACTTAACAGCAATCTAAGGTTTGTTCAATCTTTAATTTCAGTTGCATAACTCTAATCTTTAGCTATAAATTCTGTGTCTTATGGTCCTGCTCCACAGTTACCTGATGAAGGAGCAGCACTCCGAAAGTTAATGCTTTCAAATAAACTTGTTGGACTATAATCTGTGATTTTTAACTTTGTCTACCCCTGTCCAACACCGGCTCCTCCACGCCAAAGATCCAAGATGATATTTTAAATCTACATTGATGACCTGACTGCTGACATATAGCAAGTTGGGGGTGGCAGACTAGGCAGTGCCCAGGCTCTGAGCCCAGGGCTCATCCACTTCTTATCATAACTTTTAGTTAGTTTTTTTTAAAGTTACCTTCTGGAGAGAGAGCTTGGTTGTGGAGACAATAGCATTGGGCCTGGAGCGTGGCAGTGGCTAAAGTCTTGGTGCTCAGCAAATCGTCACCCAGGCAGAACATGAATAGTCAGTGGCATTGCGGCACCATCAAGGTCTGGAATGGTCAGTGGCAAGGCAAGGTGGGTCTGGATAGCAGTTGACAGTGAGACGGCTTGTGAGCTTGATTCCCTTTCACTATCCAGAAATCTTTTGGATTCCATTTTGAAGTCATCCAGCTTGTTTGTCACCACAGATAACTGTATGCAAGTTTGTTTGAAGCAGTCACAACTGTTTCTTTGTGTACCAATCTTCCCAGCCACCTGGCAATAAGAAGTCTGCATGTAGACATGAACACTTTTCTGATTAATAGAGCACAGTGTAACTTTGAAATTATGCTTTGCACCCTTTGCAACTAGGCTGAGAAAAAAATGTTGAAGAATCTTCCTCTTTTTTCTGACTTACTGTCAAGCGCTATTAAATAAACTTCCTAAATTAACTTATTAAACATTTTACTTATTTCCTTAAGTTGGCCTTTTTTTTGTTATATTCAGAAGTACTTTAACACACAACTGAATGATTTTATTCCCAAAACCAAATCACCAATAGTTTATTTTTCATCTAATAACTCGCAACAGTAAATCACCTGTATTTCCAATAAAGTTGATGTTTTACATACCTGCCTGTCAATTCTCTTTGTTATTGAACCAAGATTGTATTGAACCTGATCATTCAAAAGATCACTTCCATGATTTGTTTGCTCTCTGGGTCATTTGTTAGTATTTTGTCAGGATGTTCATCTTCTCTCATAATGGCTCAATGTACTTGGTCATGACGTAGTCATGAATTATATTTTATCAATTCTGGTTCTGAATGATTTCAGTATTTTTAATTAATTTTTTTGTGCTTAACATGCCATATTAAAATATGTGGCCTGCCTTTTGCCTCTGTTCAAAAGTTCTCTTCATTCTTAGTTTGATAAGATGTTTAGCATTGTCCTTTCATATTACAAAATATCTTACCAGTGTAGCTAATTTCTGATTTTATTGTTTGCTCATCATTCACATTGGTCTGGAAAAACTTAAAACTATGATGAAAGGAAAATGTAGTACGAGTGAATGAAAACGTCAAATATACTTTTAAACGTCTATCACATCAATCAAAATTGGGAGAAGAAAGATGTTGTGAAATTTGTAAGGGTTCAGAAAAGATTTACAAGCATATTGCCAGGGTTGGAGGGTTTGAGCGATAGCGATAGACTGAATAGGTTAGGGCTATTTTCCTTAGAGCATCAGAGGATGAGGGGTAACTTTACAGAAATTTATAAAATCAAAAAAGGCATGGAGAGGGTGAACAGTCAAGGCCTTTTCCCCAGGATAGGAAAGCCCAAAACTAGAGGGCATAGATTTAAGGTGAGAGGGGAAAGATTTAAAAGGGACTTGAGGGTCAACGTTTTCATGCAGAGGGTGGTATGCATATGGAATTACAGCAATAAATGGGCATCTGGATGGTATAGGAAGGGCTTAGAGGGATATTTGGTAATAGCTGACAAATGGGATTAGACTAATGTCGAGTATCTGCTTGGCATGGACAAGTTGGACTGATGGGTCTGTTTCTGTGCTGTATATCTCTATGACCCTTTCAAGCTACCTGGAATTTGCAAGTGCATCACTGTTGTGAAGTAGCTGATTAAAATGCACTCAGAATGAAGTTATTTTCCCACCTTTTAACTCCAGTTTGTGAATAGAATTTGTGGTGCAAAGGATACTAATAGCTTCCTCTGTGGCTTGGATTTAGTGGTCAATGCGAATTGAGAGTACTTGCTGCTCATCTCAAAGAAAGCCTTGCTGAGAGACTGAGCAATTTATGTGGTGAAAATGTGTTGCTGGAAAAGCGCAGCAGGTCAGGCAGCATCCAAGGAGCAGGAGAATCGACGTTTCAGGCATGAGCCCTTCTTTCAGCTCTGATCTCCAGCATCTGCAGTCCTCACTTTCTCCAATTTATGTCCTCTTGGCATACAATGGCTTGTAGTGTTTTTGAGTGGGATTTCCTGTATGGAATTGCATGCATAGGAGGCAGAGCGCCTCATCTTCGGCCTAGGAATGCTCCAACCACAAGGGATGAATTCAGATTTCTCGAGTTTCCTCATTTCCCCTCCCCCCACCTGGTCTCAGTCAAATCCCTCGAACTCAGCACCGCCTTCCTAACCTGCAATCTTCTTCCTGACCTCTCTGTCCCCACCCCCACTCCGGCCTATCACCCTCACCTTGACCTCCTTCCACCTATCACATCTCTATCGCCCCTCCCCCAAGTCCCTCCTCCCTACCTTTTATCTTAGCCTGCTGGACACACTTTCTTCATTCCTGAAGAAGGGCTTATGCCCGAAACATCAAATCTCCTGTTCTTTGGATGCTGCCTGACCTGCTGCGCTTTTCCAGCAACACATTTTCAGCCTTGCATGCAATTATGTCAAGCTCTTGAAGCTGCCAATCACATTAAACAATTCTCATTGGCAAACAACCAGGAAAAGAAAAGCATTAAAAATCAAATCACTTTTCTGAGTTTACTAGAAGAAAATAAAGATCGAAATATACATACTGCATGAAGGTAGAATTGAAATAACACAAATATTATTTTCAAAAATGTTTTGAAAGCTACTAACGAATCATAATGCAGACATTGGACAATTTTCACAAACATAAAATTATGTATTCCTGCCCAGGAATAAGATGATAAGACAATAAGCAGAAGTAAGCCATTCACACTTTGAATGGAGGAACAGACTCAATGAGCTCATGGCTGATCTGATAATCCTCAACTCCACTTTTCATATTCCTTTTAACTATTGAGATTCCCTTACTGATTAAAAATCTGTGTTTTCTCAGCTTTGAGTATACTTAATGACCCAGATTCAGCAGCCATCTGTGGAAAGGAATTGCACAAATTGGCTACCAAATAAGAGATGAATTTCCTCCTCCTACCTTAATTGTGATTTCTTATTCTGAGATTATGCCCTCTAGTTGTGGACTCTCCCACAATGGGAATCACTCTTTCTGCATCTACTCTGTGAAATCCCCTATACCACCACTCTCTGTCTTCTGCCAGTCAGTCAATCCTCTATTCATGCCAGTACTTTGCCCTTAACAGCAAAGCCTCATATCTTATTTAGCAGCCTCTCATGCAATACCTTGTTAAAGGGCTTCAGGAGATCCAAATACAACATGTCCACTGGCTCTCCTTTTTCTAATTTGCTTATTAGCTCCTCAAAGAATTCGAACAGATTTGTCAGGCATTATGTCCTCTTGAGGGAGCCATCCTGAGGCCATACACTTTCAAGTACTCCGCAATCTGATTCTTGATCATGGACTCAAAAAATCTTACCAATGACTGAGGTCTGGTTAATTGACCTGTCGTTTCCCATCTTCTGCCTTCCTATCTTCTTAAACAGGGCTATTACATTAGCCACTTTCAAGTCCTCTGAAACTCTCCCTGATTCCAGAAAGATCACCACAAATGCCTCCGCAATCTCCTCAGTTATTTTCGAACCCTGGGGTGTAATCCATTCAATTGGAAGATTTATTCAACTTCCGACCTTTCAGCTTCCCCAGCACCTTCTCCTAAGTGATTGCCATTACAACCATCCCTGCCTCTATCTTTCTTCAGGTACTGTTAACTGCCTGGTGTTTTCCATCATGAAGACTGATGCAAAGTGCCTAATTCTCTGCATTTCTTTGTTCCCATTTGGAACTTCTCTAGCCACATATTCCAGCAGTCTAAGGTCCACTCTTGCCTCTGTCTTACCTTTTATTTGTCTAAACAAAATTCTAACAATCTTCTTTTATATTAATAGCTAGCTTACCCTCACACTTATCCCCGTATTGCTTTTTTAGTTGTCCTCTACTGTATTTTTAAAGCTTCCCAAGCCTCTGACTTCCCACATTAATCTTCACCACATTTTACACTTTTTCTTTTGCTTTTATACAGTTCTCAATTTCCCTTATCAGTCTCAATTGCATCATCCTCCTCTTGGTATGCTTCTTCTTCCTTGGGATGAATTTTTGCTGTGCCTCCTGAATTACCCCTAGAAACTTCTGCCATTGCTTCTCCACCATCTTCTATGCTAGCACCCCCTTCCAATCAACTTTGGTCAACTCTTCACATGTTGGTGGTTACTTTTAACTCAATTGTAATACCATTACATTGGATTCAAATTTCTTCTTCTCCAACTGCTAGGTGAACTCTATCACATTATAGTCACTGCCCCCTAAGGGTTCCTTCACCTTAAGCATGCTAATCAAATCTGCCTTATTATATACCCCATAATCTAGAATTGCCTGTTTCCTTGTGGTCAATACCAGAAGCCGCTGCAAAAAAAAATCTCACAGACATTTCACAAATTCTCTTTCTTGGAATCTACTAGGAACCTGATTTTTTTTAGTCCACCTGCACACTTAATTCCCCATGAATGTTGTTACAGGGCCTTTTTAAACATGCCTTTTCTATCTTTTGATTTGTTTTCTAGCCCACATCCTGACTACTGCTCAGAGGCCTGTAAATAACTCCTATCAAGGTCGTTTTTCCTTTGTAACTCCTCAACTCTACACACACAGGTTCTATGCCTTCTGACACTATATTATTTTTTGTTATCAATTTCATTTCATTTCTTAATAACAAAGGAATTACTCCATCTCCCCATCTATCTTTGGATATTTGGTTCCCTGATTCCTTTGGAGCTACGTCTGTGATGCTCACAACATCATATCCACCAATTTCAATCTTCTCATAGCTGTGTTGATTAGATTAGATTCCCTACAGTGTGGAAACAGGCCTTTTGGCCCAACCAGTCCACACCGACCTTCTGAAGAGTAACCCACCCAGACCCATTTCCCACTGACGAACTGACCTAGCACAATGGACAATTTAGCATGGCCAATTCACCTGACCTGCACATCTTTGGACTGTGGGAGGAAACTGGAGCACACGGAGGAAACTCACACAAACACGGAGAGAACGTGCAAACTTCACACAGACAGTCGCCTGAGGCTGGAATCAAACCTGGGACCCTGGTGCTGTGAGGCAGCAGTGCTAACCCTGAGCCACCATGCCGCCCCCCCACCCCCCGACTGTATAGTCTTTGCTAGACTAGTGCTTATTATAGTCTCAGCAAAACCTCCCAGCTTTTATAGTATATTCCCTTTGAAATAAAGGCCAACATCATTTTTGTCTTTCTTATTTCCTGCTGAATTTGGATGCCAACTTTCTGCGATTCATGGACAGGGACTCCCAAATCCTTCTGTTCTGTAGCTTTCTACAGTCTTCCTTCATTCAAATAATATTCCGCTGTAATCTTCCAGCCAAAGTGCATCTGCTATTGCAGTAGCCACCTCTTTTAATATCTATGTCCCATTAGGTCTAGGAGACCTATCAGTTCAAAGTTTGTGAGATTTGTAGCTCGGGTGCTCGTTGTTGTGGTTCTGTTTGCCGAGCAGGGAGTTTATGTTGCAAACGTTTCGTCCCTTTTCTAGGTGACATCCTCAGTGCTTGGGAGCCTCCCGTGAAGCGCTTCTGTGCTGATTCCTCCGGCATTTATAGTGGTGTGTCTCTGCTGCTTCCAGTTGTCAGTTGCTGTCCGCTGCAGTGGCCGGTATATTGGGTCTAGGTCGATGTGTTTGTTGAAGATATTTATTCAACTTCTCTGCCAATTCTTGGCTCCCCATTAATTCCCCTGCCTCATTCTCTCAGGAGCCTATGTTTACTTCGGTTTCTAGCTTCATTATTATATATTTACAGAAGCTCTTGCTGTCCATCTTGATATCACTTGCAAATTTACCCTCAAAGTTTATTTTTCTCTCTTTTTTGATTAAAAAAACTTTCCCAATCCTGTAGTTTACCACTACTCCTTACCATATTATACGTTCTTTCAATGTTATGACATTTTGATTAGCAACAGTTAGTCTTTCAATAACTGTTAAGAACCCAGTCACACTAGATTTCTCAGGCTTAAGTTTTTACAGGATTTTTAATAGAAAAGTAACAGAAGATTAAGGGAATGCTTTCCAACATCCACTGGTTTCCTGCTCAGATGGGAGAGGAAGTCTAGATTGCAGTAACAGTGATCGTCTTCACTACATGTGATAAATTCTAATGTTGAGTCAGATTCGGAGGAATGATGTATGTAAAATCTGCACTCCAGAAAATCTGAGTCTACTAACACATGGTTCACCACAGTGGCTCATGCAGCAGCTTTCCTGTGTAGGGTAAGTTAGTGTATTTCTGGCATTTTCTGTTTGTAATATTTGGACCTGCTCTTTTGTTCTTGCATGTCTCACTGGTAGATGAGATAGTCACACGACTTTCATTGTGTGGTTTGTGACATACGACGGAGCTTGTGTTCAAGACAGACTTGTTGAGATGAAGACAATCTCAAGAATGGTCTTCAGGTTTAGACTTCAAAGTAGCACTATTTATTGTACGTTAATACTAAATACTGCTACACTTAGTAAACATAGACATATCAAACCCCGACTTGTAGTTTATTAGGTTCATGCTCATCTGGTGTAGAATGTGCTAACTTCACACACACTATTTATACTCAGTGATATACAATTCCGAGACATAAGTGCAAGGTTGTTCGGAGTTCGTCAAGTCCTTGTGCAGCAGGACATTCTGGCCACAAACAAGAAACAAACAGAATAAGTAGTCCCATGACAGCATGTTAAACTTAAGTGGTCTTATATAAAAAAAAACACTGCTACTGACAAAGATAGTTTTGCTGAAATGTTTTAAATCAATTCTCCCACTGTCGCAATCCTGACTGATAATTGAACCTGAATGGACCACAGAATTAGTCAAACATACAAAATAACAGAATTTACAGGACGAAATTGGAAATGCTTCGCATGTCTGGCAGTACCTGGAAAGAGAGAAAACAGTAGCCTAATTACACTTCACTACAAACGAGAGATCTTAAAACCTAATCTTTTCTGGAATTAATGTCAATTGTTGGTTCTTAAATGAAGCTGTCAACTTTTCAAAAACAATTAAAAAGCGGCTGTATTACTGTTCTCGCAATGGTTTATTTGAATACCATCGCGCGAGCTCTGGCTGAGGTGTAGGTGCACGCGGGGTGAGTTGACCAATAACAAAACAATGTCGGACACTCTGTGGGGTATAAACCAATCAGAGCGTGGGTTGTGAGTCTTGCCGGGCCTATCAACTAATCAAAGCTCAACTCATTCCCATCCCACCGAGCACAGGGAGAAGGATTTAAAACTGAAGTCGTTGGAAAACCTCTGTCGGTCCGGCATAATCCTTGAAGAGAAATCCAAGTTAACGCATCAGGTTGGTCATCGGACCTGAAACGTTGACTTCGATTTCTTTGCACAGATGCTGTCAGAGCTGCTGAGCTTTTCCAGTAACTCCTGTTTTTTTTGTTCATAATTTGCGACGTCTGAAGTTCATTCGGTTTTATATTAAGTCCCGGGAGCCCTGCGGGCCGTTTCAGCCAATGACAGCACAATCCCGCTTTGGGCGGGAAGCGGTGCGCGTGCTTCAGACGGTCGTGTTTATATGCTTTACATCCTGTCGAATCCGTTAATTGAACTGGAGATAACAGAATCTCCAGTTGACGCTCCGTTTCGCGGCAAGATTGTCGAAATGGCGCAGGAAGAAGGAGGCAAGGCGAAACCCCGGGGAAAGAAAGGCTTCTTAAGCGCTGTGTATGTGAACCGTTTCGGTCGACATTTATCCGGCACGGCTATCAGGTTCGGGCACAACGAAGCCAAGGAGCAGAAGCAGCAGGAACGGAATGTTGTGTGTTCACCTGAAGGAAGTACGTGTCCCCTCACTGACCCAGTGAGGCTGGATGTGGGTTTGAAAAGTCGCAGATACACGAAAAAAACCACCTTCACTCCGCCAAAGCGCACGAAACAAGCAGAGTTACCGCTTGAACAAACTCATGCAGGAGCATTGACTCAAAATAATGGTTGGTTTCCTGTCATAACTTATCCATGAAGTTATAAATCATGATTTTTCATCCGTCTCCTACCTCTACAGGTTTTTTTTCTCTGAAGGTGACTGGATCAGTGGATATGCAGATACCGACAATATCGTGGAACAAATAGTTCTGCAAACCATCGTTGGACGTATCTCATTCACATTGTGCAAAATAATAACGAAATTCACTGTGCAGGAGTTTGGGGGTCATGATTTGGAGTTGCAGGTGTTGGACTGGGATGGACAAAGTTAAAAATCACATATCAGGTTATAGTCCAGGTTTATTTGGAAGCAATAGCTTTCAGAGCGCTGAACCTTCATGAGGTGTTGTGGATTTTTAACAGTGTTTAGGAACATTGTATAACGCACTATAGGGAAATGATTTACTGTCTGTATTTGGTAAGAATATGATTCGTCCTTATTTAGTTTTACTATCGGTGTTAGAGACTAATGTTCTGCCATTTATAACTGAGAAAATACCAGTATAAGTTAACATTTTTAAATAGGTCGAGGAGAATTCTTAGTATTTACATTTACGTACGCACATTTTTTCCCTGTGGTTTCCAAGATGTTGCAGTACAGTGGCAATATCAGCAGAAAATCATTCCAGTAAGCTATAACTGTTTTGGTTATACAATTCCTGATCCAGCATAGCATATTTGCTAATTGTAGAATTTTAAGGATTGAAGACTCCAAATATTGTTAATGCCTAAAATGCTTAAAAATAGTAATTTTAGGTATATTTGTGTTTATACACTGCAGAAAACTGTGATGTCTTCAAATTTCCTTTACCAGCTAACAGTAATGCTGCAAAAAGCAAAGACAAGAAAAAGAAAGGTTTGGTATGTTTTGAACTTAAATATCTTTGAATCCCTAAAACGTTTGCAATTAAATGTTCAACTTAACCATGCAAGCAAAATATATTGACATTATGTATAATTCTTTTCACTGATTTAAGATTTTGCTGAAGTAGGTTCAGATAAAGTTGTCTATGTATTTGTGATTCAAACTCTGAATTTAATGC